>NC_138890.1:54146317-55346317 GCF_965194825.1 Balaenoptera physalus | reverse complement strand
AAACAAGACCAGATGAAACTAAAAGGCTTTTGCACAGCAAAGGAAACTATCAACAAAATGAAAAGGCGGCCTACTGAATGGGAGAAGATATTTGCAAACTATATATCCAATAAGGGGTTAATATCCAAAAAATACCAAAAAACTCATATGAGTCAACATCAGAAAAAATAAACAACATGGTTTCAAAATGGGTAGAGAATCAGACTAGACATTTTTCCAAAGAAGACATACAGATGGCCAACAGGCACATGAAAAGCTGCTCAACATCACTAATCATCAGGGAAGTACAAATATCAAAACCACAATGAGATATCACATCACATCTGTCAGAATGGCTATTACCAAAAAATAGCAAGCATTGGTGAGTACATGGAGAAAAGGGAACCCTCAAGCATTGTTGGTGGGGATGTAAACTAGTGCAGCCACTGTGGAAAACAGTATGGAGATTCCTCAGAAAATTAAAAGGAGAACTCCATATCATATAGCAACTCTACTCCTGGGTATTTATCTGAAGAAAATGAAAACACTAATTAGAAAAGATATTATGCACCCCTATGTTCATTGCAACATTTTTACAATAAGCAAGATATGGAAGCACCCTAACTGTCCATCAATAGATGAATGATTAAAGAAGTGGTATAAACATACAATGGAATATTACTCAACCATAAAAAAGAACAAAACATTGCCATTTGTGACAACATACCTAGAGGGTATTATGTTAAGTGAAATATGTCACACAAAGAAAGACAAATACTTTATGATTTAATATAATGTGGAATATAAAAAACAAATGAACAAACACAAAACAGAAACAGAGTTATAGATACAGAAAACAAACAGGTTGTTGCCAGAGGAGAGGAGGATAGACGGAAGAGAGAAATGGGTGAGGGCAATTAAGAGGTACAAACCTTCAGTTGCAAAATTAATGAGTATGAAATGTACAGTGTGAGGAATATAGTCAATAACTATCTTTGCATAGTGACAGATGGTAACTAGACTTGTGATAATTTTGAAATGCATAGAAATATCAAATCACTATGTTGTGTAACAGGAACTAACATAGTGTTGTAGGTCAATTATACTTCAAAAATAAACAACCTCAGAAAGAGATCAGATGTGTGGTTAGTAAAGGGGGTGGGGGAGGGGGGAATTGGATGAAGGAAGTCAAAATGTACAAACGTCCAATCATAACATAAATAAGTACTAGGGATGTAATGTACAACATGGTAAATATAATTAGCACTATGGTATGTTATATATGAAAGTTGTTTAGAGAGTATATCCTAAGAGTTCTCATCACAAGGAAAATAATTTTTTCTATTTTTTTAATTTTGTACCTATATGAGATTATAGATCTTTACTAAACTTGTGGTAAGTTTCATGATGTATATAAGTTAAATAATTACTCTATATACCTTAAACTTACAGTGCTGTATGTCATATCTCAATAAAACTAGAAGGGAAAAACAAACAAAACAAAACAAAAAACTGTATCTGAGACTCACGTATAAAGTCAAGGACCCTGGACTGGGAAAAAAGTGATCCCTGTTCATTAGCACTCCCTGGCTTTCAGCAGAATCAAAAATAATTTCTCATTGGAGAAAAAACTCTCAGTTTAGAGTCCCAAGTTTACCACAGGTTAATGATAACCAAATTTGAGTTCACAATCAAGGATCAACAAACAAACAAGGAAATAAACCACCAGAAGAAACAACAAAAAAAAATGGACTTCAGGTGCTGGAATCATAAATAACTATGTGTGAAATGTTTAAAGAAAAGAAAAGAATGTCAAAAAACAAGCAGCAGAATTATTTGTTAAAAAAGAAGATTGAATTATGGTTTTCTCAGGGTATATGCCCAGTAGTGGGATTGCTGGGTCATATGGTAGTTCTAGTTTTAGTTTTTTAAGGAACCTCCATACTGTTCTCCATACTGGCTGTATCAATTTACATAATTCAAAAAGAGTCATGTACCAAAATGTTCATTGCAGCTCTATTTACAATAGCCAGGACATGGAAGCAACCTAAGTGTCCATCATCGGATGAATGGATAAAGAAGATGTGGCACATATATACAATGGAATATTACTCACCCATAAAAAGAAATAAAATTGAGTTATTTGTAGTGAGGTGGATGGAGTTAGAGTCTGTCATACAGAGTGAAGTAAGTCAGAAAAAGAAAAACAAATATAGTGTGCTAACACATATATATGGAATCTAAGGGGAAAAATAAGGTCATGAAGAACCTAGTGGCAAGACAGTAATAAAGACACAGACCTACTAGAGAATGGACTTAAGGATATGGGGAGGGGGAAGGGGAAGGTGACAAAGTGAGAGAGTGGCATGGACATATATACACTACCAAACGTAAAATAGCTAGCTAGTGGGAAGCAACCACATAGCACAGGGAGATCAGCTCTGTGCTTTGTGACCACCTAGAGAGGTGGGATAGGGAAGGTGGGAGGGAGGGAGATGCAAGAGGGAAGAGATATGGGGATATATGTATATGTATAGCTGATTCACTTTGTTATAAAACAGAAACTAACACACCATTGTAAAAAAGCAATTATACTCCAATAAAGATGTTAAAAGAATAAATAAAATAAAATAAAATGCCAAAAAAAAAGAAGATTGAAAAAACACGACTGTGAAATAAAAATTTAGAAGGTATTCATGGCAGATTAGAAACAGTTGATGGAAGAATTGAAACACTAGAAGATAGAACTAAATAAATAAATTGCTCAGATTACAACACAGAGAGAAAAAGAGATGGAAACTACAGAGGAGAGGTTCCAAGATATTCAAGGTACAATGAGAAGGTTTGAAATATGTCTAATGAGAATCCCAAAGAGAAGAATGAAAAGAAAAAAATGTTTGAAGAGGTAACAGTTGAAGCTGCCACACCTGTCAATGATGGAAATTTCAACTAACTCTCCCACTGAAGACAAATTTTTTAAATTAATAAAATATTGGCTGAGGACTGCTACATAGTATCAAGGAGTTAACAAGAGAGTAAGAAATGACTGAACAAGTTCCAATAGAAAGCATGAATCTAGACAAGTGAATCCAGGACTTAGGTCCACTATTACACTGAGAGAGTTTGCTGATCCAGACAAGGTATCTGAGAGCCTGAGGTACACCTGGGCTCAGTGACTTTGCATTCTCTGAGGCCAAGTTGAATGCAAGTAACTTATTGAGAGATAAGCCTAGAAAACGCACGTAGGAGAGTGAGGAAGTTAAAGGAATGGCAACATATAATGGCACTATTAAATATGTTCCCACTGTAGGTAACTGAAGTTTAATCCTACTGCAGAACTCTGTAACCAGTGCAGACCATGGGACTAAAAATTATTTCACCCTAGGGAAAAGGGAGTTGGATATTTATACATCAACTCCAATCAGTCACTGGTTAAGTGTGACTCACACTGAATTATTTGTCATCTGGCACTGCTGACCTATGTATGGCTACTAGAGAAAGCCCTCAGGCAAAGAGATGCAAGCACAGGCAGTTGGAAGTCAGGATGGTACGTAACAGTAAGGCTCAATGAGATAGGGGTAAGATACCATAAGCACCTGCTTTAGGTGATTTCACAGAGCTAGACGGAAAAAGTCAAAACTCAGCACACACCACAGATGGGGATCTTAGTAAAATGTCCTTTACTTTGTTCTGAGACCTGAAAAGAATGAATCCTATCAACAATGAGGAAAATGAAAATCTGCATTGGATAAGAGGTAATATCATCCTAGAAATTGTTATTTCTACATATAAATTTTCAAATATAATTTCCAGGAAACACTAAAGGAAAAGAAGATATAAACAGGAGACATCATAAGGGTTAACTAGCAAAAACAACAGACTACAGCAACAGACCCATAGCACTGAGGGTAATGGAACTAGCAGACACAGACCAAGTATGTTTATTACAGTCAAGGAAATAAAAGCCAAGCATTACTATTTTGACAGAAAATTGGAAACTACAAAAACTGCTTTAATAGAAACCTGAAAAAGAAATAAATGGAAGTTCTGTAACTGAAAAATATAAATCTGAAATTAAGAACTCAATATACAGGTTTAAGAGCAGATTACACAGAAGTGAAATCAGAATCAGTGAAGTGAAAGATATATAGAAGAAAAATAATCAAAATCAAGAACAGAGCACCAAAAATGTAAAAATATAAAGAGTGTAAGAGATAGAGAGAATACAGTGAGAAAACTTATCATACATATAGTTGGACCAAAAGGAAGGGAGAGAACAAATGGACAGAGTTAGTATTAGAAGAAATAATGCCTGTGAATTTTCCAAAACTGATGAAATACATCAGGCCACATATTCAAAAAGATCAACAAAAACTAAATAGAACAAATAAAAAGTACACTTAGTCATATCAGAATAAGATCTCCCTCCCAAAAAAAAAAACAGAGGAAAAATATCTTAAAATGAAACAAACTAAAAAAAAAAAGATAAATACTTTCAAAGAAGTAAAATTTAAACTGGGAGCTAACTTCTCAATAGCAACAATGTTTAGATGATTTCTTCAATGTGGAAAAGTAAAATGATTACCAAGCCAGAATGCTCTACCAAGCGAACGTATACTTTAAACATGGAAGCAAAATAAAGACATTTCAGACAAACAAAAATTGATACTTCACCACCAGAAGACCTACAAAATAAGAAAATTCTCAAGGATGATCTCAGACAGAATGATTATTATAAATAGAAAATCAAAGATGCCGAAAAAAGTGAAGAGAGAAAAAAGATAACTGTATGAATATACCTAAATAAGCTTTGACTCTATGAAAGAATAAAATAATGAACTGAGGTTTTACATATACACACACATACACACACACACATACACACACTTTAGCATTTAATTTGGGAGGGGATAAAGTTATAGTGTTCAAAGGTGAATTGATTTTGGGGGGAGAGGATAAAGTTGTCAATTATTAAAAGATTTTCCTAAGTGAAGAATAAAAATTATAATTTCTAGGGTAATCCCTAAAAAATAGACAAAGAGTGAATAACCTTTAGTCTACTAGAATTAGATACATAGGATAATTAAAAAATAAAATACTCAACCCAGAAAAGGAAATGAGACAAAAGGTGATATATAACACACAGGATACATTAAAATTACCTAACAAGATACTGATTTCAAATATGAGTAATGATACTGAATAGAAATGAATTAAATATCCTCAAGTTAAGAGAAAATATTGTTAGTCTCAATTACACAAAGAAAAAGTGATAATTCAAGAAAACTATCTAGAACATAGGGACACAGAACCACAGCCTGAATCATAACTACACTAGCCAATCCACAGGCTTGTGAGAAATACAGACTGTTGAATGACACTGAGATTCTATGTTTTCTTGTTATCTATTAAAATCTGGCTGAGACAAAAATTGGTACCTAGTGTGGAGTGCTATCATGATAAAAACTTTAAATATATGGTACTGGCTTTGAGATTGAATAGTAGGTGTAGATAAACAACTGTAAAAATATTCAGCTCTCAAGATGGGTATTTTCTCTCATATCCTCTTCAAAGGTGGCCAAATCAGAAATAGAAAGGGTTTCTTCAGCTTGTAAAGGTTAGCTACAAAAATGTACAGAAAATACCACAGTTAATGAGGAAATGTCAAAATTCTTCTCTTTGAAATCAGGAAGAAACAAGGAACCTACTCTCACCAAATTTATATAACAATGAACAAGAGATCCTGGAATGTGCAGTAGAGCAAAAGAAAGAAAATAAGGATTATAAATGAAGGAATAAAACAGTCAATGTTGCAGATAATATGTTTCTACACAGTGAAAATCCAAAGACTTTACAGATAAATTATTAGAATTAAGAAATGAGTTTAGCAAGGTTGACAGATGCATGGTGAAATTTTAAAACTCAATTGCAATTCCTTAACCAGCAACAAATTAAAAATGAAAAAAAAACTTTAAGGTATTTATAATAGCTTCAAAACTATCAATACCTAGGAAAAGTCTTGCAAAATATATGTCATAACTCTATATAAAACAGTATAAATATTATTGAGTAAAATAAGACAACTAAATGGAAAGATATACTATCTTTTGATAAGGAGAACACATTTTAAATTTATTTTTAATGAATTGATCATAATTTCAAAGCAATCTCTATCAACATCCCAGCAGATTTTTTTGATTATTTGATTATTTTTTATGGTAATTGACATGCTGATCCTAAAATTAATATGCAATTGCAAAATGACAAAAATAAACAAAACATACTTGAAGAATAATAAAATATGGTAGAACTTGCTCTATGAAAAATCTAGACCTATTAAAAAGCTACAATTACTAATAAGGTATGATAGAGGTACAAGCATAAACAAAGAGACCAATGGAACAGATCAGAAAGAAACAGAGCCATATATAAACAACACTATGTCAAAAATGACAATGCAGAGCAGGTGGGAAGTAGGTTTCTTATTTAACGATACTAGGACAATTGAATACCCTTATGGAATAAATAGGTTTTAACTTGATTCTCACCTCATTCAGTATACAAAGATGAACTCAAGGTGGATTACAGACTAAATATAAAAGGCAAAATACTAATTTAAAAAATAAAACAACAAGCCTCTTAGATAGCCTCATCCACCAGAGGGCAGAGGCAGAAGCAAGAACTACAATCCTGCAGCCTGTGGAACAAAAACCACATTCACAGAAAGATAGACAAAATGAAAAGGCAGAGGACTATGTACCAGATGAAGGAACAAGATAAAACCCCAGAAAAACCACTAAATGAAGTGGAGATAAGCAACCTTCCAGAAAAAGAATTCAGAATAACGATAGTGAAGATGATCCAAGACCTTGGAAAAAGAATGGAGGCAAAGATCGAGAGGATGCAAGAAATGTTTAACAAAGACCTAGAAGAATTAAAGAACAAACAGAGATGAATAATACAATAACGGAAATGACAAATACACTAGAAGGAATCAATAGCAGAATAACTGAGGCAGAAGAACAGATAAGTGACCTGGAAGACAGAATGGTGGAATTCACTGCCATGGAACAGAATAAAGAAAAAAGAATGAAAAGAAATGAAGACAGTCTAAGAGACCTCTGGGACAACATTAAATGCACCAACATTCACATTATAGGGGTCCCAGAAGGAAAAGAGAGAGAGAAAGGACCTGAGAAAATATTTGAAGAGATTATAGTCATAACTTCCCTAACATGGGAAAGGAAATAGCCACCCAAGTCCAGGAAGTGCAGAGAGTCCCAGGCAGGATAAACTCAAGGAGAAACATGCCAAGACACATAGTAATCAAACTGACAAAAATTAAAGACAAAGAAAAATTACTGAAAGCAACAAGGGAAGAAAACCAAATAACATAAAAGGGAACTCCCATAAGGTTAAAAACTGATTTCTCAGCAACAACTCTACAAGCCAGAAGGGAGTGGCACGATATATTTAAAGTGATGGAAGGGAAGAACCTACATCCAAGATTACTCTACCCGGCAAGGATCTCATTCAGACTTGACAGAGAAATCAAAAGCTTTTCAGACAAGCAAAAGCTAAGAGAATTCAGCACCAAAAAACCAGCTTTAAAACAAATGTTAAAGAACCTTCTCTAAGTGGGAAACACAAGAGAAGAAAAGGACCTACAAAAACAAACCCAAAACAATTAAGAAAATGGAAATAGGAACATACATGTTGATAATTATCTTAAAAGTGAATGGAATAAATGCTCCAACCAAAAGAAATAGGTTCGCTGAATGGATACAAAAACAACACCCATATTTATGCGGTCTACAAGAGAACCACTTCACACCTAGGGACACATACAGACTGAAAGTGAGGGGATGGAAAAAGATATTCTATGCAAATGGAAATCAAAAGAAAGCTGGAGTAGCAATACTCATATCAGATAAAATAGACTTTAAAAATAAGAATATTACAAGAGACAAGGAGGGACACTACATAATGATGAAGGGATCAATCCAAGAGGAAGATATAACAATTATAAATATATATGCACCCAACATAGGAGCATCTCAATACATAAGGCAACTGCTAACAGCTATAAAAGAGGAAATAGACAGTAACAAAATAATAGTGGGGGACTTTAAAAACGCACTTACACCAATGGCCAGATCATGAAGACAAAAAATTAATAAGGAAACACAAGCTTTAAATGACACAATAGACCAGATAGATTTAATTCATATTTATAGAACATTCCATCCAAAAACAGCAGATTAGACTTTCTTCTCAAGTGCGCATGGAACATTCTCCAGGATAAATCACCACCTGGGTCACAAATCAAGCCTCCATAAATTTAAGAAAATTGAAATCATATCAAGCATCTTTTCCAAACAAAATGCTATGAGATTAGAAATCATTTACAGGGAAAAAGACATAAAAGACACAAACAAATGGAGGATAAACAATACCTTACTAAATAACCAAGAGATCACTGAAGAAATCAAAGAGGAAATCAAAAAATACCTAGAGACGAATGACAATAAAAACACGACGATCCAAAACCTATGGGATGCAGCAAAAGCAGTTCTGAAAGGGAAGTTTATAGCTATACAAGCCTACCTAAAGAAACAAGAAAAATCTCAAATAAACAATCTAACCTTACAACTAAAGGAACTAGAGAAAGAAGAACTAACAAAACCCAAAGTTAGCAGAAGGAAAGAAATCATAAAGATCAGAGCAGAAATAAATGAAATAGAAACAAAGAAAACAAGAGCAAAGATCAATGAAACTAAAAGCTGTTTCTTTGAGAAGATAAACAAGTTGATAAACTTTTAGCCAGACTCATCAAGAAAAAGAGGGAGACGACTCAAATTAATAAAATTAGAAATGAAAAAGAAGTTACAACAGACACTGCAGAAAAACAAAGCATCCTAAGAGACTGCTACAAGCAACTCTATGCCAATAAAATGGACAACCTGGAAGAAATGGAAAAATTCTTAGAAAGGTATGCCCTTCCAAGACAGAACCAGGAAGAAATAGAAAATATGAACAGACCAATCACAAGCACTGAAATTGAAACTGTGATTAAAAATCTTCCAACAAACAAAAGTCCAGGACCAGATGGCTTCACAGGTGAATTCTATCAAACATTTAGAGAAGAGCTAACACCCATCCTTCTCAAACTCTTCCAAAAAATTGCAGAGGAAGGAACACTCCCAAACTCATTCTACGAGGCCACCATCACCCTGATACCAAAACCAGACAGAGATACTACAGAAAAAGAAAATTACAGACCAATATTACTGATGAATATAGATGCAAAAATCCTCAACAAAATACTAGCAAACAGAATCCAACAACACATTAAAAGGATCATATGCCATGATCAAGTGGGATTTATCCTGGGGATACAAGAATTCTTCAATATATGCAAATCAATCAATGTGATATACCATATTAACAAATTGAAGAATAAAAACCATATGATCATCTCAATAGATGCAGAAAAAGCTTTGAACAAAACTCAACACCCATTTATGATAATAACTCTCCAGAAAGTCAGCATAGAGGGAACCTACCTCAACATAATAAAGGCCATATATGACAAACCCACAGCAAACATCATTCTCAATGCTGAAAAACTGAAAGCTTTTCCTCTAAGATCAGGAACAAGACAAGGATGTCCACTCTCACCACTTTTATTCAACATAGTGCTGGAAGTCCTAGTCATGGCAATCACAGAAGAAAAATAAATAAAAGGAATACAAATCGGAAAAAAAGTAGTAAAATTCTCACTGTTTGCAGATGACATTATACTATATATACAGAATCCTAAAGCTACCACCAAAAAACTACTAAAGCTCATCAATGAATCTGGTGAAGTTGCAGGATACAAAAGTAATGCACAGAAATCTGTTGAATTCCTATACACTAACAATGAAAGATTAGAAAGAGAAATTAAGGGAATAATCCCATTCACCATAGCAGCAAGAAGAATAAAATACCTAGGAATAAACCTACCTAAGGAGATAAAAGACGTGCATGCAGAAAACTATAAGACACTGATGAAAGAAATCAAGGATGACCCAAACAGATGGAGACATATACCATGTTCTTGGATTGGAAGAATCAGTATTGTGAAAATGACTATACTACCAAAAGCAATCTACAGATTCAATGCAATCCCTATCAAACTACCAGTGGCATTTTTTACAGAACTAGAACAAAAAGTCTTAAAATTTGAATGGAGACAGAAAAGACCCTGAATAGCCAAAGCAGTCTTGAGGGAAAAAACAGAACTGGAGGAATCAGACTCCCTGACTTCAGACTATACTACAAAGCTACAGTTATCAAGACAATATGGTACTGCCACAAAAACAGAAATATAGATCAATGGAACAAGACAGAAAGCCCAGATATAAACCCACGCACCTATGGTCAACTAACCTATGACAAAGGAGGCAAGGATATACAATGGAGAAAAGACAGCCTCTTCAATAAGTGGTGCTGAGAAAACTGGACAGCTAGCTGCATGTTAAAGAATGATATTAGAACACTCCCTAATGCCATACACAAAAATAAACTCAAAATGGATTAAGGACCTAAATGTAAGACTGGACACTATAAAACTCTTAGAAGAAAACTTAGGAAGAACACTCTTTGATATAAATCACAGCAAGATCTTTTTTGATCCACCTCCTAGAGTAATGGAAATAAAAACAAAAATCAACAAGTGGGACCTAATGAAACTTAAAAGCTTTTGCACAGCAAAGGGAACTACAAACAAGAAGAAAAAAACCCTTAGAATGGGAGAAAATATTTGCAAATGAATCAATGGACGAAGGATTAATCTCCAAAATATATAAACAGCTCATGCAGCTCAATATTAAAAAACAAACAACCCAATCCAAAAATGGGCAGAAGACCTAAATAGACATTTCTCCAAAGGAGACATAACAGATGGCCAAGAAGCACATGAAAAGCTGCTCAACATCACTAATTATTAGAGAAATGCAAATCAAAACTACAATGAGGTATCACCTCACACTGGTTAGAATGGGCATCATCAGAAAATCTACAAACAACAAATGCTGGAGAAGGTGTGGAGAAAAAGGAACTCTCTTGCACTGTTGGTGGGAATGTAAATTGATACAGTCACTATGGAGAACAGTATGGAGGTTCCTTAAAAAACTAAAAATAAAATTACCATATGATCCAGCAATCGCACTACTGTGCATATACCCAGAGAAAACCATAATTCAAAAAGGCACATGCACCCCAATGTTCACTGCAGCACTATTTACAATAGCCAGGTCATGGAAGCAACATAAATGCCCATTGACAGACAAATGGATAAAGAAGATGTGGGACATATATAGAATGGAATATTACTCAGCCATAAAGAAGAATAAAATTGGGTCATTTGTAGAGACGTGGATGGACCTAGAGACTGTCATAAAGAGTGAAGTAAGTCAGAAAGAGAAAAACAAATATTGTATGTTAACGCATATATGTGGAATCTGGAAAAAATGGTACAGGTCAACTGGTTTGCAAGGCAGAAATAGAGACACAGATGTAGAGAACAAACATATGGACACTGAGGGGGGAAAGTGGTGGGGTGGTGGGGGATGGGTGGTGGTGGTATGAATTTGAAGATTGGGATTGACATATATACACTAATATGTAAAAAATAGATAACTAATGAGAACCTGCTATATAAAAAATAAAGTAAAATTCAAAAAAAAATAAACTTACCCCCCCAAAAAAATACATAAAAATTAAAATTAAAAAAAAAATCAAAATAATATAAGTAAATATATTCATCACTTAAAGGAAGATTTCTTTCATCCTAAAGGAAACAATTGGATACTTTAAAAATGTTCAAAAAAAAAAAAAATGTTCAAATTGAAAATGCTCTTATCCAAAACACAAAAGGCAAATGACAGAAAACTTTTGCAACATATATAATTGACAAAGGAATCATAATTATAATACCTAAAGAAATCCTACAGATATGTAAAACACAACTCATTTTTTTAAATGGGTAATATATCTGCATAGACAACTTGCAAAACAGGAAATAAAAATGGCCACTAAGTATATGAAACCTAATTATTAATCTGGGAAATCAGTAAATATTTGAAAACCGATTAGTAATAGAAAAATTCAAATTCAAAACTACAATGAGGTTACAATACACACCCACCAGATTCCCTAAAATTAAACAATCTGACAATACCAAATATTGGTAGAATGAGAAGCAATGGAAATTGTCATAAACTACTATAAATCAGTTCAACCCCTTTGGAAAATAAGTTGGCCTTCTCTAGTAATACTGAAAATGCATATACTTTCTGGCAAAGTTATTCTGCTCCTAGTTATATATGTATGTACACCAGAAGACATTCATGTTATTCACAGTAGCATTATTATAATAGCCCCAAATTACCACAGTCCAAAGATAGAGGTAATACTAGGTAGAATAAATAAAAAGAAATCCACATCTAGCAACATTATAGTGAACATCAAAACATAACACTAAAAGCAAAGAGAATATTTTAAAAGCATCCATAGGAAAATAATTTACAAAACAATTAAAATTAGACTGATATCTGACATCTCAAAGGTAACAATGAGTAGATATGAATGGCCAGTAAGCATATGAAAAGTTGTTCAACATCATTAAGTCATTAGGGAAATGCAAATAAAACCCATCACAACAACTAAGATGGCTATAATAAAAAAATTAAAAATTTAAAAATAACAAGTGTTATCAAAGATATGGAGAAGTGAGAGCCCGCATACATTGCTGGTAGAAATGTAAAGTGTTGGAGCCACTTTGAAAACAGTTTGGCTGTTTCTCAAAATGTTAAATATAGCATTACCTTATGACCCAGAAATTCTACTCCTACAGAGACTCCAAGAGACTTGAAAACCTAGATCCAAGTAAAAAATTGTACACTAATATTCATAGCAGCACTACCCATAGTAGCCAAAATGTAGAATCAACCCAAAAGTCCATCAGCTGATGAATGGATAAATAAAATGTGGCAAATCCATACTATGAAATATCATTCTGCAAATAAAAAGTAATGAAGTACCGATACATGCTACAACATGGATGAACCTTGAAAA
This sequence comes from Balaenoptera physalus, assembly GCF_965194825.1. Taxonomy (NCBI): domain Eukaryota; kingdom Metazoa; phylum Chordata; class Mammalia; order Artiodactyla; family Balaenopteridae; genus Balaenoptera; species Balaenoptera physalus. Next base: position 55,333,216 of record NC_138890.1, on the reverse strand, counting down.
TATTATGCTAACTGAAGGAAGCCAGTCACAAAAAAACACATATTTTATTATTCCATTTATGTTAAATGTCCCGAAATCCATACAGACAGAAAGTAGATTAGGAGCTATCTAGGGCTGGGAAACTGGGGAATCACTGCTAATGGGAACAGAATATTTTGGAGGGAGATAATAAAAATAATCTAAAATCAAACATGGTGATGGTTGCATAACTCTGTGAACATACTAAAATCATTGACTTGTACACCTTAAATGGATAAAATGTACAGTAAGTGAAATATCGCTCCATGTATCTATTTAAGAACAAGAATGAGAGTAAAATAAAAGCATTTTCAGATAAAAACTAATAGCACTAACTACGTACACTAGAGGACATTCTAAATTATATTCTCCCAAAGATACGCAATATAATGATTAGTAAGCAATTGGAAATTGTTGGAAAGTAGGTAAACCAAAGCAAATAGTATCCATATGAAATAATAATAATAGGAATAATAATAGGAATAATAATAATACCACCACCATCAACATTTAATATGTATGCTTAAGTAAAAGAACTAATATATTGGGCAAAAATATGACAAATTGGGAGAAGGTTGACTGTAATTAAAGTATTCTGAGTTCCTTGTATGGTTCAAAATGGTGTTTAAGATACTTGGATTTTCTTTACTTAAATACACATGGAAACACTTCAAATGCAACTACTTAAAGATTGTAAATAATTTGATTTAATTTCCAAATGTGCATAGAGAGAAAAATGGAATAAGAAATTCAAAATAAATTAACAAAAAGCAGAAGGGAAAGAAGCATATAAAAAACAGGACAAATAGAAAGCAATAAGCTTTTACAAATATTTCAAGAACTGAAGTAACTATAAATGACTAAACTTACCACTCAAAAGACACAAATATTCACATTGGATTAAGAAAACATCAACTAGTTTTATAAGAGATACACAGTAACAGAAGACTGAAAACAAAAGAATGTAAAAATATGCACCAAAAAATACCAACCAAAAGACAACAAAGAATATTAAGGTTTGAGATAGTCACTACATAATGCCAGAAGTTTCAATTATCCAGAAATACATCACAATTTTAAATTTACATGTAGCCAACAAAATGGCATCAAAACATAAAAGCAAAAATGGATGGAACTACATAAAGTGGTAAATTTATATCATGAGAGGAGATTTCAATACATGTCTCTCAATTACTAGTTTTTCAAGAAAACAAAAAATAAGTAAATATATATATTTGAAAATGATAACTATCAAGTTTAAATTATTGGACATACATAGAACCTTTCACTCAACGACTAGAGAATATACATTTTTCTTTAGCATACACAGGTTAGAAAATGTAGGTAATCAAATACAGACAAAAGGCAAATCTCAATACATTTCAAAAAACTGATATCACTTATAGCCAAAATGCAATTAAATTAGAAATCAATAACATAAAATATAAACAAAAGAATTACACTTCTAACTAATTCATGGGTCAAAAGAAGAAATAATAATTAAACTATACTTAGAGTTAAATAGTAACAAATTAAGACTAGATCAAAACCAGTAATATGACATGAAACTGGTATATGGAGAGAAATCTGTGTCCTTATATTAGAAAAGAAGAACAGAAAATGAATGTGCTATAGCTCCAGTTTAAGAAAGTATGAAAAGTAACACCAAAACTAACCCAAAGAAAATAGAGGATTATAAAGATAAGAGAAATTAATGAATAGAAAAAAATAAAGATAATGTTAAGAATAACAAAGAAGCCTGACTATAGAACAGAGGTTTAAAGACTAATAAGTGATTACTATGGACAACTTATAACCATAAATTAACCATAAAAAACTTAAATAAAATAGGCTAATTACTAGAAAAAATATAACTTACCAGAGCTGACTCAAAAAGAAATTAAAGTCTAAATGGTCCTAAAACATCTTTTAAAAGTAATTAGCAGTTAAGTATTTCTTCTCCTCCCTTCCCCCACACAAAGGCCTAGATTGTTTGTTCTATAAGGCTTGATTAGCTTTACAACCTCTTTAACAGAAAAATATGGGGAATACTCTTAACTAATTCTATGCAGCCACATAAACTTGATACCAAAACCCAACAAGAACAAGAGGTAATAGAGAAAATTACAGATCAGTTTTACTTGGGAACTTAGTAAACAAATCTAATAAAATATACTGGAAAAAACACATAATGACCAAGTTGGGATTATCCCAGGAATAAAAGAATTATTTATAATTAGAAAATATGTAAATACAATTTACCTCATTAACATGATGATAAAGGATATCATATGACCATCTCAATAGAGTCAAGAAATTATGTAATAAAATTCAACACCCAATTATAGAAAAAAAGCTCTTAGCAAAACAGGAATAGAAAGAAACATACTTAATCATTAAAAGACATTTACTAAAAACCTAAAATAAATACCACCTTTAATGATGAAAAGTTCAAAATATTCTCTTAATATCAGGATATTTCCTTTCATTACTTCTATTTAACACTGTGCTAGTGATCCTAGCCAGGTGATAAAACAAGAAAGAGAAATAAAAGATATAACAATTGGCAAGTGAGAAACTATTGTTTATTTTCAAAGATGATATAATTACCTATATTTTAAAAGCCAAAAGAATATACAAACATATTATTTAAAATAAGAGAATTCAACAAAGTAGCTAAATAAAAAACTGATATACAAACTACTATATTCCTATATATCAGCAATAAAAGGTTATAAATCATAATTTTTTAAAAAACTAAATATTATAAAAATATTATCTTTCCACAAATATGTTTGTATATTCAATAGAATTTTAATGGAATACAAAGTTCTTTAACAATAGGCAAGACTTCCCTGAAGAAAGAATAAGGTAGTTGGTGGGGAGCAGAAAGGGAGAAGAATCACTTTTACAACTGGATATCAAGACCTCTTTTAAACTAAAGTCACAGCAATTAAAACAATGTCCAATGTAGTACTGGCACAGATTAGTTAACCAATGAAACAGTATACAGAGCCAAGACACTGATCCATGCAGCTATAGAAAACTGATATATTACAGAGATGACATTATGGATCATTACGGAAAGGAAGGACTTATTCAATAAATAGTGCTGGGATAAATGGTTCTTCATATGGGGAGAAAAATAAAATTATATTCCTTTTTCATTTCATATACAAAAATAAATTCCAAATGAATTAAAGTCTGGATGCAAAAGGTAAAAATTAAAAATACAGAATATATGTGTAAAATCTAGGTGAAAAATTATTTCAAAATCAACACAGTAAAGGCACTAATTACAAAAGAAATGTGTAAATTTGGCTACCTTAAAATTAACAAATTCTGTCTATCAAAAGATACCATAAAGAATGTGAAAAATCAAAGCACAAACTGGGAAAAGGTATTTGCAGCACATGTAACCAACAAAAAATTAATAGCCATTATATCTAAAGAGCACCTACAAATCAATGATTAAAAATAAACCTTACAATGGAAAAATTTGGCAAAACACATTAACAGGAATTTCATAGAAGAGGAAAGCAAACGTCCTAAAAACATATAACGGTGAACCTCATTAATATACAGCAAGTCCCCTACATATGAACAAGTTCTGCTCCGAGAGCGCTTTCATAAGTCCAACAAAGTTAGTCTTGGTACCAAACTAACACAATCTGATATATACCGCTGCTTTTACACTTGCTTCCAGACATTCTGAGAGTGAAATAAGGATACTGTACTATTGTACTCTATACAGTACTGTACAAGTACACAAAAGCACAACCACTTGTACAGGATGCACTCACTTGACAATGTACGCCAGACACATGAACTAACTTATGTGATTGGACACGAGGACGCAGGTTCGCATCTTTGAAAGTTCGCAACTTGAAAGTTCATATGTTGGGGACTTACTGTACAGGAAATGCATGAAAGAACAGCATTTTATACCTACTAGATGAGCAAAGGTTGATAATACAATGTTAACATCAAGTGTTGGCAAGTGCTTAAATGTTTCTTAACACTGCTGACAACAGTATAAATTGCTATTTTTGGAAAATAATTTGGCACCTTTTAAGGATGAACTTTTTAATATATTCTATGACCCAACGATTATAACACCAGTCATATACATTCAGAAATCCTTGCTCACATGCATCAGAAGGCATGTACAAAGACATTCACAGCAGCATTGTTTCTAACAGCGAGAATCTGCAAACAAATCAAATGACCATTGCCAGGGAAATGAATGAATTACTTGCTATATGTGTATTTATACACAGAATTATTATTCAGCAATGAAAATGAAAGACCTCTAGCTGTACACATCATCATGGATGAACCTTAAAAACAAAGTAATGAATTACAAAACTAGTCACATTAGATCGCATTCAGTAAATATCATTTTTGTAAAACTTTTAGTTTTCTTCAAGGGTGGAAAAGAGTCATTTATTAAACAATCCCAACAAAAACCCAACATCCTTTGTTTCTCTAATCAGAATTATTGGAATTGACTGTGTGCAGAAATCCTAATGTATGTAACTGTAATTCTCTTGGTTGGTTAAGCAAATCTTTAGAGTGAGCCAATTAGCATACTGACGGATAATATTAGCGCACTCTCTGATAACATTGTAAGTCTCTGGCATTGTCAGAAAATGGAAATCTTTGTTTACTCAAAATGAAGAGTTTAAATACAGTTACCATTAAAACCATATGTGGATTACAAAGTTAAAAGGACTATCAAGTTATAAATCTCCACTTCTCTCCATCTTCCCAACAACTCTTGCAGGCTCTACCTTCAAAATATATGCAGAACCACCCATCTCTCATGACTGCTACCACTACCTCCCTGACCCAAACCACGGCCATCTCTCTCTAAGCTGAACCATAGGAAAAGCCCATTAACTGAGCTTCCTACATCAACCCTTGACTACCTCCATACCAAGGCTCTTCTCAAAGTAACAATGGTAGTGGTCATGTGAAAATGCAATTTATACCACGTCACTCCTCTAATCAACTCCCACATTCTCTCAACCAGTGGCTTCTCACTTCACACACAATTAAATCCAAGACCTGCATGATCTTGACCTCAGGCTACTTCTCTGACTTTATCTTCTAACACTCACTACTACTCTGGCCACACTAGACTTTTTTGGCAGTCCTTATATGTGCAAAGCAGGCTTCCACATTAGAGCCTTAGTATCTATTGTTAAATCACTAAGTTTTAAAAAATGGGTCCTAGAAGAACGAATGATAAAAATGCACCGTGATTCAATGTTTATCAATGATCCAATTCTGTGCACCTATGACATAATAAAACCCTCCTATCAGACCTGATGCTGAGGAGGTCGTGTCTTCCTTTTGAAGAATTTTTGGAAACCTTTTATACACATGACTTGGAAGACATTTCCACATTGTATTTTATCCAGAATTGTCTGATTTCCCAAAATATACTATCTCTATAAGGTAATCTGCAGAGGTTCTATTAAGTGCACATATATATCATCCTCTCGTGCTCCACTCACAACCTACCCATAATCACAATCACCGCCTTCCACCATGAGGAAGTGTGTTTTCTTTGTTAAATACTCTTTCTCAGGAAATATGAAGGATTCTCAAGAAATGTATTCTAAATGAGATTTTGAATGATCACCTGAACTTGGAGGAATAGCTCCTTTATCAGAGCCAGCTCCTCCCAGTCTTTCAGGAAGAACTATGATCTCTGGTTATTAACTGAGCATTTTATGAGGAGAAAATGGAAATAGAAGACAGGAGAACCATAATTTAAGTCTTGATCTGGCTTCTCAATTAAAGCAATATTAAAAAGCAGTATAATACGACCCAGCAATCCCAATACTGGGCATATACCCTGAGAAAACCATAGGTCAAAAAGAGTCATGTACCAAAATGTTCATTGCAGCTCTATTTACAATAGCCAGGACATGGAAGCAACCTAAATGTCCATCGACAGATGAATGGATAAAGAAGATGTGGCACATATATACAATGGAATATTACTCAGCCATAAAAAGAAATGAAATGGAGGTATTTGTAATGAGGTGGATGGAGTTAGAGTCTGTCATACAGAGTGAAGTAAGTCAGAAAGAGAAAAACAAATACAGTATGCTAACACATATATACGGAATCTAAGGGGAAAAAAAAAAAAAAAGGCCACGAAGAACCTAGTGGCAAGACGGGAATAAAGACACAGTCCTACTAGAGAATGGACTTGAGGATATGGGGAGGGGGTGGGGTGAGATGTGACAGGGTAAGAGAGTGTCATGGACATATATACACTACCAAATGTAAAACAGATAACTAGTGGGAAGCAGCCGCATAGCACAGGGAGATCAGCTCGGTGCTTTGTGACCACCTAGAGGGGTGGGATGGGGAGGATGGGAGGGAGGGAGATGCAAGAGGGAAGAGAAATGGGAACATATTGTACATGTATAACTGATTCACTTTGTTATAAAGCAGAAGCTAACACACCATTGTAAGGCAATTATACTTCAATAAAGATGTTTAAAAAAAAAAAAAAAAACAAAACAGTATAATCCTTCACCTCGGTCCATATGCACAAGGGTTGCAGAATGATTGGAATTCCTTCCCAGAAAAGTAAGATAAAGAATTCTTTAGCCCAGCCCAGCTTGTAGCACATACAGAACGTCAAGAGAAAATCAGACAAGGAGTGGAGAGCAAGGAAGGTGGCTTGAAAATTTGCTTTACCTGCACTGGCTGGAATTCATTCCTGGTCTCAGAGTACAAATTAGTGCTCTCACATGTAATCTACCAGAACCGCCAGGTCAGCTGGGCCTTGAAAGCCTTTGTTCCCCGTGGCTGCTCACACAGAACGTGGAGCTCAGGATGGCTCCTCACACCTGTTCCCTTGGCCCAGGAGCTCTGAGAGGACACAGCTGTGGTGGGGCACCAGAGGTCCTTAAAATAAGTGTCAAGAAGAGCTTCTAGAGCAGAAAGGTCACACTTGATGAGGAGAGGGGTGTGAGTAGTCTAGTGTGAGGTCTACCTCTGTCTTCCAGCCCAAAGGTGAGTTCATCCAAGTCCTTTTCATTTTCAAGTGGCATCTTGACATTTTGTCAGTGCTTCTGTGTTTTCTTAATGACAAATGAGGAGTGCTGGGTCCTGACCACTGATGTGAGGAGCATGCCTTTCTCTAGGAATGTGGAGGCAGTGAGCCATTCACCAGGCAGGCCTGTGACAGGCAGGCCTAGACACCCACTATGTGACGCTAATCACAATGATAGCAACTAAAGCAATTACGGTGACTTAATATGTGCCAGGCACTTTGCTAGATTCTTTACAGGAATCATCTAAATTGATCTTCATAAACACTCTATGGGATAAATATTGCTGTACTATTATCATCCTCATTTTACACAGGTGAAAACTGAGGCTTAGAGAAGTTAATGACTTCTAAACACTACAGCCTTCCTAAGAAGGGTAAAAAGGCATCTTGCTCCACTCTTTAAAAAATGGCTTTTTCCTGATGCTTTTCAAAATTCTCACATTAAATAAACCCTTTGAATTGAAAACCCCTATTAACTACAGACATTATCTGGAAAGCACAGCATATAATCAGCCATTAAAATCTTAACATAAATTGTTTTAGAAGACTAGCTAGCAGAGAGCAGAGGCCTAATTAAGGGAGACATAAGACATTTAAGCTTTAATGAGGATGAAAGATTCAAGACATTACTGAAAAATGCCTGCTCTTTGAGGTCAAGGACTGTGACTTTTGCCTCAGCATATCCAGCCTCTAACATAGTACCAGGTGTACAGTCGGTATCCAAAAAACTACTTGTGGGTGGATGGATGGATGGATGAGTGGATGGATTTGTTCTCACTGAAGGCAACTGGGTTCCAAGACCAGTCAGTGGGCAAACTGAAGGCAAAGGAGCTATGACGGTGATGCCCAAATTGGGGAGAAGTAGCACTGATTGCCTATGGGAAGGGGAGCTGGGTGACTGGGGGAGGAGATCAGAAAAAGTCTCCCATTTTTACCGTCTACCTTTTTGTGTCTTTAACATTTTGTGCTGTTGTGTATACCTTACTCATTCCAAAACTTAATTTGTTTGAAGTTGATACATAAAAGAGCAAGGAAGAACACACAAGATCAATCTTCTTCATTTCACAATTCTGCCTTGAGTATCAGGTCTGAGTCAACTGTACCAACACATCCTGTTACCTGTAAAGGTTACCTTCCATTTCCCTAGTAACCTGTTCTTTCTTTGTTATGTTAGCTTAGATAAGAGAAGCAGGCTCCAAATAAGTTTCAGCAGACGTGGTCTTCTGAAAGAGTTTGATCAATGAAAAGAGATCCTGTCCCTAAAGAACAACCCTGAGACCATAGGGAAGGTCTGGGTGATATACCATTGCCTGCCTAATTTAGAAAATTCACCTAAGACTGCAAAAGGGACCTTCAATAGTAATATTTTAGGCCAACATACACATAGTATACACATAATACTCCCATAATTATCTCATTATTCCTGTGATTACTAGAATGCTATAGTCCAAAAAATTTTCAGAGAGAAAACATACAAAGAAAATACAGACACTTGGGGCTTACCTCTCTCCATCATGACATGTTCTGCCAGTGACTAAATGTGAAGTCCGGGCCAACTCACTTAACTTCTCTATGACTCAGTTTTCCTCGTCTGAAAAGTGGAGATAAGCCACCAATTCTGTTTATCTCACAAGATTACAGAGATAAGTGAAAGAAGTGACTATAGATGTGCTTTGTAAATGAAACTCCACACACAAAAATAAGAGCACAACTATTCCTTCCCCATTATTCACCAATCACAGAACTTCTCCAGAAGATTCTTAGTCAAATACTCCTCCCACTACTGCCTGTGGAATAATATTATACCACAGAGTTTCCTCCAAGGAATTAAAATGTTTGAAAGACCTTAGGCACACCAGTTGATAAGTCATTGTATCACAGCATCACTCAGTTATTTGTGGGTAACCCAAGAATGCATGTGGCTGTGTGCCTGCCTTGCTCCCAAGAATACCAAATATCAGGTCCTGCAACTCTCCCCTTTATGAATCATTAGATCTTGGATAAATTCTACAATCAATCTGATCCTCAGTTTCACATTTACAAAATAGGAATAATAATACTTCCCTTTCTTATCCTACAGGCTTTACAGGATGTGGGTCAAAAGCAATATGTCAAGAAATCTTGAAAACACTAAAGACTTTACCATGGCATATAATGTTTCCCTCTATAAAAATGTAAGCACCATGAGGAGAGGAAGTTTGGGCTGTTTTATTCACTGATGTATCCTCTGCATCTAGAATAGTGCCTGGCACATAATACACATTCAATAAATATTTTTCAATGAATGAATGAGTAACTAATAAATGTAAGAATTCCACATTGTCACCAATACTATTCTTCCAAATGTGCATGTAAAATGTAAGGTCTAAAACTCAAAGCATCTTTTGTGTACATATTAACTTATGTGTAAATTAACCCCTCAATGTACATAATATAGAAGCAATTTTTCTCTTAAATGCATGAAGAAACAGAACATAGAAAACCATACTATGCGATCTATAGATTCAATGCAATCCCTACCAAAGACCAGTGGCATTTTTCGCAGAACTAGAACAAATAATTTTAAATTTTGTATGGAAACACAAAAGACCCCAAATAGGCAAAACAATTTTGAGAAAGAAGAACAGAGCTGGAGTAATCATGCTCCCTGACTTCAGACTATACTATAAAGCTACGGTCATGAAAACAATATGGTACTGGCACAAAAACAGACACATAGGTCAATGGAACAGAATACAGAGCCTGGAACTAAACCCATGCACTTATAGTCAATTAATCTACCACAAAGGAGGCAAGAATATACAATGGAGAAAATACGGTCTCTTCAATAAGTGATACTGGGATAATTGGACAGCTGCATGTAAAAGAATGCAATTAGAACATTCTCTAACACCATATACAAAAATAAATGCAAAATGGATTAAAAACCTAAATGTCTTCACCATACCATACTGATACCATAAAACTACTAGAGGAAAACATAGGCAGAACACTCTTTGACATAAATCATAGCAATATTTTTTTGGATCTGTCTCCTAAGACAAAGGAAATAAAAGCAAAAATAAACAAATGGGACATAAATTAAACTTTAAAGCTTTTGCAGAGCAAAGAAACCATCAACAAAGTGAAAAGACAACCTACTGAATGGGAGAACATATTTGAAAATGATATGAATGATAAAGCATTCCTATCCAACATATATAAACAGCTCATACAACTCAACATCAAAAAAATAAACAACCTGATTAAAAAATGGGAAGAACTGAATAGACATTTTTCCAAAGAGGAGATTCAGATGGCCAACAGCCACATGAAAAGATGTTCAACATCACTAATCATCAGGGAAATTCAAATCAAAACCACAATGAGATACCACCTGACACCTGTCAGAATGGCTATCATCAAAAAGAACACAAATAACAAATGATGGCAAGGATGTGGAGAAAAGGGAACCCTTGTACATTTGTTGGTGGGACTGTAAACTGGTGCAGCCACTGTGAAAAACAATATGGAGGTTTCTTTAAAAACTAAAAATAAAACTACCATATGACCAAGCAACTCCACTCTTGGATATATATCTGAGAAAAACAAAAACACTTTTTTTAAAAGACACATGCACCCCAATGTTCATAGCAGCATTATTTAAGTTGTCAAGATATAAAAGCAACCTAAGTGTCCATCAACAGATGAATGGATAAAGAAGATGTGGTAAACACACACATATATATACACACACATATATACATATGTACACACACGCACACACATATTGCCTCGGCCAAAAAGTGCCTTCGGTTTTTTAAGTAACAATAAAAGACACATTTTTCATTTTCACCAAGAACTTTATTGAACAACGTATTCACCCTTTTGTTCCAATACCTTCTGCCATTTTTTCAGGCAACTTCATAATTCCATCTTCCCAAAACTTTTTATTTTTTGAGCAAAGAACTGTTCCAGGTGCCTTTTTCAGTCTTCCAGGGAATTGAAATTTTTTCCATTAAGAGAATTTTGTAAAGACCGAAATCAATGGAAATCTGAAGGTGCAATGTCTGGTGAATATGGCAGATGAATCAGAACTTCCCAGCCAAGCTGTAACAGTTTTTACCTGGTCATCAGAGAAACATGAGGTCTCGCGTTTTCCTGATGAAAGATTATGCGTTTTCTGTTGACTAATTCTGGAGGCTTTTCATCGAGTTCCACTTTCTGTTCGTATAATTGGGTACAGTACTTGTTGGAATTAATTGTTTGGTTTTCTGGAAGTAGCTCATAATAGAGAACTCCCTTCTAATCCCACCATGTACACAACATCACTTTCTTTGGATGAAGACCAGCCTTGGGTGTGGTTGGTGGTGGTTCATTTCACTCGCCCCATGATCTCTTCTGTTCCAAATTATTGTACAGTATCCACTTTTCATCGCCCATCACAATTTGTTTTAAAAACGGAACATTTTCATTACGTTTCAATAGAGAATCCCATATGGAAATATGGTCAAGATGGTTTTTTTTTTTTTTTTTTTTTTTTTTGCTTAACTTATGTAGAACCCAAACATCAAAGCAATTCACATAACCAAGCTGGTGCAAATGATTTTCAATGCTTGATTATGTCGGCTACCTCCCACGTGGTATAACGTTGATTGTTCTCAATTACTGTTTTGGTTTGATGGCTATCAACTTCAACTTGTCTACCCGACTGTGGAGCATCATCCAGTGAGAAATCTCCAGCACAAAACTTCACAAACCACACTACCTTCTCCATACACTGCCCACATCTTTTTGTGTGTTTCAGTTGTGTTTTTACCTTTCTTGAAATAACAAGGCATAATATGCTGAAAATGTTGCTTTTTTCTTCCATTTTCAATATTAAAATGACTACACAAAAATTCACCAATTTTGATGTCTTTTTTTAAGTGCACACTGATATGACAGCTGTCATATACAATCTAAAAAAATTACCTCAAATGAAGTTAAAGACAACTAAGTGCCACTAGAGCCCTCTTACAGAAAAAACCAAATGAACCTTTTGGCCCACCCAATACAATGGAATACTACTCAGCCATAAAAAAGAATGAAATAATGCCATTTGCAGCAACATGGATGGGCTTGGAGGGTATCATGCTAAGTGAAATGAGTCCAACAGAGAAAAACAAATACTGTATAATATCACTTATATATGGAATCTAAAAAATACAAAGTAGTGAATAGTAACAGAAAAGAAGCAGACTCACAGATATAGAGAACAAACTAGGGGTTACCAGTGGGAAGAGGGAAAGGGGGGGCAATATAAGGGTAGGGAATTAAGAGGTACAAACTATTATGTATAAAATAAGCTACAAGGATATACTGTACAGCACGAGAAATATAGCAAATATTTTATAATAACTATAAATGGCATATAACCTTTAAAATTGTGAATCACCGTATTGTACACCTGTCACATATAATATTACATATCAACTATACTTCAATTTTAAGTAAAAGAAAACCATGCCCTAGACTCTACAGTGACCATGGCACCTGCAAATAAGGAAGTCACTCTCTGAAAACTTGGCACCTATATATTTTCAGAACTAATTAACTAATTGCAGTATTTAAATATAATATCTAACAAATAATAAGGGGGAATGCCAAGGTAAAAGAAATTAGAAGCCACTAAGTCTTAGCTAAGCAAGAATTGAGATGCTTGGTCTTTGGAGAGTGGATTTAATGGTAGCTCTTGAATCCCATGTCCTGCCTCATCCTATTCAGAGAAGCCACTCTCTCTCACCCCTGGGTAGACCCAGGCCCCAGAGCCCTGACCATTTCTCTTATATAGGGTAAGCTGTGAACACTTAGAAATAGTCACCACTGACACTTTTCTTAGACCCTAACTTTGCAATATCTATCAAAGACAAAATAAACCTTAAAGTTGTACCCTTTAACCCCATTAATTATAATAAAAATTATAAACCACTTAAATGTCCAACAATAAGTTGATAATTTTTAAAACTAACTACTTTTAAATAGTGAACTCTAGAAAAAAATCACATCCATAGGGTTCCTTGGGTTCCAAGGGTACAGTCTCTCATGTATGCACAGCACTTAATTTATAAACCACAAATATCATATCACTTGAGACTCTACCTGATCAGGGGTAGACCAGACTGAGAATACACCTGTTCTGAAAATTAGGAAATATTCTCCATAAATTTAGGGGTCCTGTCTGTGGACAAAATCTGGTAGGTACTTGTGGTAGACAAAATGCTAAGACCACCCCAAGATTCCCGTTTCCTGGTGTACATGCCCTGAACAATCTCCTCCCCTTGAGTGCAAGTTGAACTTGTGAACACAATGGGATATCACTCCACAGTTATGCTGCGTTACGTGGCAGAAGGGATTTTTCAGTTAGAGTTAAGATCAGTTGACTTTGAGTTAAACAAAACGGGGAGGGGGGGTATCCTGGGTGAGACTGACCTAATCAGGTGACCCCTTAAGATCAGTCTGAGAAATTCAAAGTGAGAGAGACATTCATCTCCGGGCCATGAGGGGTCAACCCGACTTGGCAGCCATCAAGAAAGCCTTGGTCCTGTAGCTGAAAGATAATTAATTCTGTCAACAACCTGAAGGAGTTTGGAATCAAGTTTTTCCCTAGTCGAACCTCCAGATGAGGACATAGCTGACCAAGACCTTGCTTTCAGCCTTGTGTGATCCTGAGCAGAGGACTAGTTAACCCTTGCTGGACTCCTGACCCACAAATACTTTGAGATAATAAATTTGTGTTCTTTCAAGTGATTAAGTGTGTGGTAATTTGTTATGCAGCAATTAAAAAACAAAACAAAACTTAACACAATAGTGAAACAGGCTCTAGAATCAAGTCACTAAACAGCTAGTAACTGATTTTCAAATCCAATGTGCTTCATGCCTGCCCCCAGGTCTTACATCTGAGTCGGTCTTAGCATGAATAGCAATGATTCACATTTTCCCCTCCCTCTCTCTTCAACCATAGCAGACGCAAATAGCCAGCAACAGAGAAGATAAACTACACATCCACAGGATCAAGAAAAGCAGCTCCAATCATCTCTAACAAATCTAGGAGACTGCTCCATTTGACCAGGGTATCAGACAAGCTCTGATTTGGGAAGCTTTGCATCAACACGCTCTAGTACTATGATGTTTGCTATTCTGATTTCCTAGAAGAAAAAGAAAAAGTTCACACGTGCACTCAATCGCTGTCAAATCAGCCACCTTACTTATATCTCTCTAGAGTAGATGCTTCTGGCTTTGTGTCTCATTAGAGTAAATGGGCATTGTTTTTCCCTGCTTATCACTTCTTCAGACAAATGGGGGTCTCTTAGAGAGCTACCCAACCACTTCTAAAATACTTCTGTGAGATGGTTCCTGATATCCAGGAAACATTGCCCAAGTATGCAAAGGCCACGTTTCCAACATCCCCATAGCAGGAGATAGGATCCCTTTCCTGACAGAGCACAGATGGCTCAGTTCCTCTGACCAATTGCTAGAAACATTGCCTAATGTGATAAAAACCATGAGACCTACCTCACCCTATGCAACCAAGTACATTATGCACATCAGCAGGGTGAGGATATGATCCAGGAAAATGGGTTGCCTTCCTTTCTCTCACATCCTGGTAAACTTTGGGGAAAGGTAAACACAGACATTTGTCTGGGCGACTGCAAGAGCCTCAAAGTCGGTCTTCTTGCTTCCAGTCTTTCTTCCTCCAACCCCTATTCTTCAATTTGCTGAGAATTCCCTTTCTAAAATACAAATGTCATCAGGTCAAGTGCACACTCTGCCCTTCCATATGCAAAGCAAACATTGCTCAAAATTATTCTGGGGCCTCTAAGTAAAACCCACACTCTCTAGCATGATTTCCAAAGAGTCTATGACTCCCTCATCCCTCCAAACTCTGCCATCTTACACCAATTTTTAACACACTTGCAATTCTTGAGACCCACTATGATGTCTCACCTCTACACTATAAAACATGCTGTTTCTTCTGCACAGAATATTCTACCTCTACCTCTTTCACCTGATTAACCCTGATTTATTCCCTTGGATCTCAGCTTAGAGTCATTTCCCCTGAAAAGCACTCTCTGATCCCTCAATTGTGGGCCAGGACAAACTTGCAAGGCACTTCCCTTCCTCCCTGGCTACGGAGGCACTCAGCACACCCTAATGGGATCACTTATTTGTGGGTCTCTCTCTCTCTCTCACACACACACACTAATCTGGAAGCTCACTGCCTTTATCCAGTTCACTGCTTTATCTCCATAATAGTATCTGGCAGAGAGCAGGCATTAAAAAATGGCGTTGAACAAAGAAAGGAAGGAACAAGTGAATGAAGTCATTCTTTTCAAAGATATTTTTGCAAAAATTATACTTGCATATTCAAAGCCTTTCAGGATCAAACCTCAACGCAATTTCCCAACCTCTTCTACAACACCCCTCCATACTGAACCATCCATTATTTCCCATCTACACCCCATACAGTCCTACCTCTGAGCCTTTGTTCACACTGTCCCTCACAACAGAATCCTACTATCAAGACATTTCCTCTGTAAACGTATTTGGTTTCCCCGACACAGAATTAATTTCTGGTTCCTCCTTTTGCCTCCTGTTTAGCACTTTGGGGTTTTTGTCTTAGATGTTTTTGTGTCTATCTTTTCAACTGAAATATAAATTCCTTAAGGACAGCAACAGTGTTTTAGTCTTCATAGAGCCTCAAATGGTTCTCAAGAAATATATATAATATTATGTAATGTATAGTCCCTTTATGCAAGATGATTGTGTGCTTTAATGTGGTTTTAGAATTAAACGGTATAATAGCAATAATTTTAAAAATAATAAAAATATAATATCTACTAGATATTAACCGCATACCATACACCAAAGGAATGCTTTATATTCATTCCTTGTGATCTACTCAAATTGCATAGTGGATATTAGTATTCCCAACTTACGGATGAGGAAACTGAAAATTAATTTATGTAAGCTGACAAAGATCACATAGTGAGTAAGTAGAAGATCCAAGATTTGAACTCAAGTCTGTCTGGGTCCAGTGCCTGAGCTTTTTCCACTAACACTGTATTTTCATTCTCAGTGTGCAATGTGACTAAAAGTTCACATCATTTCAACAGCATAAGCCTCCATAGTGAAGCCTGGTATTACTTTTTCCGTAGGATCTTAATGTGTTTGAAATGAATCAACCTTACAAAGTTTCACAAAACTTTTTCTGGGGTCAGGGTCATGCCTACTCTGGTTTGCAGGCCTTAGGCAATCAATAGTCTATTAGTGGGAGATTTGCTCCCTAAATGCACATGTCCATCAGTGATACCCCTTAACTGGGCAACATGAGTCTCTACCAGGTCAACAATCCAGCATCCACCTTACACATGTCCAAATCCACATACCTGAGATAAAACAAATGCCTCTGTACATGTGGCAATTGAGCCATGAGTGTGGACTATGCAAGGGAACTTCAAGGATGGGAAGGAGGGCCATAGCAGGTCACATGATTGCAGCCAAGGGGTGGGGCTTAGTATTTTATCACATCCTTCTGAGTTATGTTCCAAGTACCCGGCACTGTGCTAAACACTTTATATTCATTATCTTATTAACTCCGTACAACCCCATATAAGTGTTATTATACCCAATGTAGGAATGAAAAATACTGACACAGAGTAGTTAATATTGCTTAGGATGACCAGCTAAGAAGCAGAGGAGCACCCTGTGTCCACCTAGAGGGGTGGGATAGGGAAGGTGGGAGGGAGACGCAAGAGGGAGGGGATATGGGGATATATGTATACGTATAGCTGATTCACTTTGTTATACAGTAGAAACTAACATACCATTGTAAAGCAATTATACTCCAATAAACATGTTTAAAAAAAAAAAAGAAGCAGAGGAGCAGAAATCAAACACAGGTCTAACTCCATAGACTACACTCATGACCACTTTTATATATTGCTTCCAATATCATCTATCTCTCTCTGTAACTTACATTGACAACCAGCATCACCCAAGCTTGTACCTAAAGAGCATGCTTAGAATTACTTTCTTTCTGCATAAGTGCTCAGAACAAAACAGAGAGAGCCCCCAGGCACACCAACCCAAATAACTTCTCACTCTAGGGGCATTCAATTCCCAAAGCTACTTTCCCAAGCATCTGAATGTTTGTCCCAAATCTTGACCTATTTCTAACTTGTATAATTACATTGTTTTTCTAATTGCCCTTGGGTGTTCCACTAGGTGAAACCATCGCCTAGTCTGTCCTCAGCCACTGAGCAATGCTGCTAGGCAGTCATTAGACAGCTGTTTCTATCCACCAGAAGAGGTAGATACATATCTAAAGGGAATGGAAATATTTGTTCAGAGTTTCACAACTTAAAACATAAAATTGCCTGGGAGTTCTTTGGGGGGCAAAGATTCCAAACTTTGAAGATGCATATTCTTCAAGAATTAACTTATTGTTAACAATGGGGTGTGGGCCAGGTGGGAACTCTCTGCAGAATTTTCTTTGCAACTTTTGTATGAATCTAAATAAAGCTATTCAAAAATTAAAAGTTCATTTTAATAACAACCAAAAAAAAAGAATTAACCTAGTGATCAAACTATAGCCTTTGGAGAAATATTACTGAATTACTATATTTTAAATGCAAATAATTCCTTCAGAGGTGAGATAATCACTCTGTCTTCCTTTCCAAGTTATTTCCACTATTTTTAAGTACTATCTTCTCATCAAAACTATTCTATTAATGGAAGGAGGAAGTGAACTGCTCAAGGCAGGAGATAATCAAGCAGAGAATAAACTTCCATCATTTATGGGGTCTGAATAAAGGTCATTAAGCTTCAGACTGAAGGTTAGACCCAAAGGCTCTTCCAGCTACAATTATTTCACATTTGATTCAGATCAGAAACTGATCAAGAAAAGATATTCAGTCTTAAAATCCTTTGGACACACTGAAATAATGATAATAATAGCAACTAACATTTATTGGGCACTACATAACAGACATTTTACATTTACTATTCCACATAAACCTTAGAAAAATCCAATGTGGTAGGTTCTACCATTGCCAGCATCTTACAAGTAAGCAAATGAAATCTCAACAAGATCAAGCTGTTTGTCCGGTGACCCATACCTGGCAAGTGGGGGAATCAGGACTCAAACCCAAGCCTCTTAGACTCGGCACCCTAACTTCCTCATTTCTTCCCTACATAACATCTATACATTTCCAGTATTGTGTTGGCTCTTTGGCAAAGTCTCAAGGACTTGCTCAGAATTGGCATTTCTCTCTGCCAAAGAAAGCAGTTCTCAGAACTGATTCACACACTTACTTATTAGAAGAAAACCTGATTAAGATGAAATGAATAATGAATAACCAAGTAGAAGGGAAATCCAGTATAAGAAGATGGCACATAAAGACCTAGAGGATTTAATGTTCTTCCCTTTTGAAAAGAGAGTGGAAGGGACCATAGAGATCATCAGTTTCAATGGCATCTTTGAGCAGATGACAAGGAGAAAAGTGATTTTTTCAAAGTCTCAACATTACTTTCGTGGTACAGATGAGAAAGCACTCTTAACGTACTTCACAATAGCCACTATTATCATTTCCAGCATTATTATTACTATTAGTATTACTACTTTTACTACTAGATGATAAGGACTACAGTGATATTATTAGAAAGCCCATGAGATACTTGTTCCATGCTGTGTTCCCCACTAAATGGACACGAGGATATACTCTGGCACTTGTGCTTTATGTACATGATGATGGTACCCACTACTACGGCATATGCAAAGCAGCTTTTATCCTAAAATGACATGACATAGTCTTCCTCACCCCACTTGCATATACACACACCCCCTCTACTCCATTCTTTTATTGAATTATCTTCCAAGTACTTAACACTATCTAAAAAGATCTTGTTTGTTTGTTTGGATGTTTACTGTCAGCCCTCTCCCTTTGATATGTAATGTAAGCTCTAGGAGAGCATGAATTACATTTGTCTAGGATGTCACTATATCCCCAGAGCCTTGAATTAAATATTTAGTGAATGGAGGGAGGCACCACTGACTTGAGTCAGTGCAATGCATGAACGTTCCCTTTTATCCAGATCTGTCTGGAGCAAGACGGAGTCTATGAACAAAACAAAATAAAAAAGATGGGAGGAACCTAGAACATATCTATATTTATACATCTTATAATGATGTGATCCTTGGCATTATAGTTTTTTTTATCAAATAAAGCTTGTAAATAGCATAAATCCTTTTTAGCACCTAGGAATCAGACAAGAGAAAAGCCCTCATATGCTGTCCTAGCTTGTTTTTTCTGTGATGAAAACAACTGTAGCCATTGTTCAATATCTGTTAATTCTTGGCACACGAGTTCATGCCAGGTTGGATTGAAGCCGGTTTAAGCCAGGCTAGCATATTATCTATGCTAGATCGTAGATAACGGTTTAGACGTGGATTAAGTGATGCTTAGTCATAAGAGTGTGTATTCTTCAAGAGAATCAGTCGTCAAATGAACTACAAAAGGATTAAGAAATAGATTGGTCTTTCCAAAAACATGCAACTTTGGCTTTGAAAGACTACTAACAAAGGTCCATACATAGCAGTTTTGAAATTGTACCTAATAGTTAGAAGGAATATCTCCTACATAAAGCTCTAAGAAGACAACTTTGTGTCATATTACATTGTTAGGATACAATCTCAGAAACATAAACATTGATATGGAAAAGACTGAGTTAATTACTACAAAACCAGCTCTTAAGAAAACAAAGCCTAATTTGAAAATCAGAGGGAGGAGGGCAAGGCTGGGGTGAGTTATAGTGGTACAAGCGTAGGTAGAATGCACTGCTTCTGCCATCTGGAGGCCTCTTGTTAAAATGTCCCATGCCAAATTCCCCAAGAACTGTCTCAAGCATTCAAAGGCAATAGATGTGGAACTGGAATAATTGCTTTGGGGTCTTAGGACTATACTCTAGATCCACTGAGGTTACAAAGGTAGCACCTCAATGTCTCATCATGGCTCCAAGATTCCTCACCTCAAATCTTAGCATTCTATCCTCCTTTTTCCTGCTTAAACTATTCAAGTCTAACATCAGGAAAGTGCCTGGGATTGGCCTTCAGAGATGTTTTCTTTGGCCTATATAACAGTTTGTAAATAATTGAACCAACACTTAATAAATGGAAAATTCCATATTGCTAGAAAAAAAATCAGCTTTCCAGATTCTCTTGAATTTCCATTTTTCTTTGGCACTAAGTCTATATTTCCAGATGGCAAAAATCAGTTGAAGCTGAAGAGAATCTGCCCCCTTTGAACAGGGCATGTGCTCTCCAATTTTGCACAGTCTCCACCATCTTCTATTTTATCCCAACTTTAATGTCTGTGTTTATCGGCATTTATCATTGCACTCACATTTTTTAATACTACACAGATGTTTCTTGGAATCAGTATCTCTATCAAAAAATGGAAATCAGAAGACAAAGAGAACTATATTTTTCAACAAGAATCAAAAATTCACTTGGAAAAGCAAGGCCAAGAGTATTCGAGACAACTTTCAACAACAAGTTGGAGGATTCATCCCCCAGGTAACAAAGATATAGTAATTAAGACAGTGTGATATTGGCACA
This sequence comes from Balaenoptera physalus, assembly GCF_965194825.1. NCBI lineage: Eukaryota > Metazoa > Chordata > Mammalia > Artiodactyla > Balaenopteridae > Balaenoptera > Balaenoptera physalus. The sequence continues at coordinate 55,312,481 of NC_138890.1, read as the reverse complement.
TGGAAAATAAACAATCAATAGAATATAATCCAGGAATACTTAGATAGATGATTGCTTGATTGATTGACTGATGATAGATAGATGGTAATATGATATAAGGTATTACTAATCAAGGAAGAAAGATGGTTTGTTCAACACATAGTGGATATCAATAATGCAAAATAAATTATAATATTATTGTATGCCAGTTCCTCCTGCATTAGAGCCCTAAACGCAAAAAAGGCAAAATTCTAAAACTTGAGAAAATACAGAATAACACATTTACCATGTTGAGTTAGGAAAGAATTGCTTCAGCAATGTGTATAAAGTGTAAGCCATAGGAAAAAGATAAATAAATTTGACTTTCTAAAATATAATAGCTTTTCTCAACAAAAAGGTACCATAAATAAGTTAAAATGTAAACCACAATCTGAGAGAAGATACTGGTAAAAAATATATCTGGCAAAGGAGTCGTATCCAGAACTACTACAAATCAATAAGGAAAAAATGAACGGAAAATAGACAAAGTATATTAATAGACAAGTTTCAGAAGAGAACCTCTAAATGGCCAATAACAACATAAGAAATTGTAAATTTCATTGAATGATAAGAGAAATGCACATTAAAACAAGAATGAGATGCCATTTCACATGTAATAATGGCAAAAAACATAAGCTTCACAGAACCAAGTTGGTTCTGATGTAGAGAAATGGGGAAATTCATACACTACTGGGGGAACTAGAAATTGCTTCACTACCCATTTTGGTAAGGAATTGGGTGAAACTAGTCAAGTTGAAAATGTGTGTACATTTTTTAAATAGTTGTGGTAAAGATGTGTACACCTATTAGTTCAGTAAGTCCACCTAACAGGTGTATCCTGAGATTCTTGTATATATGCTAAGAAGACATATCCAAGAATGAACGAACACTTTATATATCAACATGAATACATCCCAAAATATAACACTGGGGTTTTAAAAAGTGTACTGAAATATCACTTAAAGAGTTAAAACACTATATAATGTTTTAAGTATTTAAACAATGCTATATTTTTAGTAGACCCATGCATATATGGCAAAAGTATTTTTGTAATCATGAAAATAACAAAACTTCATCTTCAAGATTATTGTTATCTTCAGTAAGGGAAGATGACTAGGATTGAGCTTCCATTGTTTTCATTAAAGAGTCGGTTGTCAATTTATTGTTGATTTTTTGAAGGTAGTTTTTTCTCTCTTCTTTTAATATTTTCTCTTTGTCCTTGGTTTACCTCAGTTTTATTATGATGGGTCTAGGTATAATCTTCTTTGTGCTTTCCTGCCTAGGGTTTGTAGATCTCCAACAATTACTTGAAACAATAACTTGAGAATTTTTGACAATTTAGAAAAATACTTGATCACTGTATCTTCAAATACTACTTGTGCACTATCCTTTACTTTTTTCTGGTCTACCCATTACATATATTTTTTTTATACATTTCATTTGTCTCCTACACTCTCCTGTGTATTTTTCATCCTTTTCTTTCTTAATGCTTAAGTCTGAATATTTTCTTTCTCTTATCCTCCAGTTCACAAATTCCCCATCAGCAGTGTCTAACCTACTGTTTAACTTGTCCACTTAATTCTTCATTTCAGTTATTGTATCTCTTGGCTCCAAACTTTCTATTGGGTTCTCTTTTCTTATAGTTTCCAGTTTTCTGTCAAAATTTTCCATCTTGTCTTAATTCCTTGATCGTATTAATTGTAACTGTTTTAACTATAACATCTATATCTCCTGGGGAATGGTTTCCAATATCTGTTTTTATCTCCTGCTGGTTTGTTTACTGTTGTTTTGGACAAATCTCACCTTATATTCCTAAAATGTTTATTGAATATGATATATTATATATAAAACTTAGAGATATCTGAGACTGAATGATGTTGTTTTCCTAACAGTGTCCCAAATAATGATGTTGTTTTCCTAACAGTGTCTAATCACATAGTGAGATAACTCAAAGTTGGGTTTGAGTTACTATGAGCGCTAATCTATTTCCATTTCACTCACTCCTATGATCCTTACTGAAACCTTAGGATTTTACCAGGGACTTCCTTCCTTGGCAAGTTCTGAACTCCAATTTTCACCCCTCATTGTGATTAGTATTCTGAACATATCACAAAAAAAGAAAACTACAGGCCAATATCACTGATGAACATAGATGCAAATATCCTCAACAAAAGACTAGCAAACAGAATCCAACAGCACATTAAAAGGACCATACACCACGATCAAGTGGGGTTTATCCCAGGAATGCAAGGATTCTTCAACATATGCAAATCAATCAATGTGATACACCATGTTAAAAAACTGGAGGATAAAAACCATATGATAATCTCAATAGATGCAGAAAAAGCTTTCAACAAAATTCAACACCCATTTATGACAAAACCTCTTCAGAAACTGGGCATAGAGGGACCTACCTCAACATAATAAAGGTCATATATGACAAACCCACAGCCAACATCATTCTCAATGGTGAAAAGCTGAAACCATTTCCTCTAAGATCAGGAACAAGAGAAGGATGCCCACTCTCACCACTATTATTCAACATAGTTTTGGAAGTTTTAGTCACAGCAATCACAGAAGAAAAAGAAACAAGAGGAATCCAAATTGGAAAAGAAGAAGTAAAACTGTCACTGTTTGCAGATGACATGACACTATACATAGAGGACCCTAAAGATGCCACCAGAAAACTACTAGAGCTAATCAATGAATTTGGTAAAGTTGCAGGATACAAAATTAATGCACAGAAATCTCTTGCAATCCTATACACTAATGACGAAAAATCTGAAAGAGAAATTAAGGAAACCCTCCCATTTACCACTGCAACCAAAAGAATAAAATACCTAGGAATAAACCTACCTAAGGAGATAAAAACCTGTATGCAGAAAACTATAAGACACTGATGAAAGAAATCAAAGATGATACAAAATAGATGGAGAGATATACCATGTTCTTGGATTGGAAGAATCAATATTGTGAAAATGACTATACTACCCAAAGCAATCTACAGATTCAATGCAATCCCTATCAAACTACAAATGGCATTTTTCACAGAACTAGAACAAAAAATTTTATGATTTGTATAGAAACACAAAAGACCCCAAATAGCCAAAGCAATCTTGAGAAAGAAAAACAGAGCTGGAGGAATCAAACTCCTGGACTTCAGACTATACTACAAAGCTACAGTAATCAAGACAGCATGGTACTGTCACAAAAACAGAAATATAGATCAATGGAACAGGAGAGAAAGCCCAGAGATAAACCCACACAAATATGGTCACCTTATCTTTGACAAAGAAGGCAAGAATATACAGTGGAAAAAAGAAAGCCTCTTCAATAAGTGGTGCTGGGAAAACTGGACAGCTACATGTAAAAGAATGAAATTAGAACACTCCCTAACACCATACACAAAAATAAGCTCAAAATGGATTAAAGACCTAAATGTAAGGCTAGACACTATAAAATTCTTAGAGGAAAACACAGGCAAAACACTCTAGGACATAAATCACAGCAAGATCCTTTTGACCCACCTCCTAGACTAATGGAAATAAAAACAAAAATAAACAAATGGGACCTAATGAAACTTAAAAGCTTTTGCACAGCAAAGGAAACCATAAACAAGACAAAATGATAATCCTCAGAATGGGAGAAAATATTTGCAAACAAGGGTAAGCTTGGACAAAGTGAGAGAGTAGCATTGACACATATATACCACCAAATGTAAAATAAACAGCTAGTGGGAATCAGCTGCATAGGACAGGGAGATCAGCTTGGTGCTTTGTGACCACCTAGAGGGGTGGGATTGGGACGGTGGGAGAGAGGCTCAAGAGGGAGGGGATATGGGATGTATATATATAGCTGATTCACTTTGTTGTACAACAGAAAGTAACACACCATTGTAAAGCAATTATACTCCAATAAAGATGTAAAAAAAATTACCCCCAAGGAGAGAAGCAGCATTGAACGCTGTGATAACCACTAAGAGATTCTCTCCTCTTTCAGATCTTTGTCTTTCAAATTCTCACTTCCTTGGTGGTTCTCTGATGCCTTCAACTAGAATTTGTAAATATACTATCCAGCCTTTTAAGTTGTCCTCATGCAGAGCTTTAGTCAGAAGTAACATGATCTGGCATTATCAGAAGCAGAATGCCTCTAAGGTAAATTTTGAGCATGTCAGATAGCCTGTGTTTATATCTTGGTTGACCCAAACATATTCATTGAATTTGGTTAAAATTCATTCAGCCATTTCATATAGCCACATGGTGTAAGAACAGACAAACAGAAAGAAAGTTTATGTTGGCATAGAGGGTTTTCACAGGAAAAAGTACAGAACTTTAAATCTACCATGCCTTGGTTTTAACTCATTTGCTGTGACACCCCAGGAAAATGACACAAACTCTCTGTTCTTAGTCTCCTTATACATAATACAGGGATAAGAGCACTACCTTAACTACCTCACAGGTTTATTTGGAGGATTAATTAGAACAAATAGACAAAAGTACCTAGCACAGCGCCTGGCCCATGGTAAGTATTCAATAAATACTAATTTAATCATAATTTGTAGAAATGAGATTATTTATCATTCCTCTTGCTATTCAAAGATTATTGTTTGAAGGAAAGAAGTCTAATAGACAGCAATTATAGCTGTCTATACTACTGGAGTTCCAGCATGCAAGCAAGGATTTGGTGTTAGCTTGGGGATTCTGATGTACAGCTTTGCTATTCTTTCCCTTAAAATAGATCAAGTTGTGAATTTTGTTAAAATAGGGAATCAGTATGGAAAAGGAAAGTTTTCAAATTTAGAAGGACGAACTCAGACCAGGCAATTACTGGATGACTCTACACTCTGGCCTCATCAAGGGTACATTAGCTGAAAGTGAAGTGAGCTCTTACCTGCTGACGGATGCATCAGGCACAAACTCTGGACTCCGTGAATGTTGACTCTGCCTCAGGGACAGAGCATCTAAGGTTACTTCTCCGAAAGAGAGATAGAGGCTCACAGGGTCCCCTTTTGCTCATGACATTTCCATTCTATCATCCATGGTATGTTAAACGCACTGCATTCTTTATCTTTCTGCCTTCTCTCGGTAATAAAGGTGCCATTATTCCCCCTTTCCCTCCCATATTCTACAGGTAAACTGATGCTTGAAGAAGTCATATAACATGCCAAAGTCACATAGCCAGTATGTGGCAGACAATCGAATTAACATTTATTGAGTACTTGTGCTGTGCCAGGCAATGTGCTAGGTACTGAGGCTACAATGAACAAGGCAACGTCCCTGCAAAGACGATAAGTTAAGGAAGGAAACAGAAGAAGACACTCCTGAGCACATAATCTAAAAACAGCTCCTTTTGTATTAAGATATCAATGGGACAATTGTTAGGACTGTGAGGAAAAGATGTCAAAGGAAGAAGAGTGAAAACAAAACCATAAGGCAGATAGACATGGCGGTCAAAGGGTGGCCGCGCACCCCACTCAGCCCTAGCCCTGACTCCTTCTGGAATTAGTACCCAGCTCTACACAGCATGGACTTACATTTTCGTGGGGGGTGAGGGCAGAACAAGTAAAACAATAAATGATGGTTATAGATAAAGTGCTAAGAAGGAAATAAAACAGGGTAGTGGGATGAAGAGCAACTGGGAGAGGGTTCTTTGGTGGAGTGTTCCAGAAAAGCCTCCATGCAGATGTGGTATGTTAGCTGAAATTGGAAAGGTGGGAAGTTAGCGGCAGACACATCAGGACTTGAGGCCGGAAGAGCTCAGCCTATTGAACTGTGCCCGCAGTGGAGGAAGAAAAGTGGAGTCTAATGCGAGTTGAGGCTGGAGTCAGGAGACGGCCAGATCACACAGGAAGTGGGAGGGTCATAGCACAGACTGAGATTGAGCCTGTACACATTTCAGTTTCCAACTGGCAATAATGTATTGTTACTCCCTGGATCTCAGAGAGTGCTCAACAGCAGTGCAGGGCGGATTAAGGCCAGCACCATTATGTCATGGTTTCCATCTGGAACTTTACACCTGGTTCCTTTTAGCCTCAGTTCACAGTGAGAAACTTCCCTGTACAGATTATTGAACACAGACAATAATATTCTAAGTGTGTAATGTGATAAATATTGTTGCAATGGCAACCAAATCACCATATACAAATGTATCCAAGGAACACTATGTACACCTTAAATTTACAGTTACATGTCATATTTATCCAATATGAATACATACATACATACATACATACATACCAGGATAAGCCAAAAAAAGAAAGAAAGAAACCGCCTCGTCCCCATTTTACTTCCTCATACCCTACATGTGCAATTTTCTCAGCCTAGTAGACTATAAATTTGTTTTAAGGCAGAGTCCACAGAAACTATCCCAGGGCTTTGAACACAGTAAGCGCTCAATAAACGTTAGTTAAGCTGATCTTCAAAAGCAGGCACAGGTCTAACGCTAGAAAGTTTGAGCATTCATCACTGAAGGCTGGTGGGAGTCAAGAGGAAAAGGACTCTCCCAGCTCAGAATAAGGGTGTTGGAGGGGTGGCAGGAAATGGAGCCACCAGCCAGCCTCTCCTGTCCCTCCTTTAAACTGCTGCTTCGGTCACTAGCACTTAAACTCTGGGTGGAGAGACAAGGCCTTCAGAATGTGGCCTCTGAGAACCCAGCCTCAGGGAAGCGCGCTGTCGATTTTTCCACACAAAGCAATTCAAATAAAAACAAAAAGATGTTTTTATTTTTTTTTTTAACATCTTTCTTGGAGTATAATTGCTTTACAATGGTGTGTTAGTTTCTGCTGTATAACAAAGTTAATCAGCTATACATATACATATATCCCCATATCTCCTCCCTCTTGCATCATCCTCCCACCCTTCCTATCCCACCCCTCTAGGTGGTCACAAAGCACCGAGCTGATCTCCCTGTGCTATGTAGCTGCTTCCCACTAGCTATCTATTTTACATGCGGTAGTGTATATATGTCAATGCTACTCTCTCACTTCGTCCCAGCTTACCCTTCCCCCTCCCTGTGTCCTCAAGTCTATTGTCTACATCTGCGTCTTTATTCCTGTCCTGTCCCTAGGTTCATCAAAACCATTTTTTCTTTCCTTTTTTTTTTTTTAGATTCCATATATGTGTGTTAGCATACGGTATTTGTTTTTCTCTTTCTGACATACTTCAGTCTGTATGACAGACTCTAGGTCCATCCAGATACATTATTTGTATCTCATTACAAGTAACTCAATTTCATTTCTTTTTATAGCTGAGTAATATTCCATTGTACATAAGTGCCACATCTTCTTCATCCATTCATCTGTCGATGGACACTTAGGTTGCTTCCATGTTCTGGCTATTGTAAATAGTGCTGCAATGAACACTGTGGTACATGACTCTTTTTGAATTATGGATTTCTCAGGGTACATGCTCAGTAGTGGAATGCTGGGTCATATGGTAGTTCTATTTTTAGTTTTTTAAAAAACCTCCATACTGTTTTCCATAGTGGCTGTATCAATTTACATTCCCACCAACAGAGCAAGAGGGTTCCCTTTTCTCCACACCCTCTCCAGCATTTATTGTTTGTAGATTTTTTGATGATGGCCATTCTGACCAGTGTGAGGTGATAACTCATTGTAGTTTTGATTTGCAATTTTCTAATAATTAGTGATGTTAAGCATCCTTTCATGTGTTTGTTGGCAATCTGTATATCTGTTTTGGAGAAATGTCTATTTAGGTCTTCTGCCCATTTTTGGATTGGGCTGTTTGTTTTTGTGATATTGAGCTGCATGAGCTGCTTGTATATTTTGGAGATTAATCCTTTGTCAGTTGCTTCATTTGCAAATATTTTCTCCCATTCTGCAGTTTGTCTTTCCATCTTGTTTATGGTTTCCTTTGCTATAGAAAAGCTTTTGTTTCATTAGGTCTCATTTGTTTATTTTTGTTTTTATTTTCGTTTCTCTAGCAGATGGGTCAAAAAGCATCTTTCTGTGATTTATGTCAAAGAGTGTTCCTTGGGGCTTCCCTGGTGGCAAAGAGGTTGGGAATCCGACTGCCAATGCAGTGGACGTGGGTTCGAGCCCAGGTCCGGGAAGATCCGACATGCCGCAGAGCAGCTAAGCCTGTACACCACAACTCCTCTACAGCCCATGAGCTACAACTACTGAGCCCACGTGCCACAACTACTGAAGCCCATGCACTTATAGCCCGTGCTCTGCAACTGCAAAAACAGAAGACACAGTGATGAGAAGCCTGTGTGTCAAAACGAAGCGTAGCCCTTGCTCGCTGCAACTAGAGAAAGCCCATGAACAGCAATGAAGACCCAATGCAGCCCAAAAATAAATTAATTCATTAAAAAAAAAAAAAGCATGTTCTTCCTATGTTTTCCTCTAAGAGTTTTATAGTGTCTGGCCTTACATTTAGGTCTTTAATCCATTTTGAGTTTATTTTTGTATATGGTGTTAGGAAGTGTTCTAATTTCATTCTTTTACATGTAGCTGTCCAGTTTTCCAAGTACCACTTATTGAAGAGACTGTCTTTTCTCCATCGTATACTCGTGCCTCCTTTATCAAAGATAAGGTGACCATATGTGTGTGGGTTTATCCCTGGGCTTTCTATCCTGTTCCACTGATCTATATTTCTACTTTTGTGCCAGAATCATACTGTCTTGATTACTGTAGCTTTGCAGTGTAGTCTGAAGTCAGGGAGTTTGATTCCTCCAGCTCAGTTTTTCTTTCTCAAGATTGCTTTGGCTATTTGGGGTATTTTGTGTTTCCATACAAATTGAAAAAAATTTTTTGTTCTAGTTCTGTGAAAAAGTCCATTGGTAGTTTGATAGAGGTTGCATTGAATCTGTAGATTGCTTTGGGTAGTACACTCATTTTCACAATGTTGATTCTTCTAATCCAAGAACATAGTATATCTCTCCAGCTGTTTGTATCATCTTTGATTTCTTTCATCAGACTCTTATAGTTTTCTGCATACAGGTCTTTTGTCTCCTTAGGTAGGTTTATACCTAGGTATTTTATTCTCTTTGTTGCAGTGGTAAATGGGAGGGTTTCCTTAATTTCTCTTTCAGATTTTTTGTCATTAGTGTATAGGAATGCAAGAGATTTCTGTGCATTAATTTTGTATCCTGCTACTTTACCAAATTCATTGATCAGCTCTAGTAGTTTTCTGGTGGCATCTTTAGGGTTCTCTATGTATAGTGTCATGTCGTCTGCAAACACTGGCAGCTTTACTTCATTTTTTCTGATTTGGATTACTTTTATTTCTTTTTCTTCGCTGATTGCTGTGGCTAAAACTTCCAAAACTATGTTGAATAATAGTGGTGAGAGTGGGAAACCTTGTCTTGTTCCTGATTTTAGAGGAAATGGTTTCAGTTTTTCACCATTGAGAATGATGTTGACTGTGGGTTTGTCATATATAGCCTTTATTATGTTGAGGTAAGTTCCCTCTATGCCTACTTTCTGGAGAGTTTTTATCATAAATGGGTGTTGAATTTTGTCTAAAGCTTTTTCTGCATCTACTGAGATTATCATATGGGTTTTATCCTTCAGTTTAATATGGTGTATCACATTGATTTCCATATTTTGAAGAATCCTTGCATTTCTGGGATAAACCCCACTGGATCATGGTGTATGATCCTTTTAATGTGCTGTTGGATTCTGTTTGCTAGTATTTTGTTGAGGATTTTTGCATCTATGTTCATCAGTGATATTGGCCTGTAGTTTTCTTTCTTTGTGACATCTTTGTCTGGTTTTGGTATCAGGGTGATGGTGGCCTCGTAGAATGAGTTTGGGAGTGTTCCTCCATCTGCTATATTTTGAAAGAGTTTGAGAAGGATAAGTGTTAGCTCTTCTCTAAATGTTTGATAGAATTTGCCAGTGAAGCCATCTGGTCCTGGGCTTTTGTTGGAAGATTTTTAAACACAGTTTCAATTTCAGTGCTTGTGATTGGTCTGTTTATATTTTCTATTTCTTCCTGGTTCAGTCTCAGAAGGTTTTGCTTTTCTAAGAATTTGTCCATTTCTTCCAGGTTGTCCATTTTATTGGCATATAGTTGCTTATAGTAATCTCCCATGATTCTTTGTATTTCTTCAGTGTCAGTTGTCACTTCTCCCTTTCCATTTCTAATTCTATTGATTTGAGTCTTCTCCCTTTTTTTCTTGATGAGTCTGGCTAGTGGTTTATCCATTTTGTTTATCTTCTCAAAGAACCAGCTTTTAGTTTTATTGATCTTTGCTACTGTTTCATTTCTTTTTCATTCATTTCTGATCTGATCTTTTTGATTTTTTTCCCTCTGCTAACTTTGGGGTTTTTTTTAATTCTTTCTCTAATGGCTTTGGGTATAAGGTTAGGTTCTTTATTTGAGATTTTTATTGTTTCTTGAGGTAGGATTGTACTGCTATAAACTTCCCTCTTAGAACTGCTTTTGCTGCATCCCATAGGTTTTGGGTTGTCGTGTTTTCATTGTCATTTGTTTCTAGGTATTTTTTGATTTCCTCTTTGATTTCTTCAGTGATCTCTTGGTTATTTAGTAGCATATTGTTTAGCCTCCATGTGTTTGTATTTTTTACAGTTTTTTTCCTCTAACTGATATCTAGTCTCATAGTGTTGTGGTCAGAAAAGATACTTTATATGATTTCAATTTTCTTAAATTTACCAAGGCTTGTTTTGTGACCCAAGATATGATCTATCCTGCAGAATTTTCCATGAGAAGAAAGTGTATTCTGTAGTTTTTGGATGGAATGTCCTATAAATATCAATGAAGTCCATCTTGTTTAATGTTTCATTTAAAGCTTGTGTTTCCTTATTTATTTTCATTTTGGATGATCTGTCCATTGGTGAAAGTGGGGTGTTAAAGTCCCCTACTATGATTGTGCTACTGTTGATTTCTCATTTTATGGCTGTTAGCATTTGCCTTATGTATTGAGGTGCTCCTATGTTGGCTACATAAATATTTACAATTGGTTTGTTTCCTTCTTGGTTTGATCCATTGATCATTATGTAGTGTCCTTCTTTGTCTCTTGTAATAGTCTTTATTTTAAAGTCTATTTTTTCTAGGGATATATATTTTTTAAACATCTTTATTGGAGTATAATTTCTTTACAATTGTGTTAGTTTCTGCTTTATAACTATTTTTTCTGATATGAGAATTGCTACTCCAACTCTCTTTTGATTTCCATTTGCATGGAATATCTTTTCCCATCTCCTCATTTTCAGTCAGTATGTGTCCATACGTCTGAAGTGGGTCTCTTGTAGACAGCATATATATCGATCTCGTTTTTGTATGCAGTCAGCCAGTCTTTGTCTTTTGGTTGGAACATTTAATCCATCTACATTTAAGGTAATTATTGATATGTATGTTCCTATTACCATTTTCTTAATTGTTTTGGGTTTGTATTTGTAGGTCTTTTCCTTCTCTTGTGTTTCCTGCCTAGAGAAGTTTCTTTAGCCTTTGTTGTAAAGCTGGTTTGGTGGTGCTGAATTCTCTTAGCTTTTGCTTGTCTGTAAAGGTTTTAATTCCTCTGTTGAATCTGAATGAGATCCTTGCTGGGTAGAGTAATCTTGGTTGTAGGTTCTTCCCTTTCATCACTTTAAATACGTCTCGCCTCTCCCTTCTGGCTTGCAGAGTTTCTGCTGAAAGATCAACTGTTAACCTTATGGGGATTCCCTTGTATGTTATTTCTTGCTTTTCACTTGCTGCTTTTACTATTTTTTCTGTATCTAATTTTTGATAGTTTGATTAATATGTGTCTTGGTGTGTTTCTCCTTGGATTTATCCTGTATGGGACTCTCTGTGCTTCCTGGACTTGATTGACTATTTTCTTTCCCATATTAGGGAAGTGTTCAACTATAATCTCTTCAAATATTTTCTCAGTCCCTTTCTTTTTCTCTTCTTCTTCTGGGACCCATTTAATTGGAATGTTGGTGCAGTTAATGTTGTCTCAGACGTCTCTGAGACTGTCCTCAATTCTTTTCATTCTTTTTTCTTTATTCTACTCTGCAGTAGTTATTTCCACTATTTTATCTTCCAGGTCACTTCTCCGTTCTTCTGCCTCAGTTATTCTGCTATTGATCCCTTCTAGAGAATTTTTAATTTCATTTATTGTGTTGTTCATCATTGTTTCTTTGCTCTTTAGCTCTTCTAGGTCCTTGTTAAACGTGTCTTGTATTTTCTCCATTCTATTTCCAAGATTTTGGATCATCTTTACTATCATTTCTCTGAATTCTTTTTCAGGTAGATTGCCTATTTCCTCTTCATTTGTTTGGTCTCATGGAGTTTTTACCTTGCTCCTTCATCTGCTGCATATTTTTCTGTCTTCTCATTTTGCTTAACTTACTGTGTTTGGGGTCACCTTTCCACAGGCTGCAGGTTCATATTTCCCATTGTTTTTGGTGTCTGCCCCTCAGTGGGTATGGTTGGTTCAGTGGCTTGTGTAGGCTTCCTGGTGGATGGGCCTGGTGCCTGTGTTCTGGTGGGTGGGGCTGGATCTTTTCTTTCTGGTGGGCAGGGCTGCATCCGGTGGTGCATTTTGGGGTGTCTGGGAACTTAGTATGATTTTAGGCAGCCTCTCTCCTAATGGGTGGGTTTGTGTTCCTGTCTTGCTAGTCATTTGGCATGGGGCATCCAGCACTGGGGCTTACTGGTCATTGAGTGGAGCTGGGTCTTGGCATTGAGATGGAGATCACTGGGAGAGCTCTTGCCAACTGATATTACATGGGCCTTGGAGGTCTCTGGTGGTACAATGTCCTGAACTCGGCTCACCCACCTCAGAGGCTCAGGCCTGACACCAGGCCGGAGCACCAAAACCCTGTCAGCCACACGGCTCAGGAGAAAAGGGAGAAAAAAAGAAAGAAAAAATAATAATAACAAATAAAATAAAATAAAATAATTAAAATTTAAAAATTTAAAATTAAAAATAAAGAAGAGAGCAACCAAACCAATAAACAAATCCACCAATGATAACAAGTGCTAAAAACTATACTAAGATGAACATAAAAATCAGAAACACGTCTGTCTCAGACAGCAAACCCCAAGTCTACAGTTGTTCCCAAAATCCACCGCCTCAATTTTGGGTTGATTCGTTTTCTATTCAGGTATTCCACAGATGCAGGGTACCTCAAGTTGATTGTGGGGATTTAATCCACTGTTCCTGAGGCTGCTGGGAGAAACTTCCCTTTCTCTTCTTTGTTTGCACAGCTCCTGGGGTTCAGCTCTGCGTTTGGCCCCACCTCTGGGTGTAGGTTGCCCTCAGACTTCTGCTCCCACCCAGACAGGACAGGTTAAAGCAGAGGCTGATTAGGGGGCTCTGGCTCACTCAGGCCTGGGGGAGGGAGTGGTACAGTAGTTATAATTGGAATGCAAGGTGAGCCTGTGGCAGCAGAGGCCGGCGTGATGTTGCAACAGCCTGAGGCGTGCCATGTGTTCTCCTGGGGAAGTTGTCCCTGGATCACGGGACCCTGGCAGTGGCGGGCTGCACAGGCTCCCGGGTGGTGTGGATAGTGACCTGTGCCTGCACACAGGATTCTTGGTGGCTGCAGCAGCAGCGTTAGCATTTCATGCCCATCTCTGGGGCCTGAGCTGATAGCCACAGCATGCCTCTGGCTCTGGAGCTCGTTTAGGTGGTGCTCTGCCTTCTGTGGGCACACAGGGATGGAATCCCCTCTCCTTGCGCACCCCACAACAATGGTCTCTTGCCTCTTGTGCAGGTCCAGACTTTTTCCCGGACTCCCTCCTGGCTAGCTGTGGCGCACTAACCCCCTTCAGGCTGTGTTCACGCAGCCAACCCCAGTCCTCTCCCTGGGATCTCTGAAGCCAGAGCCTCAGCTCCCAGCCCCCACCAGCCCCAGTGGGCGAGCAGACGAGCCTCTCGAGCTGGTGAGTGCTGGTCGGCACCAATCCTCTGTGTGGGAATCTCTCCGTTTTTCCATCTGCACCCCTATTGCTGTGCTCTCCTCCGTGGCTCCGAAGCTTCCCCTCCACCCACCCACCGTCTCTGCCAGTGAAGGGGTTTCCTAGTGTGTGGAAACTTTTCCTCCTTCACAGCTCCCTCCCAGAGGTGCAGGTCCCATCCCTATTCTTTTGTCTCTGTTTTTTCTTTTGCCCTACCCAGGTACGTGGGGAGTTTCTTGCCTTTTGGGAAGTCTGAGGTCCTCTGCCAGCATTCAGTAGGTGTTCTGTAGGAGTTGTTCCACATGTAGATGTATGTTTGATGTATATGTGGGGAGGAAGGTGATCTCCACATCTTACTACTTCGCCATCTTTAAGGTCTCTCCTCAAAAAGATGTTTATAAATTATGCTTTTCAGCTAAGACAAGAAAATATTAGTTGCCATATTTTTGGAGAATGCCACACTGGCATCTCCAGGCCTCTGCTAGCATCTCTATTAATTACAGGTACTCAGTGAGAGCAGCAAGACACTGCTAATTGGAACCCTGATGACCAGCTTTTACCAATATCTAATTTAGTGCTTCTGTCAGGAGCTGGGCTCATTTTCTCAAATGAGGAAGATAAATAAAAGAATTTGAGCTTCGGGATGTCCTGATAATGCACTGCAGCAAAGAAAATACCCCATTTTCTTTTCTTTCAAGTCAAACTGTCAAGTGGCTAAATCACAGTATTTGGTTGATACTTTTTGCTATGCTCTAGGTTTGAATTAACACACACACATACCATCTCACCTTTATCCCACATTCCTAGCATTCAGAGCATCACTACCTCAGTTTGGCAGGGACAGGGCAACTTCCTGAAAAAGGTGATATTTGATCTGAGTCATAAAGGATGGATAAGGTTCTGGTAAAGGAAAGGGAGCTCTTGTTAATAATGTAATACAACTTCACTTAACACCATAGATGAATTCTTTTTTTTTTTTAATTTTCATTATATGTTTAGTATCAAAGTATAGTTTGTCTAGGTCAGAAGGGATTGGAAAAGGGGACCCGGAGGGCACTCAATGCCTAGGAAAAGACCTAAAAATACAAAATAATAATAACTCTAGTGATAATAAGAGTAGAAGCTACTGTCTATTGAGCTACTGTGTCAGAAATAGTGATGAGCACTTTCCATACATTAATTTCATCTCTGCTTACAAAATCACCATGGGGATTATTACCTCATTTTGAAGATAATGAAGCTCAGGTTCATAGAAGCTAAATTTCTAGCCTAAGGGTTCATAGTTAACAACAAGCAAGACCAAGAATCACACGGATTTCTCTGGAGGACAGACAGTACCATGGTTAAGAGTTTGAAGTCAAAAAAAAAAAAAAAAAAAAAGAACCATATGCTGGGACACAAGCCTCCCCTAGACTTTTTGTGTGTTTCTTTTCTAATTTATGAAGGTGTTGAATTCCATCATCTCTACCACCCCTTCTAGCTCTGTGCCCCCAAAATCTTCACAATCCAGCCCACGGCTGGACTGCACCCCATGGCTTTCTTCCCTGTTCTGATCCTCCTACCCCAGCTCCCAGCCACTCCTCTTAATTCTCTAGACCGACTAGTGCCCAAAAGTGAATCCGAGAAGAAAGCTTCTTGTTATATTCTATTACTTGATGGGGAAGCCCAAGAAAAAAGTATGCTCAATTGATGGCTCCAGCACTAAGAGCAGTGTTTTCTAAACAACCAAAAGGATTCTTGAAGCAAAGAATTAATGTATTCCAGAACCAGCATTAGGCCAATTGGTGCCAATGGGGTTCTGCATAATTTAGTGTTATACTGTCAACTATGAAATATCTTTGGGCAACAGCCTAAGTTTCCTTTGAACAACATAAATTTTTGGAAAGTAAGTATAGGAGCAGGAGAAGAGGGAACAATATCAAAGACACTAATATCAAAAACGCATCTGAAGAGTTTGAATAAAATTGTGTCAAAAATTTTAAAGTGAAAAAAAAGAAGTACTTCTAAATTAATATTACCTCTTGACTTATGTATGTGGAATAACCTAAATAAATTTTATTTGTAGATCAGTAACTATTTCATCTATATTCTAAGAAGTGTATATGTTCAATTGGACCAAAAACCATTTATTTTAATCTTATGCTTTTTGAAGAAAATGCAGGATCACCAAACATTCAAGATTACCATATAACACTACTCTATATAAAATAGATAATAATAAGAACCTACAGTATAGCACAGGGAACTCTATTCAACACTCTGTAATGACCTATATAGGAAAAGAATCTTCAAAAGAGTGGATATACGTATAACTGATTCACTTTGCTGTTCACCTGAAACTAACAACATTGTAAATCAACTATACTACAACAAAAATTAATTTAAAAAAAGGAATGCTGTCAAAAAAAATTACCATATATGTGGGCCTATGTGTATAAGTAGCAGGAAGTAACCTCAATCTTACTCCTTAGATTACAAAGCCACTCTTGAGTGTCTTCCTTATACCATGTGTCAAGCTAGTCTCAAGATACATAGTGCTCTAGGATAGTGACTTTCAACAGGTATTTGAGTGAAACCACTTACTGCCTTCACTCTGCCTTTCACCTATGTGCACAAGATCATTTTTCTTCATGTTTCAGTAAACATACAGCCCCTTTCAGTACCAGCTTAATGGTATACTACGTGTCTTTTCTTTTCTTTGCACCCAGTCATACTCAACTCTCTGTAGCAGTGCATGACCTACTTAACTCTACAATCCAGCAGGCATGACTTTAACCGTAGGAAAAAATCAGATCAAGCATCTTTACTGTTCATCATTTGACAGCCCACTTCTGTTAGCGTTGCTGGTTGAGATCCACTGCCTAGAAGTATTGAGACAGAATGAGCTGCTTCACTGTCTGATTCAATGGGAACCTCTAGAACCCAAAGTACCTCCTCCTCTGGTGTATCACACTGCCTGAGAGTCACACCATGAGCCTGATTCCATGACCTTAAAAACAAGCAAGCCATCAAAAACAAAGCATTATGCTTAGAAGTGCCATTGAGAAGGGAAAATGCATGAGCTCTCTGAGAATAACTTATTCTAAATGGCACAGAGCCAATGAGTTAAAAGCAAAGACTCTGAAGAAATGTGACCCAGGATGTTGGGTGAGTTTGCAAAGGAGGAAAAAAGAGAAGAACAGATTGTATTTTCCCAAGAGGGCCCTACCCTGAGGGTGGTACATCTCAGGACAGCGAAGAGAACAGATAGAGCAGAGTCAAAGGAGAGATGAACAGAGCCTTCAGTTTGCTCAGGGACTGCCTAAACCAGATGAATATACAGGATTCTGTCTGCACGTCATTTTTTCCCCAGTTACGATGTGATATCTCTGGGTCCAGTGTAGGCACTGGTCTAGATCAATATCCCACTGTGAATGGATCCTGGCCACGGCTACTCTTTATCCTACCATGGTACTGATGAAATCTCAAGCAAAGATGACCAGGGAACCAACCATTTCCACCTGTTGGCCATCCGCTCTTGGAAATAAATAATGGAATCATAGAGAAAACCAGCGAGATGTTAGATCACAGAAAAAAAATGACTGACCATGACTCAATTCACATATGGGGAAAAACTATCTCCCAATGTTTCTGTGCAAGCTCGTTTTGGTCTAAAGACATTGCTTTTCTGATGCATTCTTTCCCTGGCTCCTCTCCACCCACCCCCATCCTTAAACCCCCTGTTCAGTACTTGCTGGACTTTAGCATAGGGAGAAAGAAAAGGGCAGTTGCTCTCTGGTAAGCAGCTACCTTGTCTTCAAACCAGAAGTGCAGATTCTACACCTGCAATCTGTAGTGAAATTTAACATAGGTGGCTTTTGATTCTCTTGGAATTCCAGATTCAGTCTTCATGGGAAATGAGAGACAGATGCAGTGAATCTATTAACATGTTACATGCTGAGGGAAGTGCAATGTATGAAGCAGCCATGGATCATTTCCTCAGAGAGCCATCATCTAGTTGGAGAATCAACAGTCAGGGATGACAAACGTGCAGCATGCATGTTTCTTCTCATCTAACTTGCCCCATGACAGACATTACTAATCAATCATGGTATCCTTTTCTACTGATCTCACATGCAATCTCAGAATCCTCTCCAAGGCAGCACTTAAATAGCCACTATCCATATTTCAGAGTTAGTACACGATCCGAAATATATTTGTCATTTCTAATCACAATTAACAGAGTAACAATAACAGCCCATGACCAAACAGCACTGTGAAAAACCAGGTTTTGGGGTACAGACAGTTAAGGCAGTAGGGATTCCAAGGAAAGCTTCATGGAGGAGGAGGGACTTAAACTGACTGTGGACATTCGAGTCGAATTTAAAAAGTGAAACAGACTCAATAATCATGGACACCCGCCCACAGAATAGAACATTCAAGAAACCAACGCAAAGAGCTAACAGGAAGATCTGCATTTTCTTTCAAGGCCTCCAGGCAGGGGGGCCCCTCCTGACTCTAGGAAGGGACTCCCCACCCTGGGGTAGTACCTGCAGCCCTGCACTGCACTGCAACTCCCACTCCTCAGCCTAGAGCATGTTGAGTCACCCTAAAAAGCAGTTAAGCACACTACAGTGACCCCCAAACCTCAGTCTTTCACAAACCATCTTGCCCATTTCAACCACCTCCATGTGTCACATTATTATTCACTTAATATTTTATTTAAATCAACTCACTTTTTAACTTCAATAAATCAATTTTAAAATAGAAATACTGTATATCTGCCACTAGAAAAGGCAGTCTTGCATGTGTTAATTTAAATAATAACTACTTTTAAGATATTTGTTTATATGCCCCCTAAGATAATCTCATGTACCTCTATTAATAAGTCTCTGTGCCATACCAGCTTCAGTGGTTAAGAGTATGTGCTTTGAGATACAAAATACTACATATAAAATAGATAAACAAGGTCCTACTGTACAGCACAGGGAACTATATTCAATATCTTATAATAAGCTATAATGGAAAAGAATCTGAAAAAGAATATACATATATATGGAATCTAAAATATGACACAAATGAACCTATCTATGAAACAGAAACAGACTCATGGACATAGAGAACAGACTTGACCTTGCCAAGGGGGAGGAGGTTGGGGGAGCAATGGTTTGGGAGCTTGGGATTAGCAGATGTAAGCTATTATATATAGAATGGATAAGCAACAAGGTCCTACTGTATAGCACAGAGAACTATATTCAATATGATAAACCATAGTGGAAAAGAATATTTTAAAAAAGAATGTATATACATGTATAACTGAATCATTTTGCTGTATACCAGAAACTAACACAATATTGTAAATCAATCATACTTCAATTTTAAAAAGTATGTGCTTTGGAGTAAGGTGGACCGGAATCCTAACCCCAGCTCCATCACTTATAGGTTGGGAGGCCTTGGCAAGTTACTGAAATCTCTAAATTTCCTCATCTGTAAAATGGGTAAGTAATAGAACCCAATGCATAGTCTTATTCTGAGGATTCATTAAGGGGATACCTGTAATGTGCTCAGCAGGGTCCCCAGTACCCACTCTTTTTAAGTACTTACATCATTCTATTTCATCCTGGTTAGGGATATCTGTTCCAGATCAAGCTATTTTCTATCCCAAGTTATCAAAGTAGAGTGAAAACAGCAGAGAGATGTTTGATTAAATCCAGGCTTCACCACTTCAAAGGGTGCAGCCTAGGTAAGTTACTTTTTAAAACTCTAAGTTTTAATGCAGTAGCATTTGTAACATTAAAGAAGTAATGGTAAGTACCTCTCACGGCTGAGGAATGTAAATGAGGTCAAACAGAGAGAGGGCTGGCATTTTGTTCTTGTTTGATAAATGATAATTCTTGTTATATATATTACGTAGAGGTTTCCTTTGAATTTCTGAAAACACAGATACTGTCAGGCTTTTGAAATCCCCTATCATTCCCCACTTTAGACCCACTTTCTTTATTGAAAAACACTGGATTCCCCAAAATAATTGTGTATTCTCCTTTCCACATGAGCAACAACAAGGAGCCTGTCCTAACAAGCAGAATGAGGGAAGCCTTCTGAAAGTTCAAACCTTCGCATCCAAGACCCAGACTCCTTCTTACATGGCCTCTGGTTCTGTTGAAATGAGCAGGTTCTCTTCTGTAATTAGAATACAAACTTGATGTGGCTCTAAAGATCCGTATCTGATGGATCTGGAGAAACAACTCCTCTCTGCTATCTGGGCGGCGGGCCACTTCTCTCAACTCCAAAACCACTCAGGCTCCTGTTTTGTGAATCTTTGAGCCAGTAAAAGAACACAGCTTTCACTGCCTGGCAGTGTCCTTTCTCCAGTGAATCCTCTCACTGTAGCCTTTAACCCAATGAGTCTTGAGGTGGCTGTAGGAAAACGCCTTTGATGTATGGATGGAGCAGCTCTGTCTCCATTTATTCCTTTGCCTTTCAGTTTAGCACTCCCTCTCCAGCAGTAACTCCAGAACGGCTTTGCTCAAGTAGACTCATGCTACTAGAAACGGTCCAGAGACCGATAACTCATTTCACAGAGGCTGCCAAGGAGCTGTCAGACAGTGGTTCTTATGGCCACAGGTCAGATTTAAAGCTGTGACCTCAAGGAAATGCACGTGCCTCACATCCCATTAAAAGTAGTTGAGCCAGACAGTGGCTCCCATGGAGTCCATCAACTTTGTTCTGGTTGCCGGGCCGGAGCTGTTGTTTGCATTGAGAGAAGAAAAGTTGCAGCCTCCCTTAAAGGCTGGGATTTCACCCAAAATATTTTTCCTGCTCGACAAACACTCATCCATTTACTTCTACCAGTCAAAGAAGAAAAGTTCTAATTCTATGATACAACCCAAAGAACCTAAAGCAAGAGTCAACGCAAGAGAATTCCAGTCTCATTACAGCATCCATATCGACTACTTGCCAGATGGTCTGGAATAGCATGTAGGTTTCTAATTGAGTGGCAGCATCAACAAAAGATTGGGAATGGCTGTCTGGAATACTGTGCTGAGAATACTAAATTGGGAAGCAGGCTGGCAGCAGAGCGGGGGTCGAGGGGAGGTGGTCAATTAGCAGTGTCTGCCTTAGATGCAGGATTTGGAAAAGACAGCATTATGCCATATATTTACTTACTTTAGTCTGTGAATATTTTCTTTCTTTCTTGAGCTGTTGTTATAGTCTCCAAATCAGCTTTCCTGCCTACAGGTCTCCACACACCAATGCACACCCCGTTCCACTGCCATAGTCAGTAATCCAATGGGCACATCTAACACATCATTCTTCCTATGGCTCACATGGTCCAAGGTCTTACCATGGTGCATAACGCCCTAGACAACTGAGCTCCAGCCATCTCTCCAGCCACATCTCTCATCACTCCTCACCACAATGCTGTTCTCACATTCCTTGAGATGTCCTTCCTCTTGGCACATGCTACTCTTTTTATCTGAAATGGCTTTGCCTGCCATACTCCTCTTGCTAAATATTACACATCCTTCAAAGCTTAATTAAAGCTTCACCCCTTAGTCTCTCCCTCCAGGATGCCCCAAGACCTTTTGTTCATATAATGGTCCTTTTTATATCACAGTCTTATTAATGATGACCCTTTCACTGCAAGTGATAGAAACCAATTCAAACTGGCTTAAGAAATAAGAAAAATACCAAATTAATAACTTTAAAGAAGGAATGTGCTATTATTCCCTTACGTTAATGAAAAGTTTGGAGATAGAGTCTTCCAACATGACTGGATCAAGATGCTCAATGATGTCTTCACAGATGATTCCTTCATTCCCAGGCATTTTTCTTTGAACTGCCTTAATTCCAGGCAGTTGGGACTGCTCTAGCCGCAAGCCTACAGGGAGTTTTCTTCCCTAATAGTTCCAAGAGAAGGCCCAGAATTGAGTCTTATTGGCCTGTGTTAGATCACCTGCCCACCCCTGGACCAAGCATTGTGGTCAAGGGCACAGAATTTGCTGACTGTCCAGGTCTGAGTCAGATTCCACCCCTGAAGCAGGAGGAGTAAACCAACTCCACCCAAACCATATGGACTGAAAGTGGGGAAGATTGGATTCATCAAAGGAAGACAGGGGTGTTAGTTTCCAGAAAAATGAAGCATCTGTTCCAGGAAGGGAAAATATACCATCCACACACACATAAAGTGATGAATTTGGAGCTTATATGTCTCTTTTCCCCACGAAACTGAGCCCATCACACCTATTCATGGTGCCCCCGGCAGAGCCTTCAAGGACAATACAAGGACAAGCACTTTTCCTTAACTCTTTGAAAGTGTATGGGAGTTCCATTCCAGTCTTTTGGGAACATGGTTATTAACTGTCTGTGTTTACTGAATATTTCCTCATTCTGTGAAGCAATTTATGAATTTTGGTGCAGCTTGCAGAGACAAGCATTTCTGGAGTCCTTGCTTGACAAGCACAGAAGGGAATTTATGTGAAGTGTTCTGTGATACACATTATGTTTACTTGCTAATGAAATTTATTCCAGCTTTTGTGCTTATTTATAGCACACTGATTCAGAACTGATGCAGTCAATAAAAAATGGCTTATATGTGACCAATTTAAAATATTTAAAACCTCTTATTGTAAAAACAAACGATAAGGGAGTTAAAATGAATAAGAAAAGAGAAGCTTTGTGAATGGCAAGAGACAAAAAAGGAAAAGAAAAATGTCTAGTGAATACAGATATATATGCATTGTCCCTAGTCTTTTATTTGAAATCATATTTGATTTTTAAGTCTCAATATGCAAAGAAAATCCCTGATCACTCATGGGTAATCCCTGAAAAGTCTGAGAAGCTTGTATGAATGTTATCCTTAGAGTTAATACTTTTAGCGGGTTTTTCTTCCTCTGGAACTCCCTAAAGTATCCCATTCTGTGCCTGATGTAGTAGGAAACACACTGGCTTTACAGTTTTTAATTTCTGCATTCAAATTCCAGCCTGCCATGTTCTGGCTCTATTGCCAAGAAAAACCAACTGGCTTTAAAGTATTTCTACATGCATTACAAAGCACACGTGACATTGATTCCAAAGTAGAAATATTGCAACTCGGACACATTTATCTAATAGTGAGAACAACATTTATTTATTTATTTAAGAAACACATATAGCACTTACTTTATGGAAGGGATTATTCTGGCTGCTTCATTTACATTTACCCATTTCATCCTTACAACCACCCTTTGACATAGGTACTAATATGATTCCCATTATATAGGTGAGAAAACTGAAGCACAAGGCAGTTAAGTAACCTGCCTAGGATTTCACAGTCAGTAAGTGTTAGAGCCACCAACTGGACACGGGCACCTGACACTGCAGTTTGTGTTTTTGACCACGTACTAACTGCTTCTCCAGTAAAGTGGCTTTGGAGTGAGGCAGGGTTAGGTTCAAACTCCATCTCTACCACCTACTAACTAGTGACTTGGACAAGTCCTTTCATCTGTTTGATCCTAGATCTTCATCTATTACATGAAGATAATATCATATAAATCCCCTTGCACCATGCCTTGTACTCAAATATTAGATTTCTTCCTGCAGACACAAGTAAGCTAACTGTAGACACGCTTAGCATCTAACCCAGCCACTGAGTTGGAATGGCCTTGAGGAACATTTCAAAGGAAAGCACAATTCTAGAAATCACCCAGTGAATTGAGATACAGACAAAGAGGAAAGAAAAAACAGTATTTCAGGATTGATGCTCAAAAGCAAGTTTTGGTTTTGAGTCATCCAATTCATTTTGGGAATGTCAACCTAGCTTGTGAAATGCCGCCAGTGGTCCAAAAGTCTTCTTAGGATTTCGGGAAAGAAGAACTAGGCTATTGATCTGCACATTCAAGAAATATCAAAGTTGATTCAGTGTTCCCCTGCTACAGAGTAAGTGAATAAATACTGCCAAAACGATCCCCACATAGTCGTTATCATATGTGTGAACTCCTTCAACAAAAGGCAGGGAGGCCACAGCCAGAGGAATAATTTTTGGCTTCAATAACCACTCAGCTGTTATTTTCTGACAACCTAATAACCAGATGGAATCATCTGTACAACCAATCTAAATGATTATATTGAAATGGAGCATTAAGGTGGCAAAAAAAAGGATATCCAGGAAGTCTAGGGTACATTTACGTGTCCTGACAAAACCCCAAGAATCAAAATACATCAGGGTAGGAAAAAAAGAAAGTATAGCTATTTATTTGTTTCCAGTTGGCTAGTATATGACCTGTAGACACGGGGCCAGATGTAGTCAAAGTCCATCCTCATTGACCCAAATATGAAAAAGTATTATTATTCATCTCCATAGCAACAACTTATTGAGCAACTATTTGTTAGGCACTGGACTAAGCATATAAAGGGCATTAAATAATAAAATCTTCACAACTATATTTCAATACAGCAAGTATAACTCATCCATATTATAAAGTGGCTTGAAGACAGTAATTAGCCTTCCCAAGTTTATACAGCTAGTTTATTGATTTCAATATTTTTATCTGCAAATAGAAGAAACCTAAGTCTAGGTTTAGACTTCAACCTAAATCTAAAAGGCAAGAGCATTCTCTGGGGTCTCTTAATAAGGATACTAATTCCATTTTTTGAGGGCTCCACCTCATGACTTAATCACCTCCCAAAGACCACACCTCTTAATACCATTGTATTGGGGATTAGGTTTCAACATATGAATTTGGTGGGGGACAGAAACCTTCAGTCTCTAGCAGCCTGTAAGCTCCATGAAGATAGGGATTGATTCTGTGCTTGCTAGTTTGTAGCCCTGGTTTCTATCACACTGCATGGCCTATGGCAGGTGGTCAGGAAATACTGGTTGAACTAAAAAACAAATTAGAGAAACCAAGAGTTCCACTCTCTTCTTTTAACCTCTTCTCTAATGTTCTGCTTAAGCAGATTCACACCGTGACCCATTACCTCCTGACTCCCAACTTCCATCTATTTCCTTCGACTCCAAAAATTCCATGGAGTTGGACTCAGCACTTTGTAATACAAGCACGGTGTGCCCTGATCCCATGGGCTAGGTCTAGAAAACAACTATAGTTTTCTCAAGGTTTTAAAATGTTCTGTAGATAATTAATAAGCAAACAAGTAAACAAAGTAGCACTATGGTGTATAATTAAGAGCTCAAGTTCTGCAATATACAATAATGAAATCTTCACATATTAAACGTGTAGCTGGGTTGGTTACATAATCTCTTTGAGCATCAGTAATCTCAGCATAAAATGGGGATAATGATATTAATCTCATAAGATTTTTGTAGATATTCAGTAAGTTAGTATATGCAAAACTTTTAGCCCAGAAATGGAAACTATTTTTAACAAATAAAATTCCTATAACTACAAAGATATTCTTCTCAGAAACACTGCTTCTATAAAGAGCCAAGCTCTTTAATAAAATGATGGGCTGACTTGAGGTAAAAGGGCTTAAGAACTATTGCTGTAGGGATTCCAGGCAGCCGACGTAGTTACTATGAATAATTCATACAACAAAGTGCCTGATTTTTTGAACTCAGTCTATGTTGAGCTCCAGTGGAAATTTTAGGTCCAACAGAGGAGTGAAACCAAGGTCAATTCTCCCATTTTGCAGAACCCAGTCATAGATTAGATTCCTTTCATTAAAACCTTTGCTGCGTTAGTGAAATAAGTCAGAGAGAGAAAAACAAATACTGTAGGATATCACTTATATATGGAATCTTAAAAAAGTTAAACTCATAGAAAGAGAGATTAGAATGGTGGTTTCCATGGGCTGGGGGATGTGGAAATGAAGAGATGTTATCAAAGGGTACAAACTTCCTATTGTAAGAAGAATGAGTTCTGGGGATCAAACGTACAGCATAGTGATAATAGTTGATAATACTGTATTCTATACTTGAAGGTTGCTAAGAGAGTAGACTTTAAATGTTCTCACCACGCAAAAGAAATGGTAATTATGTGGCGTGATGCAGGTGTGAGCTAATGTTATGGTGGTAATCATATTGCAATATATAAGCAGATTAAATCAATACATCGTGCACCTTAAACTTACATGATGTTATAAGTCAATTATATCTCAATAAAGCTGAAGGAAAACCCCTTTGCTGTATGAATTAACTTACTTCCTTCTGCTCTATTAAAACTTGATATTATTCTACCACTTAGTTTTAACAACAAAAAGCAGTTGTAAACAGAAGAATTCTGCAGGGCTTCTTTCTCATGTTAGCTTTATATCACAAGAATAGTCAAGAAGAATGTTTTCCAGTGTCTGTGGCTGAGTCTATGGCATATAAATCGTTCACCAGCATCTCACACCCATGCAGACATTGCTAATCAGAGTATTCTTTACCACTAAAACCCACACTCAAATTTCTTAATCCTTCTCAACATAGAGCTCCAGAGCTACACCACTCAATCACATTTGATGTGTGAGGTGTAACCTATTTTCCATACTGGACTTAAGGAAATGTTATATCAGAAACCAGAAATCAAGTTATCACAGTAAGAAACACAAGTGTAAACCTTATGATGGTACCACCCATGAGGACTAGTCTTAGAATATGATTGCAATCAAAGAACTACAGTCCTGAAACAAAATAATAATAACAATTTTTAAATAACTTAAGTTCTTTACTTGCATTCTCAAATACTATGAGTGGGATATACTGAGCTCAGGAATAATTTCTTTTAAATTTTCACTTTTCTTTCCCCTCCACTTCCTTTATATACAACTTCTGTCATGGCTCACTTGTCAAACTCTTCAAAATATTTGTCACCCAACCCCATAACAGGCCCTTTTCACCCTTCTTGAACTCCTAATTTTCTTCAGTTTTGTATTACCAAAATGCAAAAAGCCAGTCTGGAATGACACAAAGGGGTAACTACTGAAAAGAGCAAAATCAGCATCATCTTTAACAGCCAGAAGGAGGAAGGATTGGGAATGTTCACACTTTAGAAATTTTTGGATAGATCTAACCTATGGTTTTATCCTATTACTTCACCCTTCCACCATTTTGAGAACCAGCATTTCCCATTATCAGTGTTGGAGTTCACAGAAAAGGTCTCAACAAGCCAAATCTAAGAGCAGCTTTGGCATAAGGAATGGCTTTTTTGAAGCTAATGCTCAGAATTCCCCACAGAGCCTGTGGGAAAAAAAACAGCCACTTCAACTGATGAGAGCTTATTTCTGCCTGTATAGCTACTTCTCTCTCTCATTTCTTTTTCATGTAATAGAAAATGTAGAAGAAAAAAGAGGCTGCTTAAGAGAGTTAGCCTTGATTTCATTCATTAAAGACACCAAAAATTAAAAACAAGTAAAAAATTCCATTGGCTTTTACCTCATCTCAAAACAGAAAGGATCTGAGCAATAAAAGATTCAATAAAAACAAAAAAGGGGGCTAATGTAAAATATAACCCATAGCCATCATTTCCATAACTTTAAAGGAATCTTGATCTTTCCACTGATACTCAGAATTTTTCTTCCAGCTTTAGATCATAAAAATTTTCATACTGACATCCAATTTTATTCGAATTCTAAAACTTTTCTGGAATATGTACCCTTCACAGCTGTGAACCCCAGGATACCTTCACCAGGGTCATTTCTCCAGTTCAGGTCACCAAGCACCCATATTCTAATTCTATGAGAGACGACAAAGACAGAGGTCTGGGGTAAATGGAGCACCTGAAAAGCTCACACATGGTCAGAAGCAAGTCTTTACAGGACAGGGAAATATTTGAGTTCAGGAAGGCAATGTGCAGAGATTCTGAAGACTACCAGACATATTGGAAACAGACATTTATATTCGAATCAGCCACACGACCAAGAGATGTCTCCCCACTCAATGTTGTAGGCACCCAACACAGGACTCCAATGGCTATACCCCACCACTTCTGGGGATAGCTTCAGGCAACCCTTTATCTTCCATCTTGAACCACCTTGCTGTTTTGGTACCTTAAGTTTCCATTTCATCATCTCATATACATGTTATGAGTTTACTCCATGAGATGAGGTCAAAATTTTACTCCATAACACTGAATATTTTTCAAAAGTCAATTTTTCATGTCTCTTTATCAGATGGCTATGTTGGAAATTC
Source organism: Balaenoptera physalus (assembly GCF_965194825.1). Taxonomy (NCBI): domain Eukaryota; kingdom Metazoa; phylum Chordata; class Mammalia; order Artiodactyla; family Balaenopteridae; genus Balaenoptera; species Balaenoptera physalus. The sequence continues at coordinate 55,284,500 of NC_138890.1, read as the reverse complement.
AATTTCAGTCAAGCTAAAGGAAGCCCATTGCCTTCCTCATATGCTTGATAACATGGGCAGCTCATAATATTTGGGGAAGGGCCTTCTATGGAGTTCTCCTCAAGTCCACACTTGTTCTCAATGGTATGTCTATTAGACACACTCGCAGCATCCCTTGAATACAGATGGCACTGCAGCTTTCTTGTGAAACTTGAGCACAGGATGTTTGCTGAGAGAGGGACCCTAAGCATCTAGTGTCCAGACTCATGCATGAACTAAAAACTGCCTTCCCTCTCAGTTTTCCCCAGGGTGCTGAAAGGCAGTAGGCTACTGCTCCCCATAGTGGTAATTATCTCTCCACTTATAAAGCCCTCAAGAAAGTGTCTAAAACACCTTCAGAATATCCCCCTGTTGTTAAAAAGGTAGAGAAGCTATTAAAAACAGATGACTAAAATGGTTCCTTCTTACCTGTCAAAATCTGGTCTCATTCTCCAACCTACATACTTCCCCAGGCTCTGTGGGAAGAAGAGGTAGGATGAGGTATGAGGAAAGATGCTGCCATTTTCCTTTTCCTTTTTTTCAGGAATGGCCAATCAAAATGGAAACAGAGAAGGAAAGAGCATAAAGAAAAGAGGTTATGCTTCATAATTGCCTTAAAGGTATTAACTGAGGGGGAAAAAACATTACTTCAGTATCGAATTACATTAGACATTACGGGCAAAGGAGGGGAAGTGAAAGAAGAGGTTGATAGCTAATTTCAATATTTCTCCTGGTAGGGAAGCATTAGACACCACCCAAAACAGGGGACCTTAAGTATATTGTATGAAGGTATTAACCTAAGGGCAGCAATTAGAGCAAAATTCCAGATCTTCCTAAAGGCCAGGAGAGAGAAAAAGAGAAAAGGGGAGAGAGAAAGAAAGAGAGAGAGGGGGAGGGAGAAAAAGAGGAAGAGAGAAAGAGAGGGTGAGAGGAGAGGGGGAGGGGGAAAGGAATAAAGTAAAGGAAGGAAGGAAGAAAAGAAAGAAAGAAAGAAAGGAAAAGAAGGATGGAAGAAAGAAAGAAAGAAAGAAAGAAAGAAAGAAAGAAAGAAAGAAAGAAAGAAAGAAAGAAAGAAAGAAAGAAAGAAAGAAAGAAAGAAAGAAAGAAAGAAAGAAAGAAAGAAAGAGAAGGATGGAAAGAAAGAAAGAAAGAAAGAAGGAAGAAAGGAAGGAAGAAAGAAAGGAAGGAAGGAAGGAAGGAAGGAAGGAAGGAAGGAAAAAAGCAAGCAAATGAACTTGTAGTAAAATACTATATAGGTACACACACACAGACACACACACACACCCTACATCACATTAGTGTATCATAACTGAGGTCAAACCTCTCAAGCACATCAATAAATGTAAGTGGGCTTAAGACACCTATAAAATATTTTCTGGTTGGCTAACAAAGTTAAATCAACACACCAAGAGATACATCCAACTCAAAGAGGTTAGGAAAGGTTAAAAGTGAAGCGATGGACATATAAGCAAAATCCTATTAGAAGACTCAATGGAAGGGAAAAGCCCATTTATAAGGTCAATAATGATACTATTAACATACTAATAACACTTCAACAAAATCGCCATGATAAAAACTACAGAATATTTCTGAAAGACACAGAAGTAAAGTTAAACAAATAGAAAGACTTTCCATATTCTTGGCTAGGAAGAGCCAACATCATAAAGTTGTCAATACTCCCAAAGTTAATTTTTATACTTAATGAGCTCAAATAAAATGCCATCAGGTTTTTACTTTCCTGGAGATAAAGCTGATTCTAAAGCTCACTTGGGAAAACTATGAGAAAAAGGAGAATTATAAGAAATAGCAGGGGTGAGTTTTATACAAAAACATTTTTAAAACTTTAAAATTTTTAAATGTCTTATTGATTCATGAATAGACAAATGGAACAAATAAAAAAATCCAGAGATAAACCTAGTCACATATGGAAATTTAGCATTTAATAATTGAATTTATATAATTGAACTTTTTCATTAATTCAAATTCAGCATCTCAAATGAGTAGGCAAATGATGGATGTCTTAATAAGTTGTATGGGAACAACTGGTGAGTCATATGGAAAAAGGTAAAATTAGACCCATTTCTCACTCCATACACCAATATAAATTCTCAATGGGTCAGAGACTTATATGTCAGAATAATACTATATAAGTAATAAAAGAAAACATGGATGAATTCCTCTAAACTTAGAAGTAGAAAACACTTTCCTATGACTCAAAATTCAGATGCAATAAAGAGAAAGTTTGGTAAATTTGACCCCAAATATTTAAAAATAAAAACTTCTATATAGCAAAACCTTCATAACTGAAAACAAAACATGGCAACCCAGAGAAAAATATTTGCCACTTTTTGCAGAGATAATGAGTTAATATTCTAAAAATAGAAAATTAATAGATCAATAAATTATAGAAAATGGGCAAAAATATGAAGACAGTTCACAAAAAATGTGACTCTTAAACCATACAAAAAGAATCTCAATCTTTCTTATAATAAAAGAAATGCAAATTAAGACTCTACGTATTACTCAATGCCAAGTGACAAAAATCTGACAGTTCAACGTCTTTGAGTGAGGCTGGAAGAAATAAGCATTCTCATACAATGCTGGTACAAAATGGAATGAACCCACGGAGAAGAAATTGGCAGTATCTAGCAGAATTCATCAGCCTTTACCCTTTGACTCAGCACTCCTAGGACTCCATTTCAATGGCAAAAATAGCAGAAGATGTATACAAAAGGCTATGTGTTTCAGCATAATTTATTACAGTAAAAGTCTGTAGACAAACCAAAAAGCTATCAATCAGGAACTGGCTCAGGAGTCACCACCTACAACGCTCGGACCAAATCTGCAGACCTGATTTTATACAGCCTTCAAGTTAAGTGTGGCTTTATACTTTTAAAGGGTTGGAAGAAGGAAAAGAAGGAAGAAGAAGTGAGTGGGGCAGGGGAGAAAGGACAAATATGTTTCTATTGGATCCTTATAGAAAAAAGTTTGTTGAACCCTTGACTGCTTGAATGAACACGGCACATTCACACAATGAAGTACTACACTAATATAAAGAAGAAGAACTAAAAACAATAACTGCAAAGGATTAAAACACATAAAACACACAGGTTCATGATGATATTAAAGAAACAGAAAACAGCACATTGGTCACTGTTGGAGTAGTTGTTAGGGACTGTTTGTGTCCCTCCAAAATTCTTATGTTGAAGTCTTAACCCCCAATGTTATTGTATTTGGAGACAGGGTCTTTAGGAGGTAATTAAAGCAAAAAGAGGTCATAAAGGTGGGGCCCTGATCTAATAGGACTAACATCTGTATAAGAAGACAGCACAATCTACTGGGTTGGCCCAAAAGTTCGTTTGGGTTTTTCCGTAAGCTCTTATTTTTTTTTCCAGCGTCTTTACTGGAGTATAATTGCTCTACAATGATGTGCTAACATCTGCTGTATAACACACTGAATCAGCCATACGTATACACATATCCCCATATCCCCTCCCTCTTGCTTCTCCCTCCCACCCTCCCTATCCTACCCCTCTAGGTGGTCACAAAGCACAGAGCTGATCTCCCTGTGCTATGCAGCTGCTTCCCACCAGCCATCTATTCTACATTTGGTAGTGTATATATGTCCATGCCACTCTCTCACCTCATCCCAGCCCAACCCTCCCCCTCCCCATGTCCTCAAGTTCACTCTCCACGCCTGCGTCTTTATTCCAGTCCTGCCCCTAGGTTCTTCAAACTATTTTTTTTTTAGATCCCATATATATGTGTTAGCATACAATATTTGTTTTTCTCTTTCTGACTTACTTCACTCTGTATGACAGACTCTAGGTCTATCCACCTCACTACAAAAAACTCAATTTCGTTTCTTTTTATGGCTGAATGATATTCCATTGTATATATGGGCCACATCTTCTTTATCCATTCGCCTGTTGATGGGCATTTAGGTTGCTTCCATGACCTGGCTATTGTAAATAGTGCTGCAATGAACATTGCAGTGCATGTGTCTTTTTGAATTATGGTTTTCTCTGTGTACAGGCCCAGTAGTGGGATTTCTGGGTGGTACTGTAATTGTATTTTTAGTTTTTTAAGGAACTTCCATACTGTTCTCCACAGTGGCTGTATCAATTTACATTCCCACCAACAGTGCAAGAGGGTTCCCTTTTCTCCACACCCTCTCCAGAATTTGTTGTTTGTAGATTTTTTGATGATTCCCATTCTGACCAGTGTGAGGTGATACCTCATTGTAGTTTTGAATTGCATTTCTCTAATAATTAGTCATGTTGAGCAGCTTTTCATGTGCCTTTTGGCAATCTGTATGTCTTCTTTGGAGAAATGTCTGTCCAGGTCTTCTGTCCGTTTTTGGATTAGGTTGTTTGTTTTTTTAATATTGAGCTGCATAAGCTGTTTACATATTTTGGAGATTAATCCTTTGTCCATTGATTCATTTGCAAATATTTTCTCCCATTCTGAGGGCTGTCTTTTTGTCTTGCTTATGGTTTCCTTTGCTGTGCATTTTAAGTTTCATTAGGTCCCATTTGTTTATTTTTGTTTTTATTTCCATTTCTCTGGGACATGGCTCAAAAAAGATTTTGCTGTGATTTATGTCAAAGAGTGTTCTTCCTATGTTTTCCTTTAAGTATTTCATAGTGTCCAGTCTTACATTTACGTCTCTAATCCATTTTGAGTTTATTTTTGTGTATGGTGTTAGGGAGTGTTCTAATTTCATTATTTTACATGTAGCTGTCCAGCTTTCCCAGCACCACTTACTGAAGAGATTGTCTTTTCTCCATTGTATATCCTTGCGTCCTTTGCCAGAGATTAGCTGACCAGAGGTGAGTGGGTTTATCTCTGGGGTTTCTGTGCTTTTCCATTGATCTATACTTCTGTTGTTGTGCCAATGCCATACTGCCTAGATTACTGTAGCTTTGTAGTATAGTCTAAAGTCAGGGAGTCTGATTCTTCCAGCTCCATTTTTTTCCCCTCAAAATTGCTTTGGCTGTTCGGGGTCTTTTGTGTCTCCAAACAAATTTTAAGACTTTTTGTTCTAGTTCTGTAAAAACTGCCATTGAGAGTTTGATGGGGATTGCATTGAATCTGTAGATTGCTTTGGATAGTATAGCCTTTTTCACAATATTGATTCTTCCAATCCAAGAACATGGTATATCTCTCCATCTGTTGTGTCATCTTAGACTTCTTTCATCAGTGTCTTATAGTTTTCTGAGTACAGGTCTTTTGTCTCCTTAGGTAGGTTCATTCCTAGGTATTTTATTCTTTTTGTGGCAATGGTGAATGGGATTGTTTCCTTAATTTCTTTCTGATCTTTAGTTGTTAGTGTATAGGAACGCAAGACATTTCTGTGCAGTAATTTTGTATCCTGAAACTTTACCATATTCATTGATTAGCTTTAGTAATTTCCTAATGGCATCTTTAGGATTATCTATGTATAGTATCATGTCACCTGCAAACAGTCACAGTGTTACTTCTTCTTTTCCAATTTGGATTCCTTTTATTCATTTTCTTCTCTGACTGCCATGGCTAGGATTTCCAAAACTATGTTGAATAATAGTGGCGAGAGTGAACATCCTTGTTCTGTTCGTAATTTTAGAGGAAATGCTTTCAGTTTTTCACCATTGAGAATGATGTTTGTTGTGTGTTTGTCATATATGGCCTTTATTATGTTGAAGTAGGTTCCCTCTATGTCCACTTTCTGGAGAGTTTTTATCATAAATGGTGTTGAATTTTGTCAAAAGCTTTTTCTGCATCTATTGAGATTATCAAATGGTTTTTATTCTTCAATTTGTTAATATGGTGTATCACATTGATTGATTTGTGTATATTAAAGAACCCTTGCATCCCTGGGATAAATCCCACTTGATCATGGTGTATGATCCTTTTAATGTGTTGTTGGATTCTGTTTGCTAGTATTTTGTTGAGGAATTTTGCATCTATGTCCATTTTATTGGCATAGAGTTGCTTGTAGTAATCTCTTATGTTGCTTTGTATCTCTGTGGTGTCCATTGTAACTTCTCCTTTTTCATTTCTAATTTTATTGATTTGAGTCCTCTCCCTCTTTTCCTTGATGAGTCTGGCTAAAGGTTTATCAATTTTGTTTATCTTCTCAAAGAACCAGCTTTTAGTTTTATTGATCTTTGCTATGTTTTCTTTGTTTCTATTTCATTTATTTCTGCTCTGATCTTTATGATTTCTTTCCTTCTACTGACTTTGGGTTTTCTTTGTTCTTCTTTCTCTAGTTCCTTTAGGTGTAAAGTTATATTGTTTATTTGAGAATTTTCTTGTTTCTTGAGGTAGGATTGTACTGCTATAAACTTCCCTCCTAGAACTGCTTTTGCTGCATCCCATAGGTTTTGGATCATCGTGTTTCCATTGTCATTTGTCTCTAGGTATTTTTTGATTTCCTCTTTGATTTCTTCAGTGATCTCTTGGTTATTTAGTAAGGTATTGTTTAGCCTCCATGTGTTTGTGTTTTTTACATTTTTTTCCCCTGTAATTGATTTCTAATCGATTGTTGTGGTCAGAAAAGATACTTGATATGATTTCAATTTTCCTAAATTTACCAAGGCTTGATTTGTGACCCAAGATGTGATCTATTCTGGAGAAAGTTCCATGTGCACTTGAGAAGAAAGTGTAATCTGCTGTTTTTGGATGGAATGTCCTATAAATATCAATTAAATCCATCTGGTCTATTGTGTCATTTAAAGCTTGTGTTTCCTTATTTATTTTCTGTCTGGATGATCTGTCCATTGGTGTAAGTGAGGTGTTAAAGTCCCCCACTATTATTGTGTTACTGTTGATTTCCTCTTTTACAGCTGTTAGCATTTGCCTTATGTATTGAGGTGTGCCTATGTTGGGTTCACATATAATTATAAATGTTATATCTTCTTCTTGGACTGATCCCTTGATCATTATGTAGTGTCCTTCCTTGTCTCTTGTAATATTCTTTATTTTAAAGTCTATTTTATCTGATATGAGTATTGCTACTCCAGCTTTCTTTTGATTTCCATTTGCATGGAATATCTTTTTCCATCCCCTCACTTTCAGTCTGTATGTGTCTCCTTTCCTAAGTTCACTCTGCCTTACATTCCATAGACTTTTAGTATAATCCACAGGCTCCCAAATTTAGATAAATAAAATCACCTAGAAAACCTTTTTTCAAAATTTCAGAGCCTTATCCCATCTCTACTAAACCAGAATCTCTATGGGTGGTGTCCTCTATCCTGTATTTTTAACAAATTCCCAGTGATTCTGATGGAGCCAGCTCAGAACTTACTCTGGTACTAGAATTTAAACCAATAGTGCTCAAGCTTTTAAAATCCATGCCCCCTTTTGATAAACATAAAGCTCTTGTATCTACCTTTAATGTTCTTAATACAAGCATTAGAATTTAAAGAACTTAAGAACTTTTTCTCCTAACTGTATATCAATGCCACCTCACCTCTCCAAGATTCTCCACCCAACCCTTGGGTTGATCCTCAAACTATTTCATGAATATTAATTCAAAATAGTTTAAGCAACCTTAAAACAAATATTTTGTCATATTTCTTTCATCAAGTTCTTCACTGCCTTTAGTATCACAACTTGACAGGATAATTAATTCTTTCATTCAAGCACTATTTACTGTGTACATGATAGGTGCCAGTCATTGTGCTAAGGATACAACTGTAAATAAGACAAGGTCTCTGCTCTTGGGGAAACCACATCCTAGCGCACAAAGACAATCAATAATCAATATAAGGTAGTGATGAATTTCATAAAGATAATAAAATAAGTCTATGTAATCAGTTGAAGTTGGAAGTGGTCTCTACTTTAGAAAGAGAATTCTAGAAAGATCTTTAGGAAGAGATAACATTTGAGCTGAGACTCTAAACAATGAAAAGAACCCAATTATGATCTGGTAGAGGGAATGTTCCAAGTAGAATATGTTCCAAGTAGAGGGAAATGCAAACACAGAGCCCTGGCGCAAAGCTCTATATTCAAGAATGGAAAGAAGACCAGTAGGACTTTAGCATGTTGAGGATGAGGAAGCGTGGCATCCATAATCTTCTGAGGCACTCATTTATATTTGGTTGCTGTTGATGTATGAAAATGGAAAACAGGGAATTCCCTGGCAGTTCAGGATTTGGCACTTTCACTGCCATGGCCCTGGGTTCAAACCCTGGTTGGGGAACTAAGATCCTGCAAGCTACACAGTGCAGCCAAAAAAAAAAATAAGAAGAAGAAAATGGAAAGCATAAATATCAATTCCACTCCCAAACATCAAGAAGGTAACCAAGTGTAAGTGATAACTAACAACATTATGTTTCAGAAACTAAAGCGAAGTTGCCAGATTCCTAGAAGACCCCTTCCCACCTAGTCTCAGGCTTTTATGGTTGGGGGAGTCGGGGCAAGGGAGTTCAAATTAGGAAAGTGGAAGATTCCTCAGCCCAAGGGAAATACGGAAAATAACAAGTTGTGGTCTCAGGAATCACAGCAAGAGATCTTCAAGTCCACAATGAGCTGAAAAAATGTGGACCCACCTACCTTCAGGGTCCAAGAAGATGAACAAGTTCATCAAGAGGCAGCAGAATAGAATGAGGTCTAGAGAGCCCTTCCCAAGTACAGAGGACTGCTAAGATCTATGGAGACTTTTCACACCCTCGGAAGGGTTAGAGGTCTCTAGAACAATGAAACTGAATTTGTCTCCTAGGGAAATGGGGAGATCAGAGAAGGCAATATAAATCAAAGAAATAAAGTAATGTGACCTTCTTTGCACTTGAGATTTATGCATGAAAATTCATTCTAAATAAAGTAATAACTAAAATTAAACCAAAAAATTAAAAAGGTTACTCTGTGCTTAGTGTTTCCTGTGTCTAATTTCCAATCCTTACAATCATCCCACTAGAGAAGTAATATCACTCCTCCTCACCCCCAGTTTGCAGATGGGGACACTGAGACTCGGATTAAGCTTTCCTAAGGTCTTGGCTAATAAACTATAAAGCCACTTACCTAGTAGCACTAAACACAGTGCTAGGCACATTGTCAGTACTAATATATTTATTAGATTAATTAATTGGCCAGTTGAAGAATCTCTGACTCAAAGAGTTTTGAACTAATAATTAGCTGGTCTGTTTTACTATGGGTCATGAAAATGACTCACATGTTTAGCATATATGATTTAGAAATCTACTATGTAAATCTACTCTGTCTCAGTCAGAGACAGTGAAATAAGACAGACACTGTCCTCAGCAAATAGCAGTCTATCTGGAGATAAGAGCACACAAACAAGTATAAGGAAGTAAAATAGACTAGAAGTGCAAAGCACTTCTTTGGAAATTTGAAAGAGGGAAAGATCACTTTCACCCTTGGACACCAAGGAGAACTCTCTGCAGAAGAGGCAATGTGACAGGAAGGTAGTCTTAGGTTCCCAATTATCTTGTGTATTTGAGTATCATTAACAGGCCTAATTAATTCAAAACAACCCAACCTCTTTTTCCCTCAGCAACAGGGTTTTACCTGAATTATGTAGATAGCTTCATCAATTCTAGTATTTACACAGCCCGAGTGAAGCCCGTTTGTTCCAAAAAGAAAGAAGTAATGAACTTCAACAGATACTGACCTCTTATGGATAGTTAGCTTGCTGTGTGGATTCCCAAGAAAATATTAAATTATGTCAAATTACTTATGTACAAATGCAATTACCTATGTGCTGGCCTGTCCCTTGATTTCTCCTTTTTCTGCAAAATGCGCCCCACCCACTGGGGTTGGGGACAGGATGGGGGCCTGAAGTCACGTCCACGTTACATGACTCTTCACCGCCACAGCTGATTGGACCCAGCCTGGAATAATTCGTCGTGTCTCTTTCAGCAATAGAATTGGGGCACAGTTTGAGCTTCTTTTTGTAGCTCAAACTGCAAAGACGGACATTTGGGGATATGGAATGTCTTATCCTGCCATGAACACATGAGAAAAGACAACTGGTTGAGAGAGAAAGAAAAAAGAAAAAAAAACAAATATGAAGAAACAACCAGAAGCACAAGAAGAAAGAGAGAATTATTACCAACTGCCTTTGCTCCTAAAGATTTTTCTGGTTCCTGGATCTACAATAAATTCTGAGATTCTTACAATAAATGCTCTTTTGTTTGTTTAAGCTAGTTGGAGTGTTTCTACTACCTGCAACCAGAGCGTTGATACTCACAAGGGACCAGAGAAGGGGGGAATGTATAACACAGACCAAGTATGGGAGAAATCACTTTGTTCCATTTGCCTCATCAAACAAAAGCAATCCCACACAAAAGTGACAGATCACAACATGTCACATCCCAGCACTCAACAGCAGGCCCTGCGTGCTTTTATGGGGGGCTATGACAGCCTGCACCCCACTAGGTCTGGGAAGGCACTGTGCCTTCCACACCCTGGTGATCACAGCAATTTGATAGCAGAGGCTAATGAATCCCACAGTTGGGGTTGGGATGCTTTTGTCTGCTTCAGCAGTGGAGAAAGCCCAGCTGGCTTCTTCATTCAGGTACTGGAAAAAAAGAACATAGGAGGAAGCTGGCTTCCCAGGTCAAAAACAATTACTGAAAATTCTATCCAAGGGTCACTTTCAAAAACACAACATGCAAGTAGGTAGGAAACGGAGTTGTGAGCAAAAACTTCTGAGCATCAGTCCCCTCAGAGAATAAATCTTACCTCTACCGAGATAAAATTTTTCTCCCTTTCCTTTGCTTCCACTTCATGACATGGCCCTCTATCTTGTCTGTTCCCTGAATTTTCTTGGCTACATATCATGGTTGTTTGTCTTCACTCTTCTACCCAAAGATAAACACTCTGAGAGTAGTATCCGGGTCAAGTTCACTTCTAGACTTGCCAAAGTGCATAGCATAGTGCCGGGCACAGAAAACATGCTTGGTGGTAAATGTTTAAGGACATAGGCTCTGCCACTGACTACCTGTGTGACCTTGGGAAATTTTCTCAACTTATCCATGCCTTATTTTCCTTACTTATAAAAGAGCAATAATATTCCCTTGTTCTCTGGATTACGGTTAAGTGAAAACTAAGACATATGTAAAATGTCATGCATGAGATAAACACACTACAAATGAGAGCTATTGTTAGTAGGTACTGGCCTGAGAAGTGCAGAACCAGACTATGCCCCCTTCTCTCCCACATATGCTATTATCACTGTTATACCTAGTTTTTATTTCAACCCCAGAAGTGCCCCAGTAGCAAGGATACAACCATTCCTCCAGGAGAGGGAGATAGGCTAGGAAGAAAGCAACCACACTAGATAAGTACACATGATAAATAAACAGTAAAGGACTGCACTGTGCCCAGCTTTGAAATGTGCAAAAATTACACCTGCTCGTGCCAAGTTAGAAGCAGCTTCCAAGTGCCTGATGCTACATTCATCACCACGTCCCAGAAAGATGCTGACTGAAGGTTTTCAAAAACTTCAAAAGACTCTTGCAATAATTGCATATTCATTAGACAAATTAGTTCTAGATTATTTTTAAAACCATAACTTGTAAAAAAAGAGCAACAAAGAATTCAAGAAAATTATGCAGGAGAGGTGTTTAGAATATAAAAATGTAGAATACTATTCATTCTCTCTGAAAGCATTAAATGGTAAAAAAAAAAAAAAAAAAAAAAAAAAAATGAGGGATGAAGAAGAGAAACTAAAAATAAAAAGCCACACAGAGAAAAATAATATCTTTATGAAATTCAGCCCTTGGTAAGTATATAGAATTTTTCTATTAGTTGGGGTTGGGGGGAAATGTACAAAGTGTTTGCACCTCCAATGAGGAAACACACTGGGAAAATAAGGACTCTCATCATAATATTACATTGGCTGAAGTGGTGATTAACCAGTGTGACCCCTAAAACAAGTATCTGCTGGGATCTTGTTCACTGAAGAGCCACAATCTGGTATAACAGACAGGGCTCCATTTTTTTTTTAGACTCCATTATTCCTAAAATAAGCAGCTGTCACTTCACTCAGATGTGTTAAACGGGGTAGAAAGTCAGGAAAAGTAAACAAAAGCCACCAATGGAGCATCAGGCAGCTCAGAGCTTCCTGCCTTGAAGTGCATTACAAAATGGAAAAACAAGTCCGAGAACATGGGGCCAGGCAGCGTTCTCCGTGACAGGAGCGGTGAGGAGTGCAAACGCTAGTATTTGCCATGTGGGAAGCTTACATGCCGCGCTCCACTCCTGAGGCCACATGGGTGCAATATTAAGGTATAAAATAAAGAGCCCAGCAGGAGTTCCTGTTACTTGCCAGTGCCCACTGAGGTTGATCACTTCACCATATGCAAAATGCTGGCTGCCTTGCTACCTGGCAGAAAAATGAAAGCAGTCTGTTCCAAAACCAACCCCATCTTCTATGATTATAAGCACACTACTACATTCTGGGACTGGAAGAGGTGGAAATTGAAAAAAATGATCATAGAATTAAATTTATGATTACCAAGTGTAGCTAGTGCTCCCAGGGAGAGAACAGAGAGCCATCTATCAGCATCATTTACATCGGCAGAAGGGGAACAGGCAGAGAATACCAGTATTTCTAGGTAGTATGGCATAGTGGTTAAGAACCCTGGCCCTGGTGTTCAAAAGATTTATATTTGGGCCCAATCCCACCACTTTCTAGCTCTGTGACTTTGACTTCAGGCAAGTCATTTCCTCCTCCAAGTTTCAGTCCCCTTGTTTGCAAAATGGGAATAAGAATACCAGGACAGTATCTCAAGATGTGAGGATGTAATCCACATTGCCTCTAGAATTTAGTTAGCACTTAATAAAATTCTTGTTATTATCAGACATGATAGTCCAAAATATATCACACTGGTGTATTAGTTTCCTAGGGCTGGCATACAATGCCACAGACTGGGTGGTTTAAAGAAAAGAAATATATTTTCTCACAGCTCTGGAGGTGTCAGCAAAGTTGGTCTCTCTTGGTCTCCCCTTGGCTTGCAGATGGCTGCCTTCCCACTGTATCCTCACAGGGTCTCTCCTGTGTGTGTGCACATCCTTGATGTGTCTCTGTGTGTCCAGATTTCCTCTTCCTAGAAGGACAACAGGTGGATTGGATTAGAGTCCACCCCAGTGTCTCACTTAATCACCTCTTTAAAGGCCCTACCTCCAAATATAATCACATTCTGGAGTACTAGGGATTAGGGCTTCAAAAAAATGATTTGGAGGGTATACAACTCAGCCCATAACAACCAGTATTACATGGGAGCTGACCAATCAGAAAAGATGCTGCTTAACCACTGGCCAATCAGAATAGATGCTGACTGTACAAAACCAGCATAGTGAACTGATGCAAATGGGTTACTGTTACTGTTATGATTATTATCATTCACTGAGTTTTCCACTTAGAGAAGTTCCTTTAGCATTTGTTGTAGAGCTGGTTTGGTGGTGCTGAATTCTCTTAGCTTTTGCTTGTCTGTAAAGCTTTTGATTTCTCCATCAAATCTAAATGAGATCCTTGCCGGGTAGAGTAATCTTGGTTGTAGGTTCTTCCCTTTCATCACTTTAAGTATATCATGCCACTCCCTTCTGGCTTGCAGAGTTTCTGCTGAGAAATCAGCTGTTAACCTTATGGGAGTTCCCTTGTATGTTATTTGTCGTTTTTCCCTTGCTGCTTTCAATAATTTTTCTTTGTCTTTAATTTTTGCCACTTTGATTACTATGTGTCTTGGCGTGTTTCTCCTTGGGTTTATTCTGTATGGGACTCTCTGCGCTTCCTGGACTTGGGTGGCTATCTCCTTTCCCATGTTAGGGAAGTTTTCGACTATAATCTCTTCAAATATTTTCTCTGGTCCTTTCTCTCTCTCTTCTCCTTCTGGGACCCCTATAATGCGAATGTTGTTGCGTTTAATGTTGTCCCAGAGGTCTCTTAGGCTGTCTTCATTTCTTTTCATTCTTTTTTCTTTAGTCTGTTCCGCAGCAGTGAATTCCACCATTCTGTCTTCCAGGTCACTTATCCGTTCTTCTGCCTCAGTTATTCTGCTATTGATTCCTTCTAGTGTAGTTTTCATTTCAGTTATTGTATTGTTCATCTCTGTTTGTTTGTTCTTTAATTCTTCTAGGTCTTTGTTAATCATTTCTTGCATCTTCTCAATCTTTGCCTCCATTCTTATTCCGAGGTCCTGGATCATCTTCACTATCATTATTCTGAATTCTTTCTCTGGAAGGTTGCCTATCTCCACTTCATTTAGTTGTTTTTCTGGGGTTTTTTCTTGTTCCTTCATCTGGTATATAGCCCTCTGCCTTTTCATCTTCTCTATGTTTCTGTAACTGTGGTTTTTGGTCCACAGGCTGCAGGATTGTAGTTTTTCTTGCTTCTGCTCTCTGCCCTCTGGTGGTTGAGGCTATCTAAGAGGCTTGATGGGAGGCTCTGGTGGTGGGTAGAGCTGACTGTTGATCATTCACTGAGTTTTAACACTACCTCTACTCAGGGTAAGTCAGGTTTTTAGGCAGAGTGATCCAATGTTTCTGAAAGGTGAGATTTCAGGAGGCAAGGCAACCTTCAACCAGCGTGAGCTCCTATACCCTACCTCTTCCTGAAACTGGACAAATGCCCAGAGCCTTTGGAAACTACTTTGTGAGAAGAGGCAGGAGGAAACAGTGACAGGTGGAGGAGCAGGGAGGGCACAGGAGACTGAGATTTGAAAACAAAGACTAGGAAGAAGACATTTAAGTGGAGAGAGGAAAACTTCCATGCAAAGAGCTAAGACAGCCCAGATAGAGGAAACCTCAGTAGGCCCATCGCCAGCTTTGGTTCTAGCCCAGGGTTGACCAGTCAGAACTTTCACAAGGTCAAGATACATTCTTCTTGGCATACCTCCTTCATTTCATCCTACTAAAAAAGATTCTTTTCCTCTTTACCCAAATGGCCACTTTTGTTATCCTACTGTGTTGTGTCAGACAGAAAGTTGTAGAAGAAAAAGAAGAAAAAAAAAAACCTAATATAATATACCCATCACCTTCTTCTACATCATCTCTTTCTCCCTCTCCTTCTTCTTCTCCTCGATCAGCCTTTATTCTGTGCTCATGATGTGCAACATTGGGTTTCTCACTTATGCCTTCATTTAATCCTCATAATCTCAATAGCTCTGTTCTTTACCACAGGATAAACTATCTGTTACACAAAACAAAAAGACAACCTACGGACTAGGAGAAAATATTTGCAAACAATGCGACCAACAAGGGCTTAATTTCCAAAATATACAGACAGTTCATACAACTCAGTAACAAAAACAAACAAACAAAACAAAAAAACACCCAACCTAATCAAAAAATGGGCAGAAGACCTAAATAGACATTTCTCCAAAAAAGACATACAGATGGCCAATAGGCACGTGAAAAGATGCTCAACATCACTAATTATTAGAGAAATGCAAATCAAAACTATAATGAGGTACCACCTCACCCCGGTCAGAATGGCCATCATTAAACTGTTGTACAACAGAAATTAACACAATATTGTAAATCAACTATAATTCAGTTTAAAAAAAAACATTAAAAAAAAACACCTACAAATAACAAATGCTGGAGAAGGTGTGGAGAAAAGGGAACCCTCCTACACTACTGGTGGGAATGTAAATTGGTACAGCCACTATGGAGAACAGTATGGAGGTTCCTTAAAAAACTAAAACTAGAGCTACCATATGATCCAGCAACCCCACTCCTGGGCATATATCTGGAAAAAAACCTCTAATTCAAGAAGATACATGCACCCACCTCTGTCCACTGACAGAGGAATGGATAAAGAAGATGTGGTACATATATACTATGGAATATTACTCAGCCATAAAAAAGAATGAAATAATGCCATTTGCAGCAACACAGATGCAACTAGAGATTATCATACTAAGTAAAGTCAGAAAGAGAGAGACAAATACCATATGTTGGTTATATGTGATTACATGATGGTTATATTTCCACTTATATGTGGAATCTAAAATATGACACAAACGAACTTATCTACAAAACAGAAACAGACTCACAGACACAGAGAAGAGACTTGTGGTTGTCAAGGGGAAGGAGAGTGGGGAAGGGATGGAGTGGGAGTTTGGGGTTAGTGGATACAAACTATTATATACAGAATGGATAAACAACAAGGTCCTACTGTATAGCACACGGGACTATATTCAACATCCTGTAATAAACCATAATGGAAAAGAAAAGTGTCTGTTACAGAGCAAACTACTCCCTTAAACCCACCGGCTCTACCTCCCTCCCATGTCTGATTATGTGCCTCCCTGCAGCATCCTGTGCTTAGCCTACGTAACTGCCTCCCCCATACCCCACATACATAAAATTATAAGTTCCCTGAGGGTAGGAACCATATCTGAGCAATTCACCTGCTAAATCCACTACCTAACACAGTGCCTGGCTTACAATGCTGCATGCAATAAGCAATTCTGAATGAATGTTTATAATATAAATAAACAGACCACCTATCTGTATCACTTCTCACCAATAAGACACATAAGATGTGAAATATTTCCCCTCACGGCCCACCCCCACCATGTCCTGCACCATCAAGAGCTAAGTGGGGTAAGGGTCTTCCCCCAGTCCTACCTAGTGCCATCCTCCTAATCCCACTTTTGAAAGAGCAGAAGAAATGCTGATCTAGAATTTAGAAAGCTGTGAAAAGGCAGAGTTCATTTAGGGCTGGTTTGGAAAAAATTTTTTTTAACATCTGGACCAATTTTAAAATGTATTTGTATTCCAGTTCAAGGAATGGGAAGCAGAACATGGGCTCGGAACACCAATTACTTGCCCCTTTGTCTCTCCCATTTCTTTGAGAAAATTTAGTGAGCTAACTCCTAATATGCCAATATCATAATATACCCAACATTTGGGTAAATTATAGATTATCTGCAGCAACTGTTCAGCTTTTAAAAAGAATTTTCCAAATAAAAAAAATTTTTTTTTTTAATTTTGGTGCGTTTTGTTCAACGTCCTACAGTTTTGAAAAATACATCATAAGAGAACTGATACGGTCTTATGGCATTTTACCCACATTTGGTCTAATTTTCCTCATGTTTTTCCCAGCTGCTCTACTAAAGCAGGACAAATTGTCACCTTGAGAGATGAAGACAAAAGTAAAAGTAATAAAATAACTACAGATTTTTTAAATTGTCACTCAGACCTGGAGATGCTAGATGACAACCAAGGAAGCAGCTAGGTTTACCTGAGAGGAGGTGCTCTCTGGCTATTACCATTCCAGTGCTGCTGTTATTTCACAACCTGGCTGTGTTAACAGGGCTGTTCTTCTGGGTGTGGAACTATGGGGTCTGACCTCCAAGTTTCCTGGCAGCTTTTAAGAGGAAAGTGTACAAGACAGAGGGTCAGTCTAAGCTCTGTCATTTGCTGGCTGCATGGCCTTAAAAAGCACATTGTCAGAAAAACAATCAGACAAGCCTAAATTGAATCATTCCATAAAACAACTGGCCTGGATTCTGCAAAAATGTCAATGTCATGGAAGTCAGTGGAAGGCTGAGGAACTATTCTAAAGTAAAGGCAACTAAAGAGACATGACAACCGAACACAATGTGTGATCCTGGACTGGATCCTGGATCAGGCGGGAGAAAAAAATGCTATAAAGGACAATATAAAATCAACTGACAAAATTGTTATTCTTTTGTTTATTGACGTGTTACTGTTTCAGATTTTTCCTCTCCCAGTAGAAACTCCATGAAGAAAAGAACGTTTTTAAAATTTGTGTGTAATCACTAGCATTTAGGAGATGTTCAATGATGGGTTTGTTTCTTTTTTTCTTATTAGTCTTCAATTTTATACACATCAGCGTACAATGATGGTTTTTGAATGGATGAAAAAATGAATGAATAAGTGGGATCAGACCTGCCAATCCAATCATTCTCCACAAATTACCAATACTGTCTCAGCTCTGGGCTAGACACTTCAAATCAACTACCTCATTTAGTTCTCTTCAAATAAAATGAAGTAGATGTTATCAGCCCCATTTTACAGATTAAGAATCTAAGAATCTCACCAAGGTCCCTAACTCTATCGGGAGTTAGGGGCAAAAACCAAGACCTGAACCAAGTTCTGACTCCAAAGTCTTTGTTCTTTCATTGCATGGTGCAGCCTCAGGAAAGCAAGCACATTCAATCTTCTCCTCTGATCTGATGCCTCTCATTAGCATCCTGAAATCATCTGTGTAAGAACTTGACAAGGTTTCATTTTCTTCTGCCGCTTGTGTCTGACACAACGCCTTCAGCGGCTGTGGGTGACAGGAAGGCTTTTAACCCGGTGAATCAATGGCTGATCCTGGTCTACCTCCAACACTTCAGTGACATATGGCAGCCTCAGAGTCATCTCAGGTCTTTAAGGCACCTTGTTTGTTGCCCTTAAGTCCCACTTTGGCAATTTTCACAACATTAGCTTGTCCTTTGTATGGGAGATGAAACCCTCGGTAATCATTTAGGGCATGACTAGCATCAGCAGTAATGGTAGCTGGATTTTTGTCCTTGCTCCAAAAAAGTAAAAAGAAAGCATTGAGATTTTCTAAGGAAGTCCTTGTCAAATATTTATTAAGCTACCTATTGAGTTCCAGGTACTGCTTTCAAGGAGCCTGCAGTCCAGTGGGGAAAAAAGGCAAACAATTAAACGAATGCCATCAGAAGGAAAGTATAGGATACCATGGGAAAGGGGGAGAAATCAATAAAGCCTTCCCAGTGGAAATGACATCTCCGCTGGCATCTAAAGGATATGTGAGAGTTACCCAGATAAAAGGGTAGAAGTTACCAGAGTCCTTAGCAGAAGAAACTGTACATTCAATGGCCTGAAGGTGACAGCCTGGCACATCAGAAGAATTTAAGGACACTCCACGTGCCTAGAGTTTAGGTGCAACACTGGGACAGCAAGAGGGTTTAGACTTTATCCTAAGGGCAATGGGAAGCCAATGTTAACTTTCCATGAGGATGATCTTCTTTGGGCTTAGTTCAAATGATGGCGAGACAACATAGGTAGACAGAAGGGGGCTGCTTCAGTCAGGGTCTAGACAGGAAACAGAGCCCCCACCAGTTATTTTGAAAGATAATTTAATATGGAGAATTATTTGCCAGATGTTGGAAGACTGAAAATACCAAAAGGAGACACTGGTATCGTAAACATAATAGTTAACTGCAGGAAGTAGTGACCACTTCAAAGGCTAGAGAAGCAAAGAGAAGAGGTTGTTATTACTAAAATATAAAAGCTTAGAGGAGGGCTGCTGCAGAGTTCCACCCAAATCTCTGAGGAGAGGATACTGCCTGTCTGGTGCTCATTTCTCAGAAGTTAGAAGACCTGACAGAGCTGGAATTTAGACAAAGGCTGGCTGGCAGGCACTGATGTCTGAGAAGGCACCATGAGGCAGGTTCTGAGTGTTAGAAAAACAAACTGGAACCAACTGCTGCTACTAGAAGCAAGTGTCATGGGCAAGGTGAAGAAGCATTGCTGGGTTACATAAACAGGAAGGAGAAAGCCCTCCTTCCTCCCCCAGGTTCACAGTTTCTTCTGGAATGTGCTGCAGCTACATAACAACCACAAGTGGAGAGCTTGTTTGAATTTGGAAGTACTGCATCGAAAAGAAGAGTACAGGCAGAAATGGGTCCTCGTAATACCATGTGAGCCCTGAGCAGTAACTAAAGGCAAGTCCACTGTCAGGACTCTTCAGTTAGGTAAACCACTCAATTTTCTTCTTCTGTTTAAGCCATTTGGAGTGAGGTTTTCTTTCACTTGTGACAAAAACAAAACAACAAAAAATACAATACAGTACATAGAGATACTGATGCAGCACGCTTGTCTTGCATTTGTTTCTCCACTCTTTCTCTATTCGCAAAATAACTTTTTCTTGCCCTCCTTTTGGATCACAGTACTGGCAGGAAGATGACTTCAAACAATAGAAAATACCTCTATTAAACATAATGAAAATCATTTAACTTCACTAGTCAACAAAGAAACGCAAACTTCAATGAGAATGATCTCAACTCAATTAAAATTGCCCCCCCCAAAAAACTTTAAAGATGACAATAACCAACTCTAACACAGTTCTGATGAAACAAGTACACTTATGCATATGACCACAAAAATGGATATAGCTATTTTGGAAATCATATTGTAATATGTATTTAATGGTCTAAAGCTTTGACCCAGTAATCATACTCTTATAAATGTATCCTAAGAAAATAATTGCAGAGACCATTCTCTACCTTGTTTAACCCTCCTCATCTAACTGTAGTTCATCGATGTCCTATTTAAAGACTAATTACTAAAAGTGTACACCATACTTTACATATAGTAGAATGTAGAATACAGTGTTCCTACTCATTTTCAGGACCCTGAATAATATTTCTGTGTATACTAATGAAGCTCAACTTTTTCTTGGAGGGGAGGGTGGGTAGTTTACAGTAATCTTATCAAATCTCTTTTGCATATAACCATTACTTAAATCTTGCATTGTAAGTGAGTCCTTTACATGTTTATAGCTCATCTCGTCAAGAAGACTGGAAGTTCCTTGAAATAAAGTACTAGCTCTCATCTTTATAACCATCCAACAACATTTCAGTCAACAAACATGTAGTACCTGCCTACTATGAAGTGGAAACTGTGCACAGTAGCTAGTGCAGGGCCATGCACAGTTGGTGTTGGACAGAGATTATGATAAATGTCTTCCTGGGAATATTTACCTGGCAAATGTTTCTATGATACAATGAACTTCTTGAGGTTTTCATTCATCTTTGTATTGCAAAATTTAGAGCAGTGCAGACATACAGTATGCTCGATAAATGCTAAATGAATTGATTAGTAAATAAATTTTTAATTGACTGAACCTGAATATTTTTGAGAGTTCCAGTTGATGGGGCAGAAGATATTTACATGTATTTTTGTCCAACCAGTTCTGCAAGCTTATACGTACACATACACAAACACACACACACACACATACACACCCCTAAGCCTTGGATGCACCCATGCCATGCGTTTGTGATTATTAGCAAAGGGAACACTTGACCAGCTAGAGACCTTCTCCCAGAACAGCACCATGCATCAATCATAAGTGTTTGAGCTGACACCTCAAGAGGTAAAAACGTTCAGTATTTTCACCCAAAGGATGACATTTTGTCTAATGATGTTAATTTTGCACCATAAACACTTTACACTACCAAAAAAAAAAAGAAAAAGTAAATGCCTGTCAGGTTGACAATTACAAATGGCAAAGGAAAAATAGATTAATTCCTGCAACAGTGAGTTTGAATTATCTAGAAGACAAGTATTTATAAAACAATTTGATAGAGATTAATTAGATCTGTGTCTTCGTAAAGCAACATCTTTTGTTTGGCTCCAAATACACTCCAATTTGCCTGTAGTGTTAAGTATACGGATTTGGTTTACTTTACTTGCTCAGTCTTTACCTGAATTTTCATTCTGAATTTTCCACTGTCATTTATAACTCTTGCCACAGTCATAAGGTCTCCATTTAGGAACACATTTTTACTTGTACATAGTTGGTTACCAAGGGGATTTTCAGCTGAAGCAACCATTTGATAAGAGGGGATACAGGTCAACCTCACTTAGAGAAACTCATAAAAAGCAACTGCCTAATACTCCAAATGTATAAAACTACAAAATTGTCTGCTTTTCAAGATTGTTCCCCATAGTTTCCTTATTTCATGATTTTGCTGAACTTTATATACCAGTTTGAGAAATTTAGTCTAAGGAAGGTATCATATCGTTATGCAAAGATTTACCTTCAAGTTGCTTTATTGCAGAATTATTCATAGTAGCCAAGAAGGGAAGGGGATGGGAGGGGAGGGGAGGGGAGAAAAGGGGAGAGGAGGGGAAGGAAGAGGACAGAGGGTGGAAGAGAAAGGAAGGAGGGAAGGAAGGAAGGAGAGAAAGAAGGAAGGAAGGAAGGGAAGAAGGGAGGAGGGAAGGAGGGAAGGAAAGAAGGGAGGGAGCAAGGGAGGAGAGGAGGAAGGAGGGAGAATTTCTAACAATTTTTTAAAAATAGAAGAATTAGAGTAGCCAAGTACTGAAATACTGCACAGCCTTTACAAATTATGTTGGAGGAGAACATATAACAGTTGGGAAAATGTTCTTGATATAGTGGTAAGAGAGGAGAAAAAAACAAAAGCAAGCCACAAGCAACATATGGAGCAGCAAAAATAGTGATTAAGAGCATGGATGCTGGAGCAAGACTGCCTTGGCTCAAATCCCAGTTCTACCACTCAGTAGCTGTATGACTTCAAGCAAGTTAACCTCTTAGGCCCTCAGTTTCCTCATCTGTAAAATGTGGGTAATACTAGGATCATAAGGTTGCTGTGAAACCTTAGATCATAAGGTTGTTGTGAAATTAATGTAAATAAATATAAATCAAGCACTTAGAACAGTGCCTCAGAGTAAGTGCAATGTAAACATTGGCTCTTATTAACATTTACAGTATGCTTCTGTTTTTATACACAACAGATGAAAATATTACACACAGGAAAAATATTTAGAAGAATATGCCCCAAAATATTAGCAATGATTACCTCAATGAGATTAAGGGTAATTTTTAGATTTTTTCTTTACTTTTTTGTTTTTTTTTTTTTACTTTTCTAGGATAAAGTTACAGCATTTTTGTAATATTAACAGTTAACTTTTAATCAATCACCTTTTATATGCTTTTGTTCTTAAAATATTTTATTAATAAAACCATTTTTAAAAGCAAGTATATTACAGTATAATGTAATATCCAGCTACAGATTTTACTTGAAATTAAGTACAAATCCATTGCAGTTAAAGAATGTGAAGTTCATGATATAAAGTAAGGTGGTTTTGTTTTCCTTTGTTTTGTTTTTAATGTTTTGTTTCCTGGGATCAACCATCCCTATATGATATTCAGAAATGTCATTCATTTATTCACTTAACAAATATTTTAAGTGCCTACAATGTGAACAAAATACACAGAAATCCTTGCCCTCTTACAGTTTACATTCTAGTGGGGGGAAACAAAAAACAAAATATACGAGTAAATTATGCAGCATGCTAGAATATGATAATTGGGTCTGAAAGAGATGAAGCAGCATGGCAGGGATTTAGCAGAGGGTAGAGAAAGGGGATGGAAGGAGGTTGGGCTACAGGTTTTAAAAGTGTTCATACTGAGCCTCACTGAGCAGGCAATGTATGCCAGAACTGATGAAAAGTCCTTTGATAAATATAAGGGTCCATCAACAGATGAACTGATAAAGAAGGTGTGATACATATGTACAATGGAATATTACTCAGCCATAAAAAAGAATGAAATAATGCCATTTGCAGCAACATGGAAGGACCTAGAGATTATAATTCTAAGTGAAGTAAACCAGACAGAGAAAGACAAATATCATATGATACCGCTTATATGTGGAATCTAAAAAATAATACAAATGAATGTATAAGCAAAACAAACAGATTCACAGATATAGAAAACAAACATAGTTACCAAAGGGGAGGGGGAGAGGGATAAATTAGGAATTTGGGATACACACTACTATAACAGATACACAGTACTATATATAAAATAGATAAACACAAGGACCTACTGTATAGCACAGGGAACTATATTCAATATCTTATAATAACCTATAATGGAAGAGAATGTAAAAAATGAATATATATATTTACATATATACGTATAACAGAATCACTTTACTGTATACCTGAAACTAACACAATATTGTAAATCACTGTATTTCAATAAAAATTTAAAAATAAAATTCAAAAAAAGTACAAATATTCACTTCATCATTACACAGAGTTGCTGAGTACTTAGAATTTGCCAGGTCCTAGGCTGGGTGCTAAGGAAGAGGTAGTATCCAAGGAGTCATGCTTCCTGTCCTACTTTACAAAGGGTAAAATCTTATGGTCAAAATGGTCCTTTACAGGAAAAGTTTCCCAACCCCTGCTCTTAACCATTATCTTACTTAAAAAATTAATTTGAAGTTTTAGGGGAAATAATTGCAATCCATTTAGACAAGAAAATCCCTTGGGTGTGATTGTGCCTGCTTAGTTTAGATCTACAGTGAATTGGGATACGCAGACTGTGCCTTTGAGATTTAATGCATTGAATACTTGAGGAGAATTACAGGAAGACATTTTGTGACATTTGAAGCTGTTTCGATTTCAGCTGCCTGTTACCTGACACTCCAGAATAAAATCACTAAAAATTTTCAGCCTGCTTACTTCGAAGTTCACATAAGAGACCTATGATTCTCCTGATGCCCCTCAAATATGAAAAATCATTTTAGAGATGTTATGGCTTGCAAGGCAATGAAAAATATAAATTCAAGACCTTGGGTATTATCAACTAAAAATAGCATCCATTCTTCTTTGCAAGCTCCGTTATATAAATTTCTATTATAAGTCTAGAGAAAGTTTAGATTTTAATTCCAATCCACAAAATCTCAAGTATTCACTCATTCAACAATGTTTTACTGAGGACCTACTATATGCCAGGCATTGCTACTGCTTAACAGAACAGTTACTTCTCAAGTGTCAGTAGCCTTCCAGTATGACATACTCCTTTTTAAGTGAAATGATAGACATTTCTTCATCTTTAAACAAGAGGAAAAAATAGATATGTCCCTAGTATCTTGCAGTGTGCAGTCTACTGGAGAAGAGAAAACCCAAATAAACACAAATAGCAAAAAAAAAATTATATCATTACAACTGTGCAGAATGCGTGAAGAATAGCCTTCTAGGAAAGGGAATAATAGGCCACCTCATTCCCACTGGAAGACTTGGAAAGCTCCCTGGAGGAAGTGTCATCTCCCAGAGGAGGAGCAGGGCAAAGCCAAATGAATTTTGTAGGAAGAGTACCCTTACCCCTACCACAACGGTCACACACTGAAATGCTAAGGATTGGGGGAAAGTGGGACCAGAAAATAATATTTAACATATGAAAGTTGAATATTAGTATTATTATTACCCTTCGATACACACACACCCCAACTTACAAAGGGGCCAACTAAGGCTGGGAGAACTGCCGATTCATCCACTTCCCAGCAGTAAATGGCAAGTCTGGGGATCAACTTCAGGCTGGCTCAGAGGCCAGAGCTTTCCACCGCCCCATCACATGCATCTCTTCCCTGCTCCACGACACTAAGGAAACCCGGAAGCCTTTGTGCCACTCCTAGCTCCCATTTCAGTTCATGTGACAGTGTGCTGTTCTAAGGAGAAACTGATTTCAGAGCCATGTGATCTTGCTTTAAGATTTCCAAATTCAGGGAGAAGAAATGTCAGATGCTGTCATTTAAACTAAGCTCAGCCCCACCCTCTCCAGCACTCCGGCAACCCACTCACCCCACCCTCAATAACAAGTTGCTTCCCAAGTTTCTTTTCTGGAAAGAAAACATCACCGTCCATTCTTCGGAGTCCCGGAGATTCTTCCAGAAAGAGACCCTGGTGCTCTGTGACATGCAATCTCCCCTTCACCTGGCTTCCTGGTCCTGATGGGGTCCCTCATTTCCTGGGAATGCAATATCAAGCTGAGGTGGCTGAGTTTAAGTCCCAGGCAGGAAACCATTTTTCTTTTAGAGCAAACACAGATATGGATAGACATAGCCACACATCTCTTTGTGGTCATTTCATTCTCACTTGACAGGTGATGAAAATGGTTGGAGTGGAGTGATGTGACCTTGCAACTCTAATAGTCCTTTACATGATATTTCCAAACAGGCATTGAAACTCAGAGGTGTTTCTGGTCCTCAACGTTCCCTCTGCTTTAGACATTGACCTGTAATGATTCCAGAACCAACAGACCTGGATCCAAATCCTTCACACATTGGCTATGTGACCTCGGGCGACTTACCTGATGTATCTGAGTCTTACTTTACTAATACCATGTGTTCCAAAAATGTTAACTTACATTCCTATATCTTGTTTGACTGATATTCTGCTGGCTTTCATAAGCAGGACAGTAGCCATTATAAAATATTAAATATTATTTAGTTTTAATAAATAGGCACTGCCTTGAGCTCTCCAAGGAAACCCCTTCCCACTATCCCCAGCAGTAAAAGTGTTAGTAACTGGCACATCCACTGCCTCTAGGTTCCCACAGCTGCTATTCTTTATGATTGGTTGATGCACAAGACAGTCAATGTGCCCAATGTATCTGTACTTGCCCCCCACCATAGATTCTCCAAATAATCCCCAAGGGCTAGCCCTACTCTCTCCATGCACTCCTCCAGGCCCTGGGAATCCCTGGCCATCCTGATACCCACATAGAAGAGCAGCCAATTCACTATGCTCCCATATGCCAATATCTGTTCCACCTGCCAGAGTGTGTTCTGATCCGGCAGAAGTTGGGTGTGGGATGCCTTTGGTGGCATTCCTTATATCCAAGTGGGCAAGCCCTCCATGCCCATCTGGACCACAGAGGCTGTGACTGCCCACCTTGGTCCAGCACTCCCTAGAATCACCTCTGTGTGGTCACTTGCGGAAAATGAAGCCACCGTGAGCCAGGCTCTGAGAGAACCAGAGAAAGATGGGGATGGCACATGGTCAGGCCAGGAGACAGTAAGAGCCACTAAAGAAGAGGAGAGTACTTTTTGTAGTAATTTATTTTAATTTTTATAATTACTATGATTTTCCTCATTTCACAGATAAGGAAACTGAGGAACGAAGAGGCCATTTAAAACGTCAGTGACAGCGGGTGTGTACTTAACCTTCACACTCACCACCTCTCATTTGACCAGAAGTATAGTTTCAACTTAATTAAAAATGACATTCCAGGGACTTCCCTGGTGGTCCAGTGGAAGAATCCGCCTTACAATGCAGGGGATGAGGGTTCGATCCCTGGCCAGGGAACTAAGATCCCACGTGCGTGGCGGCAGCTAAGCCCGCGCGCCACAACTACAGAGCCCACACACTCTGTAACTCGTTCACCATAACTACAGAGCCCATGCGACCTGGAGCCTGCACACCACAACTGGAGAAGAGAAAACCCTCATGCCACAACAAGAAAGAAGCCCACGCACCACAACGAAGAGCCCACGAGCCGCAACGAAAGATCCCACGTGCCTAAACTAAGACCCTGCGTGCGGACTTCCCTGGTGGCGCAGTGGTTGAGAGTCTGCCTGCCAATGCAGGGGACACAGGTTCGAGCCCTGGTCTGGGAGGATTCCACATGCCGCGGAGCGACTGGGCCCATGAGCCACAATTACTGAGCCTGCGCGTCTGGAGCCTGTGCTCCGCAACAAGAGAGGCCGCGATAGTGAGAGGCCTGCACACCACGATGAAGAGTGGCCCCCGCTTGCCACAACTAGAGAAAGCCCTCGCACAGAAACGAAGACCCAACACAGCCATAAATAAATAAGTAAATAAATTTTTTTTAAAAAAAGTGTTATTAAAAAAAAAAAAAGACCCTGCGTGCCACAACTAAGACCTGACCAAAAATAAATTAAATAAATAAATAAAAATCTAAAAAAAAAAAAAATGACATTCCAGTAAATGATTTTCATGGCTTAGTTGATGGGACAGAATTTGACCATATAAAAATCTTTGGCAACATTATAAAATCTAGTAAAAAATTTTTACGTAATTGCTTAGTTCAGCAGAAGCTGAAAAAGTTCTTAGGACCATGAAACACATTACTGATTTTTAAGAAAGTCTCCACTTTTTAAGACTGTAAGCCACCTAATGACTGTCAATTGAATAGAGAGCTGGATAGAAGAGGTGGATGTGATTCCCCACGTCTAACCACATGGTGCCTTGTAGCATGTGACAGCCGTGCCAAAAAAGATCACACCAACAGTGTCTAAAAATCAGTGAATGACCTGTAAATCACCGTCATTTTAGTGAACTCTGTGCACTACAACTTCTGTCACTTGGTAAGCAGTTTTATAAGTTTAGTTCAGACAATAAAGAGAAATGCATGCCTAATTTTATATATAGCTTGATTTACACATTAATTTATACTAATGTAATGCTTCTTAAGTGTTTTTAAATACCATCCCTGCATTCACTTATAAAAAGGATGTTTCATAAGTATGAACTAGAGAGAGCTAGCAAATTTATAGTAATCTGAGTATAGTATTCAAGCACCACAACTTTGCACAAAACGGCCCTCCAAATCTCATAGACACACAGAATACTCCTTGTCTATGTCTGGGGCTAGAGCCACACACAGAGATTCACGACATCCAGATAAATGTAAAGGATCTACAGTAGATGATTTCTTATCTTCCTTCCTTCCGTCTATCCCTCCTTCCTTCCTACCTTTCCTTCCTTTTTTATTATTTTATTTATTCATTTATTTATTTATTTTGCAGGGGATGGGGCTGGTCCTCGGCATCCCTCCCTGGGAGAATCAACACTCCCTTACTTCATGTGGTCCTGGCAGAATGCATCAGGACACATTCTATAACATTAATTAAGAAAGAAAAAGAGAGAAAAAAAAAAAACCCCTAACAACCAGCCTCACATAATAAGACATTAAGAACTGTGAGATAACAATCTCACCAAATAAGAAGCCAAAAGGGAAAACAATTCAATAACATTAAGGTCCTCTGTTCTTCAATGAGCTAAGGAACCTTTCCCTAAAGCAATCTCATCCCCAGCAGACTTCCATTCTGTCTCCTTGGCCAGAATTGGGCCACACACATCCTTCTAAGCTGTGTACTCCCATAGGGGAAGGAATTGTCCCAGTGACGTAGATTTATCATGACACTCCTGAGATTCCAGAGCACTCCTAGTGAAGCTTCATCAGCCCAAAGGCAGAAAAGATACCACTTGGGCTTAAGTTCTACATTCACTAGAAAAATTCATAAAGGTAGACCATAGGAAGAAAGGGAGTAATTTAACAGACTGATATATAATTTTTCCATTTCTATCAAAAGACAGCGAATACTGTCAAATAAAGCAATCATTCATCTCTCAACCCTGATAAATGTACACTAGCCATGCAAACAGGAAGCTGGGAACAAATTGGGAACTAGATTTGCCGTTCCTTTACTGGTCTGTGTAGCACCCATTGGCCATCAAGTAACAAGTGTGTTCAGCCTTTGGAAAAAGCCAAATAACCAAGCAAACATCATCTATTCAGAGCAGACAATTGGTGGCACTACTTATATTTGATAGGAATTTTTTCATGCAAATGATTTTAAACTCAGCTCAAATGGCTTAAGCAACCCACTCAGCGTGGCTTTCAGTGAAGTTTGTTGATTTAGCAGCTCAGACATCATCACCAAGAACCTATGGTGCCTGGTCTTCTTTCTTTCTCTTAGCTCTGCCTCCCATGGGGTCAGTCTTATCATCAGACTCCAGATGGCAGACACACCCACCCCACATATACGCAACAGCTTAAACTTTACTCTTAACGGCAAAATGGCTGCTTCAATTTCAGGTCCCACATCCTTATCTTAAATAATCTATGGCAAAGAAAATACCAGTTCCCATAGCACATACCCTGGTCCTGGGACCTTTCGTTGTCCTAAAATGAGTCATCTGACTAAACCCAAATTAATAACTGTAACCAGGGGAAAGACTACACAGGTTGGCGTGGATCCATCAGAGCCTAGTTTTTGAACTGTGTGTGGGATCAGTCCCACCCCAAAACCACACAGAAAGGGGATATGTTCAGGGCATATCAGAAGGAGAAGGGGAGGAGAGAGGAATGGTTATTGGAGTGACAAACAACAAATTTCCACCACACCTGTCCTCCACACCTGAGTTCCTCTAGATAAAGGAATTCTTCCAGCAAGTCCCCAGTTTCCAGAGCTATTCCAGAACTACATTTTATAAAACCACATGGCTCATTTTACTCCTTCAACTTAAGAGGAAAAAAAATCCATAAAATCACAGCATATTTTATTCAACAAGTGCCCCAGAATCAGAGTCATGGTACCTGGGGTGTCCTCCTGGGTTGGCACAGGAGTGGGTTTTGTAGCAACAGTCATCACTGATGAAACATCATGTCACAGCAGTTTCAGGATGCATGTTCACTGGGCTGCAACCATTGCTAATCAAGCTTGGAGATTTAGTTACTGGCATTAGACACAGGGATGTGAAACAAAAGCCAAGCTAAGGGATGATATCCACAGATTGGCAAGTGGATCATTTTCACTCAATTTCCCTCCGTGGATGGATCAAAGTACTCTGAGCACAGCAATCAACAAGGAGAAAATTCAAAAACCTGCATCTGTCCATCCAGCTCCCAGCCTGGAGACAAAGTAAAAGACACGGAGGGAATTCCCAGCTTCTAGTAATATATAAAGCAACGAGATAAAAATAAGTGAACCACCATCTGCAGCCAAATAGAATGTTACTGTTGTAACATCCCAAGTGCAAGGCAGTTAACCAACAGCAGTCTGCTGTACTCAAAACATGCCTGGGATTGGAGTTTGTAGACTTATATTTTACCAATTATTTTGCTACTTGGGTAATTCACTTGGTGTCTCTGAGACTCAATTTCCTCCTCTGTAAGATGGGAGCAATTTAATGAAGTTGATACATTTTGAAGTAGCTGTGTAATTCACAATTACCCCACCTAACTCTCCCCAATGTATAGAGGTACCATTTTGTAAATGTTTCCCCAGCAGCTGTTTTCTACGAAACTTACAGGTGATCAAACCAGGAGTAAAATCTGGCCAATACTGGGCCAAATACATTACTCTTCCTCATAATATTTAGAATTGGGCCCAAAAGGGAACAATTAAACTCCTTCTGAGTGGTGGGGCCAGTAATCCGGAACCTCATACTATTAGCAACCAGAGTCCACCTGTACTGACCAGCAGAGGAAGACGATCTATGCAAAAAGATTAAAAAGTGGACACACAAAGGGGCTGAGAGGGGACCATGAGACTACTTTCCAGGCCCTTCCAGCTATAGACCTGCTCAAGAGTTCCATGGCAAATCCCATAATCTTAAATCAATCCTCCTAAATCCCCTTTTCTTGTTTAAGACATTTAAGTTGGTTTCTATTACTTGCAAGAAAATGATTTTAATGAACTCATAATGTCTATCTCACTGGGTGGCTGAGAGAATTAAATGAGATAATAATGTCTTGTAAATGGAAAGTACTTATAAAAACTGGTAAGGACAATAAATATAGTGACTGACAAAGACATAGACCTGTACAAAACAAGTGTCCTGTTTTGCTAATGAAGAACATTATCTTGGAGAGAGGAATTTCTTGATATGGAAGGATGTTTAAGATGTATCATTACTCAGTACTCTGTAATAACCTATATGGGAAAAGAATCTGAAAAAGAATAGATATATGTATACATATAACTAAATCACTTCGCTGCACACGTGGAACTAACACAACATTGTAAATCAAATATACTCCAACATAAAATTTTTTTAAATAAAATAAAATAAAAAGATGTATCATTAAGCAGCTGATCGGGTTACCAACACAGACATTATTTATATCAGAGGTGGGCAAAATTTTATTGTAAAAGGGCAGACAGTAACTATTTTATGCTTTGGGGACTGTAAAATTCCTGTCACTACACTACTGTTACATCTAGGAAGCAGCCATAAATAGTATGCAAACAACTGAGTGTGGCTGTGTCAAAAAAGATTTTTTCATGGATGCTGAAATGTGAATTTCATATAACTTCACAAGTCACAAAATAATATTCTTTTGATTTTTTTCAACCATTAAAAAATAAAGTGTAAAATAAATTCTTTGTGCACTGTACATACACACAAACACACACAACTTTGAAAGTCCTACTTCAACAAAAACAAAAATAAACAAATGGGACCTAATTAAACTCAAAAGCTCTTGCACAGCAAAGGAAACAGTAAACAAAACGAAAAGACAACCCTCAGAATGGGAGAAAGTATTTGCGAATGATGCAACCAACAAGGGATTAGTCTCCAAAATTTACAAACAGCTCATGCAGCTCTATATCAAAAAAACAACCCAATCAAAAAATGGGCAGAAGACTTAGACATTTCTCCAAAGAAGACATACAAATGGCCAAGAGGCACATGAAAATATGCTCAACATCACTAATTATTAGAGAAATGCAAATCAAAACTAAAGTGAGATATCACCTCACACCAGTCAGCATGGCCATCATCAAAAAGTCTACAAACAATAAATGCTGGAGAGGGTGTAAAGAAAAGACAACCCTCTTAAACTGTTGGTGGGAACATAAATTAGTACAGTTACTATGGAGAACAGTATGGAGGTTCCTTAAAAAGCTAAAAACAGAGCTTCCATATGATCCAGCAATGCTACTCCTGGACATATATCCAGAGAAAAACATAACTCAAAAAGATACATGCACGCCAATGTTCATTGCAGCACTATTTATAATAGCTAGGACGTGGCAGCAACCTAAACATCCATCAACAGGGGAATGGATAAAGAAGATGTGGTACATATATACAATGGAATATTACTCAGCCATTAAAAAGAATTAAATAATGCCATTTGCAGCAACATGGATGGACCTGGAGCTTATCATACTAAGTGAAATAAGTCAGACAGAGAAAGACAAATTTCATATGATAGCCCTTATATGCAGAATCTAAGAAAAACCAAAATGATACAAATGAACTTATTTACAAAACAGGAACAGATGCACAGACTTAGAGAACAAATTTATCGTTACCAGGAGGGAAGGGGTAGGGAGAGACAGACAGAGAGTCTGGGATTGACATGTACACACTGCTATATTTAAAATAGATAACCAATAAGAACCTACTGTATAGCACAGGGAGCTCTGCTCAATATTCTGTAATAACTTATATGGGAAAATAATTTGAAAAAGAATAGATACATGTATATGTATAACTTAATCACTTTGCTGTACACCTGAATCTAACACATCATTGTTTTTTCGTTTTTTTGGGTTTTTTTTGGCTGTGTTGGGTCTTCATTGCTGCACGTGGGCTTTCTCTAGTTGCGGCAAGTGGGGGCTACTCTTCATTGAGGTGCACAGGCTTCTCATGGCAGTGGCTTGTCTTATTGTAGAGCATGGGCTCTAGGTGCATGGGCTTCAGTAGTTGCAGCACACGGGCTCTAGGGCACTCGGGCTTCAGTAGTTGTGGCACGTGAGCTCAGTAGTTGTAGCTCGTGGGCTCTATGGCACAGGCTCAGTAGTTGTGGCGCACGGGCTTAGTTGCTCCGCAGCATGTGGGATCTTCCCACACCAGGGATCACACCCGTGTCCCCTGAATTGGCAGGCAGATTCATAACCACTGCGCCACCAGGGAAGTCCTAACACAACATTGTTAATCAACTATGCTCCAATATAAAATAAAAATTTAAAATAAAAGAAAGTACTACTTCAAGCTCTTAATAGAAAAAAATGTTAACAGAATTTATTTTAAGGTGTTGAGTTTCAGGGTTACTTATTTTCTTCTTTGTGATCACCTATACTTTCTATTTTTCTAGGATAGGCATACATTACTTACAAAATTATTTTTAATTAAAAAAAATTTTAATGGAAAACAGAGTCATAAAATATAGTTCATGAAACATAGGTAAAGAAGGAGGCATGAGAATGGCAGGGTTGGAGGCTCCGTGGAGCCCCAGCACTCTCCCTGGGAGCTAGGCTGGATGCATGTCTCACTGTGAACCTTGACTACACTGTTGGGACAAGGCAGAGAATCCTGTCTGAAAGGAGCCTCCCACATCATCTCAGAGCCACCTTACCAACCACACCAGCCTCAGCTATCCCGGCCTCCAGTTCTACAAGCTATAATAAGAACCCCACAGCCTCGAATCATAGTGGTTTCCAGAAGGAACAAAACAAAAATTAATGGCATCACTCCTTCTTTTTGGACCCAGATGATTGATGAGTAGTTGGTTTTGCTTATAGAAGGGAGCTCAAGGGACCATCCACCCAAACTCTCACCCTGGCCTGAATGCCTCCACAGAGCAACCCTCCCCAGTTCTCAACCAGCCTCTGCCAATATGAACATCAAATGTTCAGAGGA
Organism: Balaenoptera physalus; assembly: GCF_965194825.1. Taxonomy (NCBI): domain Eukaryota; kingdom Metazoa; phylum Chordata; class Mammalia; order Artiodactyla; family Balaenopteridae; genus Balaenoptera; species Balaenoptera physalus. The sequence continues at coordinate 55,250,549 of NC_138890.1, read as the reverse complement.
AGCCAACATCTGTGCTTCACCTCCTACGTGCCAGGCACTGGGCTAGTCGCTCTTCAAAGGATGTGCTCCCTTCACCTAGAGCTGCAAGTCATTTTTTCAATGCCAGTGTTATTAGCCTTCAGTTTAATATATTTAATATAAAAATAGCAAAAATAGTAATGGTGCTGTACTCCTGGTACCCACTATCTCATTTTAAATCTTCACTGTACCTGTGATGCATAGTCACCCCAGCTGAGAAACTGAGGCTCAGAAAAGTGAAGTGACTTGCCCAAGATCACCCAGCCAGTGATTGGCAAAGTCAGGATTCAATCACAGGACTGACCCCAAAGTGACCAAGCATATAAAGCATGTCCAGGGGCTTTATATGCAGTTACTACTTGGAAACCTCTTGGAAATGCAGACTTTCAATCCCCACCCCCCCAGACCTGCTGATTCTGATTTTGCATTTTGACACAATCCCCAGGTGAGTCTTGTTCCCATAAGGTCACTGTCCTAAGAAACTTATTCTTAAGAAAAGAATAAATTCAAACTAGAGATTCAAAGGAAAGGGAGGAAGGAAACAAGATGTATTATGCATCAATCTGTGGGCCAGGCACTGTGCCACTTTCATAAAATTTCCTTTTAATCACACAATGACCCTGATTTCATGCCCATTATATTAATATATAGGTAAGGAGCCTGAGGCTCAAGGAAGTCAAATCACTTGCCCAACATCCTCAGCCAGTGCAGGGCAGAGCCAGGATTTGACCCCAAGGACCCCAACTCTGCTCTGTCTGCATTTTTGCTTTGTGTTGGGGCCTAAAGGGAGGTGAAGGACCACGTAGCCAACTTGCAAGAGGCTTGGTTAACCTTTGGGATTTGAGTTTACTGCTAATGTTGGAAAGAGGGTGATTTTCTAATAAGCTACATTAAGGGACAATTTGCCCCAGAAATGAGTTGTGTTTTTTTTTAATTTCTGTTAAATTAAGATGTGTAGTTTCCTTACAAAATTTGTCCCAAAAATGCTAAAATGGCAGCCTTTGGAACTGACAAGTTCCTCATCTCTAATCAAAGTAGAAGCAGAAATTAGTCTCAGGGCAACGCCTAAGCCCACTGTCAGAGAAATGGATGGCTCCTAATGAACAATGAGGAATGTTGGATCTTCTCAGAACAAAGAAAGACCAAACAGTTATTCAAACCAAGTCAGAAAAAAAAATAGGACTTGCAGGATGTTTTAGATCAATTGTTGTCCCTGATTCAAATGATAAGGGGTATCTAAAACTACACAGAAGGAACAGAAAAGGCTGCCGCGGGCCAGCAGGAGACAGAGCCCAGGAGAAACAGCCCACACACGCTATACCACCCCCACTCCGCCCCCACACATCCTGCCTTTTTTTGGCCTGTTCTTGTTCAAAGCTGTATGTATTCCTTTCACCTCAAAAAGTGCCTGGCACATAGTAAACACTCAATAAATGGCTGGTGAAAAAAATAAATGAATGAATGGTATCAAGGAATGATTATTACATGTATTATATGTTGCCCTGGAAAATCTACGGCATTCTCTAGGGGTATCTCCAAAGAACTCTGGGGGTCATGGGAGGTGGGGAGAAGAGACCTGCAGCTCCCCCTCCCCACCTGCTCCCATCCAACTAGAACATCTTTGTTTTATATGTTGGGCTTCGAAATAAGATTTGACTAAAAAAAGAGTCTCATCACTAAAAGAGAAAAAATAAAAATTTCACAATCCCTGGTACAACAGAAAAATATTAATCAAAAAAGAAAAAGATTCTCAGTCTTCTTATCATTATTAGCCATGTGACCTTGAACAAGTTGCTTAACTTTTCTGAGCCCCAGTTTCATCCTTTATAAAACAGTTTGATGAGCTTAGTTAGATTATTTCTAAGGTCCCTTCCAGCTCTTAACATAATCTTATTTCATCATTTTCATGACCATCCAATTTTCTTCTTTCTTCTTTGTATTTTTTCCGATTGTTCTAATTTCTTTACAATAAGCATGTATTTTTTTTGTAGGGAGAAAAGATTTATTTTCAACGACAGATAAATTAAATTAAACTAAAAAAAATCCCTCCCAAGTATTCCCTGCATTTGCTTTTTTTTTTTAAACATCTTTATTGCAGTATAATTGCTTTACAATGGTGTGTTAGTTTCTGCTTTATAACAAAGTGAATCAGTTATACATATACATATATCCCCATATCTCTTCCCTCTTGCAACTCCCTCCCTCCAACCCTCCCTATCCCACCCCTCTAGGTGGTCACAAAGCACCGAGCTGATCTCCCTGTGCCATGCAGCTGCTTCCCACTAGCTATCTATTTTACGTTTGGTAGTGTATATATGTCCATGACACTCTCTTTGTCCCAGCTTGCCCTTCCGCCTCCCCATAACCTCAAGTCCATTCTCTAGTAGGTCTGTCTTTATTCCCGTCTTGCCCCTAGGTTCTTCATGACCTTTTTTTTTAGATTCCATATATATGTGTTAGCATATGGTATTTGTTTTTCTCTTTCTGACTTACTTCACTCTGTATGACAGACTCTAGGTCCATCCACCTCACTACAAATAACTCAATTTTGTTTCTTTTTATGGCTGAGTAATATTCCATTGTATATATGTGCCACATCTTCTTTATCCATTCATCCGATGATGGACACTTAGGTTGCTTCCATGTCCTGGCTATTGTAAATAGAGCTGCAATGAATATTTTGGTACATGACTGTTTTTGAATTCTGGTTTTCTCAGGATATATGCCCAGTAGTGGGATTGCTGGGTCATATGGTAGTCCTATTTTTAGTTTTTTAAGGAACCTCCATACTGTTCTCCATAGTGGCTGTATCAATTTACATTCCCACCAACAGTGCAAGAGGGTTCCCTTTCCTCCACACCCTCTCCAGCATTTATTGTTTGTAGATTTCTTGATGATGGCCATTCTGACCGGTGTGAGATGATATCTCATTGTAGTTTTGATTTGCATTTCTCTAGTGATTAATAATGCTGAGCATTCTTTCATGTGTTTGTTGGTAATTTGTATATCTTCTTTGGAGAAATGTCTATTTAGGTCTTCTGCCCATTGATGGATTGGGTTGTTTGTTTTTTTGATATTGAGCTGCGTGAGCTGCTTGTAAATTTTGGAGATTAATCCTTTGTCAGTTGCTTCATTTGCAAATAGCTCCTCCCATTCTGCGGGTTGTCTTTTCATCTTGTTCATGGTTTCCTTTGCTGTGCAAAAGCTTTTAAGTATCATTGGTCCCATTTGTTTATTTTTGTTTTTATTTCCATTTCTCTAGGAGGTGGGTCAAAAAGGATCTTGCTGTGATTTATGTCCTGGAGTGTTCTGCCTATGTTTTCCTCTAAGAGTTTTATAGTATCTGGCCTTACATTTAGGTCTTTAATCCATTTTGAGTTTATTTTTGTGTATGGTGTTAGGGAGTGTTCTAATTTCATTCTTTTACACATAGCTGTCCAGTTTTCCCAGCACCACTTATTGAAGAGGCTGTCTTTTCTCCATTGTATATTCTTGCCTCCTTTATCAAATGTAAGTTCCCTCTATGCCTACTTTCTGGAGGGTTATTATCATAAATGGGTGTTGAATTTTGTCAAAAGCTTTCTCTGCATCTACTGAGATGATCATATGGTTTTTATTCTTCAATTTGTTAATATGGTGTTTCACATTGATTGATTTGGGTGTACTGAAGAATCCTTGCATTCCTGGGATAAACCGCACTTGATCCTGGTTTATGATCCTTTAATGTGCTGTTGGACTCTGTTTCCTAGTATTTTGTTGAGGATTTTTGCATCTATGTTCATCAGTGATATCGGCCTGTAGTTTTCTTTCTTTCTGACGTCTTTGTCTGGTTTTGGTATCAGGGTGATGGTGGCTTGTAGAATGAGTTTGGGAGTGTTTCTTCCTCTGCTATATTTTGGAAGAGTTTGAGAAGGATAGGTGTTAACTCTTCTGTAAATGTTTGATAGAATTCGCCTGTGAAGGCATCTGGTCCTGGGCATTTGTTTGTTGGAAGATTTTTAATCACAGTTTCAATTTCAGTGCTTGTGATTGGTCTGTTCATATTTTCTATTTCTTCCTGGTTCACTCTCGGAAGGTTGTGCATTTCTAAGAATGTGTCCATTTCTTCCAGGTTGTCCATTTTATTGGCATATAGTTGCTTGTAGTAATCTCTCATGATTGTTTGTATTTCTGCAGTGTCAGTTGTTACTTCTCCTTTTTCATTTCTAATTCTATTGATTTGAGTCTTCTCCCTTTTTTTTCTTGATGAGTCTGGCTAATGGTTTATCAATTTTGTTTGTCTTCTCAAAGAACCAGCTTTTAGTTTTATTGATCTTTGCTATCGTTTCCTTCATTTTTTTTCATTTATTTCTGATCTCATCTTTATGATTTCTTCCTTCTGCTAACCTTGGGGTTTTTTTGTTCTTCTTTCTCTAATTGCTTTAGGTGTAAGGTTAGGTTGTTTGAGATGTTTCTTCTTTCTTAAGGTAGGATTCTGTTGCTATAAACTTCCCTCTTAGAACTGATTTTGCTGCATCCCATCGGTTTTGGGTCATCGTGTTTTCACTGTCATTTGTTTCTAGGTATTTTTTTATTTCCTCTTGGATTTCTGCAGTGATCTCTTGGTTATTAAGTAGTGTATTGTTTAGCCTCCATGTGTTTGTATTTTTTACAGATTTTTTCCTATAATTGATATCTAGTCTCATAGCGCTGTGTTCGGAAAAGATACTTGATACCATTTCAATTTCTTAAATTTACCAAGGCTTGATTTCTGACCGAAGATATGATCTATCCTGGAGAATGTGCCATGAGCACTTGAGAAGAATGTGTATTCTGGGTTTTTTTGGATGGAATGTCCTATAAATATCAATTAAGTCCATCTTGTTTAAGGTATCATTTAAAGCTTGTGTTTCCTTATTTATTTTCATTTTGGATGATCTGTCCATTGGTGGAAGTGGGGTCTTAAAGTCCACTACTATGATTGTGTTACTGTCAGTTATGGCTGTTACTATTTGCCTTATGTATTGAGGTGCTCCTATGTTGGGTGCATAAATATTTACAATTGTTATATCTCTTCTTGGATTGATCCCTTGATCATTATGTAATGTCCTTCTTTGTCTCTTGTAATAGTCTTTGTTTTAAAGTCTATTTTGTCTGATATGAGAATTGCTACTCCAGCTTTCTTTTGATTTCCATTTGCATGGAATATCTTTTTCCATCCCCTCACTTTCAGTCTCTATGTGTCCTTAGGTTTGAAGTGGGTCTCTTGTAGACAGCATATAACTGGGTCTTGTTTTTGTATCCATTCAGCCAGTCTATGTCTTTTGGTTGGAGCATTTAATCCATTTACATTTAAGGTAATTATCGATATGTATGTTCCTATGACCATTTTCTTAACTGTTTTGGGTTTGTTATTGTAGGTCTTTTCCTTCTCTTGTGTTTCCTCCCTAGAGAAGTTCCTTTAGCATTTGTTGTAAAGCTGGTTTGGTGGTGCTGAATTCTCTTAGTTTTGCTTGTCTGTAAAGCTTTTAATTTCTCTGTCAAATCTGAATGAGATCCTTGCTGGGTAGAGAAATCTTGGTTGTAGGTGTTTCTCCTTCATCACTTTAAATATGTCCTTCCACTCCCTTCTGGCTTGCAGTATTTCTGCTGAAAAATCAGCTGTTAACCTTATGGGGATTCCCTTGTATGTTATTTGTTGTTTTTCCTTTGCTGCTTTTAATATTTTTTCTTTGTATTTAATGTTTGATAGTTTGATTAATGTGTCTTGGCATGTTTCTCCTTGGATTTATCCTGTATGGGACTCTCTGTGCTTCCTAGACTTGATTAACTATTTCCTTTCCCATGTTAGGGAAGTATTCAACCATAATCTCTTCAAATAATTTCTCAGTCCCTTTCTTTTTCTATTCTTCTTCTGGGACCCCTATAATTCGAATGTTGGTGCAGTTAATGTTGTCCCAGAGGTCTCTGAGACTGTCCTCAATTCTTTTAATTCTTTTTTCTTTATTCTGCTCTGCAGTAGTTACTTCTGCTATTTTATCTCCCAGGTCACTTATGCATTTTTCTGTCTCAGTTATTCTGCTATTGATCCCTTCTAGAGAATTTTTAGTTTCATTTATTGTGCTGTTCAGCACTGTTTGTTTGCTCTTTAGTTCTTCTAGGTCCTTATTAAACGTTTCTTGTATTTTCTCTATTCTATTTCCAAGATTTTGGATCATCTTTACTATCACTATTCTGAATTCTTTTTCAGGTGGACTGCCTATTTCCTCTTCATTTGTTAGGTCTGGTGGGTTTTTGCCTTGCTCCCTCATCTGCTGTGTGTTTCCCTGTCTTCTCATTTTGCTTAACTTACTGTGTTTGGGGTCTCCTTTTTGCAGGCTGAAGGTTCATAGTTCCTGTTGTTTTTAGTGTCTGCCCCCAGTGGCTAAGGTTGGTTCAGTGGGTTGTGTAGGCTTCCTGGTGGAGGGGACTAGTGCCTGTGTGCTGGTGGATGAGGCTGGATCTTGTCTTTCTGTTGGGCAGGTCCACGTCTGGTGGTGTGTTTTGGGGTGTCTGTGACATTGTGATTTTAGGCAGCCTCTCTGCTAATGGATGGGGTTGTGTTCCTGTCTTGCTAGTTGTTTGGCATAGGGTGTCCAGCACTGTAGCTTGCTGGTCATTGAGTGGATCTGGGTCTTGGCATTGAGATGGAGATCTCTGGGAGATTTTCACCGTCTGATATTACGTGGTGCTGGGAGGTCTCTTGTGGACCAGTGTCCTGAACTTGGCTCTCCCACCTCAGAGGCACAGCCTTGACGCCTGGCTGGAGCACCAAGAGCCTGTCATCCACACAGCTGGACAAGGCTACCTGCCATCAGCTCCTTCTTGACCCTCCCAAGGACTGTCAGCTCCTGTTCAGCAGTGTCTTCGCCACCCTACTGTAAGCTCTACAAGGCAGATTCTGTTTGGTCTTCTTCACCCTGTATTGCTGGTACTCAGCATAAAGCCTGGTGCATCACAGACATCCAATAAATATCTAGAACCAAAGAGCTTTCTGACCAATAGCTTTAGATGTATATATGAATTTCAGCTCCAAAAAACACATCATATCAGAGCCCCTGTGGATAGGTGTGTGGCACTTTTTAACTTGATCCTGCTTAAAAACTCAACCAGAGACCCGCAACAGCTGGGCCCTCAAGAAACTTGGCAGCAGTCATCAGGAAAACTGTAGTTGTCTTTTTAGTATCCTTCTCGGGTTTCTCATGAGCAATGTCTAGCATCCCATTCAAGATCCGCCCTCTAGTTCCCCAGCTCCGGGGCTCCGCATCCACTCAGTCCAGTCTCCACAGAGCGCTTCCCCAGCTACCTGCATTTGCTTTTAACAAAAGCTAGAAGAGATGTTTTCCACGTTCTCGCCTGGGGAGAACAGAATTTAAAGTCATGCTGTAAGGAGAGCTGGAGCCTTCAAAAGCAAGTGATGCTTAATCTGTTCTATTTCTGAAGCACAAATGAAACCAAACAAAAAAGGAAAATAAGCTACTGCTTCACCAGTGCCAAGTTCCCTCATGCATAAACAGAGATCTATCCAGAAAAACAGCCTTCTCATTCGGGTGGGACAAATCCTCATGTGCTTTTGTGGAAAATTCCCCAGCAAACTGGCATCAAGGACACTGTCTACAGCTGCCTCCAGGTATGGCCAGAAAACCACACAAAGGTAGTGAGATGTCATGAGCTATGCTGGGGCAAGTGCCTGAGTGGGAAAGTTGCCCTATCTCTGATCCCATGGAATAAATATAACTGACACCTCCCAAAATGACTACAAGACCATCCTGAGCAAAACTTCTGTAGAACAGGTTTGATTTTAGACCTCCAGTCGCCATGTTTTTGGTGTCTTCTCCTGGCCCAAGAATGCCCTTCTCCCCCATCCCACCCACTGTGAATCTTAGTAGTGCTCAGTTCTGCTTCCCCATGGATCTATCGTTAATCCTCTCTCCCCCTTCCTCATTAATATCTTACTCCAGAAGGGACCGTAGTCACAATCATTCAAAAATAAAACAATGTGGCTTCCTGTCATCTCTCTCATCAGGAGCAGGGGGAGCTTCTGGGTTCATCTGAAATCTCACATCAGAACTGCCTCACTATGAAAGTACAAGACAGGACCTCTTTTTCTTCTTTAGCTACACACTCCCTCTAGCTGAGGCCACCCAATCCCCTGGTTTTAAATACCACATCTGCCTCCAATATTAAATGGTAAAAAAAAGCTATGGTACATACAATGGAGTATATTCTGTGATAAAAAAGTAAATTAGCTATTAAGCCACAAATATACATGGTAGATTCTTAAATGCATATTGCTAAGTAAAAGAAGCTAGTCTGAAAAGGTTCCTACTGTATGATTTCAACTCTGTGACATTTTAGAAAGGCAAAACTATAGAGACAGTAAAACTATCAATGGATGAGAGGGTTCAAGGGGAGGAAGGAAGAGCTGAATTGGTGGAGCACAGGGCATTTTTAGGGCAGTGAAATTATTCTGTATGATTTTGTAATGATGGATACATGCATCATTCACTGTAAAACACAAAGAGTAAATTATTCTAACTATGGAGTTTAATAATTATGTATCAATATTGGTTCATCAATTGTAACTACACTAACGTAAGATATTAGTAACAGGAGCAACCATGTGTGGAGGAGAGGCAAATGTGGAAATTCTAATTACTATATGTGCAACTTTTCTGTAAACCTAAAACTTCTCTAAAAAATGAAGTCTGTTAAGAAAACCAGACTTAATAAACAAATAAATACCACAGCTGTATTGAGGACTTCCATATCTCTCCTGGAAATCCACACTCATATAATCAAGTCTCCATTTGTCATTTCTATTTGCATATCTAATAGGAATCTTTACTACAATCAAAACAGAACTTTTTTTATTCCCCAGACAGTCTTCAGTTTTCTTCAAAGGAAATAGCATCACCACTTACTCGTTTACTCAAGCCAAACATCTAGGAGTTATCTTTGGCTCTTTTACTTCCTTCATGCCCCACAATTCAGTTGCAGATCCAGGTAACTGTCTTCAAAAGAATCGCAACAACCATTTCTTCTCCACTGTTCCTACCCTATCCTGAGTCATCATCATCTCTTGTCTAGACCGTCGCTATACCTCCCAACTGATCTCCCTGATTCCATTCTCCCTAAAATCGATTTCCCAAAGAACAGGCAGTTAGATGTTTTTTGAAACACAGATCCAAGCAAGTCACTCTCCTACTTAAAACCATCTAATACTTCCCACACTTAGAGTAAAATCCAAACTCCCTGCCCTAGCTTACAAAGCCCCACACGATCCGATGCTTGCCTTCCTCTCTGACCTCATTCTGCTCCCACTTTACCCACCACTATCCAGCAACACACACATTGGCCCATTTTCTGTACTTCCCACACACCAATTTGGTTTCTGCTCTAAAGCCTTCAGGTGTTTCTATTCACTCTCCTGAAATGTTCCTCCCCAGGACATTCCCATGGACGGCTTCTTCTTGTCATTTAGGTCTCAACAGGTAAACCTCTCTGCATAGAAGTCTTCTTAACCACCAAACTAAAGTAGCCACCCCAGGGACTTAACCACTGTGCCACCGGGTAAGAATCTGCCTGCCAACGCAGGGGACACGGGTTCAAGCCCTGGTCCAGGAAGATACCACATGCCGCGGAGCAACTAAGCCCATGTGCCACAACTACTGAGCCTGTGCTCTAGGGCCTGTGAGCCACAACTACTGAGCCCTTGAGCCACGACTACTAAAGCCGTGTGCCTAGAGCCCATGCTCTGCAACAAGAGAAGCCACCACAATGAGAAGCCTGCACACCACAACGAAGAGTAGCTCCCGCTCGCCACAACTAGAGAAAGCCCACACGCAGCAATGAAGACCCAACGCAGCCAAAAATAAATAAATAAATAAATAAATTTATTAAAAAAAATAATGATAAAGTAGCCACCCTGTCTAGTATCATCACATCATTGTATTTTAATTATCTGCTAGCACTTATCATTGGTATTTTCTTGTTTATTTATTTGTTGGTATAAGGCTAAGATTTTTTTCTAATGCAAAACTCAAGAACTCTCCATTGTTCAACATAGTTCACTAATGTCCATTCAGTGCCTAGAACGCCTAGCACACAGTGGGCTCTCAATAAATATCTATTATGGATGCATAAATGAATAACCAAGGAGATAAAGCAAAGATTTTTACAATGAAGGGAGAGAAAACTATGAGGAAGCCTTCACAAGGTGATGAAAAAATCATGGTGAGCTACCTTAGTCTTGACTCATTCCCGTCAGAGCCACATTGTTTTGGGTGGGGGGCCCCAGTAGGAGGATGCTTGGGAACCTCTTTCTCACTCAAAGGCAAGTCAAGATTTCTTCTCTCTCCACATTTATCATTTTATACTGACATAACATTTTGAAAGACATTCTGAAAACATAAAAAGGCAGCCCACAATACCATCATCATAGCAAAGCAATTCTTTCCACATATAAATATTTCCTTTGAGTTTTTATTCATAAGCAGATATAGTTATCACAAAATTGCAACCGAAGAATATATACTATTTTACTGGGTTGCTTTTTAAACTCACCACTGTATCATAAACATTTTCTATGCTACTGAAGATCTGAATATTTCTGTAATATTAATAATAGCTACCATTTATTGAGAGTTTGCTATTTGCCAGGCATTGTTCAAAGCACTGGTATTATCTTGCTTTATCTGCACAATAAATTTTTAAGGAGGGTACTATTATTATTTTTTAGATTCCCCTGGTAGACAAAGCTCTTGCACATGCACATTACATGTATCAAAAACAAATTTCAGTATGAGATTGTTGATAATATTGACTGGCTACAACCCATATATCCATCAATAATGGAACACGAATAAACTAGGATGCATCAGGTCCGTGTATGCTATACTGCCACTAAAAATAATTATGCAGAAATATATAAGATGATATGGAAGAAATACTAAGAGAAAAAAGAATCAGAATGATATATTTATTATGATCCCATTAATACTTATTTTAAAAAGTCATATGCAGCTAAGTAAAAGAATATTGTTTGATTCCACTTATGTGAAGTATCCAAACTACCCAAATCCAATGACTGAAAATATATTGGTGGTTGTGCGAGGCTAGAGGAAGAGAGAGATGGCAAGTGACTATTAACCACTATGGGGTTTCTTTTGGGGTAATAAAAATGATTTGGAAATAGATAGTGACAATGGTTATGTAACTTTGTGAAAATACTGAAAACCACTACATTGTACACTTTAAAACAGTGGAATTTATGGCATGTGAATTGTGTTTCAATAAAGAATATATTTAAAAAGTAACTGAAGAAAAATGTTGTGTAATAGATAAGCATATGTATTTCAATATAAAGAAACAGGATGAAAGATGCACCCAAAAACTGTTGACAGTGATAGAAGGAAGGGTGGGTGGACATATGAAATAAGATAAAAGGAGGGGTTTCTGTCTAGTTCTACATCACTTGAATACGATTTGAATAATTTACAATTAAAATGTTTTAATTTATTACTTATTTAGTTTAAAATAATAAATTGTGCAATAAAAACAATAACAAAATTTTTAAAATTCAAATCAAGTAAGTAAAATAGACAATGTTTGATTTTTGTTAGTTAGTCAACTCACCAAGGTATTGAGATCAACAGATATCTTAAAAACTAAAAATAGAACTAACATATGATCCAGCAATCTGACTCCTGGGCATATATCTAGAAAAAACCATAATTCGAAAAGATACATGCACCCCAATGTTCATTGCAGCACTATTTACAATAGTCAAGACATGGAAGCAACCTAAATGTCCATCAACAGAGGAATGGATAAAGAAGATGTGGTACATATATACAATGGAATATTACCCAGCCATTAAAAAGAATGAAATAATGCCATTTGCAGCAACATGGATAGACCTGGAGATTATCATACTAAGTGAAGTAAGTCAGACAGAGAAAGACAAATATCATATGATATCACTCATATGTGGAATCCAATTTTTAAAAAGCGATATAAATGAACTTATTTTCAAAACAGAAACAGACTCACAGATTTTGAAAACAAACCTATGGTTACCAAAGGGCAAATGTGGTGGGGGAGGGATAAATTAGGAGCTCAAGATTAACATACACACACTACTATGTATAAAATAGATAACCAACAAGGACCTACTGTATAGCACAGGGAACTCTACTCAATATTCTGTAGTAATATATGGGAAAAGAACCTGAAAAAGAATGAATATATGTATATGTATAATTGAATCACTAGGCTGTACATCTGACACTAACACGACATTGTAAATCAACTATACTCCAATAAAATTAATAAAAAATAAAAAAGATCAGCAGGTATCATACAAATGAGAGGATTTCAGAGAAATGTTTCTCCTCCTCAGTACATGTGGCCTTGAGGCTGAATATTTTCCTCTCCATGTTACAAAGAATGACTTTTTTGGACTCATAATGAGTCTCAACATAATACTACATACACATACACACATACACACACACACACACACACACACACACACACACACCCCTACAGGTGCTGCCCCAACTCTCAAATAATCACACTGGACAGTACAGGTAAGAATAATTGAAGCTCAGGGACAACAAAGAACAAACCTGACACTGCTATATTTTCTTACTTTTATTTCACCCAAGTACAAAATAAAATGCTCAAAATGCAACAGTGAGTAGTGGAAGCATTACTTATAGATTATATATGGCTGTCTACTTAGAAAAACCAACATAATCTAAAGACAAACTACTAGAAAAAATATCAGAGAGCTTAGCCATATTGTTGATATATGATTGACCTACAAAAATCAACAGTATTTCTCAACATCAGCAATAGCCAATAGAAAATATAATAATAAGCAACAAACATATTAAATATTTCGGAATTCATCTAAGCAACAAATCTCAATACCTCTCTAGAAAATAATTTTAAAATCCAATAAAGGACAAAGATGAGCAGAATAAATGGAAATTATAATAATTTTTAAAATGTAAATTTTCCCATCACTAATCCATAAATTCCCAATAAAATTTCAACTTGAACACCTTTGAGAAAGTCATCATATTTACTCTAAAATTTACATGGAAGAAGAAAGGTCAATGCATATCTAAATCAACTATAAAACAGAAAATTAAAAAGCTGGCCACCATATATAAACACACACAATAAAGCCACAAGAGCAGAAAAATAGACCAATGGAACAGAATAAATATCTTAAAAACACAATCATGTGTATATGAACACCTCATATGACAAAATGCAAATAAATATATTTGACAAAGTAAATATGATATAAATAAAAAGTAGAAGAGAAGGGAGAGGGAAAATGGAATTTTATTTACTTACAAATAACAATAATACGCCTATTACATAGAAACATAAACAACATTTTTATGAAAAACAATGCTTTTCCCAAAAAATACAGTTAGAAGAGTGGCATCATTTCACATTTTTGCAAATCCCTTTAAGGTCTGGCTTAATAGAAGACACCTGAATTTCCATATGTGTTTCACACATTTCATTAGCTATCAAAGGGATAATATCATCACATATCATGTAGCCCCTGGAAAATGTTCATGTGCATTCATGAGAGTGAGAGTGGAAAAGCAAAGTCAAGTCTTAGTATTATTATGAAAACAGTTTTGACATCACAGACCCTCTGAAAGGGTTTCAGGGGCCTCCAGTGGACCACACTTTGAAAACATCTGTTGTACAGATAAAAAGGAGGAGTCAATGGATACATTAGAAACTGACACACCAGATAAAAAAGGTTAACTAAGAAAACAGTAGAGAAGGCCATTTAAAAAGGTATAAGTACAGAGCTTATCAATAGATACCTAATCCTAATTTTTAAAAAATGTTTTGTTATTAAAGACCAAAGCAAACACATCACGTAGAGAAACAGAGAAAATTTAATAAGGTGAGATAGTAATTATAATTAAAATAAAATGACAGAGACCCAACGTAACAAGTATATTAATAAATGTGAGTTAGCTTAACTCATCTTTTAAGAGAAAAATATTTCCAAAATCACTCATAAAGAAATATCGAACCTCCGGTATACAAGAGCTACACCTGAAAAAAAAAAAGTGATTCTGAAAGGCTAAACACATCAGGATGGATACAGGCACAACAGGCAAATGAAATCAATATGAAAGCAGTGTTTGCAATCCTGATATCAGTCAAAGTAGGATGCAAGCCAAATACAAAAAAATATTAATGTGACAACAAGGGCACTACTAATGCTAAAAGCTGCAATTCAAAATAGAGCTATAATATTCAGAAGTGTCTATGCACTAAATAACAGAGCAATCATCTTCATAGAGCTGAAACTACAAAAGAAGCAAGTAGAAGTACACAAAAATACCCTGATGATAGACCTCAGCAAACTACTCTCATTATAACACAGGTGAAGTAGACAAAAAGTTAACAGGGCTATAGAACACCTAAACAACATTCTTAATAAAATAGATCTTATGGAAACATAGCAAACATTAAACCCTGATAATGAAACATACATTTTCCTCTCAAGCAGCACAGAACATTTACAAAATTGATCAGTCAACTCTTAGGTCACAAAGAAAGCATCAGTAAGTCCTATGGGGAAGAAATATTACAAACACCACTCCCTAATTATAATGCAATAAAATAAGAAATAAAATTTTCTCTTAAACAAATATTAAATGAAAGAGGAAATACAGCTCCAAATTTCTAAAATATGCTAATGAACCTACTACATATTAGAATTTATGGAATACATTCAAGCAGTAATCAGAAGAAAAAAATTGATTTATATGCTTACTGCAAACTAAAAATACATCTTTTTAAAGGGAACCCAGACATACGGAGGCCCTCCACAATATTCTGAGGTTTACTCTCAAAAATTGTATTTTAAAAGAACAGTAAAGTTAACCAAAATAAAGTACAAAGAAGAAAATAATAGATAAAAGTAAAAATTCATGTAGTAGATACCCAAAGCAATCTACAGATTCAATGCAATCCCTATCAAACTACCAATGGCATTTTTCACAGAACTAAAACAAAAAATTTCACAATTTGTATGGAAATACAAAACACCCTAAATAGCAAAAGCAATCTTGAGAAAGAAAAACGGAACTGGAGGAATCAGGCTCCCGGACTTCAGACTATACTACAAAGCTACAGTAATCAAGACAGCATGGTACTAGCACAAAAACAGAAATATAGATCAATGGAACAGGATAAAACACCCAGAGATAAACCCACACACATATGGTCACCTTATTTTTGATAAAGGAGGCAAGAGTAAAAATGGAGAAAAGACAGCCTCTTCAATAAGTGGTGCTGGGAAAACTGGACAGCTACACGTAAAAGAATGAAATTAGAACACTCCCTAACACCATACACAAAAATAAACTCAAAATGGATTAAAGACCTAAATATAAGGCCAGACACTATAAAACTCTTAGAGGAAAACATAGGCAGAACACTCTAGGACATAAATCACAGCAAGATCCTTTTTGACCCACCTCCTAGAGAAATGGAAATAAAAACAAAAATAAACAAAGGGGAACTAATGAAACTCAAAAGCTTTTGCACAGCAAAGGAAACCATGAACAAGACGAAAAGACAACCCTCAGAATGGGAGAAAATATTTGCAAACCACGCAACTGACAAAGGATTAATCTCCAAAATATACAAGCAGTTCATGCAGCTCAATATCAGAAAAAACAAACAACCCAATCCAAAAATGGGCAGAAGACCTAAATAGACATTTCTCCAAAGAAGATATACAGGTTGCCAACAAACACATGAAAGAATGCTCAACATCACTAATCATTAGAAAAATGCAGATCAATACTACAATAAGGTATCACCTCACACCAGTCAGAATGGCCATCATCAAAAAAATCTACAAACAAATTCTGGAGAGGGTGTGGAGAAAAGGGAACCCTCTTGCACTGTTGGTGGGAATGTAAATTGATACAGCCACTATGGAGAACAGTATGGAAGTTCCTTAAAAAACTAAAAATAGAACTACCATATGACCCAGCAATCCCACAACTGGGCATATACCCTGAGAAAACCATAATTCAAAAAGACTCATGTACCACAATGTTCATTGCAGCTCTATTGACAATAGCCAGGACATGGAAGCAACCTAAGTGTCCATCAACAGATGAATGGATAAAGAAGATGTGGCACATATATACAATGGAATATTACTCAGCCATAAAAAGAAACGAAATTGAGTTATTTGTAGTGAGGTGGATGTACCTAGAGTCTGTCATACAGAGTGAAGTAAGTCAGAAAGAGAAAAACAAATACTGTATGCTAACACGTATATATGGGATCTAAAAAAAAACACACACACAAAATGGTTCTGAAGAACCTAGGGGCAGGACAGGAATAAAGACGTAGATGTATAGAATGGACTTGAGGACACAGGGAGGGGGAAGGGTAAGCTGAGAGGAAGTGAGAGAGTGGCACTGACATATGTACACTACCAAATGTAAAACAGATAGCTAGTGCGAAGCAGCCACATAGCACAGGGAGATCAGCTCGGTTCTTTGTGATTACCTAGAGGGGTGGGATAGGGAGGTTGGGAGGGAGATGCAAGAGAGAGGGAATATGGCGATATATGTATACGTATAGCTGATTCACCTTGTTATACAGTAGCTACTAACACAACAATGTAAAGGAATTATACTCCAATAAAGATGCTAAAAATAAAATAAATTAAAAAGAGAAAACCTTGCTGATGTTACAGACTGGTCACCCAGGACCTCTCATTACTGCCTCTGGCGTCTGGAAAATGCAAATTGAGTATCATTTTTAAATAAAACAAGATGACAAATTAAAGTCCAGGCAGGTTCCTTTGCAGTTACAACCTAACACTGCAACTGGTCCTTGTTAAAATGGTTCCATTAAATCCAACTGCTCAATTCCCTCTTCCAACGTATGATATTTAACTGCTGCTACACAGTGAGGCCACACATTTATTATAAAAATAAAATGCCAAAAATCACAAGCACTTTGGTCTTTTTTTCAAAAAAAAGTTTTTATCGAGCGTACAATATAGTGACAAGTGGGATGCTCAGACCTGTTTTTTGAGAAAAACATTTTTGTTTGAATTTATTTACTGGTGAGGCAGAATAGATGCTAAGTGAATTGTGAAATGGACTGTCTTAACTTTACATCCCCCATACTCCTGAGCAAAATATTTGTTAAATGAACACTAAAAAAAGAGAGGGTGGCAGGTGGATAAGCAACTAATGTGGAGATGTAATTCACAAAAGATATGTAAATGATCAATAATAATATGAGAAAACCTCAACTGTAAGCTCCATGAGAGCAAGGCCTTTGTTTTCTGAATTGTTCTACCTCTAGGGCCTTCTTCCACACAGTTTGGAACATAATAGATGTTCAATATTTGCTGACAGGATGAATAAACTTTCCTGGTATTCAAATAAGTGCAAAATAGAACCATAGTAAGATGCCATTATTCATCTAACATAACCAAAATTTTGATTTTGTTTTTCATGATAAAACCTAATGTTGGCAAGCCACAGAAGGAGAAGATTTCAGGTATGATTCTATTTTGGAAATTATTTGGAAGGGGGAGGTGGGAGAAAAGGAGAGAGAAAGAGAGAAAATGGGGGGGAAAAAGGAAAAGAAGGGAGAGATGAAGGATCTCCAAGTTCATCTATTTCAACTCCCTCGTTTTATAAATGATGATGTCACTCATTTATTCAGGAGGGGACAAAATCCCTGCCCTCAGAGCTGTCAAATGAGGAGACAGACACTGAACAAAGTCATTAGAACGAGAAGTGCAGAGTGCTATGGGAAAGAGAAATGGAGCCCCAGCCTAGTGTGTAGACTCAAAGGGAGTCTCACAGAAATGACACTTCAGCTAAGACTTGAAAGACAGGTAGGACTGAAGTAGAGAAAGGAGCCCAATGACTTTGGACTCATAAAAAGTCAGTAGTAGTAAACTTAAACCCCTGAACAACGAACACTGGGGTACATGTGTCTTTGAATTATGGTTTTCTCAGGGTATATGCCCAGTAGTGGGATTTCTGGGTCATATGGTAGTTCTATTTTTAGTTTTTTAAGGAACCTCCATGCTGTTCTCCATAGTGGTTGTATCAATTTACATTCCCACCAACAGTGCAAGAGGGTTCCCTTTTCTCCACACCCTCTCCAGCATTTATTGTTTCTAGATTTTTTTGATGATGGCCATTCTGACTGGTGTGAGGTGATACCTCAGTGTAGTTTTGATCTGCATTTCTCTAATAATTCACCAGGACATGGAAGCAACCTAAATGTCCATCAACAGAGGAATGGATAAAGAAGATGTGGTACACATAGACAATGGAGTATTACTTAGTCATAATAAGGAACAAAATTGGGTCATTTGTAGAGACGTGGATGGACCTAGAGTCTGTCATACAGAGTGAAATAAGTCAGAAAGAGAAAAACAAATATCGCATATTAATGCATATATGTGGAATCTAGAAAAATGGTACAAATGAACCTATTTGCAGGGCAGGAATAGAGACACAGAGGTAAAGAACGGATGTGTGGACACAGGGAAGGGGGATGAATTGGGAGATTGGAATTGACATATATACACTACCATGTGTAAAACAGAGAGCTAGCAGGAACCAGCTGTATAGCACAGGGAGCTCAGCTCAGTGCTCTATGGTGACCTACATGGGTGGGATGGGGGTGGAGAGGGAGGTTCAAAAGGGAGGGCATATATGTATACGTATAGCTTATTCACTTCATAGTACAGCAGAAATTAATACAACATTGTAAAGCAACTATACCCCAATTAAAAAAAAAAAAACCTGAATATGACATACAAAACAAGAATGCTATGAAAAATGAAGTAAAGAATGCAAACCAATCAGGAAACTTGACACCCAAACGACAACACTGCAATGAGTTTTCTGAATTTTCTCCGTGACACTCATATTTCAGACTGAGTGCTAGAGAAGTCAGCAACCCGGAAATGCCAAGAGGCACAGACAAAAACAAAAACAACAAACAAAAACAATAAAAGCCTTCTCTCTCTAGGCAGAGGACCAGGAAAGGGGCAGCCTAGCAATCACTAAAAGAAAAGGCTATACGAAGAGATTCACTCAAAAACACTGTATTGATAAACCAAACACGATTTCTAAAATGTGTTTGAATAACCCCAAGGAAGGCCCCCACTCAAAAAGAACAAATTTTTTTTGAAAAGACTTAAGCCCTAATAAATCAATAATTACATTAAATGTAAATTATCTAAATCACCAATTAAAAGCCAGAGATTGGCAAAGCAGATTAAAAAACATGACTCAACTGTATGCTATTTATAAGAAATGCACTTAAAATGTAATGTGAATAAAAAGAAATATAGGCACTCCTATTAAAGGTACTCTAGCTAAAGGAAACTTCAGGGCAAAGAAAATTATCAATGATAGAGAGCGACATTATAAAATGATAAAAAGGTTAATCCAAAAAGAAGACATAGCAGCCCTAAATGTGTTATGTACCAAACAACAGAACTACCAAATATGTAAAGCAAAAATCTAGAGACATAAAAGAAGGAACAGACAAATCCACAACTGCAGTTGGAGATATCAATACCCTTCTCTCAACAATTGATAGTACAACTAGACAGAACATCAGATAGAATACAGAAGAACTCAGCAACACCATTAACCAAGAGGAGCTAATCAACATTTGCAAAACACTTCCCCCAACAACAGCAGAATATCCATTCTTTTCAAGTGTCCATGAAACATATACCAAGATAGTTTATATATCCTGGGCCAGAAAACAAACCCCAGCAGATTTAAAGAGTTGAAATCACAGAGGGTGTGTTCTCCAATCACAGTGTAAGCAGATTAAAATGAATTGCAAAAAAGACATCTATTTTTGACTTACCTCACTCTGTGACCACCTAGAGGGGTGGGATAGGGAAGGTGGGAGGGAGACACAAGAGGCAGGAGATATGGGGATATATGTATGTGTATAGCTGATTCACTTTGTTATAAAGCAGAAACTAACACACCATTGTAAAGCAATTATACTCCAATAAAGATGTTAAAAAAAAAAAAAAGACATCTAGAAAATCCCCAATTGGAAGACTAAACAACACACTGCTAAATAATCCATGGGTCAAAAAGAAAGTCTTGAGAGATATTTTTAAAAAATACATTGAACTGAATGAAAATGAAAATACACCATATCAAAATCTGTAGAACACAGTTAAAGCAGTGCTAGGAGGGAAATTTATAGCACTAAATGTATACATTAGAAAAGTGGAAAAGTCTCAAAAGAATAATCTAAAGCTCCCACCTCAAGACCTATAAAAGAAGAAAAAAATAAACCCAAAGCAAGCAGGAGACAGAAATAATAAAGAGCAGAAGTCCATAAAATACACCAGAAAAGCAATAGAGAAAAATCAATGAAAGAAGGAGCTGGTTCTTTGAAAAGACTGATAAAATTGACAAACAGAGCTTATTATTGAAGACCAGGCAGACATCAAAAAGATAATATGAAAATACTATGAACAACTCTACACACATAAATTTGACAATTTATATGATATACAGCAATTACTCGAAAAACACAAACTACCTCAACTCACCCAGTATGAAATAGAACATTCAAATAGTTCTACAACTATTACACAGACCACATTTATAATTAAAAAGCTCCCTAAAACAAAAATCTGAGGCCTGAATACTTTCACTGGCGAATTCTACCAAATGTTTAAAGAATTAACGCCACAGCCTCTTCCAGAGATTGCTGAGTGTTTACTATGTGCCAGGCACTGTTCCATTCCAACTGTTTTTACATGTCTGGAACTCATTTAATCCTTTCAACAACCCTATAAAATAGTCCCTATTATTACTCCATCCCATATGAGGAAAATGAAGCCCAGAGAGCTTATGTACACAGCTAGCACAGAGCATAACTAGGATTCTAGTTTAAACCTTGGGGCTATATTTGAATCCAATCAGATGCTCAGATTTCTTGTATTTTAATCTAATGGCAAATTTATTGTCAAATATCACTTTTGTGCAGGGAAATTCAGATCTGACCTGGATGTGCTATTTCAACAAAGAAGCTGGGGTAATACCAAAGCTGGCATTCTCAACAGAAATATGTGTTTTGTAAACAAAAATAAAGGTTATTCCTGCTAGCAGCTGCCATACAATTTCCATCTACATGACAGTTAAAATATATCTGTAAACCAGAAGAGAGGTTTCTTATTGGAAATGATAAGAGCTTCACTATAGCACAGCCAGTCACACCACTATAATTACAAGAATCAAAACACTGCTTCATTAATTTTTCCCTGCGTTTGTTATTTTACCTCATCAAGACTAATCACACCCTTTCCCATTGATTTTAACAAGCACCCTGGGTTAAACACTGCAGACAGCCTGGTTAGAGAAAGCTGTGGTTTATAGGTGCATCTTAACTGCCTCTGTTTAGCAGAAAACAGTATGTGTAAAACATTATATTGACAAATAAAATTTTCCTGACTAATGTTTTCTCTGAACAAAAGTGGAAACACAACTGCCCCCCGCAAAAAAATTATAGTGAAAACTAATTTAAATTTTAATATTCAATAAATGTTCTTCCTACTTATGTTCTTCCTTCTCAACAACTAAGAGACATTAACTCAGCCCTCAAAATAATCTGTGATGCCCCTGAAGGCAAGGTTTACCCAAGTTTACTGGATATTTGACCCATTTTATATTACAAGACATTGTCAGACAAAGGCCATGCTGCTGGGAGGGAAGACCAACTCTGAGGGGCATGGGAATTCTGGGAGTCCCAGGGATTGGAGATGGCCTACATCAAGGTTTCTCCAACTTTTCCAAAGAGGGACCTCTCCCCAGCAGAACAAGGCCCTGCAGTGTTTGAGGATGTACTAACTGTAAGTGCTTCTATCAGGCTGAGCATATGTAATTGTCATCCTTTGGTATTTCCAGTATATTCAACCTAATATAACACCTGCTATGTACAATGCAGCTTTCTAAGCAGTGTCCCAAGCAAAACGTCTTCTACGTCTCCTTTTTTAGAAATTAAGAATCCATTCCAATCTTACCCTCTACAAAGTTATAGATTTGTTTTAATAAAAATGTTTTTCCCACAAATCTTTGAGAAAAATGTTCTAAGAGGAACATTTTGCCCGTCTATCTTGTGGCTCCACACCTCCCTCACATAGACGGCCGTACATTCCCAGTACAAATACCCTGCTTTGAGGATGGCAGGTGATACCCCAGGAAGAGGTTTCAGAGGCAGATGGAGGGAAATAAACGCCTGGTTAGCACTTTGCTATTCCCCAGTTCTTCTCTGCAAAATCTCTGCCTTTAATAAGGCCCAAAAACATTGTTAGCATTTATTTTTCCAGGAGGAAATGGACTCATAGCACTTGACAGAACGATTAACACCTAAGGAACCAAGTTATAATGCTAGCTCTAACTTCACACAGACAAAAAGACTACTTCCCATACTGGAATCGTTCTAATTGTATTCTGAGGCATAGTTCAATCCAATTTAAAACTGTAATTAAAAATCATAGCCATCTAGTGCCTCAGATGTGACTCCAAGTTTTCCAAAGGCTTTAAATCCAATCATCAAGATACCAGAAGAACTGTACTGAACTTCTTTCTGCTGTACCTATGGAGATGTTCAGAAACATTTTTTTTAAGACATGAATTAAGGCTCTAAACTTCCATGCTATATCCCCCAACTCTGAAATGTCACTTGGGAAAGAAATTGTCAGACAGTAAAGGTTTCCTTGTAGTCACCCTAATCAGTGACAGGTATGACCTTGTACATTTCTCCCCCTCCTTGCCCCAAATTCTGTCCTCATTTACAATAACGTTACTCTGGGGTAATTCATTCATTAAAATATTTCTGGCTATTTTTGTAAACCTCTTGTCCTGAGGACCAGGGGAATTTTTTTTTGGACTGACTGACAAGAATGACTTTGGTTTTGACTACACTAACGACTACATCCTTAAACAAACACAAATAACAGAGGAGCTTCAGTCCAGAAAATAATTTCCCCTAAACCTCTAAAGAAACTGGCAATGTGATGATTTCAAAGTTTGCACAATTTAAGGACTTCTGAATTTAAGAAGGCACCTAAACTCAAAATAGGAAAACAAAAACACACAACTGAACAGTTAGCATTTTCCTTTGTCATCGGATCTAAATGTTCATCCTGGCACCGACACAAAGAAGTAATGATTCCACCAGCAGCCTAACAGATGGCAGGCACAAAATGGCTCTAACCTTCTCTGAGAATGCTGGAGAAGAGCTCCGTGAAGTTTAATTTAGCAGGATGGGGGCTGCATTTTCTCTCTGTTGCCTCCTGCACAGCATGGCTGTCCGCAGCTCAGAGCGCTACATCTTAAGGTGTGGAAGGACAGTCACTCAGTTTAACCCTTTCAGACAAGTAAGGGTCTTGAGTTATTATGGAATCCTTTTTCTGCATGGGATTCTGTTCCACCAAATACAACCCAAACTTTTGATCATAACAAAGCAGGCTGAGCATGGTGAAATATTTTTAGGCTCTCTTTTCTTCTATTAGCATTTCAGAGACACTGGAGCACCTTTTTCTTAGACAGTGAATTATATTTTTCTTAAGGACTAGAGGCAAAACATTAGAAAAAAAGAGTTCTCGTACTGCAAACTCCTTCTGCCAGCTAGCTTAAGGATAACCCCTTTTGGGAGAACAGACATTACTTCTATTTTTTTTTTTTTTCTTTTTTTAACTAATAGCTACTTTATTTATTTATTTATTTATTTTTGGCTGGGTTGGGTCTTCGTTTCTGTGCGAGGGCTTTCTCTAGTTGCGGCAAGCGGGGGCCACTCTTCATCGCGGTGTGCGGGCCTCTCACTATCGCGGCCTCTCTTGTTGCGGAGCACAGGCTCCAGATGCGCAGGCTCAGTAGTTGTGGCTCACGGGCCCAGTTGCTCCGCGGCATGTGGGATCTTCCCAGACCAGGGCTCGAACCCGTGTCCCCTGCATTAGCAGGCAGATTCTCAACCACTGCGCCACCAGGGAAGCCCCCCAGACGTTACTTCTGAAGTTGACAGAATTGCTGCCCATGGCATCAGGATCACCTGGGGAGCTTGATGCATTCCTGATGCAGGGGCTGCAGCCTAGAATCTCGGGGGGTGGGATCCAAGCATCAATATTTCTGAAGCTCCTCAGGGGGTTCCAATTGGCAGTTGAGGAATGTAAGAAATACTGCGTGTTAAAAATTAAATACTGCATTTTAAATTTCCATCAATTGTTTCTGTAAGTTAATTTTTATTCTGAGCCCTCACCACACTGGGTTTGTTATTCTTAGGACTCTACCCCTCTATCCGCCTCAGTCTCTCCAAGCCTCATGGTAAGGTTCCGGCGTTTGCAGGATTAGCTAGAACTAGCTAGCATGACCACCCAGACATCAGGGAAACAAGACGCTGATACTGCAGCCCTGAATTCAGGGACGTCCTCAGATCAGGCTGTAATAGAACAGTTTGAAAGTAAAAGACTTTTATGCCAGAAAATCCTGCACCCTGCAATCACTGTGTACTGTGCAGCCCCTACGTGGCTCAGATGAGAAGGTGGTCTCATGCAGGGCAGCTCCACCTTTCCATATATAAGGCTGAGGCTGGAGAGAACTCGTTATCTTCCAAAAAGGTATGAGGTGCCCCCCACTAATTCAGACATGATCACACAACCATGCAATCTGCTGGTGAGGCTCTGGGGCCATCAAGCTATACATTTCGTGCTAAGCTCTCCATTATGCTATGCCTCCTGTGCTATTTTCTGCATCCTTTAAGCAATCATGGTGTGATTTACCCAAGAGGTAAATGTGTCTGGTCTTACCATCAATTGGTGCCCATTACTGCCCTCTGTCAGTACAATGAAGGTGCAAGCCTCTTGGAAACCCGCTGGATCAAGTCAAAAGAGAAGACAAATCCTGCCTTTCTCTTGCATGCAGTAGGTGCTCAGTAAGTGCTGGATGAACCAAGGACTCTACCCCAAAAGGTCCTCAGGCTCTAACAAAAGAAAGGCATCAATAGGGCTTGGACGAGGCACTTTGGAAACCAGGCACAGAAATCCACTCGCATACATTGAAGTAAAAGGCAGACAAATAAAAGGATAAAGGCAAATCTCACGGAAACAAAGTACAGAAGGTATAGCTGAGCCTCACAAGCAGGTCAACAAGCAGTTGCTCTCTCTCCCTCCCCCTTTGGGACCCCATGACTTCATGCCACTGTTTGTGCTTCATTTCTTCTTGCTCTGCATATCCTGGTCCTTTGCTCCATTAGCACATGGCCCATTCTATCACCCAGTAAGAGCAGCTTCTGCTTATTTCTGGGAGAAACGTTAATGGCTCAACTTGGGGGAAGCGGGGAGCTAACATCATCTGGCTGGTATAACACTCTTATCTGGGGCTGCTGAAAGGACTAAAATCACTACTACAAATGATAAACACAAGCTCTGCCAGGTGATACGATACCCTCAAGAAATTAAAATTCACACATAAATATTAGTTGTGACACCTTTATTTCAGAATGACGGCAGGATTGAATTTCACAGGTATGCAACTAATTTATAGCTCTAAATCACAATAACACTGAATCAAAAACACTTTATCCTGCACAGAAACTTGGCACAGAAATGTTCACTTGTAATCTACTTACGTTTCACATTATAGAACTGGACATATAAAAACACTAACACAGCTGGGGAGACAACAGCTTACAGATCTAAGTAAATCATTTGTAGCAATATCTCAGTTATCTTGAGGTCACAGATCTGACAACTGCAGTCAAGGATGAGGAAGTAAGTTAGAGGAAGTAGCAGAGCCACTAAAATAATGTCACCAAGTCAATGCAGCAACGTTCATCCATTTCACTGCTAAAAAAAGCCTCCCAATGACTCACTCAGCTCCTGTTTACTGTTACTTGACACAGTATGCAATTACAGCAATTCCCAACTCCATATAGTAAAGGAGAGCAAAGTTCCTAGAGACAGGCAGAGTTAAGGAGGAGAGAAACGACAGAGAACAGTGACGATAAAGAAGAAACTATGAAAACCATGGCAAAACTCAAAGAGCAGAGCCATTCAGTGGAGGGGCTTTAACAAACCTAAATAGGACCTGAAAGAATTCAAAACATAAATGATGACTCTGAAATGATTTCATTATCTTCAGTAGATTCTGTTTGCAAAAGCAGGGAAATGTATACTAAATTAGGAGGAGGCTCAAGAGGGAGGCGATATGGGGATATATGTATACATATAGCTGATTCACTTTGTTGTACAGCAGAAACTAACACCACATTGTAAAGCATTTATACTCCAATGAAGATGTGAAAAAAAAAGAGTTCCGTGTAAATGGCAGAAATAGAGCAAAAAAGATGTGAGACTTAAAAGAATAACCTTGAGTCAGCTACACCATGCCCCCACGATGTCTGATAAATGGGATATTACTACACAGGTACTGCTTATAAAATACACAAAGCAATTTATATCAAAAGAATATAGCACCTTTTTTTATCCCCACGATTGAAACCATAAAAGCCCGTTCATGGTAAAAGCACCTCAATCACGTAGGGATAGCCTCAGTCAGCTTCTCTGTGCATGAGAACTTTATATTCTGTCCTGAGTGATCAGCTGTATTGATCCGTGGGCCCAACTGACTATAAACCCTTCTTAAGTGACAGAAGACACAGAGGCCACCAACACCTCCCCTAAATCACTGTTTCTCAAAATCTGGTCTGCGAAACAGCACAACCAAGACTCCTGGTGAACTTGTTTTAAAATGCAGATCCCCGAGTCCCAAATGAAATTCCATGAATCAGAATCTCTGGGGGAGGCCCTGGGAACCTGCAGTTGAGCCCACCTACCCAAGGATTTCTGGTACAAGTAGAAGCCTGGGAATCACTGTAATACATCCGCACCTTCGTGTGTAGGTTCAGCAACCCTGTCAGGAGGAGACTGGCCGGGTCTGTGAATTAACCCTTCCCACCCTTGTTCCTAATGTACCCAAGTTAAGGCTATACTCCCGGTTTTGACATTTTATAGATAATCAAATTACATGTGGACTTCTAAATGTTTTATCACAGGAAGAAGATTCTGACACATAATAAAAATAAAGTTTAACAAGCCCTAACTAATTTTAAAAGGAACATACGATTTCTAAGCCATATATGTGAAACCTGAAGTAATGGATGCCCGCAGGGGAAAAAAAAAAAAAACCTGAGGATAAGTGTCTGATGCAAGTTCAGAGGATTGCCTGGGAATGGGGAGGAAAACACATGTAAAAGCAGTCTTGGAGGAGAGGCAGAAAGCAGCTTACAACCAGAATAGGGAAACGCAAATCTCTTAAAAGTTGGCTGAGATGTTTAAGCTGGTCCTTAACACTCTTGAAGCAAAGGCTGGAAACTACTGGCAAACATGTTTTGTTTGGCTGGCACAATGTTTTAAACAATTATGAATTCGTTGCCAACATATATACATTGGGTGATTTCTTTCTTTTTTTTTAATACTATCTTTTCCTGGAAAATTGGAAGAACTAGAAAAACCTGACACTTGGCAACACTGTGCTGGAGCCGGGCAGCAGCTGCCCACCTTTCACCACAGCCACGTACTCCTGGGGTCTCCCCAGTGGCCGCCAGCCTGCTGCACGCATCAGATCACCTGCCAGACCCCTGCAGGCGTTTGCATTGGCCATGCCAGCTTCAAGGAATTAAGGCAAAAAATCAGCCTCTCTCTGCTTCACTCTAACAATAATTCTTACTACAAAGATACTTTCCTACCTCGGAGGTGTGAAGAAAGGAATCAGATAATATCTGCAAATCACCCAGAATTGTAGTGTTCACTGGCCATTGGAATCACCGACAGAGCTTTAAAAAATACTGCTGACTGGGTTCCACCCGCAGAGATTCTGACTTATTGGTCGGAGATGTAACGTAGGCAGCAGGAGCGCAGAAAGCTCCCAGGTGGTTCTAATGGACAGTCAAGGTTGAGAACTCCTGCTTTCACAGAATGCAAGTTGTTGAGTACGAAGGGTTACATTTATTCTTTCTTTTTTTTTTTGGCTGCGCCAGGAGACTTGCGGGATCTCAGTTCCCCGACCAGGGATTGAACCCGGACCCTGGCAGTGAAAGCTCGGAGTCCTAACCATCAGGCCACCAGGGAACTCCCAGAATTACATTTATCCTAACGTCAACCTCCAAGTACAGATTTCTCGCCTCTCACCTCTGTGATAATTCACATCACCTTTTATTTGTGTAAATGAGCTCTTATTCCAAAAGCCTACCAACTGCCGTTTACAAACTGGAAAAAGGTCAAACTGTGTTCTGGTTTCTACCATTCATTTTCCCTCCAACACAACTGAAGAATGAAACACTAAGGAAATGAAGGGAAATTATCCTAAGACACAAAACTCAGGCAGTACAAACAGCTCAAATGCAATAAGAGGAGCTCACAGTGGCAGGCTTGTATTAAAATTAAAAAAAAGAAAAAGAAATTTAAAAAAAACAATTGCTTTGAAATTCATCAATTCACTAAATGGAAAATTTTTCAAATATTAAAAAAAATAATAATTTCCCCAAGACGTTCCAGTAATGGCCCAACTTGTTTTATCTTAAGACAATGAATTCCAAATTATTGCCCCTCTTCAAGCTTTCATTTAGGGAGTGTGCATTTACATTTTGGCTTCGGATCATGGGGAATGCAAACTACCGTCACCTAATTTTCAAACAATACTACTACATTACCTTACGTTAGAAAAGTATATTTCCAAAATGGTTTCATGTACTAAAAATAGCTTCTATTTACTTCTGTGTACCAGGTAGCATGCTAGGCACTTTATCACATGATCTCCAATTGTTCCAACAGCCTCATAAGGTTAACACTATAATCCCATTTTACAAAACTAAAAAATGAATCTAGGAAAGATCTTTAAGAAAGATTTTAAATTACATACATAATCACCGAGCTGCTGTGTGGTCCTGCTCAGATTCAAACCGGAGTCCGTCTGACTCCCAAACCTGTGCTTTTCATACCAAACAACCTTGTTTAATCATCACAAGTAGAAAGATCTGTGCCCAATTATCCCCATTTGCCCAATGAAAAACAGACAGGTCACATAATCTGCTCCACATCCCAGAATGAGTTAGAAGGAGCCAAGATGATAGCCTGTCTCCCCACCCCCCAGGTTCTTTTAAGGACCAATCACAGTTCATGTGTTATATTATACAAGCTAGCTGATGGCAGTTATGTAGTACTGATGGGTAGAAATCAAATGCTCCTGATTTCTGAGAATCTTCAACATTACTGTGAATATGGCTTAACTTCAACACAGGTATGGTATATTCCTGTCTGTTCCAGGCCACCTAAGAATCAGGTATCAGGTTTAAGTCCTTTATTCGTCCCAGAATCCTCTCATGAATCCTATGAGCAATGATGTAGAGAACAAACAGGCAAAAGCAGCATTTTCCATGCCTCTGGCCCATCCTTGGTTGCCCCAACACTGCCACCAGGCAATCAGCAGGACATCCTGAAGAAGGGCAGACATCACCTTCTATGGGATTTTTCCTTTATTTGTAAAATCGTAGAGATTATGCCACAAGAATCAGCCAGAAGGTCTCAGCTCCACGAGAGCCGCTCCTTGAGGTCGGCTCCCAGAGGGAGTGTATCATGTCATATCCCGGCAGAAAGGTTTCCTCTTCTGTAAGCTGCCAACACCGCATTCTTATACCTGTATTTCGAAAACTGTGTCTTTGGATGTGTTGTGTCCGAGAAAAGATTCTCGAGCAAAAGTAGACACAACACAGCTTCCCTGCAAGAGAAAGCAAACAGGCTTTATCACCTAGTAAACATGTCTCAACAATCAATACTCATTTGTCCTCTTTTCTGAAGCAACTCTTAAGAGTCACTTGAATTCTATCACTATGGATAATTCTTGAAGGAATTGTATTTCCGCCTCCTAATGATCTTCAAACAAAGCAAGTACCTCATTTTATTAATAAACTACCAAATGCCCAGAGCAGCTGGTTCAAAGGGGAGTTGAGATTAGCTAAAACTGAGGTCTTAATCATTCCGATGTGAAAGAACTCTACTGTGTTTTCAAACCTCACCGAGCCCGGTCTCCCAACTGCCAGCAGCAAGAACAAACAGATGTCAGGGCTATTTGTTTTCTTCAAAAGTGACAGGAAATCAAAAATCTATCAGATGGATGTGTCAGCAGCAACACCCCAAGCCCACTGATTAGTGAGATTTATGCACCTCCATTCTGGCTCAGGACAAAATCACTTTCTAAGCGTTTTAACTATCAAACGCCCACTTAGATATACAGGCCAGAGAGATCTAGGGAGCAACTTTAGTGTGAGGTACCCTACACAATGTGGTCACATTCTACGTAACTTTAAATTATGCAAATTTGAAATGTGGTAGAATATAAAAATATTAAATAATGTCTCCTTAGGCACACTTGTGCAGACCCCATAGAATGTTTTTTTAAAACATTAAGAACTGCAAAATTCCAAAGCTCAAAATTTGAGTACACTGTACACGGCACCTACACTATTGCCACATCCCAGTGCTATCTTATCTGTTAAACAAAATGCCTATATTCCTACCCCATTCATGCACATGCATTGGAACTTTATGAAGCAATTTTAATGATCACTATTGCTGGTATCTTAACTTCCTTGTTGTGATCATTTTATGCTTTTTTATGCCTTAAAATAATACCATCCAAGTGGTTATGTTGGCGCTAATACAGAGAAAATAAACTATTGCACTATTAACTTTGGAATAGAGGTAAGATGTGATCAAATACTACATTAAAAAAAGGCCAAACCACCACCACGAGGCCACCTGATGTTAATTTAGGCAAACTCTAATCCCAGGGAGAGACAACTTTTTCTTAAAGGACCAGATAGTAAATATTTTAGGCTTTGCAGGCTGTAAGATCTCTTTCACAGTTCTTCACTTTTCTGTTGTAGCTGGAACATAGCCAGGAACATAGCCGTGTTCTAATAAAACTTTATTTACAAAAGGAGGCCACAGGCTAGATTTGGCCCCCAGGTTACAGTTGGCTGACCTCTGCTCTACAGCTATGGAGCTAATCCCCATCCCAACCTTTTCTTTTAATGTAGCATTTTACAGTTCATAAAAGGTAGTTCCCCCATCTACAAACATTCTCCCACTTCCAGTAGATATAATTTTGAGAAAATAAAAAGTTCCATTAAAACAGGCATGTTTCAAACTTGCCAAACTTTGTAAAATCAGTCAAGAAAATGAGCTAAAAGTAATAAGCTGGCAACAGCACTGCAGCAACAGCAATGCCTCAAAATGTTCCATATCATGTTTTTCGTGATGCTTACATAACTGTACATATGTGTCAAAACTTACCAAATCCTACATTGAAATTAGTCGTTTTAACTGTGCACAGATACCTAAATGAAGCTGATTTTGAAAAAAGCTTAAAGTCTCAGCAATAGCCCCTAACTTGCAGTAATTGTAGATCCAAGTGGTAAGAGTATACACCTCTTACTTCATATTTGCTCCTGAGAAAACTGGTCATAAATTATGACAGTTCCAACTATGTAAATCCTTCAGGAACTCCGTTGCATTAAGTGCATTAAATGCACCTGTCCTGCACTAAACTTGTAGTTATCCAGACCTCAACTGCTTCACTTCAGAGAGGAGGAATTGGTTGCTTTTTAGAAACAATAGAGGGACTTCCCTGGTGGCACAGTGGTTAAGAATCCGCCTGCCAATGCAGGGGACACAGGTTCGATACCTGGTCCGGGAAGATCCCACATGCCATGGAGCAACTAAGCCCATGTGCCACAACTACTGAGCCTATGTGCCTCAACTATGGAAGTCCATGCACCTAGAGCCTGTGCTCCACAACAAGAGAAGCGACAGCAGTGAGAAGCCCGGCACGGCAACCAAAGTAGAGCCCACTCGCCTCAACTAGAGAAGGCCTGTGTGCAGCAACAAAGACCCAACACAGCCAAAAATAAATAAAACACAATAAATTAAAAAAAAAAAAAAAGGAAATACAAAGCCCTGAGTTCATGACTTAGTTCTCCACCACAGTAAAAGCAAAACAAAAAAACAAAAACATGGGTCATTTAAGACAGGAGGTAATACTTGTTTAGTTTCCTCTTCCCCATTAGCAACACTTTAAATCACAAACACAAGTTGATAATTTCAAATACGAGTTGTTGTTGAATCTCAACTCTTTTCTTTTCAGTCATCTTTGCTCCACTGTGGAGCCTGTCAATATTCAAGCAGGGGGAAGAAAAGAAGAAAAAAAAAAAAAACGAAAAAAGGGCAAACAAGCAGAAGCTGAGATGCTAAAATCAGGGAAAGGCCCCACAAAGAAAGTCATTCCTCCTCTGATTAATCTAAAGTCGATGGAATACGTGACAACAGTTTCAAAACCCCAGCTATTAGCTTTCGCGGGGCTTGCATTTCATCTGTCTCAAACTCAGAGATGAGAACTTATTTAAAGCAATCGTTCTCAAAGTGTGGTCCATGGATCAGCCTCACCAACATCACCTGGGAACTGGCTAGAAGCACAAATTCTCAGGCTCCCCTCCCTGCAGACCTAATGAATCAGAAATTCTGAGAGTGGGACTCACCAAGCTGTGTTTACCAAATTCTCCAGATGATTCTGATACTCACTAAAGTTTCCAAATCACTAATTTAAAGTCTGAAAACCTATGTACACTTGTAAGTGGAGTTTCCTCGTCCTCTCTTTTAACTTGGAGCTGACTTTAGATCCCACCCTGCAGGATAAGATGGGCTCTGTGCTCAAGTGCACAAGTACTAGTGGTGCTTGGTGAGCCTCACAGGAGGCCAGCCTGGAAAAACAGGGGGATATGGCCAAGTTCTTCTCCACAGCTTTTCCACGTACAGAGATGTGGGAGCACGCCACATTTAGATTCCATGCCAACATTTTTTGAGCACCTGCCATGTTCCGGGCTTGTGCTAAATGAAATTATCTTGCTTAGCCGTTCCAATAATAAATAAATGTATTAGTATGTGTTATGTATACAGAGGCTTGATATTAATCAGAATGGAGTCAAACCTGCAAACAAGCAGAAACCTTTATAATTCTCCAATTCTCGTTCACAGGCCTGGCCAGCATGCTTTGAATGCTGAGGTTCTCGTACACAAATATTCCTTTTGCTTCCTCTTTGGTTAACTGTTCTCAAACTTTATTGTATATCAAAATTAGAGACCAAGTTGCTTATACAAAACCATGTATACTCTAGTTTTAAGCCAACATAAGGAAATTTGAGGTAATTCTGAACTACCCACAACAATGTGTGCTCTACTCAAAGGTTTTACCTTCTCCCAGACGTTAAAAACCAAAGTCCAATAAATCTTGTAAGATGCAAATCCACTATACAAATTTATTTTAGGCTTTGAGTCTCTCAGATAATTTTGTTCTGCCCTTTCCACCATGAAGACCATCGTCCTTGAGGCAGACAATAAAAACTTAAGGAATAAAAAAAGGAAGTAATTCCAAAATCCCCCTGCTTATCTGTTAACCCTACATCACTTGCCCTAAATGTGGCATGTGCTCCTGCACGAGTGCTATATTCTTCATCCTGTGCCCATGGCAGACATTGCTAATCAATCATAGCACTCTTACCCAGAGCCGGAGAGTTATTCTCAAAGCCTTGGAATCCTTCTCAATAGCATTTCAGGCAGCACCCCCGCCCCCAGATCGGGAGGAGTACACATGACTGGTAAAATGTCTGTATTTCACTGGCCAATCAACATGCCCCTTTCTTGTTTTCTTTTAAACAGTTGAAGCAGTTTAAAGCTGCTCCAAATACAATTTTAAACCCCTCCTTTCACTATTCTCAGGACAATAAAATTAAGCTTCAGTTAATTCTGAACTGCAGTCTCTACAAACCTATGCCACCTTGAGGGTGCTAATCATGGTGGATTGTGTTAAACAGTTTAAACACTTTGAGTGCAGTTGTAACCCAGAACGTAGTACAAAACTGCTTTGAAAATCAAAGAACCAAGTAAATAAAGGTACAGAACAGATAACAAAAAACCTGTGAGGCAGTATCCCATGGATATAACTGGGAAACGTACAGCATGAATAGCCCAGGGAGGCTGAAACATAATACTCAGGCTTATAAGCATGAAGACATGGCTGGAGTAAATAATTCTTAGTTTGCTTTTGGTACTCACTGATGATTCTTTATTCAGCTAAGGGGGCACCACACTGTTCCTTTAACAGCATCTCCATTATTCTAATTCCCTATGGAGAGAAGAAAGAAAAATCAAAATGCCACATTTCACAGACAAGCACTTTTACATTTATCACAACCTTTCCCTTCAAGGAATCCAAGCCATGGCCATATATTCTTTTCAGAAAAGGCTCGCAGTCATACTTTACATTTTTATAATATTCTACTCAGCAATTTCACATACATTATCTTCACATGTGCTCAGAACTACTCAGGGAAGCAGGCAGAGCAGAACTGTGAATCTTCCATTTTAAATATAAGCAAGCCATCCAAGTGATGTTAAGAACTTCCTGAAAGTGGCCCAGTTACTAAGCGGCACTGCTAGAGCTGGAATAATCATGGTAATAGTTAATACTACAATAGTGACATTAAAAATCACAGATCACCATAACAAGTATAATGATAACGAAAAGGTTTGAAATTACTAAAATGTGACACAGAGACACAAAGTGAGCAGACGATGTTGGAAAAATAATGCCAAAAGACTTCCTTGATGCAGAATAGCCACAAACCTTGAGCTTGTAAAAAGTGCAATATCTGCAAAGTGTGATAAAGCAAAGCATGATAAAACGAGGTATGCCTGTGTTCACTGAACACTTACAAATGTGCTAGACTCACTGCTAAGGTCTGTGTGTGCATTATCTGAGGTAGTGGGTGCAGGGTGCACCACGGAGATCCCCCCAGGACTCAGGCACTCCTCCCCCTTCTGCCAGCACCATAGGCTGGCATGCAGCTACCCTCGGCCAAAGGGAGATGCATTCCCTGAAGTCATGCCCCTCTGCAGGGGTGGCCCACATCTCATGGCTGGTGGGTATAGCGTAGAAAGGCCCAGCCCCCGCCCACAATTCGGGACAACTCTGAACGGCATCCCATCACCACAGCTCCCCACGGGATCAGCTGGGACCTACATCACAACTGCATCGCACTTCAACGTCACCTTCTGCCTAATCCTGCTTGCCTCGCTCCCTTACAAGAGTTGTTTCCGAGAGCCCTCTCCAGCAGTGACCCTCCGCATAAAAACGGTCATCTGAGTCTGTGTCCGAGAGCCGACTAGGACACCTTGTTTAATACACACAAAATCTATGAACAAGTACTATTCTTACCCCCGTTTTACTGATGAGAAAAACAGAAATTCAAAGAGAGTTAAGTAATTTTCCCAACGTTATACAGCTATTAAGTAATGAAGCCAGGGAAAGAACAGACACTGAATTCTGGTTTCAGGGGCACCCCTTAACCTTGCAAGGCTCACTCCATGACTACGCATCAAGCTGACTGCCCACCCACCCCGGCCGGTCAAATTCTACCCCGGAAGAAAGAGGAAAGCAGATACTCCCTCTTTCCTCCTTCAAGGACAAGTTCTGTACCGGAGGCTGAACCTTCAGACGGAAAGGCAGGATTGTGATGTAATTATGAACTGGGGTGTTAAGGAACTCGAAGCTGGGTTGTGGGGAATGGGGCACGATGCTCTCAGGGACAGGAGTGTGGATGAGAGGGAGTAATAATGATCAACGCTAACTTAAACTGCAGGTCCCCAGGCCCCGCACAGGAAGGCTTTGATTTCATAGGACTTAAGCAGGCCCCAGAGAGCTGTACCTTTAACAAGTACCAGCTGCTCCCCATGGTCAGGCAGGGCTGGGAGACACTGAGTGGGCCTACAAGAGAAAGGCAGGGACTTCTTACCTGGGGTTTGTTCTGAGCCACGGGAGGGGGATGCACCTCTAGAGAAGACAATAAAATATACTGAGTACTAAAGTACACTGAACAAAATCTAACGTTTCCTTGAGGTTTCCGAAGGTCCTTCAGATTCTAGCTGGCTATCACCACAAATACTGCCACTAGCTTGAGAGGAGGAAGTATTTTTTTTTAATTATTTATTTATTTATGGCTGTGTTGGGTCTTCGTTTCTGTGCGAGGGCTTTCTCTAGTTGCGGCAAGTGGGGGCCACTCTTCATCGTGGTGCGCGGGCCTCTCACTATCGCGGCCTCTCTTGTTGCGGAGCACAGGCTCCAGACGCGCAGGCTCAGTAATTGTGGCTCACGGGCCCAGTTGCTCCGCAGCACGTGGGATCTTCCCAGACCAGGGCTCGAACCCGTGTCCCCTGCATTGGCAGGCAGATTCTCAACCACTGCACCACCAGGGAAGCCCGAGAGGAGGAAGTATTAATTAAAGGATCTTGACAATGCCAAGGAGCATGGACTGTGGGGTGAGCCAAAACAGGAGACTGTAGGACCAGTAGCCCTGTTGTCAGAGTCAAGAGACCTGGGTTCTGGTCACAGCCCTGCCAATTATTCTGCCGGGTACCTTAGGCTCATCACTTTTACAAAGTTGTAACTTAGACCAGAGAGCTAAGGGGGCTGGGATGTTGACTGGATAGTACAGGCGCACGCCAGAATTACTAGGGGAACCCACAAAAGCAAATACAGATTCCCAAGCCCTACCCAGACCCATTCAATCAGAACTTCGAGGGCTGGGGCATGGAATCTGCAAATATTCCTCATGTGGTTCTGAAGCACAACTAGTTCATATACTAGAATTTGTAAAAAGCAGCTTGATACCACCTCTGCAAGCCTGGGAATTGAGGGAATAATTGTCCTTAATCATTTGTGAAGATACAGTATATACTCTTGTACTCTTAGAGCTACTCACCTTTTAAGAATTAGGGGGGAAAGGAGGGGTTGGGGGATGAAACAACCAGTGGAATGAAATTTAACTTAATTCTTAACCTTAAGATCTGAATTGTGCTCACTTCTGCTCTCTCTCACTCAACAACAGAACAGTTAACAAATATTTATTGCATACCTGCTATGTGCACTGAAGATTAAGTGGTGAACAAACCTAAGTCCCTGCGTTCATGGAACTTACAGACTAACAGATTTCATTCCCCTTGTCTCAACTTTTTTTGTCTGTTTCAACAAACCCCTGAGCAATAATTAAACGCCTTCCTTCTATTTTCAGGAAGAATAAAAATAGCCATGTTAATTCGGTTGCAAGCTTCTTTTTGCAGAGTGGGCCGTAAGTCTAGTCAGTATGTCTTTAAAACCAGAAAAGCAGACTCCTTCCTTAGGAAGTGAGCACAGGTGAGCTCTCCCCATCTGTCTAAATTAAGAACGCCACCGTTTACTGAGCTGAGAGCTAACTGACGTAAGTGAAGACGCTGGGGTTTGCCTTGGGAATTGAAAGACATTATTTATTGAATCAATTATGCTCACACTGTGACAGTTGATTTTCTTTCCCTTTTCTCCCCCTCTCTCATACCACTTTAGTCTTTTTAAGCAGAACAGTTAGAAATAGAAGGTGGAGAACAGGGGCAAAGAGAGAGAGACCTATAAATGAATTGAAAACAAAAAACAAAAAACAAAAAACCTACCAGGGAGGCCAAGCCATTATTTAGTCCGTCTCTTTGGTAAGGAAGGACCAAATCAAAACCCAGTCGATAGAGTCCTTTCGAATAGTTTCAATGCTTAAAATTCAACCCCCAAGAGATCAGGCTTAAAGGGGCTAAATTTACACCACTTATCACACAGTGATGCCTGAAATGCAGAACAAACATTAGGTGGATCCACCTTTATAGATAGAGCTTAACTTAAAAGATTTTTGGACTGACAAACCATAAACCAGCTTGATTTTATTATGTCCTTCCCCTCTGAGAATTTTTTCTCCCTGTTACCAGGCCATCTTTCTCTATTTGCCAATGTACAGACAAGGGAGCCCTCCCAGGCTAATACCAGGGCTGTGCTGGCCAGACACGTTCCCACAGAGGAGTCCCAGAGTCACGTCTTTCAGATTCAAAACACTTCACCAATTCCCCACTCTAGAAGTGTCTGAAAAATAGCTGATTATTACAGAAAACGAAAAGCTTGCCTGAAGAGAAGGCAGAATAAGTTGGAACTAAAGGTGGCTAGGTCGAGATGCTATCTTTATTTTGTTATCAAACTGATGCTTCCTTAAGAAGCTCTGATTTACCTATGAGTCCCCGAAGAGGCCTGCATGAAGGGAGGACCTGCAGAAGCTGCTAGAAGGTGAATGGTTTGAATAAGACCCAAGCCTGGTTACGAGTGTGACATACAGAGTGAGGGGAAGGTCCGAGCAGAGGACAAGAGAGTAATATTAGACGTTATAAAAATTACAAAGTTCTTGGGGAGTTCCCTGGCCATCCAGTGGTTAGGACTCTGTGCTTCCACTGCCAGGGGCCTGGGTTCGATCCCTGGTTGAGGAACTAAGATCCCACAAGCTGTGCGGCACAGCCAAAAAAAAAAAAAAAAAAAAATTACAAAGTTCTAAAGCAGTTCTCAAAAGACACATATATAGGGAGATCTTAACAAAAGAGAGTTGCTCAGTTAGTTATCACAATGATAAAAGATTGGCCATAATTAAATGAAGAACAACTGTCTGTGTACTGAGTGTTCACCAGAAGCTAGGTACTGTGATGACCAGATTAAGCATTGGAAGACCTCTCCTCCCGCCACTGAAAACAAGCTTTCTTTTGGATCACAGCTTTGGAATAAGTACCGGAAGCAGTATCCGTGCCCGTTGTGTGTACAAGACTGCACTGCTGCTGTGAGGAATGAGATGCATATAAGACATGATGCTTCTACTCAAGAGGGCATCGTCGGTCTCTTGGGAGGAATCAGAGGAATGCAAAATAACTGAAAAACAACATAGCCTCTGAGAAACATTACCACACTTAAAAAAAAAAAAAGGTCAATGGAGGAAGGGAAGCAGAGACTGATCTTGTGTGAAGGCAGGACCTGCAGAAGCTGCTAGAAGGTGAAGGTTTGAATGAGACCCAAGCCTGGTTATGAGTGTGACATACAGAGTGAGGGGAAGGTCCAAGCAGAGGGGTTAACAAAAGGCATGGGGGTGGGAACATCAGTCCATGTGCAGTTAAGCGTTTGCCTTCCTGAAGGGTGAGAAAGTGGAATGGATGAGACTATTACGCCTTCCAATGTCTCCACTCCCCCGCAAGCTCCCCACCTGCTCACACGTACTCTTCCTCCCACCTTAGTTCTGCTCTTTCCTGGAAGAGACAACAGCACATAAAACATCTCACAAATAGCCCTGTAATTATGCAACAACACTCTTAAAACGTTTTAGGGTTGAGTCCAAGCTAGCTGTGAAACCTTGGGCATATTACTTAAATCCTCTAACCTTCAACTACCTCATCTTTGAATGGAGATAATATAGTAACATGGGTTTGTGCTAAGAATTTGTCAAAATAATGTCTGATCTGGTTACCACAGTACCTAGCCTCTGGTAAACACTCAGTACATGGTTGTTCATCTAAATCTCTTTCATGATCATCTAATCCCACCAGAATTCAAATCCCGTAAGGCTAGGGCCCTTGTCTGTCTTGTTCAAGATATAACCCCTAGGAGAACAATGCCCAGTACACAGAAGGCATGCAGTAAACATCTACTGAATGAACAAATGAATCTATCAATCAACCCATCAATCATCAGCTTACAAGTCTACCACACTAGATGGTAAGGTGCTCAGAAACAGGGAACAAAAGTTACTTACGTTTGAATCCTTACTGTCTAGTGCAGAATCTGGCACAAAATACACGCTCGATGTTGATGAATCATAAGACAGACCAACTGATACTTTTGAATGCCAGGCTGATGAGTGTGAATTTTGGAATTATAGTGCGATCTGCCCAGTAGTTGGCATCCTAGAAAGTGTGGTGAAAGGTCAGGATAACAGGGGCTGCCATAGGAAATGAAAAAAAACCAAACAAGGAAAGAATAAAGAATGAAAGATAAAAGGAAGGGAATGCTGTGGAAAGAACTGACAGCAGAGCAGGGACTTAAAATGGGTCCTGAAGAATCAGTGGGCTTCCCTGGTGGTGCAGTGGTTGAGAATCTGCCTGCCAACGCAGGGGACACGGGTTCGAGCCCTGGTCTGGGAAGATCCCACATGCCACGGAGCAACTGGGCCCGGGAGCCACAACTACTGAGCCTGCATGTCTGGAACCTATGCTCCGCAACAAGACAGGCCGCGATAGTGAGAGGCCCGCGCACCGTGATGAAGAGTGGCCCCCGCTTGCCGCAACTAGAGAAAGCCCTCGCACAGAAACGAAGACCCAACACAGCCAAAAATAAATAAATTAATTAATTAATTAAAAAAAAAAAAAAGAATCCTGATTAGCCGAGAGGAGTTAGAAAGTGACATAACTCAGATGCTGAAGTGTGCGTTATAAAACCACTCACCTTTTGATAAAAAGGTACGCATCGAATTTACTTTAAAAATCTCACTTCCCTTTTGATTCTAAACTTTTTTTTATTAAGTTGGTTTACATAAAACTTTCTCGGAATCTTTTCATTTACTTTATGTAGAATCATAACAGTATGAATAAAAGGTAGAAAAAAGAAAATGTCGCTTTCCTGCTTCAACCCTTCAACAGTGTTCCACTGCTCTTAAAACGTAAGGCTGTGTCTGATCTGCCTCTAGCAGCACTTCAACCGCAGGGAGGGAGGGAGGGAGGAATCCGCATTCAGTTTTCTCATCAAAAGGTAAGAGAAACACTGCTCAGTGCTTCTCCAGGAAAAGATTCTTTGCCACAATAAAGTATCTTTTAATCTGATGCTGTCCAGTTCTTTTGTATTTAGGATTTCTCGTCTGTAAAACTAGGATAACACCAAACAACAGGAGTTCAAATGTACTGGCACATACTGTGTGCCAGGAACTGTGCTGAGTACTTCATCTGCACTGGCTTATTTTACCCTCCTATCTGCCTTAGAGAGTATTTTCTTCTTTTGGATGAGACCCAAGGCTCAGAGAAATTAAGCATCTGGACCAAAATCACATAATAACCAAGAGGTAGAGCCTTGATTTGACCCAAGGCAATCTGGATTAAGAGTCCAGGATCCAGGGTCTTACAGCACTGGGGGCTGTAGGGTTTTAATGAGATTGCATGTGTGAAGACACCTAGTATGATGCTGGGTACACGGCAAGGGCTTTCCTTCGCTTCCCTATTGTCTATGTTCAAAAAGCCTGATACATAAAGCAGGTACTTCAGCCCTACGCCCAAACTAAATGGCATGATTCTTAACATACAAATCAATATTTAATCACATCTACAAATTATTTTAAATATAATGCTTTTCAAGTAGGAATATCCTAACAGACCATATGACTTCAATATAATTTTCCCACAGGGGCTAATAAACTATTGAGTAAGATTCACTTTTATTTTGATAAGTAACTCAAAATCTTTAGGTGTAACTGCAGAACATTAAACTGATACAGTAATTTAGATGTCTT
This sequence comes from Balaenoptera physalus, assembly GCF_965194825.1. Lineage (NCBI taxonomy): Eukaryota > Metazoa > Chordata > Mammalia > Artiodactyla > Balaenopteridae > Balaenoptera > Balaenoptera physalus. The sequence goes on along the minus strand of NC_138890.1, from coordinate 55,208,927 downwards.
TGCTTCACAGTATAAAGCTTCCTCTCTCTTGAAGGAGAACATTTAATCTCACAGTTTGTAAAGGAAAAGAATATATTCTAAAACAATAAAATCTAAAAATTGGAAAGGACATTATATTATCTAGTCCAGATAGGAAACTCTCAGCAAAGAAATGAAAGTGGCCCATCCAGTTTAAGGAGGTGCCCTGGGATCAAATATCACAATGGAAGATGACAAAGCCATTTCCATATTGCCAATTTGCAAATAAACCCTGATCTGACATGAACCTTTTGTTGGCTAAAAGGCATTTAGTCACTGGTCTCCCACCCTCCAGTGTGACTCAATAAGTCTATTTCCATTTTTAGTTTTTTTAAATGTGACTTGTATATAATTTCAGTTTTTCTGACTTAGACTTCATGCAAAATATGGCTTGTTCATGTGTATCTGTTGGGTATAATTATCAGTAATTTTTTTAAACATCAAAGCCAGCCTCCCATGCAGTGCCGCATCCACCCATGACATTTCTGACAATTGTGATCTTGCTTAGAAACCTCCATGGATGGGATGCTTTATACTCCTTATTCCCTCTGTCTCAGGCCTAACTGTAAGACAATCTTCCTTACATTGAAGCGGCACTGGCTCGGTGCCTGGCACCAAAGGGTCCTAGTACCAAGTCTTGTACCAACTCTTATACTACCAAACTAAAAAACAACAAGGCTCTTATCAATTCCCTTTATTAGCCATTTTTTTCACTATTCATCAGATTTAAGCTCAGTCATAAATTCCCCTTGTTTCTTCCCTATTCTGAGAGAGAAAATGGTTAGCAGCATGCTTGTACATTTAATCAATGAATTGTCTCTAAAAGAGTAAGTAAATCCAACTGATGCCTAGACAATAAACAAATCCAATGGGTGCCCAGATAATTCTCTTTTTATCTTAAGTTCGTATATACCCTATCAGAGAAGGGACGGAGATTTAAAATCAGGTTGGGTTGACTCCAAAACAGCCTCATTATAACCGCTACACATTTGTCTATCATGTCATAATGAAAAAATTAAGTTTTTGCCTATAATTTCCTTGCATTTTTCTTTTTAAATAATAGTAACAACTGGGACTTCCCTGGTGGTCCAGTGGGTAAGACTCCTCTCTCCCAATGCGGGGGGCCTGGGTTGGATCCCTAGGCAGGGAACTAGATCCCGCATGCCGCAACTAAGACCCGGCACAGCCAAATAAATAAATAAATAAATATTTTAAAAAACAGTAACTGGTCATTTACTGTACGCCAAGTCGGCTCCTAAGCATTTTATGTATGTAACTCATTCACTCCTCACAGGTACTCTATGAAATAGGTTCCTATATTATCCTCATTCTACAGATGACAACGGTGAGACTCAGAAAATTAAACAGCTTGCCCAAGGTCACACAGCTGGTCAGTACAGGGTACGCTGCTTTCAGAGAGCGCGAGAGCAAAAGAACATAAATGGCTCTGCTGCAAATATAATTTAAAACATTTATGTGCAGGTAATACCTACTCAAAAACATTTTATATAAAATGTTTTTTAAAATTCTGCTTAAAAACAGAACAAGTCTTTTGGGGGTAGTGCAGCAATTTTTTAAATTATGAAATATTTCAAACATATCAAGAAGTGCCAAGAGTAGAAAAACTAGTGGGCTTTAACAAACATCAATGTCTTTAAAAGTAACAAAAGCTACATCCTCACCAAAGGCCAGTGATCAAGAAAATTTTTAATTATAGCCTTTAAATTCTTCTTAAACTGGGTGTCAACAACTCAACTCTCAAAAACCCACCATTTTCCTTTACCAAGGAAATTGAGAAAAAAATAGTTTAGCCAGAATCTAAGAAAGAAAGCTAGACAAAGAATAAGGGGTCAAATCCCAGGCAGCAAATGGAATTCCGAGGATACTGAAAGTGACAAGAAATATCACTCCAACAAACCTGGGTTCACGAAATACAAGGCTTCTTTTCTCCTTAACAGGCAGACACCCCAGCGTCCTCCCCATCATCTGCTTGGGGCTCTTCCTGGTGCCCCTAGTCCCACACAGTGTGGGCACACCAAGGGGTCCTTCAGCAAGAGATGAAGTTCTACCATAGAGTGGGGATACAGAATAAGAAATGACCACTGACAGAAGGGGTAACAATGACCAAGAGGAATAGCTGGACACCTCGGAGAGCTCAAGGGGCATTTAATTAGCATGCTCCAGGGCTTAAGCACACAACTGAAGTTTAACTATTAGATGTACCTTCAAGAAATTAAATTAGCTTTGCAATTCAAGTTGCTCTGCCCAGAATTCTGTATTAATCCCTGGCCTTGTTGGTCAAACTAACAGCCTTAATTTTGCACCAAGAGCCTAGGTGAATCCAAGCCCGATCCTACAACAGATTTGATCCACCAAAGATCTGTGACTAAAACACTCTTAGTCCACACAAGCTGTGGATGCAGCCCCTGTTTTTCTGCTATTTCAATGCAGCCCAGCCAGAGCTGTTTCAGTTTTCAATTCTGTCTGCCTCAGGTTTACACGAGGTACGTGAAGATTTATGGTGGCCACAAATTCCTATTTTCTCATTGTCTCTGAATTTAGCACAACGGAGTACAAGAACGGGCTCAGAAAAGTAACAGACTGGTCGGAAATTCCATCCAGAACAGTACGGAGAACATGGCTCCCAAATTTCCAAAGAGTCCAGTCTGCTGTGAACGTAAAAGAGCAACAGCAAAGCAAGTACAATACTGTACACTTCGAGTGTCTACTTCAAAGTCGTATGCGTACTAAGCTCTGTATACTGGCTGATGACACCGTGCAAGTAATTTAACCTCCGTGTGCCTCCACTTCCTCATCAGGGCCTGGCTCCTGGTAAACACTCCATAAATTATAGCTACAACTATTATTACTGTAACTGGCTTTCTCCAAATTTTCCAGAAGAGTCTGCATTTACGGAAGACATGGACTGAAAACAAGCCAACATATCTATTACCAGGCACCAATACTCAAAGACATCTACGAGATTTACAAATCGTTGTAATATGCGGTGTATTCAGCTCACGTGCATAGGATTTTAAAATGAAATTGGAACATTAGTACCACTTGCTTACTACCCTCTCTTGCTAAATAGTATTTTTTAAAAGCATGTGTCTGGGAATTCCCTGGCAGTCCAGTGGTTAGGACTTCGCGTTTTCACGGCCAAGGGACCAGGTTCAATACCTGGTCGGGGAACTAAGATCCCGCAAGCCGCGTGGCATGGCTAAAAAAAAAAAAAAAAGGTAAAAGTGTGTGTCTTATTTTTAAATATTTTGTTACCAACACCTCAACCCTTGACCATCTACTTTCTACTTGTTACATGAATTATCTCTGATGCTCCTGGATCCCTACTTAGCTTCAACTCCTGAATTTTTATGCAGACTTCAAGACTTTGTCAGACAAATTTAAAAATCTTTTTTTTTAACATCTTTTTCGGAGTATAATTGCTTTACAATGTTGTGTTAGTTTCTGCTGTATAACAAAGTGAGTCAGCCATATGCATACACATGTCCCTACCTCCTCTCCCTCTTGAGCCTCCCTCCCATCTACCCTATCCCACCCGTCTAGGTCATCACAAAGCACAGAGCAGATCTCCCTGTGCTATGTGGCTGCTTCCCACCAGCCAACTATTTTACATTCGGTAGTGCATGTAGGTCGATGCTACTCTCACTTCGCCCCAGCTTCACCCTCCCACCCCATGCCATCAAGTCCATTCTCTATGTCTACCTCTTTATTCCTGCCCTGCAACTAGGTTCATCAGTACCTTTTTTTTTTTTTTTTTGGTTCCATATACTTGCATTAGCGTATGGTATTTGTTTTTCTCTTTCTGACTTACTTCACTCTGTATGACAGACTCTAGGTCCATTCACCTCACTACAAATAACTCAATTTCGTTTCTTTTTATGGCTGAGTAATATTCCATTGTATATATGTGCCACATCTTCTTTATCCATTCCTCTGTCGATGGACATTTGGGTTGGTTCCATGTCCTGGCTATTGTAAATAGTGCTGCAATAAACATTGTGGTACATGAGTCTTTTTGAATTATGGTTTTCTCAGGGTATATGCCCAGTAGTGGGATTGCTGGGTCATATGGTAGTTCTATTTTTAGTTTTTTAAGGAACCTCCATACTGTTTTCCAGAGAGGTTGTATCAATTTACATTCCCACCAACTGTATAGGAGGGTTCCCTCTTCACCACACCCATTCCAGCATTTATTGTTTCTAGCTTTTTTGATAATGGCCAGTCTGACCGGTGTGAGGTGATACCTCATTGTAGTTTTGATTTGCATTTCTCTAATAATTAGTGATGTTGAGCATCTTTTCATGTGCCTCTTGGCCATCTGTATGTCTTCCTTGGTGAAATGTCTACTTAGGTCTTCTGCCCATTTTTTAACTGGATTGTTTGTTTTTTTGATATTGAGCTCCATGAGCTGTTTGTATATTTTGGAGATTAATCCTTTGTCTGTTGTTTCATTTGCAAATATTTTCTGCCATTCTGAGGGTTGTCTTTTTGTCTTGTTTATGGTTTCCTTTGCTGTGCAAAAGCTTTTAAGTTTCATTAGGTCTCATTTGTTTATTTTTGTTTTTATTTCCATTTCTCTAGGAGGTGGGTCAAAAAGGATTTTGCTGTGATTTATGTCAAAGTGTTCTTCCTACATTTTCCTCTAAGAGTTTTATAGTGTCTGGCCTTATATTTCGGTCTTTAATCCATTTTGAGTTTGTGTATGGTGTTAGGGAGCATTCTAATTTCATACTTTTACATGTAGCTGTCCAGTTTTCCCAGCACCATTTATTGAAGACACTGTCTTTTCTCTATTTTATACTCTTGCCTCCTTTATCAAAAATAAGGTGACCATATGTGTGTGGGTTTAATCTCTGGGTTTTCTATCCTGTTCCATTGATCTATATTTCTGTTTTTGTGCCAGTACCATGCTGTCTTGATTACTGTAGCTTTGTAGTATAGTCTGAAGTCCAGGAGCCTGATTCCTCCAGCTCCGTTTTTATTTCTCAAGATTGCTTTGGCTATTCGGAGTCTTTTGTGTTTCAACACAAATTGTGAAATTTTTTGTTCTAGTTCTGTGAAAAATGCCATTGGTAGTTTGATAGGGATTGCATTGAATCTGTAGATTGCTTTGGATAATACAGTCATTTTCACAATGTTGATTCTTCCAATCCAAGAACATGGTATATCCCTCCATCTGTTTGTATCATCTTTAATTTTTTTCATCAGTGTCTTATAGTTTTCTGCATAGAGGTCTTTTGTCTCCTTAAGTAGGTTTATTCCTAGGTATTTTATTCTTTTTGTTGCAGTGGTAAATGGGAGTGTTTCCTTAATTTCTCTTTCAGATTTTTCATCATTAGTGTATAGGAATGCAAGAGATTTCTGTGCATTAATTTTGTATCCTGCAACTTTACCAAATTCATTGATTAGCTCTAGTAGCTTTCTGGTAGCATCTTTAGGATTCTCTATGTATAGTATCACGTCATCTGCAAAGTGACACCTTTACTTTTGTTTTCCAATTTGGATTCCTTTTATTTCTTTTTCTTCTCTGATTGCTGTGGCTAAAACTTCCAAAACTGTGCTGAATAACAGTGGTGAGAGTGGGCATCCTTGTCTTGTTACTGATCTTAGTGGAAATGGTTTCAGTTTTTCACCATTAAGAACGATGTTGGCTGTGGCTTTGTCATATATGGCCTTTATTATGTTGAGGTAAGTTCTCTCTATGCCTACTTTCTGGAGAGTTTTTATCATAAATCAGTGTTGAATTTTGTCTAAAGCTTTTTCTGCATCTACTGAGATTATCATATGGGTTTTATCCTTCAGTTTGTTAATATGGTGTATCACATTGATTGATTTGCGTATATTGAAGAATCCTTGCATTCCTGGGATAAACCCCACTTCATCCTGGTGTATGATCCTTTTAATGTGCTGTTGGATTCTGTTTGCTAGTATTTTGTTGAGGATTTCTGCATCTATGCTCATCAGTGATACTGGCCTGTAGTTTTCTTTCTTTGTGACATCTTTGTCTGGTTTTGGTATCAGGGTGATTGTGGCCTCATAGAATGAGTTTGGGAGTGTTCCTCCCTCTGCTATATTTTGGAAGAATTTGAGAAGAATAGGTGTTAGCTCTGCTCTAAATGTTTGATAGAATTTGCCTGTGAAGCCATCTGGTTCTGGGCTTTTGTTTGTTGGAAGATTTTTAATCACAGTTAAAAATCTTGGTATTTACACATTGGGGGAAAGGAGGGTGGGTTCGAAAAAAAAAAAAAAATCATACAATGTCAGAATTGAAAATGACCTCCTAGTCCAATCCCTGATTTTCAAAAAATGATTGTGAAGTGAGAGCAACTAGTCCAAGCACTGTGGCCAGGAGAGTGCAGCCAAGGCAGGGCCAGAGCTCAGGTTTCCTGATTCCTGGTCCCTGTGCTGCACAGTCCACTGTGCAGGGACATGACTTCTGATCACTATGCAAATAATGACATAGAGACTCATCTCAAGCTCAGGAAACCACTTTCTATGATTTCAGGAAAGAGCTTAACTTCCCAGGTTTCATCTAGTTTCATAGAAGATAATACCCCAGAATTTCAGCTGGCTGACTTAAGGGATTCCCAAAAGCTTTACCGCTGAGTAGTCTATCACAACCATGATGAATTCAAATGAGCCATTGAGGGGTTTTGGATTCCTGAGTCTCACAGTCAAGGTAAAGGCATGGATTTAAACTTCGTGGAAGGAACAAAAACTGTTATCAGTTGCAGAATACTCATTTTCACTAAGATGTTTTCACTGCAAAGGTTACATTTCTCGGGACTAAAAACTCTAGAGATAAGAGCAGGCTGAGATGAGTTGATGGGGAGTGGGGTATGCAAAAAGAGAGCAGCTACTATTACTTAACTGATCTAGAAATAAGTTGTTAAAAATCAGAATCCTGGTAATATTCTCATGGCATCTAATGAATAAATATCAAGTAAATCAATCTATTTGAGCACTGAAGAGTGGGATTAAAAAGTATTATCAACAGATTTAAATTGAAAGTTGGGAAATAAGAGGGACAGAACATATTTCATCAGTTCTTCAAGTGATTCAAGTAATGAAAAGAATCTTGAAAGAATTCACATCATCAAGCAGGAAATAGAAGTCTCCAATATATAGTCAGCAGAACATTACACTAGTGTTCTTATGTCATGTTTGTGAGTTTATTCTTTTGAATGACAGTTTTATTTGCTCTTTTCTTCTATCTTGGAATTATTACTGGGCTTTGAAATGTCTGCTCTTTTTAGGGTTGTGACTGCCATGCATGTGTGGACACTATATAGTCAATTCATAGATAAGGAATTGAGCAGTTCAGGGCAACTAGCCCAAGGTAACACAATTAAAACCTTGGAGGAGGACTGAGGTCACACAACTAGTTAATGACAGAAGCATTAACTTTCACTGTCTTTGGAGTAAGAATCAGAAGACTGGAGCTAACAACTTCATTTCTTCTTCACAACAATCCCATGAGGATGGACTAATTAGCCCTGCTTTCCTAGTGACAAATCCAAGTTCCTAAGAGGTTGTGATTCATTCAAGTCATACAGCAAGAAAGCTGATAATACCCAGAGCCAGCTGGTGGTGGAAGCTACAAATGGGCAGAATTCTTCTGGAAGCAAATTGGTGTTACATATCAAAGGTCTTTAAAATGTGCACACTCGTTAGCCTAGGAAGTGATCAGAAATATACACAAATATTTACATTCATAGATTTACTACAATATTATCTATAATAGTGAAAAAAATAGAAAACAACAATAAGAGCTATTATGCCAGTGGAATATTATGAAAGCATCAAAAATCATGTTTTCAAGGAATGTGTAATGACACAGAAAAATGTTCACAGTATGTCCATAAATGACAAGGTTGGGCTAAATAAACAGGACACTTCCAATTTTGTTATTAAAAAAAAAATACATATACATACATATGCAAACATACACAAAGACATATGGAAGGATCTATATCAAAATGTTAAATGTAAATACAACAAGTAATAAAATTATGGATCTAAAAAATGATTAGAAAAATAATTTTTAAAGAAACGAAACCTTACCCATACTGCTGCTATGTAAAATTTTTGTTTGGATAAATATTTAAAAGCCTATTTACTTAAAATATATACTTCTTATTAGAGAATTTCTCTTAATGCTAGTGATTATTTAAGTTTTTCTATGTGCCAGGCATATCTCATATATATGCCCTCACTTAACCCTTAAAATAACCCTGTGAAAGATTATTATCACTCCATTTTAGAGGTGAGAAATTTGAGGGTCCAAGATGTGAAATGTGACATCTGGGAAATAAGAAAACCAGATCATGTACCAAGGGGCACTTCTCTAAAGCTTCACATTTGTTAAGCACATAGGCAAAACCTTGTTTCACACCGAATAATCTTTCTAAAGGCAGAACATACTAGGCTTTTAGTTCAGGAGTTGGCATGTGGAAAACGATTAATAGGATGTCTATAATTTGCTTCAAAATATTTCAGCATGTGCAGCATAATGTTATGGTGCATGTGTTAGTTCAAGTTATACACCAGGTAATAAGTTGCCCTAATGTAGGCTTCACGCTCCAGGCGTTGGCTATGAGCATTCTAATCAGCAATCTCACTCTATAGAAACCTCAGTTATCTTTATCAGAAACCACCAGAGGCTTTGATAATTAGCATAAGGAATGTTAAAATAGTGAATTTTCACTGGCTTGCTAACTAGCGTAACGGATATTAGAAATGGACTCTTATTACCTCAATTAGAAGAACTTAAGATATGCGGATTAGCTCAAAATTCTAGAGCGACACTCATCCTTGTAATGAGGATTTAAGACTATTCAGCAATGCCTTCACCTGCCAACTTTAGGGAAGGCATCCACAGTTTATGACTAAACAGTCCTGTACAGACACTGGATTGAAGATTCTGGCTACCTGATGCTATCTGTAAAATAGCTGAATCTTGCCTTTGGAATATCATCAGCTCTGCCTGCAGAGAACGAAGCACCCAGAAGGACGGAGATGTAATCAAACTTACAGAACAGGAAGCTACTTTGGGTTTCCTTGTAAATGATTAACAAAGCATCTGTATGTGTTGCAGAACTTTTTCATAAGCTGGTAGTGAGGTTATGAGGGTGCAGCTGACCCTCACCATTCCCAATAGGTACCAAAAAGACCTTAACAACTGTACATACAACCTGGCATACCAATCTGCTTAGGTCAGTATGACAGGCAATTCTGACACTGCTCCTAGTGTTCCTCACCTCTTGGTATTTATGCCCTTGTGTAACCCCTTCCCTTGACTGTGTGGGCTACACCTGGTGACTTGCTCCTAATGAAAAGAATACAGAAAATAAAGGGATGTCACTGCTGTGATTAGGAAACAAAAAATCTGTGGCTTTTGCCTTGCTTGCATCCTTTGCCCTCCCTCTTGCTTGCTGCCACGTGAGATGCTGTATAGAGAGGCCCACACGGCAAGGAACCAAGGGAGGCCGGCAGAATCCCACCAGCAACCACGTGAGTGTTTGGAACTGAATCCTCTCCATTGAGCCTTCAGATGAGATCGCAGCCCCAGCCAACAACTTGATTACATCCTTGTGAGACCATAAGGCTGAGCACCCAACTAAGCCATGCCAGACTCCTGACCCACAGAAACTGAGAGACAATGCCAGCGTTCAGTGGGTGTTCTGTAGGAGCAGTTCCACGTGTAGATGTATTTCTACTGTATCTGTGGGAAGGAAGGTGATCTCCGCGTCTTACTCTTCCGCCATCTTCCCGAGGCCCCCCCCTGAGAGACAATGAACGTGTGCTGCTGCTGCAAGCTGTGGAGTGTTGGGGTAGTCTGTTACCAAGCAACGGATAACTAATACAGTTAGTTTAAAAAAATGATGCAACAAACAGATTTTTCCAATGCCCATTTGGACTACATATATAGTACCTGAATATACTATACTATATACATATAGCGTATAGTGTGTGTGTGTATATATCCATATATACACATACATGCATCCAATATATATACACACACAACATACATATATATATACATATATATACTAGTATATATACAAGAACAGTATCTTCTGTCTCAAAGAATTATCTTCCACTATTAAAATGGATTTCATAAGGCTCAAATAAGCACACACCCTAAGGAAGCAGCATATTCAGATCTCTTTAGCCATAACATGTCTAGGCCAGACCTTCTTTAAAAAGATGCACAAGTTGTTTGACTTGCCCACATTGTTCCAGTGACAAATATTTCACATGCTGTTGAATTCAATCTCTCTCTGCTTTAGCCTCCCAATCAACACAATAAGAATAATGATGGAACCAATAATGGGGCCTTGCCAGGAGAGTGGCTGAAATAACAAATTATTTTATCACACATTGAAAATGTATTTCATAAACTTAAAAAAAAATATCTCTGTGTGAGCGCATAATGAAGGCCCTGCATTTCCGCAGCATTTGTAGTCATCCCGAAGTACTCAGACAACTGGACTAAAAAAAGAACACTTGCATGACAAGACTGTTTTCACCCATATTATCTCCTGCACCTCTGCCAGAAAAGTAAAATGTGGGATTTACAAGAACCACATGGGAGTTCACCAAAAAGTTCTTTTGATTTTTGTTTGGAATTTGGGGGGTGGTGGGGGAGTGGGGGTGAACTGGTGATTGTTTTGTTCTGATTTGGAGAGATGGAGACAAAAACTACAAAAGACAATTACACCCAATGCAGTATAAAGCACGCTTTCTCAGCGGGGACAATACTGAAACCAGATGACAATTTGTTCACGGAAGTGAAAAATATCTTGCACTTTTTATGTATATAGCAAAGATATAATACAGTGTATAAACAGATAATTAGGATATTTATCATAATTATAGGATAATACTATAGGATATTAGTATTAACATTGGGTGGGGGGGACAATTCGGAAAAAAAGTCTGCAAAGGATCCTTAGTTGGGGGGGTGATAATGGAAAAAAGACTGAGCAACACCGGTCTGAGGGTTGCCTTTCCAGAACTGGGAGCATCTGCAGAGCCATGTCTGCCCCAGGTAATATCCTGATCTCTGTTTCCTGTCCTGAGGATCCCTGAGGTTGGACTTGGCTGGCCTGGGTTACTACCAGCTCTGCTTCACAGTTGCTGGCCATTCACCTAGGCTGCAGAAATGTGTATGAAGCCTTACATGTGTCCCAGATTTCCACCAATCCCTATTTTCCTTCAGATTTCCTCTGTTTCCCTAGTCAGTTTTTTGAGTGCTTGCTTACCTGGAGGCATATGTATCTGTATGTATATGGCAAAATATGTATTTGACAACTAGCATCCTACTTGTCCACAGTATGAGAAAAATACACAGTAATGATACTGTCCATTGCTGTCATGGACAAAGATAGACAGCTATCTCAAAAAGAAACTTTTAGGAAGTTTCCTTGAAAAATTAAACACAGAATTACCATATAATCCAGCAAAGAACTGAAAGCAGAGATTTAAACAGATATTTATTCACCCTTGTTCATAATAGCAACGTTTGTGTCAGAAAGACCCCCGAATTGCAAGTCACCTCAAAGTGATAAAGGGAAAAGAGAAAAGCAGTTGAACAAGCTCCCAGAGGAACAAAAACAGAAGTGATCCTGAAACAGGAGGGAAGGGGGCAGGGCACAACCTTTAAAAGAATGACAGCCATAGGACATGACAAAAACTGGTGAGAACCAACTAGGTCCAAAATGGCGGAAGATTCGACTTCCAGTAGACCTTGAGCCTCAGGATACGCTCATTGTAACACATCAGCACGCTAAATGACAAACTCACAGGCGCCATGACAGTTCCAAGGCTGACAATAAAAGGTCAAAACGTGGGCCATGGTCCAATTCCCCACTCCTTCCCCAAAACAGCTGAAATACTCCTCCCACTCATTAGCCTATGAAATTACCGACCCCTATAAACACTGACAACCCACGTACCCTGGTCCCTCTCACCTTCTGAGATGGCCCACACTCTGTCTGTGGAGTGTGCTTCTCTCTAAATAAATCCACTTCTTACCTATCACTTTGTCTCTCACTGATTCTTTCTGTGATGAGAATCAAGAACTTGAGTTTCATTAAGTCCTGAGACCAGGTGTGTGATCTCAATTAAAAGACCATGGGTTCAATGTTCATTGCAGCTCTATTTACAATAGCTAGGACATGGAAGCAACCTAAGTGTCCATCAACAGATGAATGGATAAAGAAGATGTGGCACATATATTCAATGGAATATTACTCAGCCATAAAAAGAAACAAAATTGAGTTATTTGTAGTGAGGTGGATGGACCTAGAGTCTGTCATACAGAGTGAAGTTAAGTCAGAAAGAGAAAAACAAATACTGTATGCTAACACATATATATGGAATCTAAAAAAAAAAAAAAAGGTCTGAGTAAGAGGGTGGCATGGACATATATACACTACCAAATGTAAAATAGATAGCTAGTGGGAAGCAGCCACATAGCACAGGGAGATCAGCTCAGTGCTTTGTGGCCACCTAGAGGGGTGGGATAGGGAGGGTGGGAGGGAGACGCAAGAGGGAGGAGATATGGGGATATATGTATAGCTGATTCACTTTGTTATAAAGCAGAAACTAACACACCATTGTAAAGCAATTATACTCCAATAAAGACGTTAAAAAAATAAATAAATAAGAAGGCATTCCATAACATCTCAAGATTAATCTCCTTCTCTCCCGAGGTCACACAGGGCACAATTAAAATCATTAAAGTAGAATGCATATATCCAAAAAAAAAAAAAAAAATGACCGTGGGTTCAAGTCCCAATCTGAGTTGCACGGTTTCAATCTCACCTTGGGGGTCCATATCTAGGACTAGGTTTTAATTTATACACACAGACATATATATATATATATATATATATATATATATATATATATATATATATATATATATATATATATATATTTAGTGAGCACCTAGTTTTTCTTTTTCTGGGAAAAAGAAACAGATCCCACCTTCACCACTATTACCATGACTATTAGCCTCAAGCTCTAGCCTGCCCGCTTTCTTGAAGAAACGGAAGTGTCATATTGTCTTACAGGAAACCACCAGAACAGAAAAACAAGAGGCCACCAGAATTGGTTAGAACCAGCCAAATCCAAGAAGGTGGAAGACCTGACCTCCAGTAGACCCTGAGCCTCATTATACGCTCATGGTAACAATAACATGCTGAATGACACACCTACCAGTGCCATGACAGAAAGTACCGGACCACAGAAGGAAGAAAAAGAAGTGGCACTCAGTTGCAGGAAGAACCCTGTCTTTTACCAGAAAACCAATGCATATGCACCCGCCACCACCATTAACCCTGCCTTTAAAAATCTTGCCTTGATCAACTCCCCACCCCCAGAAGTTGATTTGCAAACTAATTTCCTGCTTCTCCATTCTCTGGACATTGAATAAAATTTGTGCTGTTTCAGTCACAGCATCGGTTTCATTATTGGCTGTCTGAATCCAAATGGAAAAAGAACCTTCGCCACCGAGGCAGGGGGCTTCTGCTGAGCTATGGTCCAACGATCAATTTGGTAACGTCCCCACTAAACAGCCTCAGGGATAAAGTTCTAAACTGAAAATAAAGTCACCTAAAACACTCTAATGATGACTTCTACAGAAGCCACTTAATGCAGGCTCAGCTGTGAAGGTTTATCAGGAAGTCAGGCTGATACCGGAAAACATCACCACTTGGGTAAAAGATAAAAGACACTTAAGCATGAGTGGCTCCTAAAATTGAAAAGCTAACCAATTAAACTAAGCCTCTTTAAAAAAAAAAAAAAGTAAAGTCAGAAAAGGCAAAAGCTAGCAGGAAAAATATATTCTTCCTTCTGAGTATAGTAAGTGGGAATTCAGAGGAATCACCTGGATTACTCACTTTAAAAATTTAGTCACTTGATGATTTCCAGATAACAGTCACCAGAAACCAGCTGTGGACCTTGCTGTGCATTCTATTTCCTTTTTACTCATGTCCACGTATGTGTACTGAGCACTGTCCTAGGTACTATGGTTGGGGGGACTGGGTGTAAGATGAATAAAACTGTCTCTGTCATCAAGAGCCTAGTACTACTGTTAAGACCATGCCAGAAACCTTTAGGAGTATTTACCCATTTTACCACCCCTTTCCCTGTGAACTAACCCCCTAACGCTGACCCACGCAGTTGTGACATAGGATTAGCCATATTTAAACAACCTGGCTTCTCCCCTCCTGGCCATGTTTGACCTATGGGAGGCCACTGAGAGTTCCTTCCAGAGAATTTGGAAAGGAAGAAATAAGCAGTCTCTCTGTTGGCCAGAAATCTACATAACAGTACACTTGGACTGCGGAGGCCCACGTCACACTATACAGCCTGTGAAACAGAGAAAGCCAGACTGCATAAGAAGAGAATAAAGCCAATGCATATTCCTATGGACAAGTGCTAAAGAAGGAATACCACCTGGGTCCCTGGCAGCTCTCAGTTCCAGTGCAGACCATTCTGAAGCCTGCCAGCCTCAACACTCTTGTAGCTCTATATCAAGCTAGCCTAAGGTAGTTTCTGTTATTTGCAACCAAAGAGCCCTAATAAATACAGAGGGAGTAGGACCGCAACACAAATTCATCTAAAGCACAACATGATGCTGAGCTGGCTAGCATTCTGCTTCATTCATCTGAGCACATCTTGAACAGTAAGTGGCAAGGAGTAAGTGGCACAGTAAGCGATAAAAGGTGGGGATGTGAGTCCAGTCTCCACCCTTTGCCAGTCCTGTGACCTTGAGTAAATCCATTTAGCCCACACTCTACGCAGTGCCTCCCACAAAGCAGGTACTCAAAATATATCTGCAAGAGGAAGGACTGTGGGCAAGCAGCGACCTACAGACTGGGTGCACCTACCTCTTCAAGACATTTCTCACCAATAAAATGGGAATAATAGTGTCTCTTTATGTATCTCACAGAATCAGAATGTACACAATCACTGTGTGATTAAAAGTCATTAAAAGGTTCAGAATGATGGGCAGGTCAAATAGAGACCCACTCGGATTAAACAAACAATATTTATTTATCTAAAGCAAGGGCTGGCAAACTATAGCGCACAGGCCAAATCCAGCTACCACCTGTGTTTTTATGGTCCACAAGGTAAGAATCGTTTTTACAAATGAACATTTGCAACCAATTTGATGGTAGGGAATACTAATTTTTAACCCCAACTCAGGTAAATGTTATCTCCCCCCAAAAAAGAATTCCATTCTTTTAAGAATTATATACTTAGTAGACTTTTATTGTAAAAACTATACTCAATTACTATTATTATAATTTTAATTTTGTCAATAAAAAATGTGTGCAAATTTGGTTCTCTCTTGTTACAAAGCACCTACACAGTATCTCGATTTTGCCTATTGGCCCACAAAGTCTAACAAATTTACTATCTGGCTCTTTACAGAAAAACTTTGCCACTTTTAATCTAAACAATGTCCCTGGGAATTCCCTGGTGGTCCAGTGGTTAGGACTCTGCATTTCCACTGCAAAGATTCCAGTTCAATCCCTGGTTGGGGAACTAGGATCCTGCAAGCCACGTGGTGCGGCCATAAATAAATAAATAAACAAACAAACAATGTCCAAGAAGTCAACTCAGTCAGGGACATAGCAATAAAGTTATTTTTCTCATCAGCACTATTATTTTTAGAGTGCAATTTTGCAGAACATGGGGCTTTTTACAAATGCATATTTTGCAATATAGCAGGGCAAACCCACAATAATGTCTGAGTAAATGACAGTCACATCAGACCTTACAGAAGCTCAACTATCCACTTCAAGCCCAGGCTTAAACAGGCAGGGCCAGCCTGGTGATGTGCTCACCAGGGTCAGGAACACATCATCAATCTAGACAGTATGTCTATGGAGTACAGTACAGTACCAAATATTCATCCATCACCCTCAGCCTCCCAGATTAACACATTGTGGTCCAGGTTCATTCTTGAATCTAGATCTGTAAAACGAGAACCAAGGTCTATTACCCATAAAACCTCTAAGGTCGTAAGGATAGTTCTTTAGACCAGCCATTAAGCCTGTCCCACAAAACAAAACTAGGTAACATATGCATCATACCTGAGTAAACCCTGGAAATAAGTGATTATGTTCACCAACATAATTAATAACAATAATAATGACAAATAATTTTAAATATAATAAATAAAACAAATACTAATAATTTTAAAATATTTTGGAACACCTACAATAGGCATATAAAGGTGCATAAGAAATGGACTTTCCTAGGTAAGAAAACAGGATATATCAATCTCATATGTAATGCTATAAAAAACAGATGAAAACAAGAATAGCACTACTTAAAACACAGGGTAACTCAGGACCTTAGAACTTCAAGGTGGCCTCTGAATAACATTCATGGAAGCCTAAGCTCCCACAAGTACAGAGCTTGAAAACCACAATAAAAGACAATCAGGAGCTCCAGAACTCTGTGTCTTCTTTGTTCAGAATATCAGGACAACAATAACAGCTATTTCCAAGGTTTGTGAGCATTAAATGAATTAATGATTAAATATTCTTTTTAGTGAGTAGCACATGGTAAGCACTCCATAAATATTAGCTATTATTATCTTTTTAACTAAACAGCTGTCATCACATTGTATATACAGTAAATATAATTATTCATTCTGATTATTTCTCTTTATTAGACTACAAGTATTCCCATATTATCACATATTCTTCATTGGCATGTTTTTAACTTAATGAGCCACAAATGGCACTTTAGTTTTACTTTGATTTGGATTTATGTAATAATTAGTGAGGGTAATTATCTTTGCATATATTTATTAATTGTATTTTTTTCTTGTTTTGCCTGTTCATGAGCCTTGTTCAAGAACCCAGTGGGAATCTCCATGGTTTCTTAAAATTAATGTTGGTTCAAAGTGAAAAGAAGCTTACCTTCTGGGCACCCTGTCTTAAAAATGTGCTGGCAAACGTTTCCAGAATGCAGTTGAGAAAACCAGCCCCTGTAATTGAAATCCTGCCTTTTTGAATGAACTCTGTCCTGCAAAAAACAAAAATATACATCTTTGTAACACAATGTTGTAAAGCAACTATACTCCAATAAAAATTAATTAAAAAAATATATATATATATACACACACACACCTTTGGTGTCATTCTATATTTGAATATTTAAATTATAGGGATTTCCAACAGCATAATTACCACTTATAATCAACACAAAATAATATCTATAGTAATTCAATAATTGCCTGTTACACCAAAGGTTTTATCAAAAGGAGACTTCCAGTTTATATAATATAAGCAACATATTATATTCAAATTAAAGACTATTCATTTCAAGTTGCTAAGAAAGTAGATTTTAAAAGTTCTCACCACACACACAAACTGTAAC
Source organism: Balaenoptera physalus (assembly GCF_965194825.1). Lineage (NCBI taxonomy): Eukaryota > Metazoa > Chordata > Mammalia > Artiodactyla > Balaenopteridae > Balaenoptera > Balaenoptera physalus. The sequence continues at coordinate 55,191,473 of NC_138890.1, read as the reverse complement.
TATGTGAGGTAATGGATGTGTTAAATAACCTTACTGTGATAATTATTTTGCAATATATACATATATCAAATCATTACACTGTACATCTTAAACTCACACAATATTACATGACACTTACATCACAATAAAGCTGGAAAGAAGAGAAAACACATGGGTACTTTATTCTGATTATAAAAACTGCAGAACACAGAATTTTTATTTATACCTAACAAATAATTCAATGATCAAACTGTGACAGGACAGTCAACGAGCTTTAAGAATCTCTACCTGACCCAAAATAAATAAATTTAACTTATTCTAAGTAAATATATATATAAATATATATATATTTATATATATATTTCTCATTCCATGCTACAAAATGTCTTGTTAAAATTGAGTATGAGACAATAATCAGCTGTATGACCTCGGTAAATTACTTAGATTCTCTTAACTCAGTTTCCTCCCATGTAAATTGGGAATAATTATAGTATCTTCCTTTTACAACTAGTGTCAGAAGTAAATGAATACATACAACAGGAACATGAACAGTTCCTGACACACAGTAAGGAACTTATTAAATGTTAGCCACCATTACTAAAGAGAGACAGACAGACAGAGACAGGAAGGAAGCCTGGAATGACTTCTTTAATCTTTGATCAGAAAAGGAGATGAGACAGATTATATGTGCCACTAACCTATTTAAAGTTCTACCAATACTGGGACTTCCCTGGTGGCGTAGTGGTTAAGAATCCACCTGCCAATGCAGGGGACACGGGTTTGAGCCCTGGTCTGGGAAGATCCCACATGCCACGGAGCAACTAAGCCCATGTGCCACAACTATTGAGCCTGCGCTCTAGAGCCCGTGAGCCACAACTACTGAAGCCCATGTGCCACAACTACAGAAGCTCAAGTGCCTAGAGCCCGTGCTCCACAACAAGAGAAGCCACCACAATGAGAAGCCCGTGCACCGCAACAAAGAGTAGCCCCTGCTCGCCACAACTAGAGAAAGCCTGCACACAGCAACGAAGACCCAACACAGCCAAAAATAAATAAATAAATACATTTATTAAAAATTAAAAAAAGTTCTACCAATATTAATTATTTCCATTTCATAAAGCAAAGATTTGAATAACACTTGAGAGTGATGTCATAAAGCTGGCAGGATAGGAAGCCCCAGGCCCTCATTCCCCCACAGAGACGCCAACTTATGGGCCAAGTTGCCTTTATGAGAAGTGCATAAACCAGCTAAGAGACTGCAGCACCCCAGGCAAGTACAAAGCCAAGCAGAACCACACTGAACTGAACAAGAATGTTTGTTGCATTTACCTGCCACAGTCCCCATCCACCCAGCATAGGGCACCACAATCAGGAAACAACCCCTGACTCCTGGCTTCTCCTTTGGAAGGAAAGAAGAGAGCGGAATGTACAGCTAACATTCTGACCTTACAGTGGGCTGTCCAAGGAACTGGTTTCTGTCTTGCCTGACTCAGAATGCTGAAGGGAACAGCAGCATACTTTGGATGTCTGGGGGCTGCTAAGAACAAAGGCAAGCATGGTGGCTTGTTATAGCACCAAAGAATCTGCAGTACCACGGACAGACACCAGGGAGAGCAAGAGAGTATGAGCTCTTGATAACAGGGGCAAACCTTCTAAGTGGAAAATTACACACACAAGCCCCAAAGAGAAACATCCTCACAAAAGACACAAGGGGGGGCCCCCCCAAAATCTCTACCCAGGCTGATGGGTGAAGGTCTTCCCCTGCACAAAGCCAGTCTGCAGAGGTTGGGAGAGGTGGCTGTCTTTTCAAATGCCCAAGTCTCAACAAAAGATCACAAAGTAAACAAAGAAACAAGGAAACAAGGCCCAACCAAAATAACAAGATAAATCTCTGGAAACCAATCCTAAAGAAATAGAAATCTATTAATTACCTGACAAAGAATTCAAAATAACCACCTGAAAGATGGTCAATGAATTAAAAGAGAACAGAGGTAGACAACTAAATGAAATCAGGAAAATGAGGTATGAACAAAATAAGAATATCAACAAAAAGATAGAAACTAATTATAAGAAAAAGAAAAAAAAACAGAAATCCAGGAACTGAAGACTAAAATATAAAAACTGGAAAATTCACTAGAAGGGTTAAACACCAGATTTGATCAAGCAGCAGAAAGAATCAGTGAACTTGAAGACAAGTCATTTACAATTACTGAGTCAGAGGAGAATAAAAAAGGAAAAAGAAAAAAGAATGAAGAAAAGTTAAGATGGCCTAATGGACTTATGGGACATCATGAAGTGGTCAATGTACACATTACGGGAGTGCCAGAAGGAGAGGAGAGAAAGAAAGAAGCAAAGAGCCTATTTGAAGAAATAATGGCAGAAAACTTCCCAAATTTGAGGAAGAAAATGGACATCCAAATTCAAGAAGCTCAATGATGCCAAAGAGGATAAATCCTAAAGAGACCCACATCAAGACTTTTATAATCAAATCATCAAGTCACAGACAATGAGAGAGAATCTTGAAAGCAGCAAGAAAAAAAGCAACTTGTCACATACAAGGGAGCCCACATAAAATTTTCAGCGATTTCTCAGGAGAAACTTAGTAGGCCAGAAAAAAATTGGTATGATATATTCAAAGTGCTAAAGAAAAAAAAAAAAAAAAAAACAAAACTGTAAACCAAGAATACTGTATTTGGTAAAACTATCCTTCAAAAATGAAGGTGAAATTAAGGCTTTCCCAGATAAACAAAAGCTGAGGGAGTTCATCACCACAAGATACTGGACTTTGCCTCATTTATTCATTTGTTCAATACACACTGACTGAGTGGCTACTATCTACTAAGCACCTTACTGGGTGCAACAGCCCCACAGGGAAGGACAGTTTCTGTCCTCCAGGATCTCACTGACTAGTGGGAAAGACACATAGACAAGAGGGTGAGTGTCACACCAGCAAATGCAGGCAAAGCATTCCACCAGAGGAAAACCACAGGACTCAGACAAGAAGGTCTGAAGAGCAGCCAGTTATCTGAAAATACCCAGTACTTGGTAAGGGGCTTGATCAATGTTTTTTCAATAAAAATGACCAGAGTATAAGGTGGGTGTGGGAGATGTTAGGAGATAAGGCTAGAAGGACAGATGGAGACCAGATTGCAAATGGTATTCCCAGACTGAGGAGTTTAGACTTTACCCTGAAGGCAAGAAGGACTTCGCATCTGAGGCCACCAAGTTAACAGGTACAGATGAACAGTTACATGTGCACCATTGACTAAAAGGCTTGCTGCCATTCCTTAATGCTTTTAGATGATTTCCTATCCCCCATTTTCAGCACAGTGCCTACACTCAATGAGTTCAATGAATATTTGTTAAATGGATAAATTAATATTAAATTTCTTTACGATCAAAAGTATTCCGCAACAACAAAAAACTTCCCCCTACCTTCTTATATCTCTAAGGAAAGGAAATGGGAGCCAAATCTCCCATAGGTGTACTTGGGTGTATTTGTACATGTATATATGAGCACATTCACTAACACTAAGAAATATATTGAGAAAACTATGAATTCAAAAAGCTGTGATTTTGGTAAAAATAGCTACTATAACCTCTTAATTAGACCTTCTAATTCTCTAATAGCAGTGGCCTCTACGTTTAGATCATGCATATAGTGAAAGGAAGCCTTCAGAATACTTCTCTCTCCCTCTCTTTCCCTCTCCCTCACCCTCTCCTCTCTCCCCTCTCCCGTCCCCTCCACACACACACAGTTATCCTAGCCAATCTGACATAAATAGTCTAGGCAACTAGTCAGTTTAAGCAAAGCAGCTTCCACCTCTTAGATTTAAGCCTATTTTAAATGATTTGCTCATGTAAAACTATATCCTGGTGACACTAATCTTTCCTGTCTTTGTTCCAGATTAGTCAGAGTAGAAATTTACAGTGATTTTAATATTTCAAAATGAAAAGTTGAGCAGTCTTACACTCTTAGGAGAAATGTACTCTTCAGTCTGCAAGGAAAACGTAGGTGAGGGATTAATAAAAGTCTCACTTACATCATATTCTAACCAACATTTCTTTCTGCCACTTTTGGGAGAAGCAAGTGCTCAGAAAAGCAATCTCAGGCTTGGCCCACATATAAGAGAATAACAGGGCAGTAAAGCAGGGTCATGCCCTTGCCATCAATGAGATGAGAGTTTATCCTACTATATTTTAAGACTGCCAGAGAAGGAACTGCTGTGCTTTCTCTCAATAACTCATTGACAAAGCACATCAGACATTTTCTTCTTAATACACATAGCTAACCTCAATCCCTCATGCTAGATAAGCCTCCATTTAAGTTCCTACGCAAAACACAGCAGCTTACACACAATTTACGGGTTTAATTTCAGCTCTTTTTTTTTTAATTTCTTTGTTTCTTTTCTGGCTGCATTGGGTTTTTCGTTGCTGGGTGCAGGCTTTCTCTAGTTATGGCAAGCAGGGGCTACTCTTCATTGCAGTGCGTGGGCTTCTCACTGCGGTGGCCTCTCTTGCTGCGGAGCACGGGCTCTAGGCGTGCGGGCTTCAGTAGTTGTGGCACGCAGGCTCAGTAGTTGTGGCTCGTGGGCTCCAGAGCACAGGCTCAGCAGTTGTGGCACACAGGCCTAGCTGCTCTGCAGCATGTGGGATCCTCCCGGACCAGGGCTCGAACCCGTGTCCCCTGCATTGGCAGGCAGATTCTCAACCACTGCGCCACCAGGGAAGTCATCAGCTCTTTTTTAAAAAAAAGAAAGAGAAAAAGATAGATGGATAGATGGACGGATGGACAGACAGAAAAACAGACAGAGCTGAACTATGAACAGACTCTCTAGGCATTAGAATTATAGGTGTTATTTATTTACTTTGTTCTTTTTACTAATTTCTTTAATAAAGACGTATTACTTGGCAATCACCAAAAAACATCACTAATAAATCCTTGAGGATTATTTTTATATAAATAAAAAGTTATTCTTTAAAAGGCTCTGTGCTACCAAGAACCTTTTTCAGCAAAGGGACATGCTAACTTTTTTTTAAATGTGTATCCTGCCACTTTTTTTTTATTTATTTTATTTTATTTTATTGATTTATTTTTGGCTACGTTGGGTCTTCATTGCTGCACATGGGCTTTCTTCTAGTTGCAGCGAGCGGGCTTCTCATTGCAGTGGCTTCTCTTGTTGTGGAGCACGGCCTCTAAGCACATGGGCTTCAGTAGCTGTGGCACATGGGCTCAGTAGTTGTGGCTTGAGGGCTCTAGAGCACAGGCTCAGTAGTTGTGGCGCATGGGCTTAGTTGCTCTGTGGCATGTGGGATCTTCCCAGACTAGGGCTCGAACCCGTGTCCCTTGCATTGGCAGGCAGATTCTTAACCACTGCGCCACCAGGGGAGGCCCGGGACATGTTAACTCTGGACTTATCCTTCATTAAATCACCTCTTGGCTTTCCTTTTCTCACACTATGTAACTCCATTTCTTTGTGCCTTTTGACCTAAGACTTTCTCCTGCCCCCAGGTTTTGTTTGATGTTTCACTCAAGAGATATATAAAGATGATTCAAGTTTTCCTACACCTGTCTTATCTCTGTTAAGCCTAAAGGAATGACTGCATCCATTTATGATGTTATATACTCAGGGTCACACTTATTCAAAAAACTGTATAGTAACAATGTGTATTATGTATCAGACACTGTACTATGTTCTGAGGTTGTTACTCTTAATATGTTTTCTCTCTTTTACACATGAGGAAACTGTGGCAAAGAGAAGTTAAATAACTTGCCTGAGGTCACAGCTTAATGTCATGCAGATTCATATCTACCACCTCAAAGGAGACAACCATCACCCTAGTCTATGAGACTAGAAATCTCAGCAACAGGTTAAATGGTTCTTTTTCTAAACAATCCAAACATTCACTCAGTCCCCAGATTGTGTTTATTTTACTTCTAATGTTCCTCAACAGTCCATGTCATTCTCTCTCTTGCTGCTGCTACTGCCTGGGTTTAGCACAGCACTTTCTCTCTCCAGGACCACCACAACTGCCTCCCAATGGGATCCTTGCCTCCAGCGTGGGCTCCTCATAACCCACACTGCCTCGTCAGCTTCCTAAGCACACCCTGATCTTGTCACTGTTCACTAAGGCACAGGGAATCAAACCTGCATGCTCAGTGAAGATTCACCCATACTGTTGCATGAAGCTGTTGTTTGTTGGTTTTCATTGCTGCATACTGTTCTATTGCTTGAAAATACTCCAAATTATTTATCCACTCTACTGAAGACGGACATTTAATGTGGACCCAGTTTGGGGTTACTAATAGTTCTGTAAAGTAAATATTTATAATGCATCCAGCTACATACGTGCACAAGTGTCTCTAGAGTGTCTAGTGGTCAAATATCTGGGTCACAGGACATGCACAGTTTCAACTTTTAAAAAAATGCCAGGACTTCCCTGGCAGTCCAGTGGTTAAGACTCTGCACTTCCACTGCAGAGGGGCACAGGTTCGATCCCTGGTCAGGGAACTAAGATCCGGCATACCGTGCAGCGTGGCCAAAAAAAAAAAAAAGAGAAACTGGGGGAATACATGCCAAATGTTTTTCTAAATGGTTGTACCTATATTGTTTTTCTTCATTGCATCATTTCCAATTGCAATGACTTAGCACATGGTAAGAAATCAATAATGCATTAGCAGCAGAAGGATGGAGAGAGGAGGGAGGGGAGGGGAGAAGCAAAAGAAGAGAAATTTATGGTACATCTCAATACTTCTGTCAGGGAAGCGGAACCAGATGTCTCAGGAGGTCACTTGCTAGTGTCAGTAGGGGGCAGCCTTCACCTGGCTGAGAGATAAGCCAGCACAGTATCTGGAAACGTGTTCAAAGAGGAGGCTCACTCACTCACACGGTGCCTATACCTGAGTCACATCTATCGCTTTGTCCATGGGCGGACAGAATTCAACACAGAACACAATGGAATCATGACAGAGCGCACATCTCAAAGCTAGGAACACCTGTGTGAAAGTGAATGACAGCTTATTCCATCAGTCTCCTACTCTGGGGTCATTTAAAAATGTGTTTCCTTCTGAATTTGGGGAAATAAAAAAGTTCAGAGGAAACACGGATCAGGAATTAATCCCCAGAGCACACAGCCACCAGCTCTGAATCCTCAAAACGGCAGTTTCCAGAAAGCAAAAGCTCTTAATGGGCTCCTGTCCCTGAATTATTGACTGGTTGGGTATAGCAAACCTTGCCCAATTGTTTTCATGATGGGAATTTAATTAAAGTGTCTTTGAGAAGGAAAAATGGTTCCACGGATATGCTTGTTGTGATGACATCTCAGTTCTAGTCAGGCTGTTCTCGGCATTCTCCTGTAACCACACAGAGGGGTGGCCCAAGGGACAGGCAGGGCCTGACACTGCTGCGGAGACTGCCCTGCCCGTGCGTGCACTTCACCACGCCAGGACACGCGGTCCCTCCCCCCAGCTTACCAGACCCACTTACAGAACTGTGCTTCCTCAGAGACCCAATTCAATTTACAGGGTCCTCCGTCAGTATTAAGCACTTTTTAGCCTTAACGCGAACACATAATTATACATGCGCTTCTCATATTTTATATATCTATATTAAATATATATATCTTTACAGGACATGAATTCGGCATATGGTTCCTGGAGTCAGATGGCTTGGACTCACATCTCCTCTCTAACACGGAATGGGGACCCGCCCACGTAGGCAAGTTCCTGAAGCCCAGTCTCCTCTGTAAAATGGGGTTAATCATACCTACTCAAATTTTGTTCCAAAGGTGAATAAGGTAATATGTGTGAAGCCCTCAAGGTAATATGCGTAAGCATTCGATACATGTTAGTTACTTATACTAACACTGGTAGTAATAATGCTATTTACTACTACCATCATTATGATTCCCATTTGCAGAAAGAAGAGCACGGTGTCTGGGAAGTTAAATGCCCACAGTACAAATCCAGCTCCAGTAAACTCCAAAGTATGTCCACTTCTCTGGCATCTAGATGGCACTCAATCCCCATAAACTACTTGGCAAGGAGTCCCTCCCTCCCCATGCTGGCATTCAAGGCCCTTGGAGCTCCAGAACCCTCCATCTTTCCAGCCTTCCCTCCCTCCCTGCTATCACATGTCACACACCCAGCACAGCGGCCACAGAGACCAAACACCCTGCTGGTCTCTATAACCTTCACTCCTGAAGCCCTTCCCCTCTGAGCGGCTCTCCTTTAACCCATCCCAGGAACCACTGGGTTGCGGCCTAAATGATTAACCAGGAGCAGGAACAGGGAGTAAGTAAACGGTGGATCTCAGGAGCCTAGCAGCCTAATGCGGGTAAACATTATAGGGCAGGGTGGCTCAGTCTCTTAAAACATAGCATTCATTCTCACAATCTATCCTATTAACAGCCGATCGTGCAGAAGCACTGTATTAAGTCTTTTATACACACATTTCAGTTAATTCTCACTATCTTATGAGGTAGTAATATTAATCTCATTTTACAGATGAAGAAACTGAGGTTCAGAGTGGCAAATCTGCTAAGGTCACACAAAAGTAACTGGCATGACCACTTTGTGAATCCACACAGTTAACATCAGCTCCAGTGTCCCTTCCCACAATCCTGCCTCCTAGAAATGTGCCTATTCACATTTGCTTACTGGCAATGTGCTTACTGGCATCCTAAGTGGTGGACAAAGCTTCAAAATACACAGTTTGTGAACTGGTCCAATTGGAGGCTTGTCTTGGGATATCGGGCCCACCAGCACGTGTATCCCATTCAGGCTGGCTTCAAGGATGTACGTTCTACGGGGTGGCGCAGGGCTCAGCTATCAGAAGGGCTACACACTCAGTTGAATGCTCCACTGTTACTGTTTCAAAATTCTTATCTATTTTTTAACAAGGGACTCTGCATTTTCATTTTGCACTGGCTCCTGCAAATTATGTAGCTGTTCCTGATCCCATTTCAAACATAAGTCTGTACAACACTGCCAACTGCCAGGTCCCTGGGAAGTTTTATGAGATGCTTAGGAATACATCCTTCAGTTCAGCAATACCTAATAAAAGCCTCAAATATGTGCAAACCCTTGGACCCATAACATCTACCTCTAACAATGCGTTCTGAGCAAAAAATCTTAGATGAGCGCATAGACCAGGCTACAAACATATTCAACACATTGCTATCTATAAGAGCAAATAATGGCAAATAATGCAATGCCCAATAATTAAACACACTAGAATAATTTTATCCAATAAATACATCTGACCAGCCATTTTTAAAAATCATTTTAAAATGACACATTCAATAAGGAAAGACAGTCCCAGATGCAATGTTAAATTGTAAAAGTCAGAATACCATGTACAGTATGATTCCAAGTCTGTAAAAATTCTGCACAATAAGTAAATAAATTGTAGCAACTGCAGTATGCTCCTGCCATGGAATGCTACACAGCAATGGGAAAAGAACAAACTAAACTGCTGATACACACAAGATGAAGCTCCTAGACACAATGCCGAACAAAAAACAACGACAAAAAACTAATACAGCAGAATACATACTACACGATTCCATTCCATGTGAAGATCAACAAGAGACAAAACTAATCTATAAAGATGGAGGTCAGAATACTGGTTCCCTTTGGGGTCACTGACTAGAAACAGCACTGACCTGAAGAGGGCATGAATATATTGTTTTTTCTTCTATGTACCTTGTAACTGTCCTACAATGAACATGTAATACTTGTGAAAAAAAGAGGAAACATTATTTTTAAACATGATAATAAAGAATACTTGGAGCAAGACTCATCCAAACAGGACCTATGTGAGGGCCAGAAGGTTTTCCTACCTTCAGACAAGAGGCTGTTGAGTCTTCCCAGAGCAGAGCAGAGAATAAAACAGAACAAGCTAGGAATGACCACTTAGATTCCTCTCAAGACTACACCCTTCTTGAGGTCAGACACATATGACATGGAAGAGCCTCCAACGCCAGCACAGAAAACGTCTCAAAATGTAGCTGTGAATTCAAACCAGGAAAACGAACTCAGCTGGTCAATTTTTTTCCCATCTCTTTGCTTAGCTACCAATACTAGCCTTGATTAAAAAGAGGGTGAACAGCTCCCAGGTGTTGACCCGCAACCTGATGGAGGAGGCAGACCCTTACACCGGGAGGACAGCCATGAGGCTCCCGGCTACTGTCCCAGGACCGTTAGGGTTTCTGCATGGCATCGATTCTTGGTTGGTAAAACATTCTAGTTTTTCATACCCAAACTTTTTATTTACTAGAGATGGATGGAGGAAGAGAAGGAAAGGGGAGGGGGGAGGGGAGGGGAGGGAGAAAGTAAAAAGGAAAGGAAAAAAAAATAAGAGAAAGAGAGGAAGGAAGAGGGGGAGGGAGGAAGGAAGGGAGGGAAGGAAGGAAGGGAGGGAGGAAGGGAGGGAGAGAGGGAAGGAGGGAAGGGGGGAGAGAGGGAGGGAGGGAGGAAGGGAGGAAGGAAATTAAACTGGTCTCTCTGCTCCATAAGAGATTCCAGAAGAGTTAATCCAAATTTTGCTAAACTTTTCAGCAGGGTGTTTCTGCCAAGAAGTGTTTACTGTTTGCTGGAGAGTCAGATTATCAACTGGTCATGCTTTATAAGATTAACAGGAACTTTGCACAAAACAGAGCTCCAAAAGGGGTGCCAGCTGTATGTCTGCTTTCCACTGTAACCACAGGATACTAACTAGTTATCAAGGGTTCCCAAATCTGGAGGCTCAACAGATTCACCGGGAAAACTTTAAATATACTGACTCCCAGGAGCCAGCCCAAGCCGACAGAACTAGAATCACCACATGAATCCACACATTTAAACTCCCCCCAACCCTTCACTAATACACAACTGAAAACCAAAGGGCAAAGGAGGATGGGAGAGGAAAAAAAAAATCAATAGGCATTCACTAATATATTTCAAAAGCTCTTACTTGTAAATGGCACAGAATGCTCTCCTGGCTAAACATAATTGTTTCCAGTTCAATCATCACCTCCATTTTCAATAAAACAGCTTACTCCACTTGTCAAAGTTAGTACCTTTAAGGAAACACGGCACTTTGAAAGCAGCATTTATTCACCATTAGTTCCAACGACAACCTACATTATCTAGTGCTTTATACTCCCCAAGTGTAGGGCATTTATTATCTTATTAAATCTTCACACCACTCTGTGAGGGAGCTCAGGCCAGCTTTATCCCTTCTCCCAGAGTCCAACAGCACGTAAGTGACCAAGCAGCAAAAACCAGGAGAGAAGTATCCACATTACTGGGTTCAAGAGTCCCTCTACACCGAATTTCCTACCACATCCTATCAGACTTCCCCAATCTGCATGTGCCCTTTCTGCCGGTCCCCTTTTCAGCCCATAAGAAGCATTATCTGTCATTCATTCAACAAACGGCCATGGAGCCTCCTCTGTGAGCCCAGCACTATGCCAGATGCAGGGGTGCAACAGGATGGAAGAGCAGAGAAGACCCTGATTATATGGACACAAATGTATCTTTTGTAGGGCAGTCTTACTGAGTGGAAAATAAGGCTCTTGCCCAGACGCCTGCCATATTTACAGAAAAGGCACTGGTGCTCCGTGTTCTATAACTGGCAGTACGTTCTGCTGATTATCTCATCACCCACTGGTGCATGGGAAATCAAGGTCAGTATAAGCACAGGGCATCCTGTTTGGGGATGAATACAGTGGTTTTTATTCAGGATATTAGATAACAACACCCTCAAGACCTTTATCATCATGATCGAGGCTTAGGAATCATTCCTAAGTAAAGTTGACAAAGCCAGAATATTTTAATACCTCAGTGAAAACAAGCTTGGAGGTCAACTAAAAAGGCTACTGCCAAATGCATGCAAGTCACCAAACTATCAAATTTGCTCCTGGGAAAAAAATACATCAGAGTACGGAAGAAACAAATACACAACAAAAAATGCCCAACAATTAGTCCCTCAAAACATGCAAATTATACTATTTGTGAATCACCAAATGAATACTTGAGACTTGGGATGTTTTAATCCAGAAATTTAAAAATTAAAAATTAAAAATATTGTATACCTTATTTAACAGAACAAAGAATATTCATATGAGTCACTTCAATGATAACGAAAACTTACTGAACTAAGAAGAGCTGCTTGTCCTAGTCATTTAATCTGTGTATACGGTTTGATTTTGGCTTTTTTGTTTCTTTTACTATATTCCAGGTGGGATTTTTTTTGATATCTTATAAAGGTTGAGACAACATAACCAATGTTATTAACACACATTCTACTAGGCTGAACATCTCCAAATCTCAGAAATAAGGTTTGCAAGCCTCAATGGATAAGCAGAAGCTCTTAGACACGGAAAGGTGAAGACATGAGCCATCAAGATGCTCAATGCTGAGTATGGGATTATGGTCTTGTCACTCAAAAGCAAGAGAAACCCAGCTCCGTACCATCATGAACAGCATGAGTCTCCAGTGACAGTGATAACTTAAATCCTGCTTGAAGATAACAGAGCAGTTTTTATTTACCACCAAAACACACACAGTTATGGTGAAAGGGCAAAGCCCAAGAAAATACTTTTACAAGATTATTATCTTTTAGAATTACATTACTTGGATACAGTAAATGTTATTAATACCAAATCCAGTGCATATCAATTACATTCCCACATAGTACAATAAAAATCTATTCATTATAAGGAAAAGAACCAGAACTGACAGATACATACATTTTAAAGTCTAGAAGCAGGAGGAGCTTCAAGATGGAGGAGTAAGATGTGGAGATCACCTTCCTCTCCACAACTACATCAGAAATATATCTACATGTGGAACAACCCCTATAGAACACCTACGGAACGCTGGCAGAAGACATCAGACCTCCCAAAAGGCAAGAAACTCCCCACGTACCTGGATAGGGCAAAAGAAAAAAGAAAAAACAGAGACAAAAGAATAGGGACGGGACCTGCACCAGTGGGAGGGAGCTGTGAAGGAGGAAAGGTTTCCACACACTAGAAAGCCCCTTCGCGGGCAGAGACTGCGGGTGGCGGAGGGGGGAAGCTTCGGAGCCACAGAGGAGAGCGCAGCGCAAAGCGGAGAGATTCCCGCACAGAGGATGGGTGCTGAGTAGCACTCACCAGCCCGGGAGGCTTGTCTGCTCACCCGCCGGGGCCGGCGGGGGCTGGGAGCTGAGGCTCGGGCTTCGGTCGGATCGCAGGGAGAGCACTGGGGTTGGCTACGTGAACACAGCCTGATGGGGTTAGTGTGCCACAGCTAGCCCGGAGTGTGCCAGGGAAAAGGTCTGGAGCTGCCGAAGAGGCAAGAGACCACTGTCTCCAGGTGCGCGAGGAGAGGGGATTCAGAGCACCGCCTAAATGAGCTCCAGAGATGGGCATGAGCTGCGGCTATCAGCACAGACACCAGAGACGGGCATGAGACACTAAGGCTGCTGCTGCAGCCACCAATAACCCTGTGTGCGAGCACAGGTCACTCTCCACACCACCCCTCCCGGGAGCCTGTGCAGCCCGCCACTGCCAGGGTCAAGTGATCCAGGGACAACTTCCCCGGGAGAACACACGGCACGCCTCAGGCTGCTGCAATGTCACGCCAGCCTCTACTGCTACAGGCTCGCCCCACACTCCATACCCCTCCCACCCCCCGGCCTGAGTGAGCCAGAGCCCCCGAATCAGCTGCTCCTTTAACCCCATCCTGATGAGCGAAGAACAAACGGCCTCAGGCAACCTACACGCAGAGGTGGGGCCAGATCCAAAGCTGAACCACAGGAGCTGTGCGAACAAAGAAGAGAAAGGGAAATCTCTCCCAGCAGCCTCAGGAGCATCGGATTAAATCTCCACAAACAACTTGATGTGCCCTGCATCTGTGGAATACCTGAATAGACAATGAATCATCCCAAATTGAGGCAGTGGACTTTGGGAGCAATGATATATATTTTTTTTCCCTTTTTCTCTTTCTGTGACTGTGTATGCATATGCTTCTGTGTGTGATTTTGTCTGTATAGCTTTGCTTTTACCATTTGTCCTAGGGTTCTGTCTGTCCGTTTTTTCCTTTTTTTTCTTTTGGATTTTTTTTTTTAGGATAGTTTTTAGTGCTTGTTATCATTGGTGGATTTGTTTTTTGGTTTGGTTGTTCTCTTCTTTCTTTCTTTCTTTTTTTTATGACTTTTTAAATTTATTATATTTTTAATAATTATTTTTTATTTTAATAACTTTATCTTATTTTATTTTACTTTTTCTTTCTTTCTTTTTTTTCTCCCTTTTATTCTGAGCCATGAGGCTGACAGGGTCTTGGTGCTCCGGCTGGGCATCAGGCCTGTGCCTCTGAGGTGGGAGAGCCAAGTTCAGGACATTGGTCCACCAGAGACCTCCCAGCTCCACATAATATCAAATGGCGAAAATCTCCCAGAGATCGCCATCTCAAGAGCAAGACCCAGCTCCACTCAATGACCAGCAAGCTACAGTGCTGGACACCCTGTGCCAAACAACTAGCAAGACAGGAACACAAAAACACCCATTAGAAGGGAGGCTGCCTAAAAACATAATAAGGTCACAGACACCCCAAAACACACCACCGGATGCAGACCTGCCCACCAGAAAGACAAGATCCAGCCTCATCCACCAAAACACAGGCACCAGTCCCCTCCACCAGGAAGTCTACACAACCCACTGAACCAACCCTAGCCACTGGGGGCAGACACCAAAAACAAAGGGAATGACAAACCTGCAGCCTGTGAAAAGGAGACCCCAAACACAGTAAGTTAAGCAAAATGAGAAAACAGAGAAACACACAGCAGATGAAGGAGCAAGGTAAAAACCCATCAGACCAAACAAATGAAGAGGAAACGGGCAGTCTACCTGAAAAAGAATTCAGAATAGTGATGGTAAAGATGATCCAAAATCTTGGAAATAGAATGCAGAAAATTTAAGAAACGTTTAACAAGGACCTTGAAAAACTAAAGAGCAAACAAACAATGATGAATGACACAGTAAATGAACTTAAAAATTCTCTAGAAGGGATCAATACCAGAATAACTGAGGCAGGAGAATGGATAAGTGACCTGGAGGATAAAATAGTGGAAATAACTACTGCAGAGCAGAATAAAGAAAAAAGAATGAAAGGAATTGAGGACAGTCTCAGAGATATTTGGGACAACATTAAATGCACCAAGATTCAAATTACAGGGGTCCCAGAAGAAGAATAGAAAAAGAAAGGGACTGAGAAAATATTTGAAGAGAGTATAGTTGAAAACTTCCCTAATACGGGTAAGGAAATAGTCAATCAAGTCCAGGAAGCACAGAGAGTCCCCTACAGGATAAATCCAAGGAGAAACATGCCAAGACACATATTAATCAAACTAACAAAAATTAAATACAAAGAAAAAGTATTAAAAGCAGCAAGGGAAAAACAGCAAATAACATACAAGGGAATCCCCATAAGGTTAACAGCAGGTCTTTCAGCAGAAACTCTGCAAGCCAGAAGGGAGTGGCAGGACATATTTAAAGTGATGAAAGGGAAGAACCTACAATCAAGATTACTCTACCCAGCAAGGATCTCATTCAGATTTGACGGAGAAATTAAAAGCTTTACAGACAAGCAAAAGCTAAGAGAATTCAGCACCACCAAACCAGCTTTACAACAAATGCTAAAGGAACTTCTCTAGGCAGGAAACACAAGAGAAGGAAAAGACCTACAATAACAAACGCAAAACAATTAAGTAAATGGCAGTAGGAACATAAATATCGATAATTACCTTAAATGTAAATGGATGAAATGCTCCGACCGAAAGACATAGACTGGCTGAATGGATACAGAAACCAGACCTGTATATATGCTGTATACAAGAGACCCACTTCAGACCTAGGGACACATACAGACTGAAAGTGAGAGGATGGAAAAAGATATTCCACGCAAATGGAAATCAAAAGAAAGCTGGAGTAGCAATTCTCATATCAGAAAAATAGACTTTAAAACAAAGACTATACAAGAGACAAAGAAGGACACTACATAATGATCAAGGGATCAATCCAAGAATCAAGAAGAAGATATAACAATTGTAAATATTTATGCACCCAACACAGGAGCACCTCAGTACATAACGCAAATGTTAACAGCCATAAAAGGGGAAATCAACAGTAACACGAGGCAGAAATCGACAGTAACACAATCATAGTAGGGGACTTTAACACCCCACTTTCACCAATGGACAGACCACAAGCTTTAAATGATACATTAAACAAGATGGACTTAATTGATATTTATAGGACATTCCATCCAAAAACAACTGAATACAGTTTCTTCTCAAGTGCTCATGGAACATTCTCCAGGATAGATCATACCTTGGGTGACAAATCAAGCCTTGGCAAATTTAAGAAAACTGAAATCATATCATATCAAGTATCCTTTCCAACCACAACGCTATGACACTAGATATCAATCACAGGAAAAAATCTGTAAAAAATACAAACACATGGAGGCTAAACAATATACTACTTAATAACCAAGAGATCACTGCAGAAATCCAAAAGGAAATCAAAAAATACCTAGAAACAAATGACAACAAAAACACGATGACCCAAAACTGATGGGATGCAGCAAAAGCAGTTCTAAGAGGGAAGTTTATAGCAATATAATCCTACCTTAAGAAACAAGAAACATCTCAAATAAACAATCTAACTTTACACCTAAAACAAAAAGAAGAACAAAAAAAACCAAAAGTTAGCAGAAGGAAGAAATCATAAAGATCAGATCAGAAATAAATGAAAAAGAAATGAAGGAAACGAGAGCAAAGATCAATAAAACTAAAAGCTGGTTCTTTAAGAAGATAAACAAAATTGATAAACCATTAGCCTGACTCATCAAGAAAAAAAGGGAGAAGACTCAAATCAACAGAATTAGAAATGAAACAGGAGAAGTAACAACTGACACTGCAGAAATACAAAGGATCGTGAGAGATTACTACAAGCAACTATATGCCAATAAAATGGACAACCTGGAAGAAATGGACAAATTCTTAAAAAGTACAACCTTCCAAGACTGAACCAGGAAGAAATAGAAAATATAAACAAACCAATCACAAGCACTGAAATTGAAACTGTGATTAAAAACCTTCCAACAAACAAAAGCCCAGGACCAGATGGCTTCACAGGTGAATTCTATCAAACATTTACAGAGGAGCTAACACCTATCCTTCTCAAACACTTCCAAAATATAGCAGAGGGAGGAACACTCCCAAACTCATTCTATGAGGCCACCATCACCCTGATATCAAAACCAGACAAAGATGTCACAAAGAAAGAAAACTACAGGTTAATATCACTGATGAACATAAATGCAAAAATCCTCAACAAAATACTAGCAAACAGAATCCAAACAGCACATTAAAAGGATCATACACCATGATCAAGTGGGGTTTATCCCAGGAATGAAAGGATTCTGCAATATATGCAAATCAATCAATGTGATACACCATATTAACAAATTGAAGAATAAAAACCATATGATCATCTCAGTAGATGCAGAAAAAGTTTTTGACAAAATTCAAAACCCATTTATGATAAAAACCCTCCAGAAAGTAGGCGTAGACGGAACTTACCTCAACATAATAAAGGCCATATATGACAAACCCACAGCGAAGATCATCCTCAATGGTGAAAAACTGAAACCATTTCCACTAAGATCAGGAACAAGACAAGGTTGCCCACTCTCACCACTATTATTCAACATTGTTTTGGAAGTTTTAGCCACAGCAATCAGAGAAGAAAAAGAAATAAAAGGAACCCAAATCGGAAAAGAAGAAGTAAAGCTGTCACTGTTTGCAGATGACAGGATACTATACATAGAGAATCCTAAAGATGCTACCAGAAAACTACTAGAGCTAATCAATGAATTTGGTAAAGTTGCAGGATACAAAATTACTGCACAGAAATCCCTCGCATTCCTTTATACTAATGATGAAAAATGTGAAAGTGAAATTACGGAAACACTCCCATTTACCATTGCAACAAAAAGAATAAAATATCTAGGAATAAACCTACCTAAGGAGACAAAAGACCTGTATGAAGAAAAGTATAAGACACTGATGAAAGAAATGAAAGATGATACAAATAGATGGAGAGATATACCATGTTCTCGGATTGGAAGAATCAACATTGTGAAAATGACTATACCACCCAAAGCAATCTACAGATTCAATGCAATCCCTATCAAACTACCAATGGCATTTTTCACAGAACTAGAACAAAAAATTTCACAGTTTGTATGGAAACACAAAAGACCCCGAATAGCCAAAGCAATCTTGAGAAAGAAAAACAGAGCTGGAGGAATCAGGCTCCCTGACTTCAGACAATACTACAAAGCTACAGTAATCAAGACAGTATGGTACTGGCACAAAAACAGAAATACAGATCAATGGAACAGGATAGAAAGCCCAGAGGTAAACCTGCACACATATGGTCACCTTATTTTTGATAAAGGAAGCAAGAGTATACAATGGAGAAAAGACAGTCTCTTCAATAAGTGGTGCTGGGAAAACTGGACAGCTACATGTAAAAGAATGAAATTAGAACACTCCCTAATGCCATACACAAAAATAAACTCAAAATGAATTAAAGACCTAAATGTAAGGCCAGACACTGTAAAAGTCTTAGAGGAAAACATAGGAGAACACTCTATGACATAAATCACAGCAAGATTCTTTTTGACCCACCTCCTAGAGAAATGGAAGTAAAAACAAAAATAAACAAATGGGACCTAATGAAACTTAAAAACTTTTGCACAGCAAAGGAAACCATAAACAAGACGAAAAGACAACCCTCAGAATGGGAGAAGCTATTTGCAAATGAAGCAACTGACAAAGGATTAATCTCCAAAATTTACAAGCAGCTCATGGAGCTCAATATCAAAAAAACAAAAAACCCAATCCAAAAGTGGGCAGAAGACCTAAATAGACATTTCTCCAAATAAGATATACAGATTGCCAACTAACACATGAAAGAATGCTCAACATCATTAGTCATTAGAGAAATGCAAATCAAAACTACAATGAGATATCATCTCACACCGGTCAGAATGGCCATCATCAAAAAATCTACAAACAATAAATGCTGGAGAGGGTGTAGAGAAAAGGGAACCCTCTTGAACTGTTGGTGGGAATGTAAATTGATACAGCCACTATGGAGAACAGTATGGAGGTTCCTTAAAAAACTAAAATAGAACTACCATACCACCCAGCAATCCCACTACTGGGCATATACCCTGAGAAAACCATAATTCAAAAAGAGTCATGTACCACAATGTTCACTGCAGCTCTGTTTACAATAGCCAGGACATGGAAGCAACCTAAGTGTCCATCGACAGATGAATGGATAAAGAAGATGTGGCACATATATACAATGGAATATTACTCAGCCATAAAAGAAACGAAATTGAGTTATTTGTAGTGAGGTGGATGGACCTAGAATCTGTCATACAGAGTGAAGAAAGTCAGAAAAAGAAAAACAAATACCGTATGCTAACACATATATATGCAATCTAAAAAAAAAAAAGTGGTCATGAAGAACCTAGGGGCAGGATGGGAATAAAAACACAGACCTACTAGAGAATGGACTTGAGGACACAGGGAGGGGCACGGGTAAGCTGGGATGAAGTGAGAGAGTGACACGGACATATATACACTACCAAATGTAAAATAGATAGCTAGTGGGAAGCAGCCACATAGCACAGGGAGATCAGCTCAGTGCTTTGTGACCACCTAGAGGGGTGGGATAGGGAGGGTGGGAGGGAGAGAGACGCAAGAGGGAAGAGATATGGGGATATATGTATATGTATAGCTGATTCACTTTGTTATAAAGCAGAAACTAACACCCATTGTAAAGCAATTATACTCCAATAAAGATGTTACAAAATTTTAAAAAATTAAAAAGTCTAGAAGCAAACACAAAAGAGTAAGAAATTAATAAGCTTATCTTGGACTGTAATGTTTCAGAGGGCAGAAATCATGACTTTTCATTCTGAAAAATGTAAAATAGTGCACTCCTTTCCCCACTTCCAAGAGTAAATGCCTGTATCTTACTCTACATAATAAGCAAAGCACAGGACTTCCCTTGCAGTCCAGTGATTAAGACTCAGTGCTCCCAATGCAGGGGACCAGGGTTCAATCCCTGGTCGGAAAGATCCCACAGGCCACGTGGCACAGCCAAATAAATAAATAAATAAATATAAATAAAAGCACATTCCCATGAGAGCTGACTTCCAATTTTTTATTTCAGATTAAAATTCATTTTTCTATTCTCTGATTTGTCCCAAGTGTCCCAAGGCCAAGCTGTGCATCGCCCCCCAGCATCTCTGACTCTGGAAACCCAGTCAGTTCCTCAGAGCACTGCGCATGACAGTCCTGGGTCTACAGCAGCCGTGGTCATAGCAGGAGCCAAGAAGAGAACCCCAAATCCGGGAGAATTCAGTCCACGCCAAACGCTTGCACTGACCCCTGCATGCTATGCTCTCCAGTGCTTCAATCTAGCTCTGGAACTAAAAGAGAAGTGTTCCTACTCCCATGACTCTCGAACTGAGGAGCTCATACCCCCAGAGATGGTGAACCAGGGGAATGCAAAATCACGACGTGGAACATCTCCCTGCAGCGTAATGGAAATAACCATAAACACTGTTTCTGTATTAAAATAGTACATGCTTAGGATTAGAATCAAAAGTCATGTGAATTTTTAAGAAGATGAGGATGACAACAATAAAAGTCACGATGTTGAGCACTAACATTTACTGACCACTACGGGCAGGTGCTGCTCGAAGCTCTCTGCGTGTATGAACTCATTTGATTCCCACAACAGCCCTCCAAGGTAGGGATATCATCCCCATCACACAGATGAGCACACTGAGGCTTAGAGAAGAGAAATAAATTGTGCAAGGGCACATAATTTTAGTTTCAGAGGTGGTTTCTAACCCCAGAATCTAGTCAGTTACTGTGACACAGGACAGGAGAGACCCTGCACAGGCCTGGAGGAGCCAGGCTGGCTGTGGAATGAAGTAGATCTGTGTTTTGGACAAACGAGTCAGGTATGGAAAGACAGGAGACTGTGAGGCTGCCTTAGTTCCTGGTTCCTGTCCCTTGGGAGGCCCAATGACTGGTGGTACAGAGATATCCCTGTATTCACTTGCTGTAGTAAGTGTTTATCACTTCCAAAGCATAACAAAGACAGTGGGTACCATGTTGAAGGGGAAAACCAGTGTGCAGTGGTCCTTCTTACTATACTCTAGGGGTGTTCGTGTCCAGGTGCCCAGCCCTCTCCCATGCAGCCCATGTATTTCAGAGGGAAGGGATCCCACCCCAGCTCTAGGGGCAGATCCTGACTGGTGAGGGCCAGTCAGCCGGTATCAGCCTCTGATCACTCTTACTGGTCCACGAGGGAGCAGGTGATTGAGGCTGACTCAGAGAGATTCAGGGAAAGGCCTTGTCCCTCTTGGTTGGGATGGGTTCTCTCACTCTCACAGGTCTCTTTCCCTCACTAAATGAGGACAAAGATGCTTGCTACCCTAGTTGCTGCTGGCAGCCATGAGTTAAACAAACTTGAAAAAAAAATTGGATACACAGGGAAAGGTGGAGCCAAAAGAAGAACAACTATGAAACTGTACCCCACTTGGTTATGAGATAATAGAGCTCCTTACTAAGAGGAAGGACAGTGTCATTGCCAGCAGCATAGATTCTGGAGCCATACCACCTGGGGTTTGAATCTGACTCTGACACTTACTGGCCATCTTAGCTAGTATAAGTTACTTACCTTCTCTAAGCCTCAAGTTGTAAAATGGGTATAATAATAGTTCCAACCTCATAGGGTTGCTATGAGAATTAAATGAATTTATATATATAAACTCATATATACACAAATACATACATATATCAAGCACTTAGAACAGAGCCTGGCACAGAGTAAACGTACATAAGTGATGGCTGGAATCACCTGAGTCAGGGTGTCTGTAATTTGCTGTGGAAGGCGGCCTGATGGGTATAGGAGAAGGGACAGAACAGGTATAGGAGGACGTCTCTGAGGCATGGAGTGCCAAGCTGGACTCTGGAAAAATCGAGATGAGTGCGAAACATCACATCACTCTAGCTTCTGAAAAGGATGTAAACTCCAGTCCATAAAAACTGCAAGGAAAAAATGTCCAATGAAGTTAATAAAGGAAGAAAGCATATTAGAAATACCCAATTGTGTGATACACAGACAGAGAAAGACCAAAGGAGCTCTTGCCCAAGAAGGTGCCACAACTGCAGAGACATCAGCAGAAAGCCAAAACTGGATCTATGTAAAGAGATACAGGTCAAGGCTTGGCCAGATTCTACGGGAAACCCATTTCAGGCCATCTCTGAATTGAGCCGACAGGCCACGCACAGGGACAGAATGACATCTGGTTTCCCGTCACACATCCGCACCTGCTAACCAACACACAGCTTGAAGGTCTAATTTTAGACTCAGCAGCCGTGACAGCATTTTTTTTTTTTCTTTAAAAAAAGATGGTCCATATTTCATCTTCTGGGTGCAGTGGATAGCCCTTACTCTCACATTCCCTGCAAAGGAGGGGAATGGAAATAATAATGGGTCCTTTCTTTCATGTCCCCCCAAGATTACCCACTCATTTAGAATGTCTGCCTAAAATGCCTTTCTAAATCCATGTCAAGACCTAAGAAAACATAAGTTTCCCAGAGCCTGAATCACAGCTGTCATTACATCATCCCCTGCTCAGAAACCTTTGTGTGACTGCTTGTTGCCAGAAGAACAAAACCCATTCTCCATAACCTGGAATCCAAAGCAACCTACAGTTTGAGATTAAGTCCATCCTTTAAAAATGTCCATATTCCTGCCTCACCACTTTGCTCAAGGTGGGGTCACATATTGGCTGGGCAACTTAGTGACCATCTCTCTTTGGGTAAGTTATCTAACCTTAGCTTCAAAACACCTCAGGTGAAGGATCTAGCTTTGACCTTGACATAATAGGAGTCAATAAATACTGGCCTGCTGTGTCAATCATTAATAAGAGAGTGTTTTGCAGAGGACAAGAACATAACAAACCAAAGAAAGGAAAAGGTGTAGTTGGTCAAACTCTTTTACAGAGGAATCTGGTAATATGTATCAAAATATAAAATGCACAAAACCTTTGAATTGACCCAGAAATCCCACCTGTCCCATCTACCTTAAAAGGTCATTGAATAAGTGAGGAAATATGTAATCATAGGGATTTCATCACAGCATTGTTTATAATAGCGAAAAATTCAGAAACAATCTAAATGCCATTAGGATTGGATCAAGAAAATTATGTAAACAGGCACTATTGTTATATGATGAAAACTGCTTCGTTTTTCCCTGAATTTAGTGTTTTTTACAAGATACATGTAACATTTTTTCCAAAATCAGAATGACTATTTAAAAAATAATTTTTAAAAACACACAATGGAAAAAGGTCCTGCAGGAAGTTTTCCTGGATTCTCCAGGACAGTTATTATTTTACAAAGAACTGATGAAGGTTTAGTACTGCTTTTCAGACCAGCCGACAGCCCAGATAGTTGATAAAATGAGGCTGAAATGAGGCATATGAAACGAAAGACTTCTGTGTTTTTTGCATAAAATCAGCCAATTCTGTCCTTTTACTACTTCTACAAAAAAAGGAAAAAAAAAAGCTCTATTCTTTACCCACAACTTTTATAGTTAATCCCAAACATCTATGTTCTATGTGAAGCTCTTGACATGGGGAGACTAAGAAAAAAAAAGCTAGTGGGTGGTTCAGAGCAAGCCCACCTCAGACGCTAATAAGACTTGGCATTCATACTCACCCAGTGTGCTGCTGGAACATTCTAGAATTATCACTATAGGACCAAAATTATGGGGAGCAGAAATGATTTGAACAAGTGATGGGGCTTCAGATGGATTTTAGATTTCTGATTTTTAGTTATTTGGGTTTGAGGGCTTTATTTCCCTTAAAATGACAGGTAAATAAAAATCTCAAACCATATACAACAGAAAAACATACAGTCAATTATCCTCTGAAATCATAGTTCACAGCAATAATCACTATTAACATGTGGTGCTTGTTATAGTTTGCTTTTGTTTGTAAACCTATTTCAAAGGAATTAATCATTTCTCACCCATTATACAGGCAAAAATTAAACAGTATGTTAATAGTAAGTCCTGGCAATATTGTAGGAAATGAGCTTTCATGTGCTGCTGATGAGAGTGTAAATTAACTTATTAATATATTGGTGACAGAATCTGTATAAACTTAAAATATGCATGTCCTGAGAACCAGCCACATAACTTTCTTTTATTGAGGAATAATTCATGTTCCATGAAATTCGCCCCTTTAAGGTATACAGTTCAGTGGTTTTAGTATTTTCAGAGGTGTGCAACCATCAACACTAGTTCCAGGATATCTTCATCGCCCCAAAGAGAAATTCCATACCCATCATCAGTTCACTCCCTCTTCTCCTGTCCTCCTTGCCCATGGCAACCACTAATCTACTTTCTGTCCCTATGGATCTGCCTGTTACGGACATTTCAAATCAACTGACTCAAACAATATATGGTCTTTTGTAACTGGCTTCTTTCGCTGAAAACAGTGTGTTCAAGCTTCATCCACGTTGTAACATGAATCATTACTCCATTTCTTTTTATGGCTGAATAATATTCCATTGTATGGATATACCGCATTTGGTTATATATTCATCAGATGAAGGACATTTGGCTTGTTTCCACATTCTGCCTATTACGAATAATGGGGCTATGAACATTGCTGCAAATTTTTGTGGATTTTTTCAATACAACGTAGAATTGCTGGGTCAAGTGGTAACTCTACATTTAACTATTTGAGGCACTGAAAAACCGTTTTCCACAGCAGCTGCACCATTTACATTCCCACCAGCAGTGTGCAAGGGTTCCAATTTCTCCACATCCTTTCCAACACTTGTTACTGTGTCTCTTTTTTATTATAGCCATCCTAGCAGGTTTGAAGTGGTATCTCAATGTGGTTTTAATTTGCATTTTCCTAAAGATGTTGAGCATCTTTTCATGTACTTATTGGTCATCTGTATACCTTTTTGGATAAATATCTACTCAAATGCCTTGCCCATTTATTAATTGGGCTGTCTTTTTATTACTGAGTTGTAACAGTCCTTTATATATGCTGGATACTAAACCTTTATCAGATATACAGTTTGCAAATATTTTCTCCCATTTGTTGGGCTGTCTTTTCCCCTTCTTGATAGTGTCCTTTGAAGCACAAAAGTTTTTCATTTTGATGAAGTCAATTTTACCTATTTTTCTCTTTTGTTGCTTGGGCTTTTGGTGTCATATCTAAGAAACTACCAACTAATCCAAGATCACATAGATTTACACCTATGCTTTTTCCTAAGAGTTTTATAGTCTTAACTCTTTCATTTAGTTCTTTGATCCATTTTGAGTTAATTTTGTATTTGGTGTGAGATAGAGGTCCATTTTCGTTCTTTTGAATGTGGATATCCAGTTGTGCCAGCACCATTTGTTGAAAAGAATACTCTTTCCTCATGGAATTATCTTGGCATATAGCTCTTTAAAATCTACCTGAAGCGTTCTGTAGCTTGATTGTGGCAATGGTTACACAACTGTATATGTGTGTGTTTGCCAAAACTCACTGAATTGTACCCTAAGAAGAATAAATTTTGTATGTAAATAATAACTCAATAAACCTGACAATTAAAAATTCTCCTTTAACATAATACTGTATGTCAACTATATTTCAATAATAAAATCAATTCTCCTTTAGAGAAACATTCACATATAGAATACACAAGGATCGTATGCTTCACAAATATTACAGTACTGCTTATATCTAAGAGTAACTAGAAACCATCTGAACATCTGTCCAAAAAGAAAAAAAGCTAAATAGAATGTAGTATAATGATAGGATTGAACACTATGCAGCAGTTCAAAGGAATAAACTAGATTTTATAGACATCAAATGGATAAAGTTTAGAAACATTCTACTAAACGAAAAAGATAAGTGCACAATGATTTACACAGAATGAAAGCATGTATGTAAAAAAGATAATCAAAACCATACTATACAGGTTCTATAAGTATCTAAAGGTATCTCTTAAAGGTCTGGAAGAATACTCAATACACTGATAACACTCACTGCCTCTGGAGAAGGCAAAAAGGCACCAAATTGGATAGGACAGTCAGAAAGGAGTTGAGCTGTCATTTTTCCCCCAAAGGGAAATCTATTTATTGATTACTTGTGTGATTAAAAATTAATAGTATATAATTTATGTGAGTTGTAAACAGAGGTTATAAGTATGGAATCATAGCTTTTTAATATGCGTGCTCATTTGTGCTTCCCCGCACCCAACCTACATGCGCGCACACACACACACACAAACACACACACACACAGACAGAGGTGATCTTACCAATTTGGATTTTCCATACTTTCCCGGAAGACAGACTCTTCCTTCATGGATGCATATTGTGTCCACGTGAGGCAGTGACTCCTTATAGCCATGTTCCTTTCCTGCGGATTGAACCATGATTCCTCTTCTAACTGGACATTAGGTACCTTTAAAATGTTCACCTGTCCAAAAGACAGAAGATGGCTTTCTGAATTTAGGAAGAACAAGCTACGTAAGGACTGTGTCCAGAGCTGCTTTTAGTCTTGGGGAATTAAGAGGACAAGTGATCCTGATATATGGATGACGGCACACCAATGGCTGTAAGGCCTTGATAATCAAACATACTATGACCTCACTAAATGCTGGTAAGGACATGCAAATGGCCCAGGATTTATGCAGCCTGTATAGTCCCTGGCCTGATTTCCCTAACTGCTGAACACTAAGCAAAGTATCAGCCTCCTTCGTGTCTCCTCTAGGGTTGGTTATGGCTTTCTTAAATTGACGGATTCTAATTGGGCCCACTTACGGGCTCACATGCAGGACAATATCAGATAAAATATGTTCTTCATTTTAAACTCTGCCCAATATCTAGAAATGTATGCTTTCCTAGGTGGAGGAAACATGGAAAGCTACAAAGGCAAAATTGTACAAGTCAGGGTGTCCTTAAATTATTTAAGAATGGAGATACCAGACAAAGTTGAATGCCTTTTTAAATAATAGATGCAAAGCATGTATACAGGGCAAAGGCAGGGTACACACTCTGTGGAAAAAGCCTGCAATAATTTGCTGCACATACTGCAACATGTTATTATCTGGAAAATAAAAGAAAGTTCATTTTCATTGTCATATCAGCCTTCTTTCCACTAAAGAAAGCAACAGAGTCTTAATCCATGATAAGAAAGTGATGGAAGCTGCCATGTTTTCTACACACAGCACAGCAAAGCAATTTGCAAGCTAAGTGGCAGAAGCCCCGCTGGGTTTTATATCACACACAGGATCACTTCCAGGTTGAAAAGACTGAGACATTTTTAAAAGTGCACAGCAAGACACTCTCTTCTATTTCCTAATGATTCTAAAAGGACTCTTATCAATAATCCCTCTACGGTTAAAGCAACGTGATTAAAAATTTCACTCACCTTTTTCCAACAATCACCAGAGTGCTCATGGATTTCAAAGAGAGAAAACAATTTGCTATCATGAAGATTTCATCATCAATACCATTACTTTACAGAAACACACACAAAAAGACTTACAGAGGGTGCTGAAAACACTATACTCCCAAAACCATTCTCACTGACAGTAAAATGGAAACTGAAGCTTTTCCTTACTGAAGATTACACTTAATATTTACCATCTGCCCACTTCTGATCATTCTTACCTAAGAGTCATATCTAACCATGGACAGATTAGAAAAGATGGCCACTTCATGCAAAATGTCTAAAGTATCTTTTAAAATAATTGTAGCCCATCTCTATGTACACTAAGAGCCCTCCACAAGAGAGACAAAACAGACAGGAAAAAAACTATCTCTGGTAGCATCTGTCAAAACTGAGGTTGGATAGGAGACAGGTTTCTTCCTTTGAAGGGCTCTGAGGTAGGAGAACTGGGGAAGTTCCAACACTCCTTCACATCAGAAAATGCTATCTCTTTCCATGACTATTTGGAAAACACCCAGCGTTACACCAAATCTGATTAAATTTTGAAATGAATTTACCTTCCTTAAAATTTCTGGAACCACATTTTGACAGACTGCAATCCTCTTTCTATAGATGATCCCTGTTGACACATCTAGAAACAGAAAATTTTCACACTCAAAAAAAAATGAAGGAAATGTATTCTTGTTTTAATGTCAATAAAACTTTTAATGTCAATCTCAATTTTCTATATGTAGAATTCCCACAGAAAATATTTAACTCAAAACCCAGCATCCCTGACCACTTTTCTGGGCCAAATCCCTCCAAATATCTGTGAGCAAGGAATAAGGATAAAATAGCTAGCCACTCACACTGCACATTCTAAATTCAAGGACAAAAGAATCGTAAATCGTTCACTGCTCTGGACTATCAATGTCAACGCTCCAATGGCCATGGCCAATGAGCCTCCTGCTCAGCTCCAACGAAGAGAATGTTTTAACAAAATGATGGAGAATCTGATTCTGCCACCTTCTGCACCAAACGTGTTTTCAAGCACAGGTTTCTGGCTACAAACTTAAACCTATTATTAATTATATTGGGCATACTCTTCTCTTGTAGGGGAGCAGAACCCCCCCCCCCCCCCGTGGCTGGAACTATTCTGTTTTGGAACGAAGTTTACAGAATAGCACTAGGGACATAAAAAAAACACACAATAAATGTGAGTTGAGAAAAAAAGGAAACCAAATCAGAGAAAAATATAAACTCTGAAGTGTTGTCTTTTGCTCTGTGAATTACTGTGACTCAGCCATGTTCCTACAGTTTCTCAAAGCTCTGGCTATAACAGCCCTGAACCTTGGTGCAAACACCCTGAGTGCCCAGAAGTTGTTGGTAGGGTGAGAAATTGGTTCATCTCGTCTGCCCACTGGCATGCCTCTGGCCATCTCATCCAACGTCTGCAGCACATGTAGTGAAAATGGATGAGCCACTCCCGGAGGCAAAGAAGCCCCTGTCAGTGGTAGAAATTATAATTAACCACTTAGGAATATGCACATTGTTCTATCATTTGATCTTCTCAACAACCTAAAGGCAGGTTGTTATTATTTTCCCATTTAACAGATGAAGAAATAGAGCCTCCAAGAAGTTAGGTCATGTATAGATAGTAACAAAATCAGGACCTGAAATCAGACTTTTCTAATGCCATATAAAACCTTTCTCCTACGAGTGCAGGTACCTGAGAAAATGGCTTTTAATCATATTTACAGAGTTATGGAAGTGCAGGAAATACCCTCGCAAAGACAGTTCTCTCTTCACCAAGCAGAGAGAAGGCCTCAGAGTCACGAAATGAACATCTCATACATTTTCTCAGAAGGTTCAAGAGCATGGTAGACCGAGCCTGGGTGTCTCCAAAGGTTTACACATTGATGATGTGCATCATTATAGCTTCCTTCATTGCCAGCTCTCGAGTTCAAACACTGACAGTGAAAACGCTTCTACCGGAGGAGATGTATGTGAATGACAGAGAACAGGAAAGACTCCTACACTCCAGTCCAAGGATCAGTAAACACCTTCTGTAAAGCGCCAGATGGTAAATATTAATATTTTAGGTTTTGTGGGCCATACAGTCTCTGTTACCACAACTCTATTGTTGTGATACGGAAGTAGGCACAGATAATACATAAACAAATGGGCAGAGCTGTGTGCCAATAAAACTTTATTTACAACAGGCAACACAAGCATAATTTGTCAAGCCCTACTCTAGTCAATACTGAACCGTATTGTTAAGCAGTTTTGATTCCATAATCCAATCATTTTAGTCACATCTCATATCCATGCTATTAGTCATATCTATTTTGCCATCTATAAAATGATACATGAATATATCAAGAGGCATAGCCATGTGACCTCATTGTTCTGAGGATTAAGTTAATAAAGGTAAGAGCGCCTGGCACACATTAAGTGTTCAAAAGTGTAAACTGTCACAGCTGTCATCAATTCTTAATGGAGAAAGTGACAAGAGCATAAGGCAAGCCTTCTACTGTGGGAAATGCCAGGTGCTCTTTTCTATCAGTCGCCTCAAATACAGAATTATACCTGTTAATATACCTGTTTAAAATATAACAGGCCACACACACACACACAAAGACACACATCTTTACAAAGATCACTAGCACTTACCTTTTTTTTCCTCCACGATTTTTACAGAGATGACATTTTTATCCATGGGGTTTGGATACTAAATGAAAACACATAAAGAAAAATTACCATTCTTTTTTTTTACAAAGTGAATTACTTCATAGCAACCAGTTATTTGCAGAAACAGTAAATATTATCCAAGCAATCTCTAAGGCCAGTTTTCAATCAAGAGTCTTAATTTTACTAGTTCGGAATAGGTAAGTGAGATGCTGTCATCAACTGGACCTGTATGAAACCAGGAGAAACCGTCTTTGGAGTCAACCTAGCTCTGGATGGAGAGGGGGAGGTTAGGGTAAGCTAATTAATAAATGATACTATTAATATTGAACCAGCCTTACATAAATCAAGTGTGTTCTTTGTACGAGGCACTGTGTTGAATGCTTTACTTGCATGATCTTTTTTAAAATCAGTCTCTCTGTTGTGACTGGGTCATGGGATATCATTATCCCGTCTTTCAGAAACTAAATGGAAACTAAATAAAATCAGAAAGAGGGTCACCCAGCTGGTTAGTGGTAGAGCCACAAAATTAAATCAGGCCTAGTATCAATACATAGTGAATTCCTTCACTATTGCCCTTCACTATTGCCTGGTGGCTGGGTCAGCATCACAGGAGTATAATCACAGAAGGAGTCTATGCCAGGTGCTCGATAGTTTATTTATGTATATAAGTGTATGGCTGAGTCACTTTGCTGTACAGAAGAAACTGGCACAGCACTGTAAATCAACTATATTTCAATAAGGAAAAAAATGCAAAACAAAAAGTTTATTTATTGATTAAATTCCCCTGAAACACAATTTCATGTTAATAAAAAGCTGATAGGGTTTCCCTGGTGGCGCAGTGGTTAAGAATCCGCCTGCCAATGCAGGGGACATGGGTTTGAGCCCTGGTCCGGGAAGATCCCACATGCCACAGAGCAACTAAGCCCGTGCGCCACAACTACTGAGCCCGCGTGCCTAGAGCCCACGAGCCACAACTACTGAGCCCGCGTGCCTAGAGCCCGTGCTCCGCAACAAGAGAAGCCACCACAATGAGAAGCCCATGCGTGCACCATAACGAAGAGTAGCCCCTGCTCGACACAACTAGAAAGCCCGCGCGCAGCAATGAAGACCCAACACAGCCAAAAATAAATTTATGAAAAAGAAAAAGCTGATAACAGTTACCATTTTTGTCCTAGGCAGTTTAATATATTATTTCAGTTTAATTCTCAAAACTATTCCATGAGTTACATTCTGGGGGTTTTTTTTCCCTTTCACTTGTGAGAAATTAAGCTTGGATAAACTAAGTCATTTGCTCAAAATCACCCAGCTAATGAGCATCAAGACTGCAATTTAGCCACAGATACTTTCTTTTGCCTTCAAGGCCTGCCCACCTAACCTACCCTCAAACACGGCAGTCACTCAAACCCCACCCTTTCCACTGCTCAGATGTGAAAAGAGACTCAAGACAGTAGAAGTCCTCAAAGCCAGAGGACAAGCAGGCTGCTGACCAGGCCCGCTGAGCGCCTGTCGGGCTCTATTCCCAGAGGTTTACTGCTTCATCATGCAATCTAATATGAAAGGAAAATTACAGGCAAGTCTTATCCAAAACACCGTAAGGTGCTGAGGGGGAGATGAGAGCAGCGAACAGGCTGGGGGGGGTGGGGCTGGGGGCAGGGGACAGGGCCCTCCTCTTGGTAAGCTTGAGCTTTAAGCCTTCTGAACCCAGGGAAATGGTATACAAAACTCAGTGAGCGGGGCTCTTCCCCACCCCACGGCAGCTCTGTGTCTGCAGGCATCAGTTTGTATAAGAGGTTGACTGAGTGACTGATTTTTCAGGGAAAAGAATCCATCACTTTCACACATTGTTAAAGTTATCTGTGGCCCCAAAAGACCTGGGATAAGAACACAGACTCCGCAAGGGCAGGAATTTTGTATCTCCACCAGCCAGCACGGTATCTGGCACGTAGCAGGCACTCAATGAATATTTGCCGAATGAATAAACAATCTGGAAGATAAACCTTGCTGACCTCCGGGATCAAGGTGGAAACTAAACCTTAGTCCCTTCGAGGACCAGGGGAACCAATCTATGAAGCAAGCAGTGGGCTCAGTCCTTGGCACCCTCAACACCACGGGACACCCCACGCCGTAAACTCTCCCAGTCACACTCTCATCCGGGAAACTGCAATCTTGATAACAAATCAACAACTTGCCTTTTTTTTTGTTTGTTTGTTTGTGGCCACACGCTCGGCTTTTAGGATCTTAGTTCCCCAACCAGGGATCAAACCCAGGCCCCGGCAGTGAAAGCACCAAGGCCTAACCACTGGACTGCCAAGGAATTTCCCAACATGGCTGTTTAAATATTTATTTATTCATTCATTCATGTTTGCTCCAGAAAAAAATGCTCAAAATTACAATGCTTGTTTTCCTGAAGTTTAACCCTCAGTATTTTTGTGAAGATAATGTCCATCACAGGGGGTCAGGTTTAGCTGTTCTGTCCCTCAGCAAGGGGGCTTCACTTACACAACACCCTTGAAGTGAGGGTGATATCTGAGACTCACACAGATGCCCTTAATTTTTATTGTGTGTGTGTGTGTGTATAGAAATCAGAACTTTTATACTAAGGTAAAACGAGAGTATGAGAATATTGCCTCTACTACAGTTCTAGTTTACTCATTTTATTATATTCATCAATACATCCTGACTGACTGAATATTATAAATACACTGTAAGTTATACGAAGATGACTGAACTAAATTATGAAAGAGGTTGGAAACATAATCACCAGAGAAGGCTAATGATAAAATTTCCCAAGTTCTGATTACTTCACAAAGTCATCAGTGAAATTCCTAAAGATTATAAACTCAAATGCTTTACTCACGCTTTTATATAACTTTAATATCTGCTTATTAGGGTGAAGGGTATCGATTTAAATAATAGTGAAACTATTCTTCACTTAACAGTTTTCTGACTACCTAGGCACTCTTCCAGGCACTAGGGATAGAGTAATGAAACAAACAAAATTGTAGCCTCTTAGAGAGTTTACATGTCAGTCAGAAAAACAAAAAATAAAATATATAAGGAGAAAATAAATCAGACTAAGGGATAAAAGGGGCTTGGGAAATCATGAAGAGGAGCCATTGTAAAATACTTAAGGGTCACTCATTAGACAATGCTTGCAAATTACAAAGTAAAATGCAAGTTGTCTCAGCCAAACACAAGAAATCCTAAACTATTCACTCTAGTAAACTCATTTGCAAGATTCAAGGCATTTTCCTATGCAACTACTTTTGGAGTTGAATAGACGTGAGCCTCAAGTTTCCTTCCATGTGAGAATGGAAAAAGAAATCAGAGGTTTATTTACAATAGCTAAATACCATGACATGAACGGCATATATTTTAACTTTTTTTAAATTAAAGATTTATTGTGCTGAGGCGCCCCCTACCTGGCATTACTCAAAATTTTCTGACACCATCTTGTGGTAACTTGAATATTCATGATTTAATTCACAAAAATGTATCTGAAGTCAGCTAATAAGGGGTCAAGAGAGGGAAGGCTGCTCAGAGAGGATCACCACCAGGAATGCCAATTGGGAAGACAGGAAGCAGGTGACCAGGTTTTTCTGGACACCTGTACAAACACAGTGTGACAGTGGAAAGGGTTAAGCTAGATCAGGATCAAGCCCATCGAAGACTTAATTGCGCATCTACTTTGCCCGTGCAGAGTGCTGTATTAGAGGTCACCATATGTATTATCTCATTTTGTCCTCCTCAAAATGAGTAAATCTCTTAACAAGCGTTAAGATAAGGAGTCTCCATGTTAAAAACATAATGGCATAAGACCTGCACACGAGCAGGGCAACCCTGGGATCTTCCGCTCCCTGCTCCACACTAGTGACTTTCATGGAAGCAAAGTGGACTGATGACCCAAATATCTACCAAAAACCCTTGCCATCCTTGGACCTCACTCAGTGGACCACAAACTGCAGTGTCTAATAATTACTGCACAGGGCTCTGCACATTTGCCATACTTTCTGGGTGACACAAGGGATTTTTCAAGGTATATTTGAGTTCATTCTGAATTTAC
The DNA here is from genome assembly GCF_965194825.1 of Balaenoptera physalus. Lineage (NCBI taxonomy): Eukaryota > Metazoa > Chordata > Mammalia > Artiodactyla > Balaenopteridae > Balaenoptera > Balaenoptera physalus. Next base: position 55,157,160 of record NC_138890.1, on the reverse strand, counting down.
TTATAATTTTTACATTCTTCACAGAACATAAAAACTAACCCCTTCCCTTTCCCCAAGATATAAATGTGTTGCAAATATCACTGCTTATATTATATGTATGTAACAGTCTAACAAGGGTAAAATGTAGACTCTCCTACACTGTCATATACCTTGCTTTCATTTGTTTTACATATTAAAAGGCAAGAGCCCAAAAATTTCAAAATAATGGGTAAAAAACAAAATATACATTAAAACAAATACATAGCTATGAAGAGTGAGAGGTCAAGAAATAGAGTCCATCTAACTACAGGAATAACATTCAGAAGATAGGGTATATTTACATTTCTCATTTACAGGGGGAAAATATAATAAGCTTTCATAAAGCCGACTCTTGAGAGTAAGGAGTTATTAACATATCAACTTTCCAGGACTTTGGTGGTCCAGTGGTTAAGACTCCAAACTCCCAATGCAGGGGGCCAGGGTTCGATCCCTGGTCAGGGAACTAGATCCCGCATGCATGCCGCAACTAAGACCTGGTGCAGCCAAATAAATAAATAATTAATTTTTTTTAAAAAAAAAGAAAGAAACAACTTTCCAAAAAGCTCAGAAGTCGATGCCTGCCTTTTATAATACTCCCACCAAAAAAATCAATGACCTCCAAAGGAGCCATTGTTTACCAGCTTCCAACTGGCATTATCCAAGAGAACACAAGGAAGCAGTTAAGCTGATATATCTGTATTAGTCCTTCAAAGAAGGCCAAGGAGACCTAAAGTAAGTCTGGTATATTAACATATCAGTTTTATAAGCATTAAGGGAATCTCTGCTACCCGGGCTGTTGCCAAACATGTACGTGCAAAGGGATGGAGCTGCTGAAAAGAGCTATGGCATTTAACTACACAAGGAAATCACTGCGAGCTGTGCCAAATTCCCTTTATGAGCTACATACTATTGTCTATCTTAGAAGAAAAGCAAAGCTGACTTTATACCAAGACCAAATGATTAGTCAAAATGTCAAAGACCAAAGACTAAACACATTTAAGTCAACAGACATTTTGAATGGCTGTTCATTGGCCTTCGCAATAGGAGGATGAAGTAGAAGAAACAAAGGACAAGGAGGCAAGATGTGCAGACTGTGATGCTGCCATCTGTGAAGCCCGGGTGGTGGACAACCAGATGATCCTCAAAGGCCCTTCTGGTGGGACAAGTTATGATTCTAAACAAAGGCCAGCCAACGTCATTTCACACTCATTCATACCAAAATGTCCCAATAATTGGCAATGACATAATGAAGTTTTTTAAAAAGAATCATTCATACAATTGTGACACCAAGGAAAATCCTCTTCCCTAAACATTAAATGCAGCACTATTTACAATAGCCAAGACATGGAACCAACCTAAATGTCCATCAACAGATGAATGGATAAAGATGTGGCACATATACACAATGGAATATTCCTCAGCCATAAAAAGAAAGGAAACTGAGTTATTTGTAGTGAGATGGATGGACCTAGGGTCTGTCATACAAAGTAAGTCAGAAAGAGAAAAACAAATACTGTATGCTAACACATATATATGGAATCTTAAAAAATAAAATGATACTGATGAGCATAGTTGCAGGGCAGGAATAAAGACATAGACATAGAGAATGGACTTGAGGACACAGGGGCAGGGAGGGGGAAGCTGGTGTAAAGTGAGAGTAGCATCGACATATGTACACTACTGAATGTAAAATAGTTAGCTAGTGGGAAGCAGCAGCATAGCACAGGGAGATCAGCTTGGTGCTTTGCGACGACCTAGAGGGGTGGGATAGGGAGGGTGGGAGGGAGGCTCAAGAGGGAGGGGACATGGGGACATGTGTATGCATATGGCTGATTCACTTTGGTGTACAACAGAAACTAACACAGTATTGTGAAGCAATTATACTCCAATAAAAATCTATTTTTTAAAAAAAATGCATACACAAACCCAATGCATTTAAAGTTACAAAGTCTACAAAATAACTAATCAGTACTCTTGGAAAGCACCATGGTCCAGAAAGCACTAAAGAACTGAAGAGGAGACTAAGATACAACAACACATTAAATGTAATGTGGGATCCTGGATTGAATCCTAGACTGAAAAAAAATCGTTTTAGTAAACAAGAGCCAAAATTTGAATAATGTTTATAGGACAGCTAACATGGTATCAGTGTTAATTCCCTGATTTTAAAAATTATATAGTGGTTTGAGGAAGTTAAGGACACAAATTTTCTGTCTGTTTTTGCAACATTTTGTAAGTCAAATTATTTCTAAATGAAAAGTTAAGAAATAAACGAAAGTAAAATAAAGACAGTCTGGGAAACAGAATGAGTTTTAGAATCTAAGAGACCTCAGTTGAAGCCCACCTATGGGAGTCTCAGGCAAATTATCTCAGTCAGTCACAGTCTTTTCATCTGTAAAATTAGAAAAACAAAAACAAAAAAAAAAACAAAACAAAAATCTACCTCAAAGAGTTGTTATAGTAATTCAAGGAAATAATTTTATGTAAAGTGTAACACCTGGCACCTTACTGGTTTTGCTACTAAAAAATGACTCAATATTTTTGAAAACTTAGTTTCAAGACTTCAGTCTTTATCTTGTAACTTACTGTGGTGTCATATTAAGTATACTATTAGTGTCCATTTGCAATCCAGATATATTTAAATGAGTATTCAAAAATTACTAGAAGATATTTCTTATTTTCCTAGACTAGTAAAACCTCACAAGCTTATGCTTTACCATTGCAGAATTTGTAGAAGATACGACAAGGACTCCTTGACTCATCCCTACCCACTAGCATTAGGGAAAGCGCCACATTGGAGAAGAGAATAGAGAGAATACTTACTTTTAAAAAAGGCAACAAACTCTTAAGTACTCTAAAAGCTCTTATATATTTATAATTAAAACGTGAATCTTGCCCCATACTTTATGTCTGTGATATGCCCCTGAGAAGGCACTTATCACAAAAATTAATTTATTTTCTTTTGTCCCCTTTGACAGTGAGCTCCTTGAGGCCAGGGCTATGTTTTTTTGTCTTTTTTTTAAACATGTTTTTTTGTTTTATTTATTTATTTATTTATTTTTATTTTTGGCTATGTTGGGTCTTCGTTTCTGTGCGAGGGCCTTCTCCAGTTGTGGCGAGCGGGGGTCACTCTTCATCGCGGTGCGCGGGCCTCTCACTGTCGTGGCCTCTTTTGTTGCGGAGCACAGGCTCCAGACGCACAGGCTCAGTAGTTGTGGCTCACGGGCCCAGTTGCTCCGCGGCATGTGGGATCCTCCCAGACCAGGGCTCGAACCCGTGTCCCCCGCACCGGCAGGCAGACTCTCAACCACTGCGCCATCAGGGAAGCCCCAGGGCTATGTTTTATTTAGCTTTTCATCTCCCAGGGGCCAAATGATACACAGACCTATTGTGGATTTCTATTAGGAGACATATAATGAATGTTTAACTATTATACTTTGATAATTAAAATTTTCCTATCTTTCAGGCACTGATTAAGCCACAACCTCTACTAGGTAACTTACTAAGTATGCTTTAATATTATTTAAATGACATTTTAAGAATAAGTCATAATTCAAATATGTACCTTTATTCATGCTTACTCTCCCCTTAATTACTTCTAGTTAAAAAGATTTCTGCAAAAATAAATAAATAAATAAATAAATAAAATTCTGCAGACTACTTCTCTCAGCTTTTTATTTTCAAGTTCATGGATTACATGTCACAAATTATTTCTGTTAGTATTACTATAACGATTTTTAACAAGTACTTTAAAAGTACTTGTTTTAAACAAGTACTAAAGCACCTACTGTGTGGTGATATTAAACTATGTATATTGTATGCAACTGTGTGCATTATCCAACTTACTTTCCCCCAACAACTCCAGAAGATATTATTATTATTAATATTATGCAGATGAGGAAACTGAGGCATAGAAAAATAAACTGACTTGCCCAAACTCACACAGCTAGAAGCACCCCGACACCTGGCTGATGCCAGAGCCCACGCTCTTCCTGTCTGCACCTTCTTCCCGTCGTGCCTAATTTTCTAGTAGAATTGAGGATAGGAAGATAAAAGTGAAGAAAGACTATTATAGTGTGAACAAAAAGATAAATAACCATTATGCATTAGGCCTATCATTTTCAAATCACTTATTTTGGAAATACGGGTCCACTCCAAATATTTCAGGAGCTCTGTAGGGAGAGATGTTCCACACGGGTCAGATATGCAAGGGAGAAAAAAGAGGATCAGAAATGGAAACATTATTAATTACCCAATCAACTTTCTACTCTAAATGGAAATAGCCATTCATAAATCCCCTTTTTGAGTTTAAGGGTAAACATTCAAACCATTTTGTTCACAACATCAAGCTCCTGGCTAGAATAAATAAAATCCGAGGCCACTGTGTTGAAGCAAAGAAATTATTTTAATCTGTCCGTTTGATTACAGTACCCAAAGTAAGGACATGTTACTGAACCCCACACCGGCTTCGGTCTGAAATTACACAGGGCTAAATCCTGAAGAGAGTATTTCACTCATTCATTCAATAAGGATTTGCTGAGTACCTACTATATCCAGGATCTCTTTGGATACTTGAGATACATCAGGAACAGATGATAAAATCTCCACCCATGAAGCTTACACTCTATTCACAGTGACTCTTTTACCTACAGCATAACAAGAAAATCAACCTGAACAACTCTATGGTAAGAAAAACTGTCGCTTCTCTGGCCTCATTTAAGAATAAACAAGAAAAATCCAGGCCACATAATGGCCTTTTTTATGACTTTAAATTTCAGGTAGACAAAATTTAGAAAGTCTTTTAGGAAGAAATTTTTAGCAAATCTAGGAATCCAGCTCATGCAAGGCAAGCCCATTAAACAGACCCATGTTAGCTTCCAGAGATGAGTAAGCCTATCAGCTGCTATATCCATCTATTCAACAGTGTGTTCTCTTTGTAGATGGTTTTAAGTAAAAGGAAGGAAACAGCTATAAATGATGAGAACTAGAAAGCTAAGAGTCATTCAAAGAAAGAAACCAAAACACACTGTCAAGACCACTGACACTGTAGTTCATGGAAAGTACAGTTTAGCATCTGATGAATAAACCATTTTGGTTCTCACAGCACTCCTCCATGAAGAGTTCATTGAGAAACATTGCACTCCACGAACAAAGAGTATTGTGGTGTTTGTTTTCAAGGTGCCACTTAGCTTTGCAAGCATGTAGCTAATATTTTGCCTGTGGTATCCAACAGGCAGGTGTAAGAAGAGCAAACATTCCTCAGGTTTTAAAAATAGCAGGATATTATAACTTGGAAGGCAAGCCCTAACATACCAAAAGCCAGAGATCAGTAGACTCTATTTAAAATAGAACTTCCTCAGCGCTGTAGCACTTTCAAACATACCATTGTGCAAAATCAGATTAAATGCTTCCCAGAGATCCTATGATTGTCCCTTCTGCCAAGTGCTTTCCTTTGAATAAAAAAAAAAAAAATACAAAAAGACTAAAAGAAAAATAAAAGTGTATTTTGCCAAAAGGATCATTCTTACTACCTTATGCTTTAAAAGAAACATATGCTTGTCAGACTGTTACACATCTGATCCTCACAACAATCCTGGGAGATTGGTGGGGTACATAGCATATCATTTCACAGATAAGAAATTAAGACAGTAGGGTTGTCTCATAAGGTTGTGCATGTTGCTCACTGCACAAGGTTTTCCAGTCAAGCAGGCCATTGGGCACCTAGAAGAAGGAGCACTTTTTTCTAACTTGCATAAGTAGCCCCATACACCTCCCACTAGCCCCATTTACTGTGAGCTTATGGGTGTAGACCACCTAGATGATGCCTCTTTCTAATTTGCTCAAAGGCACAGTATAGGCTGGTGAAAACTGTTTCCCGAGGCCACCTCAAAACTGCTTTTAATGAAGGAAGCACAATGATTGGAATCCAGGTCTACTGACTTCCAGTTCATGGCTTTAAATAATGCAAGGTGGGGACCTCCCTGGTGGTCCAGTGGTTAAGACTCCTCGCTTCTACTGCAGGGGGCACAGGTTTGATCCCTGGTCAGGGAACTAAGATCCCGCATGCCATGCGGCCAAAAAAAAAAAAAAAAAAGAGAGAGACAAGAAAAAAGAATGAATAATGTAAGGTGAAAATTCTCAGAGCAACTGAATTTATTGACATCCTAGAGACAGTCACATAGCCCCATCCAGGGATCTCTGAAGGACTGCTTTGTGAATAGAAAGAATGGAAGTGTAGTGTCCATAGAGATAACACTGTCCCATCCCTAGACCTTTTCTACAAATGTTCTCCTCCACTTTCCCTAGCCTTACCTTCCAAAATGTCCTCCTCAGTTTTTTTTTTTGTTGTTTTTTTTAATATTCACAGCAGCTTTATTTATAATAGTTAAATACTAGAAACAATGCAAATGTCTACCAACATCCCTCCTCAGTTTTTATGTACAATGTGCCAGGCACTTTGCTAAGTATTGTACAAGAACTCTTCCAGATCCTAACTGAACCCAGCTGGAGAAGCGACCTCAGCTGTAACACATGGCACCTAAAAACTGCCCACCTGAGCGCAGTCAACCCGTAGAAATGTGAGAATTAAAAGCTTTCCATCAAAAGCTTACCATTGGTTTAGGCCACTAAATCACTAGGGTGATCTGTTACACAGCAGATTACCCAAACAATGTATTTTCTCACCCTCGCACCTTCAAAGCTATACCCTTAGACCAGGCACAACCGGTCGGAGATGAATAAACCCTGAGAGAAGACTGCAGGCAAAAGGAAACTGAGATTGGATAAAGAGCACACAAAGTAGAGTCTACAGCACTGTATTCCCTCAGTGATTATCTGAGTGTCTATTATGTGCAAGGCAGCACAGCCTGGTGATTAGGGGGTGTGAGCTTGGATTCAGATGTGTTGAAATCCTGGCTCTCCCACTTGCTAGCTGTGGGAACTTGGAATCTGAACCTCAGTTTCTCCAGACCATGGAATGGAAGTCAATCATAACTACTTCCTGAAGCTGCTGGGAGGACTAAAAACGATACCGTATGACAGCACTTCCTCCCCCGCCCAGCTGGCCTAGGAAACTCGTCTCATGTTTCAGCCATCACTTCACAAATGTCACTTTCTCGAAGAAGCCTTCCCTCATGCCACCCTCCGGGACTTCACAACACTGTGAACTTTCCCTGTGTAAATACACATCATCAGCTGGAGTTATGTGTTCACTTGTTAATCATTTATTAATGTCAGTCTCACCCACCAGAGACCATCAGCTCCATGAGAAGAGAGTCTGTCTGTGGTGCCCTACACCCAGCGCAGAGCCTGGCACGCAAAGTGTCTCTAAACACCTGCTGAATGAAAGAAAAGCATTTAGCCCAGAAGCTTGACACATGCCAAGTACTCTCTAAATGAGAGCTTGGCACTGTGCTACGTGCTTCTTCAGGAGTGAGACCTACCCCGAGGAAGCTTAGAGTCTAATGAGGGAAAAGACATGCAGTAGTAACTACCCAACACTGTAGAAGACGGTCACTGAGGCCCAAAGTGTCCCTCCAGCTCTGACAAGGCAGAGATTGCCTCTTGATGAGGAAAACCCAGAAAGGCTTTCCAAAGGGGCAGTGGCATTGGAGAATCCACACTCCAAAGTGCCAGTCCTAAAACAAAAATGGGGTGTTGGCTTTTTCTCTTTAGGGCCCAGAAGCCTGGCCTAAGGCAAAGTCTACAGCACATCTGTAATTCACTTATTCATTCATTTATTCATTCATCATTCATCAGATTTGTACTGAGCACCTAGTAGGTACCAGGTACTACATACAGGAGATAATTAACAATATTAACCCGCTGACATTCCTCCCCCAAAAAAGGCCTCCATGGCACCATCATGTTAACCAGGGTCCTACTCACTCCTTTGTGACCTGGGCCCCCAACTGCATCCCCTAATGGAGGTCAGGTCTTATCACTTAAAAAAATCCATCTCCAGGCTTCCAGGTGGCACACTGGGAGCACTGCCAGTGGCAGCTGTCCAAGGCAAATTACAATTCTTGCAAATCTTCCTCAAGATTGTGAAAGCTGAAAGAAGATCTGATACAACACTCATCTGGGGACAAAGAATGTCACCTGCCATTTCAGTAAACAAACGATGTTGTGGCCATAGGTCCTTCAGCCTCTGCAGCCATCCCCAGCGGTGCACCCTGAGGGGATTCAGGACAGAGAAAAACAGGATACAGGTCCTAGATAGTTAAGGCACTTATCAAAGGAATTTCAATGAGCCCAGACTCTTGCATTGTTCCATACACAGAAAAAAGCTAATTTCATTAACTTGAGATGTCCCGTTTTCTTTAATTAGCAGTAATCTTTGGATGGTCAACTATCCTTTTTTCTGTTTGAACTCCTATATATCCTGGTTCCTCCCTTAGCTCCTCAGACCAGCCCCAAGGAGCTATCTCAGAGGCTGTGTCCCGGCTTAAGTCCTCAGCAAGTCTGCCCAATAGAACATAATTCTCAACTTTCAGGTTGTGCATTTTTTTACGTGGACACATCTTAGATGCAGAAACTGAAGCCTAGAGAGAAAACGACCCTTGACCAAGGTCATCAAGTGAACTAACTAAAGGCAGAACCAGACTAGAAAGAAATTTCCCATTCTACCATTGCGAGCCACAGTCCCAGGAGCAGCCCTTGAGATAAAGAGGGCCACTGAATATTGAGGCTAGGGTGTACAGTTATAGTAGCACAAACAACAACAATATATTTTAAAGAACTTAGCAAGCATCAGTCACTGTGATAAGCACTTTACGGGAATTATTTCACTTGAATCCTCACAACTCCTGAGTTGGTACTATTATTTTTCCCATTTTACATATTACAAAACTAAGGCACGGAGACTGCCCAAAGTCCCAAGCTGTTAATAAAAGAGAAAGTGGCGAGGTGGTAGATGACGGCTTCAACAGCCTCCACTAGCTTTGAAGGAGTCAATGATGTACTAGAGAGATCGACAAGCCCTGTGCAAGCTCACCGGGGCTCCAGAACTTGGGTTCCCCGCGACTCTCCCTCCAGCTGGGGCAGGGTGTGAACGTGATGCCGCGCACGGAGCCTTTCCCTCATCCTGGTGGGGGAGCTCTCAAGGAAATCCACCCCCGCCCTCGGCCAGCACATCCCAGAGGCGAAACCCGCAGTTGGAAGGGGAGACCGACCGTGGGTGTGGACCTCCGAGGGCAGAGGGGTGCAGAGTGGAGGAGAGGGGAGCTGCGGGCGCCCGCTGCCCAGAGCGCAGACCGCTGGGCCACCGGGGCAGCGCGGGAGAATGCGAGCCCCGGCCGAGACTGAGCGGGGCGAATACCTTTCGGAGGAAGCTGGCGACCACCTGCTCGAAGGGGTACTTGAACACCTCGTGCACGTCCACGGTGACCCCCATTCCGGCGCGCCGACCACGCCTCCGCGAGCACACTGCTGCTGGAGCTCTGTGTGTGCCAGGCCGCAGGCGTCCACACCAGGGTAGCCGAAGGGGCGTGGGGGGGGTTTTTCTCCTCCTTTTTCAAACTTTCGAAACTTTATTGTCCACTCGGAGAACCAGACAGTCGGTCATGCCCCCGCCCCCTTCCGCCAGCGTCCCGTCGGGCGGCGGGCGCGGGAGGTGCCGGGGCCCCTGGCGGGGTCGGCTGGAAGCGCCTGGAGCGGTCCGGCCCCGGCCCCGCCCCTCCCCGCGCATGTCACGCCTCGCTCGGGCCACGCCACGCCCCCGACCACGCCTATGGACCCAAGTATCAGCCCGGGAGCCGCCGCACAGCGCCTTAGCGGCTTGGACCTTGCAACTGGGGCTTTTGTTATCACCTCTCCTGGAGCCTTAAGCCGCTACTGGCAGCGCTAAAAAAAAAAAGTAATAATAAATACATAAACTACCCTCCCTCCAAGTTTAGGGATTGTAATATAACCCTCCTCGTGTTGCCGAGTCCGGTGTGACAAAGGCCAACAACTGCATTACCCACACGACCCGGGCAGCTGCCTCTGAGGCTTTAGGTTGCGTCTCAAGTACTTAAAAATTGCCCGTATCTGCATCTGACTCCGTAAGGAAATCCTACGCTCATGAAGGTTAAACACCATGGAGCAAGGAAACCAGGGATACAACAAGAATTTTGAGTGTTCTTCACTCGACTGTACAGATTTTACAAGAGCAGGCAAGTGAATCCATTAATCCAATAATTTATCCAACATGTTACTTCCTGAGCACCTACTATGCGCCAAGCACTGTGGTAGGCACTGAATTCCGCAGTAAGGAAAGCACAGTCCCTGCTGTCAGATGATTTAACACCCAATAAACAAAATAGAAAAAGAAGCAGGATAATAGGTCAAAGTTACAGGTGGCATGATTTTAGCTCGGATAAATAAGGGAGGTCTCTGAGGTGGTGGCTTTTACATTTATAATTTTATAATCTCACTTACACATAGTCATACTGGACTGACAAAACCCTAGCCTTGGATAAATCCAGCTCTCCACTTACTCACTGCCTCACCCAAGCCACTGAAAGGGCCTGGAGGAAACTATACACCCAGGCCTCTGTTTAGATTCATAACCACCAAACTCAAGGGGCCTTTTTAATGGTGCTTAGACAAAAACACTGCAATTCTCTAACCTACTTACTGTCCCAGGCTCTTCTCTCTTCAAACCTCCAACACCTCCCTCCCCAGCCTTACTCTCAGGTGATTACCTTGCTTCCTTTTTCCCTTAGTAAAGAGGAAACATCTCTCTACCACATCTATCTACCCACCTGTCCAAATGGCCTGCCTTCTCCCCTGTTCTTGTGGACAAACTGTTGCCACTTAGTTGAGGGCCAATCTCTCCACTTGTCCACCAAATCCAGGCATGGGCTGCAGATGGTTAACAAACAGCTCTCCTTTAAAAAACAAACCGAAACAAGGCCCTGATGTCTAATGGCTGCATTTTTTGTGGTGTAAATACTCCCACCACGGCCAATTTGAAATGACCAGCATGGTGTCATTTCCACCACCCACTCACGATAGACATAACTGCAAGAACACAGACCATGGTAAAGGTAGTAATGAAGTTAGGAAGGGAAGCTTTTTGAATATCTATTACCTTTTAAAATATAGTTTATTTAATAGTAAATTTATATAATTTAATATTTAATTACAGTTGTGTTTAACAACCAGCTGATGAGGGTCAGAACACAGTAACCCAAAACGTGCACCTTAGCATATAGGATAGTTTAAGCTGAAGGAGTCTGAGAAAACAGCAGAAGCAGGAAGATCTCGCTGGCTGTCCCCCGCCCTTCTCCCCTGAAGCAGGTCATAAGACCTTCTTCTAACAGGTGCCCCTCTATTACTACCACGGAGGAAAGAAGCATCTTTATCTCCAGGATGAAGGGTCACCAGGAAGAATCTGAACAAAGAGGCCTTGCCAAGTTTCCCCCAGTTTATTACACTTACCTTGTACCCTTTGTCCTATCATATTTCTCCACAACTGCCCACTCTTCATCAAACCTAGAATAAAAACACTTAGGTTTAACCATTTCTTCAGGTCTTCATTTCCTGATGAAGGCTCCCATGTCAGTTATAAAACTTACAGTAAGTAAATGTGTATGCTTTTCTCCTGTTAATCTGTCTTTGTCAGTTTAATTTTCACATCCAGCCAGGGACCCTAAGAGGGTCAAGGAAAACTTTTTCCTCCCCTACACAGCTCTACCACATCCCTAAAAGTTCTTTGTCCTCTTTCTGGTTCAAGCACATCTCAAGCCATATCTACTCCCTCTTTTTTGCATCATCAGTTTTGCCTCTATTGGATCATTACAACCAGCATACAAGTACACTGTGATTTCTTCCATCTTAAAAAAAAAAAAAATCTAGGGGCTTCCCTGGTGGTGCAGTGGTTGAGAATCCGCCTGCCAATGCAGGGGGCACAGGTTCGAGCCCTGGTATGGGAAGATCCCACATGCCGCGGAGCAACTAAGCCCATGAGCCACAACTGCTGAGCTTGCGCGTCTGGAGCCTGTGCTCCGCAAGAAGAGAGGCCGCGATAGAGGCCCGCGCAGCGCGATGAAGAGTTGCCCCCGCTTGCCGCAACTAGAGAAAGCCCTCGCACAGAAATAAAGACCCAACACAACCAAAAATTAATTAATTAATTAATTAATTAATATATTTTTTAAAAAAAATCTACTCTTAACCCCATATCTTCTTCCAGCTCTATTTCAACTCTCTGCTCCATTTTTTTCCTATAATCTCTTGAGCCCATTCCAGCCAGTTCAGGCCCCTGGCACTCCACTGAACTTACTGCTGTCAAGGTCACCAAGGACCAAATTGCTAAACCCACTAGTTAATTCTTAATCCCCACCTTACTAAACCTATGGGCTGCATTACCTTGAAATACTGCATGAGAAGTGGGGTGGAGAGTTAGGCACCAAAGCCATTACATGTTGAATGTATGTATAAAGCAACTCTACTATATCACCAACCCATCCTTACGGGAAAAAAAACAAACACCAATGTCCCTGGGGAATTACACAGGCCTACAAAGGACAGATAATTTACTTGTGGAGTTGATGGTGTCTCTAATCTGCCTCTGCAACCAGACAGCATCTGGAGACTGGGTGTGAAAGAGAGGCTCCTACCAGACTGGACAATGTGCCCACGCTCCACCTGGGCCACCGACTTCTTCCAGAATGTATCCTTGGACAGCTGCTCACCCACTCCTGATTAACCAGCCACAAAAGGCCAAGGTTGTGTCCTGAAAGATTAAAGGACCCAGCACCTGCTGGCTCTACTTGGGCTGGCTGGCCAACTGCCTTGTGTAAGAACAAACGCTACCTGCCCGTTCCAAGGACATCAGAGCACTCTGAAGGTGAAAAGGGGTGCCAGGCTTGACAAGGGAGGCCACCTCCAAGCAGTCTTGTGACTCAGAATCACAGCCAGTTTGCACAACTTACCTGCTGTGTCCCAAGGAAGAGAAAAGGGCTGTGAAACAAATTTCCTTTGCTTTGAAATTGAGTGGCTTAACCAGTCAGGGACTCGAGTTTGGAAAATTGCTGGCCAACCTCACAAGTTCATGACCTTATTTGGCCTTTAAGATACCAGACTCATCTTTGTATCTTCAAGGCAAGGCCCAGTAGAAGAACATCCAATACGTTTGGATGGGATGAACGGATGATTGGCCCTTTATAAATATTGTGAGGTTTAAGTGGATGGAGAGCTTCAGCCCTGACCTTCTCTCCTTGCCCTCTCGCCTCTGTGCTGTTCTCACCCTCTTCATGCTGACCGTCTCTCTCTCTCACTGATCTTTTTATCCAGTCTTGTAATTGTCTGTTTATGTGAATTCTCCATTGAACTGTGAGGTTGTCCAGACTGGAAAGAACTGTGTCGTATTCACTCTTCCCTATTCAGTGCTGAGTAGGAAAAACCTCAGTCCGCCTCTTGTGTTTCTTTTATTCTCACATTACTACCACACTCACAACACTTTTGACGCTAGATGCGTAGGGGTTTCCCTCACATCAAGCAATTCTGTGACACCAGCTGGGTGTCCTCCAATTTAACTCAATTCTGACACGATCTATCTGGAGATAGCTTCAGACCCCACAGGTTAAGGGCTCATTCCCACAAGACTGCCCCTCCCTCCAGATGTCAAGCCCAAGTCAAGGTGATTACCTGATGGGCTATAAATCAGAGGTTCCCACGGTTCAATTAATTTGCTAGAGCAGCTCACAGAACTCAGGGAAACAGTTTACTTACTGTGTACCGGTTTATTATAAAAGGATATGACAAAGGTTAGAGATGAACATCCAGATGGAAGAGTTGCACAGGACTAGGTGGGAAGGAGCATCGAGCTTCCATGCCCTCTCTGGCCATCCCACTCCCCCAGCACCTCCACATGTTCAGCAACCTGGAAGCTCTCCAAGCCCCATACTTCGGGGATTTTTATGAAGGCTTCATCACACATAGGCAGGATCAATCGTTAACTCCACTTCCAGCCCATTTCCCGTTTCTGGAGCATGGGGGATGCGGCTGAAAATTCCAAGTTTCTAATCCTGGTTTGGTCTTTCTGGTGATCAGCCCCCATCCAGCAGCCTACCCAGAGTTGCCTCATTAGAAAAAAAGGCACTCCTATCACCCAGAAATTTCCAGGGGATTTAGGAGCTTGGTGTCAGGAACAGAGTCAAAGACCAAATATTAGAACAAAATATGCTCCTAGTGCTTTTATCACTTAGGATATGACAAGGGTTTCAGGAGCTCTGTGCCAGGAGGAGTTTAAGAGGTGGGAGAGGGGAGTGTAGGGGGGAGGGGGGCAGAGACCAATATATGTTTTTTCTATTATTCTACAAGTGCCTAGCACATAGTATATATTGAATAAATTCATGAATGTACTTAACATAGAATATGACCTTGAGCGAGTTCCTTCCTGCCCCTGCACCTCAGTTTCACCATCAACAAAATAACCACATGGGCCAATTTTATCTCTAAATTCCCTTCTAGCTCCCTGAGATTTCAGATATGGACTAGAGACTCAGGGCAGGCAACATGGATACAAGGGCACAAAGCAGAAATCTGCAGGGAAAACCAGGCAAAATCTCAGAACAAGTTCACAATGTCAGGGTAAGTTAGACCCATGGCATCATTGAACCAGACTTCTCTTCCCCCAATTAAGGATGACACTAACCAGACAAAGCGTATGGTCAGGCCACTCAGGATAGCCGTTCTCTTGCTCTCTGTACATCCCCTGCTTTAACTACACCTACTCACATGACTGACCTTCCCTCTAAATCATAGAGCCTAATTGGTAAATGCCTACATACTTGCCCCTAGCCCCAACTAGTGATTGTTCTAATCTTTAGATCAGAACTACCTCCACTATGTTAATTTATCAAAGGGGCGTGCCCCTCTGCTGGTTTCCCTGGTAACCTGACGTCAATTCCCTCTGCAACTGGTGACACGTACACATTCCTCCCCAGGCAAAGACTTCTGCCATGCCCTGCCCTCCATCTGCAGACAGTGGGGTGACGGTGGGGTGTAGCTCCAGGACCTTGCTTTAGACGTGTAAGCTCTCCCATCTATTAAACCAGTGATGTCTCTGTCCCTGACTCCGGGCTCTTTCTTCAGTCTTAAGGCTGGGCAAGGCTTGCAGGCCTGAGGGGTGCAGCTCAACACAACGGAAGTTCAAGAATTTTAATCAGGCAGAGAAGAAACGTTCCAGGGCAAGGAGCCAGCTGGTCATCATACCATCCACGTGTTACAGGGAACCTAGAAGGTATTCAATTTCCAATGCAGAGCAAAACAAATATGTAAAATATCTGGTATTACACAAGTATGTGTGCTAAGGAGAAAAAGTGGAGAAGAAGGATGATAAATGGGGGCAGGGCAGAAGGGAAGACTTCCCAGACAAAGTGACATTTAAGTAGAAGATTTGAAAGAAGAGAGGGAGCAAGTCATGCTCATATTTGAAGGATGATCATTCCCGGCAGAGGGAGTAGCAAGTTCAAAGGCCCTGAGACAGCGTTCCTTTGCCTGGTGTATTTGAGAACTGAGGCCAGTGTGGCTGGAGCAGAGTCCTGGGAGAAAAGGTCAAAAAAGTAATAAGGACGTAGGTCACATAGAGTCTTCTAGGCCATTGGTGAAGATTTTGGCTTTATCTCTGTGTGAAATGGGAAGTTACTGAAAACTTTGAGCTGGGGAGGGACATGATAAGAACTATTGCTATCATGAAAATCCTGGTGGGTAAATTTTTATCAACATGTTTCATTGCTTTTTTAGAACAGTCCTTGAAGGGTAGTTACAGGGTAAAAAGATAGAACTTTTTTTTGAGGACCATTTTAACCCTGTCACCACCTTGATCTTAGACTTTCAGCCACCAGAACTGTAAGGAAATAAATTTCTTTCTTTTTTTTTTCTTGGCCATGCCACGCAGCCTGTGGGATCTTAGTTCCCTGACCAGGGATTGAACCTGGGCCCTCGGCAGTGAGAGCACAGAGTCCTAACCACTGGACCTCCAGGGAATTCTCAGGAAATAAATTTATATTGTCTGAGCCACCCAGTCTGTGGTGCTTTGTTATGGCAACCCCAACAAACTAACACATCATCTTAACTTGCTCATCTGTTAAAATTCTCTTTCCAAATAAGGTCACATTCACAGGTGCTGGGCATTAGGACTTTAATACCTTTTAGAGGACAAAGGTATCAACCCACAACACCAGACACAAATGAGCAGAGATCAAAAATGAAAAGAGAATCTGGTGGAACCGGATTTCCAGGTCTAGTCCCTGAATCCCATGAGTTGCCCTGTTTCCTGCAGCTCCTTGGGTTTTCTGAGTTTCTCCAGAATCCTTCTAGTAAATCGCCTTTTCTGCTTAACTTAATTTGAGTTGAGTTTTCTAACACTTTCAACTGAGACTCCTGCCTAATATAATGTGGGAGAAAAATTTAGCTGTTATGAGTTCATATGCCAGGAAAAAAAGAGAAGAGAAAAGAACCCCTTATTGCCTGCCAGGCCTTATTCCATCTGCAAATCAACCCAACTCTTGATACCTTTGAAAGTTGAGCTGCCTTTCACATTTATATTTTCAACTCTCTCTTTTTACTTTTTCCACCTTGATTGTTTAGAAATCCAATGAGAACTTTATTCATTTTGTTTGGTAAAACTGCATCCTTTAAGGTCAATTTACCTCATGATGTTCGTACAAAAGGAAATTTTCTTTGTAATAGCGGTAGCAATTAATGGCATGAATTTTAAAAGAATCTAAGATATTTCCTGTCTGAGAAGACCAATTTTAAAAGACTGATCTCACACCAGACTGAAAACCAGAAATTACGGAAGGGCAGTTGTGGTCATAATACAGGCAACAATAATAATAAAACAAAAGGCACACAGAGAGAATTTCAAAAGAAGTATAACTTAGAAAGCTAAGGGGTAACATATTCAGCCTCAATGAGAATAAGTTTACCAAGTCTTTTCCCTTCCCACCTATTTTTCTAGGGCAAGAAGGGGTGAGCAGTAAGGCACTGGAGCGCTGGAATTGTTGGAGGGGAAAGAGGCAACCATGAAGAGCCCCAGGGCAAAGGAAGAGTGAGTTTAGGGACAAATAACAAACTTAAGACAACTTAACTTTGCCTAGAGTTAGTTATTACTTTTCTCAAAGGACTATCTGATTGATGAGATCAGGCAGAAATGTGAATGTCATCAGTCAATGACGTACAGGAGGATTGGGGGTGCTTTGGGAGATACAACTACAGGTAGTGAAGAATGCAGGATTGGGCAAAGAGATAATCTGCCCCAAAATATGGTTCCAACTGAGTCTCAGCCAACCGTATAGGAGCAGAAGCTCTGGTTCTGGGAGAGCCCCACTGAGGCGAAGGGCTAAGGGAGGCAATTCCCTTGCAGTGCAGGACAATTCCCAGTGAGGAGCGTGGCTTTGAGTTGGGAGTTGGAGGAAGCATAGATCCTGAAGAGGGGATCTGGGTAGAGTACCACATCCATTATCATTCCTACCTACAGTTTACAGATGAATAAACTGAAGCTTGCAGAGGTTGACTTATCTGAAGGGAGTAGAATCCAGTCTCCCAAAATTTTTCTCTGCAGAGGTGTAAACTAATAGATACAAAGTCACTGGAAGAAAACTGGAATGATTTGAAGGCAGAACACAAAAGAGCGTTTAGATTAAAGGCATTCATACTTCTAAAGAAAGAATAAGCCAATCAAAAGAGGTATTGGTGACTTATGAAAGCATGAGAAAATAAAATTCGAGGTAAACATAAATATTAGAGAAATTACCCCTAGAAATAGATGATTCATGCAAGAACTTTGAATAATTCTTTCCTCGTTGGAAAAAAAAAAATTCTTTTCCAGAACGGTCACATCAAGATTAACTTAAGCCATCAAGCAACTGCCTTTGTTTGCTCACCAAGAAGGCTGATCTTACCAGTAAGAGCATATCTATTTAATGTGGTAGTGATGTCTCAGAATAAAGTGGCTCCTGACTTTGCTTTTAGCTCCCCAAAAGCTTAAATGACTTATTGTAGATGATATTATGCAGTGGTTGTGTGTACTTGGTTACCCCAAGTCTACCCCTAAAATATGGATGCTTTCTTAGTTAGAGATGAGATAAAAGAGATGCTGAGCATGCAAGTCAAAGGGTTAATTCCAGGGATGTAACACATTTACCGATGTCCCATGTACCTAACATTATTCTTACTTGTGACCAGGCATTAGACTTGCTTTTTTTTTTTTTTTTTTACTATAGCTGTTACCATTGTCATTCCATATGGTGACTTGGAGGCTAGGCCGGGCTGTTTTTTCTGCATGAAGCCACATTCCAGCGAGGCTATCAGTGTCTCTCTGGGACAACCGATTAAACAACAGTTTAAGGATGGGGAGATCATTCTGAGTCCTCCCAAGATGCTAATTAGTCCATCAACATCTGCTTCCCTAACCTCAGGGTTGGAATAAAGAGGGAGCTTAAATGGCAATTTCTCTGGGCACAAACCTTAGATGATTGATTCATCTACCATGACGTATGATACCAACCAGCCAAAAGATGCCCCATGACCTGAGAATGAATGAGGAACATCACAACTTATAATTAAACAACGATGGGGC
Organism: Balaenoptera physalus; assembly: GCF_965194825.1. NCBI lineage: Eukaryota > Metazoa > Chordata > Mammalia > Artiodactyla > Balaenopteridae > Balaenoptera > Balaenoptera physalus. The sequence continues at coordinate 55,138,571 of NC_138890.1, read as the reverse complement.
TCCAGAAGGAAGGGTCAATCCAGACCTCCCCTCTAGCACTACCGGAGTCCATGGTTATGTTGCTAAGGGAAAAGGCAATTAAACAAGAAAGAACTGGTCATGTTAGTTCCTGGGACAAACATTTCTGGGACTCAGGAGGCTTATGTAAGGTGAATAAATAATTCTTCCTAGGTCTATTTACTATCCATTCTTTCTGCTAGTATTTATTAAGCATCTTCTGTGCAGCTGGCACAGAATGTGTTAGAACATAAAGAAAAGTAAGATACAGTTCCCCCTTCGAAGGGTAGGCTGGGAATTGTTGGTTGTTTACTCTGCATTCATCCTGCCCTCTGTCTTCAGGATAGAACCCTGTTTTTCTTCAGGTGTTCACTCTACCCCTAGCTTCAGTGGTGGGCTTTACTGGCCTAGGACAGATCTTCATTACCACTGATTGGCAGTAGAATGGGCATCTGACCCAGTGTGGACCAGTGAGACATAAAGAGAGGTTTACTGGGGCCACAGCCTTGGTTTGATGCCATCCCTGTGATGACAGGAAGCAACAGATAGGAAAATCTGGGCCTTTTTTTCTTTTTTTTTTTGCAGCACTGCACAGCATGTGGGATCTTAGTTCCCTGACCAGAGATTGAACCCATGCCCCCCTGCAATGGAAGCGTGGAGTCCTAACCACTGGACTGCCAGGGAATTCCCAGTCTTTTTTTTTTTAATCTTGGCCTTAAAGTGAACACTATGGAACCCCTCGCCAATTACCCCCAATTAAACCACACTATTTTCATTGCCCCATACATGGGCTAACAAATCCACTTTGTAGTCCAAGCCAGTCTGAGGTGGCTTCTCTTACTTGCAACCTAGAGAATCCTAATTGGTAAAAAGCTGACAGTCCAAATTTAGCTCCCCTGGAGGGGTATTTTCTAAAAGCAAGCCATAGGATAACGTACTTTGCTGGAACTCAATTGCAAATTTCTCAAAGATGGGACTGGGTCTTACATTTCTTTGTATCTCTGGCACCCTGCAAACACTAAGTGCTGAATCTTTCATGCAATTCAGATAAGGTGATGTACAAATAAGTTCTCTGGTAGAGGAAATTGCTATTCAAATAAAATAATAAAGGAACTAAAGCACTAATACTAGCTGTTCGTAATAATAGGTAACATTTCTTGGGCACTTAATATGAGCCAGGCACTGTTCTTTGTGTAATTGCTTTGAGTAATTCGCATGTGTTAACTTATTTCATCCTCACCACAATAGCCAGGTACTGTTATATCCATAGTTTACAGACGACGAAGCTGAGGCCCAACACACTTACTCATATACTTATAAGAAAGTTTGCTTAAGATGAAAATTCTCAGTAGTTAACTAATGACTAATAAAAAGAAAATCTTAAAGTCTCCATACTTCAACCAATAGGACTTACCTAAGCCAGTTCATAACAGGATTGTGTTTCATCTTCTAGACAGGATGAGAGGTTGAAAAATATAGATTTGCTTAGTTTTTTACAACACTTTAATATGCTATGTTGATTTATAGATTCTTGGAAACTCGTTTTTTTCATTTTGCTGCAGTCTAAAAGTTATTGTAGAAGCATTTGATAATCCATGCTATTAGTGCAATCTGTTAGCTGTACTGTCTTACTAAAATGCATCTTCTTGGACTTCCCTGGTGGTGCAGTGGTTAAGAATCTGCCTGCCGATGCAGGGGACACAGGTTCGATCCCTGGTCCAGGAAGATCGCACGTGCTGCAGAGCAACTAAGCCTGTGCGCCATAACTACTGAGCCCTCATGCCTAGAGCCCATGCTCCGCAACAAGAGAAGCCACCGCAGTGAGAAGCCTGCGAACCGCAACGAAGAGTAGCCCCCGCTCGCCGCAACTGGAGAAAGACTGCGCACAGCAACGAAGACCCGACACAGCCAAAAATAAATAAATAAATAAAATTTAAAAAAAATAAAATGCATCTCCTTGTTAACCTAGACATACCAGGCCAGGTATCTTTGAGCCAAAATCCCCAAAATTCTGTTCCATGTCTTTATCTTAAAATCTGTAAGTATCCAATGGGTAGTGTTTGCTGTTACTTCTTTCAATAAATATTTTTGGGGGAGTCACCACATCCAGGCAGTTTTCCAGACACTGAGGAAACATCAATAAACAAAATAGATATACAGTTGACCCTTGAACAACACAGGTTTGAATTGCATGGGTCCACTTATAGGTGGATTTTGTCCAGTAAATTAGTACCTATATTTTCATTTTACAGATCTTTAAATCAGCTAAATATGGGGGAAAGTTTGTGTTCTATTAGAGATCACAGTATGAGGAATCAGAAAAGTTAGGGCTTGAGTTCTGAGTGGTGAAAAATAAAAGATAAAGCATTCCAGTGAACAACTCATGTGAAGGGGAGAAACTGAGTTGGAGGTTGAAAATGGGGAAGACGTGTTTTGAGGTTACTTCAGTGATCCAAGTAGGAGGTGATGTTGACTGGACTATGGTGATGGTGTGGAATATGGAAAAGAATGGAGAGATTCAAAATATATTTTAGAGATAGAAAATGATAGGAAATAATTTTTCTCTGCTAAGACCCCTTGCTTTCTCATTTTGACTTTATGTTTAACAGCCCAGGGGCAGCATTAAAAAATTAATGGGGCTTCCCTGGTGGCGCAGTGGTTAAGAATCTGCCTGCCAATGCAGGGGACACGGGTTCGAGCCCTGGTCTGGGAAGATTCCACATGCCGCGGAGCAACTGGGCCCGTGAGCCACAACTACTGAGCCTGCGCGTCTGGAGCCTGTGCTCCACAACAAGAGAGGCCGCGATAGTGAGAGGCCCGCGCACCGCGATGAAGAGTGGCCCCTGCTTGCCACAACTAGAGAAAGCCCTCGCACAGAAACGAAGACCCAACACAGCCATAAATAAATTTTTAAAAATTTTTTAAAAAAGACTTACTGCCTGTTAAAAAAAATAAAAAAATAAAAATTGTTGATGATTTAAAAAAAAAAAAGAAGAAAAAAATTAATGAACTGAGAGTTAGAAGACCCCAAATCTGGGGTTAAGTCAGTTAAGTAGGATGTGACCTTGGACAAGTCCTTTGCCTTTGCAGACCTTCACTTCTCATCTCTATAAAACAAGGGGCGAGTCAGTGTATCTCTACTTTTTCCTTTAAGCACTGTCATTCTATAGAGCCTGATCAGAGGAAACTACCATATCAAAATATTTGAAGGGAATAAGTGTCCCCGACTCAATTAAGGAAATAAAGAATGAAAACTCAGAAGATTTTGCCATTGTATAGTCGTTTTGTGAATAGTGAAGGTAAAATAACACCCAGTGGCATAAGAAGGGCTGGAACCTTTTGATTATGATTTCATAATGATAGTTTATTTAATACAAGTATCTGAAAAATGACCCAGATGGCATATGTGCTACATTGTCAATATGACTCACTCTGATTTGGATTCAGACAGACTCTTCTGCATTAAATGTGTTCCTCCAAATGTAACAAATAAATTGAGATGCAGGGAAGGTACCCAAGAAATATTGGACAAGGTGAACTTCACAGGCACTTTGCCGTAACACTGTTCACTATAGCAGCATTTCCCAAAAGTTGTACTTAGATGCTTTAACTCGATACATGGACAAACATGTATTTTTAGTAGTTATTTCCCCTGACTTTGTGTTTTATTTACAGAAATATCCATTAGCTTAATGTTCCCTGGCCCCTCTCTGCTCCCTTACTCATTCCTGCCTGATTGGTGAGATTGGAGAAAAAACTAAGTATGGTAGCTCAGTCTTTCTCTCCTTACTTTTTGAATCTGTCTCCTTCAGGGAGGACAACTTCTGTGCTGTCCTTGGCTGTGAGGGAAATGGGGCAACACTGCAGGTCAGGCCTGTCGGTGGTTGTGTCTGTCCAAGCCTGGGGTCCACTCTAAGGGAGCCCGTAATCATCCAGCTCCTAAGCCACATCCCCCAGTGCAGCCTTTATTAGTAATGAACCTCATATTTTGAGCTCTTTTTTTCCTGATTTTTGTCTACCTTTCAGGTGGTGCTAAACTTGCGTGAGAAAGATGACATTTATTGAGTCCTCTCAAATTCCAACACTCATATCCATCTTAATAGATACTGGAAAAAACATATGGCCCATTAATGAAACCTTATATTTCCACAGATATTATTGCCTAATATGAATATCATTCTTTTAAGGGGGTCACTTTAATGTTGATTAAACAAAAATATTAAAAAAACAATAAAATAAGTGGTACAAAATTATACACTTAGCAAATTTGTAGAAAAAAATTTATGAATTATGTGACTGACAGAAGTTAGGGAATTATTGTACCAAAGAGCAGAATGTGATATAAAGCATGTCTTGGCTCCATCCAGGAGCTTCATCAGACCAAAAAGATTGTTAATTCAGGAGAAAGGCTTGTAGTTGATGAAACCTTATATAATACAAGAAAGTATGGAATAGCAATATTGTAAGTTAAACTGGAAATATCAGTGTGAAATAATAACCTTAATAAGTATGTTTTCAGCTCTCAGTGACCCAGTAGCAACAGCAATGCATTCTTGCTCACCACACATTTCCATGTGCATCCCCAGAGCCCAGCTCCTGGCCTTTAGAATTATTTCCTATTAAAAGAAAACAGAATCCTTTGGAAGGTAACTAATTTCATGATTTATGATGGAAAACAAAAAATTTCAGAACATCTCTCCAACATCCTGTTGTTGCCAAAAAGCAAGAGAGTTTTCAAGAATATTAGAGGCAGTGTATAAAGGATAAAGGAGTCAACATAAAGGGCCCCCCAGTGACCATACAGTGACAGTTTTTTAAATAAAATTACTATTATACAAATAGAGCAGATGTAACACACACACAAATCAAATGTTTGCCCAGGTCAAAAAATAGAACTTTGCCACCTATTCCATAAGCTCCTTCCATGAGCCTCATTCTGATGACACCGCCTTCCCCTTCTTCATATCCTCACTTTTATAATAATGACTTCCTTGTTTTTTGTTTTTTTGGTTTTATCACCCAAATGTGCATCCTTAAACACTATAGTTTACTCTTGTCCATTTAAAAAAAGATGCATCTCTTAGGATGAAGTTACAATTTGAGCATCAAAAGCACCGTCACCATCATCACCACCACCACCATCACCATCATAATCATCATCATGGTTTACAGGACAAGATGAGTTTTGTGAAAGACCATGAATTCAAAATGACTCAAAATAGAAAAGTTATTATGAAGCTTGCCCGAAAGATGACTGTAATAGAAAGTAGTGACTATAATAGATCATGTTTATTTTTTATTGATTTTAATAATTAAGAGGGTTTGATATTTCTTCTATGAATCTTGTATGTTTATAAAGCACAGTCATATGTCTGCTTTATCTGTTAAGAATAAACACTGGATGCTGTAAGTCAAATAGCCCCAGAAAATGTAGACGCCAAGAACAGGAAGGACTGTTCAGTTTGGGTGGGCGCCCACAATAACCAACCAGAAAGGGGGCTCCACTGTGTTTGCCAGATGACCTACAGAGGAACGCTAACTACACAGACTTAATCTCTCAACCCCTAGGAGATTAAATCTCAATGCTAATAAGGGAGATGTAACTTTTTAATGCTAAGAGACAAAAATCAATACTTGATTATGACAAGATAATAGGTTATATATAACAATGGCCAAGTGATATATATATTTTTTTAAATCAGAGATAAATACTAGGTTGCAAAATTAAAACCCTAGGCATAAGATAAGGCCTGAAATAGTCACACTGGCATTAACAGGTATAATTTAACTATAGAAAATTATAGTTAATTTTTATTGTTAAGCTTTTATAGAAAAGCTTAATATAGAAAGGTGGTTTGGGTTAGAATCACCTTGAGAGAAACAAACAAGTATGATCAAGAATTAGTCAGTCAATAAACCAAAGTTCTGCAATCTAGGCAGTTCTGATAAGGTAATCTTTTCTTCAGGATCTGCTAAGAATTTTATGACCCACAGAAAGGAATAAAATTAATAACGCTGAAACTCTGAGGGTATCTAAAAACAAATATAGAAAAATAAGAATAGAAATAAGAAAGACATTAAACCTATGTTATTGATGCTTTAGAGTAAATTCAAGTGAAACTATAACAATAAGTTCTGTAGCCTTTGTTTTATATGTTTGTGAATTATGGTTTCGAAGTGTTTAAAAGGATCAGCTGTTCTAAATATATAATTACAGTTAGTTTAAAATGATATGCTTAATAAATCTGTAATCAATATTTAAAGGCCCCAAGAAAAAATTCATTTTCAGTTTGTGGTATTAGATTCATGAGTTAAATAAATTGAACATTAAACAAAGAACAAATGATTCTGTGTATTCCTCTCCATGGGAAAACCTTCTGGATTTAAATGATCTGTCAAAAAAAAAAAGAAAACAAAACAAAACAAAACCAAAGAAATGATCTGTCAATAAAGACCTAGAGAGAAGGTAGTCTTACCTTGTGTTAATTATCTATCCCTATGTAACTAATGGTCCCCAAACTTACTGGCTTAAAACAACATTTATTATCTCAAAGTTTAGCATCCCACAGGCCAGGGATCCAGGCAGGGCTTAACTGGGTGGCTGTGGCCCCAGGTCCCTCACAAGGCTGCAACTAAGAGGTCAGCTCTGGTTGAGTCTCAAGCTCACCTAGGAAAGGAACCTCTTCCAAGCTCACACATGTGGTTGTCGGCAGGATTTAGTTCCTAGTGGTTGCTGGACTGAGGACCTCCATTCCTCCTTGGCTGTTGGCCAGGAGCCACCCTCTGTTCGTGGCCATGTGACCTCTCTATAATGCAGCTCACAGCATGGCAGCTGGCTTCATCAGGTGAGGAAGCAAGAAAAGCCAGAGAAAGAGTCATAGTCTTTTATAATCTATTCTCAGAGGTGGCATCCCATCATTTTTGCCATAGCCTACTGTTTGAAGCAAATCACTCAGTCCAGTTCACATCAAGGGGATGATTGCACAGGATGATTACCAGGAGGTGGGGATCACTGGGAGCCATTTTAGAAGCTGTCTACGTGTGAAATTTCCCAAGGCACTGGCCCATACGGCAATACACTGAGGAGGGCCATGTGTGTGCAACCAAATGTCATGTCTCTGCAAACACCAAATCACCAGTCATTTACTGAGCACCTTCTATGCACCAGGCTTTGTAGGAGATGCTGGGGATACAGTGATAGATGAGGCACACTTCCTGCCCTTAAGGAGCTCGTAGCTCAATGAAAGAGACCCACAATTCAAGGAGAGTTAGCCACTCTCTCTTCTCTTCCTTTCCTATGGCAAATATTATCTTATTTTGCAAATATTTATTTAAATCTCTGGTTCCCTGTGAGACTATAATGTCCCCGAGAGAAGGTACTATGTCTGTTTCATCTTCTGGCTCCTCGTGTCTTGCACATGGCCTGACTCATAGGAGGCTTTCAATAGCATAACGCTTTGAACCTAAAAAACAGCCATGGTCAATAATCTACTAGCTATTCACACCTAAACGTGAATTAACGGCCCCAGTCTTCTGAGAATTAATCATTAATAGGGAAAGAAGGACTTGGGAGCTGGACAAAAGTGATGCTAAGGGGAATGTACAAAGAGGAATCTCGTCATGTTAAAGGAGATACAGGTTGACTCTAATTTTGTCAAGGCCTGGTTTAACTTCCCCCTCCTACTTCCTTCGCCCACTCTCCCACCCCCAAGCAATGAGGAAGTTCTACTGTATTATGGTTCCAAGTCTTCTCTTCTCTGGGCTGTACACGTTCTTTAACACAGGCAGTAATTATATGCCACAATCTGACACTGACATAACTCCATTTCTCTCTCACATAATTGCAGGAATGCAAACTCTCTGTAATTACTGTGGTTAATTAGAAAATGAGGAGACGCAACTAATGAGGACAGGTGATAAAAACAACTGTGAACATTTCTTTCAAATTTACCGTTAGCATAAAATTCACTCAGCTTAAGCTCTAGTGAACCACAGAAGTTTTTTATAAATGTCACTGGCACAGGTCTAAATGAATATTTTACCACAGCGATTCGTGTTTTCAGAAGACTTAGAATAAGAACAACATCTTCTCTATAAATGTAAGCTTAATTGATGTCCTTGGAAAGGTAAATTATGTGGATTTCAAAAAATATTTTAAATATGCAACATTCTCTTCAATAGGAATCTTATCTGGAAAAAAAAAAAGGAAGCCAAAATATAAACAGAAAAATAGTAGAGTTATTCCAGGGGCAAAGGTTTCAGGAGTATGGACTCTTGCCCTCCTCACCCCACAGAATCCCCTGGACAGGAAGGGAAGGGAAGATAAGTCATTTCAAACCACAAGCGTCTTCCAAGAAGGGTGGGGTGTGTGAAAGAAAACCCCTGGCCCTGCAGATCTTGGCCTGTGGAGAAGCAGATAGGCCTTGAGGCTAAGCCGTGTTTGGGAATAGGGGCCATGAAGATAAGTCACTCTACCCAACAGATTAATAAAAACAGAGGGTGAACTAGAAAAGAAAGGAAGGACCAGGGTTGCAAGTGGCCAGCACAGTCAGCAAAGGTAGTCTTGCTAAGTTAGGTTGCCTCGTTACAATCATATAAGGTCAGCCCCCGTTTTCATACAGCTTGTTCCTTTCACAAAGGCATAGTGAGGCAAGATGTTTGTGAGGACCACAGCAAGGGCCTGCAGGTGTATAGTCTGGGTGGACGTGGCACCCAATGGAAAGGAACATCCTGTGTGGGACTGAAATCGAGCCGTACCCTGTGGGGCTCCTGGGCATGGAAGCCTTTCCATGTCCGTGTCCCCCATTTCTTGTTTGTAGGGAATAGTTTCCAGCCTCCATGACCTTCCCTGAGATCCAAAGGGCAGATTCCAACAGTTGCTAATCAGGAAAGGGAGGGGATGCAGAGACACGGGCGGAGCCGCCAGGAAACAATAGAGCAGCCTTGGAACAGGATCCTGGTTCCACCTCAAGGGATACACGACATAACAATATCTTTAAGCTCTTCTGCAGAACTAAAACCTCCACCAACTGGAAGATGTTCCAGAGAGAAGGTCGCAGTTTGATAACCTCGAGAAGCTCATCAGGACTACCTGAGGCCAGATTAAAGGAACCAGAGAAGTTCATCAGGAGGCCGGATTAAAGGAGTGCAGGCCCTGCACACACTCTGATCCCTATCAGCAACTCCGCCCTTGAAACTTTGTTATAAAACTCCTTCACAGGGGAACTTCCCTGGTGGCGCAGTGGTTAGGAATCCACCTGCCAATGCAGGGGACACGGGTTCGAGCCCTGGTCCAGGAAGATCCCACATGCCGCGGAGCAACAAAGCCCATGTGCCACAACTACTGAGCCTGCGCTCTAGAGCCCATGAGCCACAACTACTGAGCCCACGTGCCTAGAGCCCGTGCTCTGCAACAAGAGAAGCCACCGCAATGAGAAGCCCACGCACCGCAATGAAGAGTGGCCCCTGCTCACTGCAACTAGAGAAAGCCCGCGTGCAGCAACGAACACCCAACGCAGCCAACAATAAATAAATAAATAAATAAAAATAAACTTATTAAAAAAACTTCTTACCAAATCTCCCCGGGTTGGGACACAGAGTTTTGAGAGGCACAAACCGACTGTGGCCCCCTTTGCCTGGCAAAGCAATAAAGCTGCTCTTTTCTACGTCACCCAGAACTCTGTTTCCAAGAGTCCATTCAGCACTGGTGCAGAGAGGCTGAGTTTTCAGCATCGGGACTAAGAGGTGATCCCTAAACTGAATTAATTCAATTGTTAGGACGATTCAAGGTGTTAGTAAATGTGGAGTGCTAAGAACAGTGTCTTGTGATGAACTGGGAGATTGGGATTGACATATATACACTAATATGTATGAAATGGATAACTAATAAGAACCTGCTGTATAAAAAAATAAATAAAATTCTAAAATTCAGAAGAAAAGTATTATTATAATAATGAAAATAAAAATTTTAAAAGAAAAAAAAAAGAACAGTGTCTTGCACACACTACAGCTGATATGTACTTGTTAAAATAAACAAGTAAATTAACTCTGCAATACAGCTGACCTGGGCCAGCACAGGAACCAAAAGTCACTGGAGGAAGTAGCAGAGGAGGCAACTGCGTCCTCCCCGAGCTGTAAGGCCAGATTCACTCATTATGCTGACCAGAGGCCCAAGATTATAATCTCATTAATGCTAAATACTAAGTGTATTTTCATCTTTGAATCCCCTACTTATTAATTCTTTATTAAATGGAAGCATGATTTAAAAGAGTACACATAACAAACAAACAAAAAAAGAGTATACACAAAAGTCTATGAAACCAAACAGAAAAAAGAAGCAACTAAGACTATACAAATACACTCTGATATTATATTATACATAATGTCTTTTATGTATAATATTTTTAAAATCTCAAAATAAGAAAGAGATTAATGTTTAGACTTTAGCTTCCTGGAATCTGATCTTGCTGGAATATAAATGAATGGATAGATAGTGTGCCTTTTGAAAACATGTATTCATTGAAAATTTTTTGAGTTTTCAAAGGATATAGCATTATTTTTATTTTGACCACAGCATCACTGTGATACTTTCTAACCCTCTTATTTGTCTCTAGCTCTGAAGGAATTCTCATAGTCTTAGGCGTCCTGGTTGGCTAACCTTGCCCTAAACCTATCCCTGACACTGCCCAACCCACTGGTAATGCTTGTAGATCAGAAAGCAGATTTTCGTGCAAACTTATCTCCACTAGTAAGCAAAGAACTCAGGAAAGTTTTGCATACAGTTAAGTAGGTCACAAGCAATATTTCTGCATACAAAGGACAGTAAGTAGACCCTATACCCCTACCTTCAAAATATATCCACAATCTGACCATTTTTACCACTTCCGCTGGAGCCACCCTGGCCTAGGCCACCATTAGCTGTCACCAGGCTTACTGCAGTGGTCTCCTAAATGGCCTCCCACTCTCACTTTTGCCCGGTAGCATCTTCCCTCAACACAGCAGCCAGAGTAGCTTGTTAAAACGTAAATTAGATGGTGATCCTCTGCTGCTCAAAACATTTGTATCCGTTGGCATCCAATCAGGAAACCAGAAACCACTCTAGATATCTCAGAGAGAGGCTACGTATTATAAGGAATTGATGACAAAGAGGAGTAACTGCAGGAAGCCACTGCCACCCTCAGGCTGGAGGAACAAAGGGAATATGGTGTGACATGGAACCTGCAATCAGAGCCACTGAAGGGACCATGGCTGGAGGAAGCTGCCTGAGCCAGAGTCTCCAGCTGCCGTTGTTGCTAGGGCAGCTCCCACATGGGAAAGGCTGCCAGGACCCTCGGCTGGAAAAACAAGGAAGGCTCTTCCTTCCTCCCTTCTTGCAGTCCTGCCAGCACCTCCCAGGGCAGAACCTAAGAGGACGCCAGCGGGCAAGGGACTCTGGGAAGGGTAGTTTGCAGGTCCCCTGACCCAGCAGTAAGAGGAGGGAGCTGAAGGAGAGGGTGAGGGGTTTCAGAAAACAGCTCCCATCCAGAGCAGCACCTCTCTCACGGTAACACCCAAGTTCTTATGACGGTTTCACAAGAAGGCACCGCCTGGTCCCGACACACGCACACGCCTTCTTTTCTGACCTCCTCTTGTCACCTTGTTCACTGTGCTCCAGCCACGCTGGCTTCGTTGCCCTTCAAACACACCATGCTCTCCTTCCTGTGCTGTTTCCTCTGCCTGGAATAGTCCTACCCCAGATAACTTCACAACTCCTTCATCCCCTTTAAGCCTTTATTTAAAGGACACCTTCTCAAGGACACTTCCCTGAAAACTAATTTAAAAATGCAACCCCTCCTAACTCCCGATCCTCACCAATGTTTTATTTTCCATCAAACATTTATCCTTCTCTAACACACTATACATTATATACATACGTGTATAGTTTAATCAGATAAGTATCTTTTTATTTGGTATTATATATTTTTAGTTGTCTCTAAATACATATATTTTGGTTGTCAATATCACCCCACCAAAATGTAAGCTCCACAGGGACCAGGACTTTGTCCGTTTTGTCTAGTGATACATCCCCAGTATTCAATAAATACTTAACTGAATAATCATTAGTAATAAGTAATCATTAGTAGATGTATTTATTATGAAATGAAAAATATTAAATGCTCCTAAGAGCTTGGGGTACGGAAAAGAAACCAACAGAGTTCACACCTCTTCCTCTGGGAAGCCACTCTAACCCCACTCAGGCTACGTTAGGTGTCCCTTCTATGTGCTCCAAATGCTCCCTGGAATTCCCCTTTCCCAGAACTTGTCACACTATATTGTAATTATCTGTTTATATATCTGTCTCCTCCACTGAAACTCTAAGTCCCATAAGATACCAAAGGGTGGTGCCCATCTGGGAAACACTGCACATCAAGCACCTGGTAATACCGTCCTGCATGTCCAACAAACAGTATCTGTGGTCGAATGTTCCTGTCAAAAAGCAGAAGAATACACTTAAAGGTCTTAGGATCTCTCGACATCATTCCTTCCTCTGATATTCTGGAAAGACAGAAGAGCCAATAGCTGTAAGAAAACATAAACAGAGTCAGGAAATAGTTAAGTACAGAAGCAAAGAAAGTTGGTGAGCGATAGTGCCATTGTTTTGGCTAAAAGAGAACAGGCAAAATTATCTTGGTCTTGAAAAATAGTTTAATATTTTTATTAGAAGTATGTATATTGTCTGAAGATCACTCCACTGTTGAATTATATTAACAGCTGAATATTAGAGAATAACAAACAAATCTTGAAAAAATTAAGTTACGAAAATCAAAATAATTACCATAGAAAAGCAATGTGTATAAATAGATAACAGATTTTACAGTGTTATTCTCAAGGAGGAAGGGGAATGGCTGTTAGAGCGGCAAAAGTTTATTAACAAACGTATTTTTCTAATTTTACAACCAACTTTAAGAGGAAAAATTATCCTTAGTATGCATATTCATAGACAGTAGAAACATAATTACTAAATATCAGCCTTGGTTAGTTTCTTTTTTAGAAGTTTCCAATAGATACCTATAAAATATCCACAGTCTTTTATGAAGAGATCATGGCTATATCTTAGCCTTAAAATAAATGCATTCATTTGGTAATAATTTGGGGGCTGGAAGAAGCCGTTATCACACACACCCATATACTTAAGCACCAAATTTATCATAAATAGCTTTGACTTGGCTTATAACCTCAGTAGTGTAGAGGCACACAGAAATGTCTTATCTCATCTTGTCCTAAGAAGTAGCATTGCTCATTGCCTGCATGCATATTACCCAAGCACATCACACAGGAGAGACTCAGGACTTTGAAAAAAAGGGGCTCCTCAGTTTGCCTCTCTTCAGCAAGAAGCAAACACATCCTGTTTTGTTTTCAGTGGCCTTGCTAGTGCATTCAACATTGGGCATCCCTTTCCTCTTCTGCTTAATTAAAAATGCAATTTGACCAATAACTGTGTGAAATGCATTATAAGCAACAAGAATGCAGTTCATCAGAAACCTGCCTCTTTTTATTCCTTTCTCTCTGCATAATTTTTCAAATAACTCCCAACCAGAAAATGACTTCAGCCTGCTGCCTGAATTGTACATTTATTTGTTCACTTGTGCAAGGAGAAACCTGAGCTAAGTCAAGTGAGATACATGCACATGGTCCTGGAAGGATCATTTTAGAACCAGTTTCAAAGCAGATTCTAATTCAAAAATGCCTCTGCCACTTAGACCCACACGGAGATGTTACCAGACTCACGAAATATCATCGAGTAACTGAGTTGTGCCAGTGGTGGAAGTGATCGCAGCCATGGTGGCTTCCTTGCTGGGAGAGGGAGGAGAAGGTGGAGGAGGGGCAGTTGATTACAAATAGCTTTAGGGAGGATGCGATAAAAGCAGACATACAAAGCCACGGGCTATTGATTGCAAATCTGGCAAGGCTGCAGGCCATTCTCATTGCAGGCAGGGCACCGCAGGGCCCGATAGGACTCCTTAAATCTGTTGGCCAGCATCGAGAACTTGCTGCCGTGGCACAGAGAGCAGGTGGCACTGCCCGATCCTCGGCAGTGAAAACAGTTGTCCTCGGGAAGTTCCCCTTCCTGCAAGAGACAGGTCAGGGTTAAGTTACAGCAGCAGTTCAAATCCATTGTTCACACACAAGTCAAAATAGCACTGGGAGCCTGCAGAGGCTAGGGCAGAATTAGAGGAAAATGCATCCCACACATGCCAACGAGGGACCTGGCCAGAGGCACAGAATAAGCTCAGCACTTTATCCAAGATTTCCCTGATGGACCTCTCTAAAACAGCAGCCCCTGCCACCAGGCCGTGCACTCCACAATTTGACCTTTTTCATTTCTCTTGTCACCATCTGACCCATTATATCTGTGCCCATAAGGGCAGGACTTAATGCTCCTCATTGCCAAACTAATAGTGAACACTTGTGAAACACCTGGGAGGTGTCAGGCGCTGTACCCGGGCCCTCGGCAGTGAGAGTGCGGAGTCCTAACCACTGGACTGCCAGGGAATTCCCTGGGCACTGTTCTAAGAACTCTCTCTGTGCCAGTGGTCACACGGCTTGAAGACAAGGAGGCAGGCTTGGGTCCCAGGGGGTCGGGCGCCAGAGATCATGCTCCTAATGACTCCATATGCAGCCCTCATGGGAGTTGCCCAGCAGTAGGGGCTCAGGATTGTTCTGTGTGACTGAGGGACAGATGAATGGATGTCGCAATCCTTTGGAGCGTAGCTCTGAATTCCTGCAGAACTTTTACCTTGATTCTCTTGGAGAACCATGAAAAGGCCCTGTGATTAAGAGCTCGGCTCTGGAGTCAGCAGCCTGGAGCTGAGGCCTGCCTCTGACAACAACTGTGCACCTGGGCTGGTTCCCTTAACCTCCCTAAATCTCAGTTTCTTTACCTGTGATCTGGGAGGGATATTGCTTACCTCTCTGAGTAGCTGGAATATTAAATGAGAGAGTATATGTAAATGCCCTAATATATTATCTGGCATATTATAGGTTCTCCGTTAAAGTTAGTTTACTTCTAAACCTTGTCCCCTCCTGCCAGGGACACCAGACTATGCCCCTTGGCTATCGCTGTGCTCTTCCCCTAAGACATCTCAAGGAAACTGGCAATTTTATGCTGCCATGCAATGACCGTGCACAGACCACGAACCTTCTGCGAAATAAGGGGTAATACGAGATCGATACCAGGTAGATTCAGCACCAATTCCTGTCCATTTCACCTTTTGAACATCCCTCAAACCTCTTCAGCTTCCCCTCCGCAACCACAATCCCGACCCAGACGCCTATCGATTCTGGCATGAACTCAGCATAGTTGCTGCCTCCGGGCTTGTGGGATGTTCTCACCATGGATACCAATCTCATGAACCTACAGCTGTGATTGCCACATAGAAAGCACCCAAGAAACCTTGTAATGAACACCTGCCCACCAGATCAACTTCAGGTTAAAACCCAATCTCCGGGACTTCCCTGGTGGCTCAGTGGTTAAGAATCTGCCTGCCAATACAGGGGACACGGGTTCGAGCCCTGGTCTGGGAAGATCCCACATGCCGCGGAGCAACGAAGCCCATGCGCCACAACTACTGAAGCCCGCGCGCCTAGAGCCCGTGCTCCGCAGCAAGAGAAGCCACTGCAATGAGAAGCCCGTGCACTGCAACGAAGAGTAGCCCCTGCTCACCACGACTAGAGAAAGCCCGCGTGCAGCAACGAAGACCCCACGCAGCCAAAGATAGATAGATAAATAAATAAATTTATTGGAAAAAAAAAAAACAGTCTCCTTAGCTGACGTACATTGTCAGTTACTTCTCTCATCAGGCTCTCATCCTTAGGTCTCTCTCTAGCTGGTGTCGAGGGAACTTTCCCCACTCTCAACCCAGCCAGCTCCTACCTGTTCTCAGATGTCAGCTTAGCAGCTCTTCCTCCAGGAAGCCTTGCCCACCCGTACCTCTGGACCAGGAGTCCCACCCCGCTTCTACTGCCCCTTGCCTGGCAGGTCTCACACTCCCCTTAAAGTTCCTGCTGACTAGGCAGGAAGTGTTCTGGGCTCGTGCCTCTCCCCATCACTTCCTGACATGTAGTGTAGTACCTGGCACAATATTTGCTGTTTACATACTTGTTGAATGAATAAACAAACAAAACAATGATGTCTGGAGATCCCTTAGTGTTCTTAAATTCTAGGAACTAACAAGACAGCTGGAATTCACTGGGTGCCTCGACCAGCTAACACAGCTTTCTTTTGTAACCTAAGAATAAAAATCATCTCTGAAAAGGGAGGCCTACGTTCTAAAAATAGCCCCATCGCACTGCAAGGCGCCTAAGTAGGTATTAAATTTTATTTATTCTAGATGTAGGGAATGGAGGTCATTTTCCGGCTGACAAAATCCCAGATGATGTCCATGCCCCCTTTTGTTAATATTTTACTGCTTGTTGCCATATTCTGATACGTTAACAATGGGGAAATTGGTTTTCTTCCCTTAAAGTATGCAGAATAAATATATTTGCCAAAATATTCTTAAAGCAAATTGCCATGGTCCATTCTTCTGACAGATCCATCATGTTTTTGTTTTGCACTTGATCCCACTGAGATTTTAATGATATAAGTCAAGGCTGTCAAAGAAAATACAGTAAAATCCTACCATAATGCTATACATGTGATCCAAAAATTCATTTGCATAGAACGCCAGGCCAGATATTGAAAGATTCGTGAAATGACCTGGTGAGCCCACCATGAAGAGCAAGAACAAATCATCAATCAAATTTCATCTCATGTCACGTGGTTATATGACACATCGTTAGAGGTTTCACTGGAGTTTCCATTCTTACCCTAATTTACCACCCTTCCTCCAACTGTTTGCTCTCAATATGCTCTTTTTAATCATTCAGTTAACTCAACAGGTATTTATTGAGCCTCTACTCTATATAAGGCATGCATGATATCAGCGTCTGCGTACCAGTCTCAGTATTTTTAAAAATTCTTCTCAGAAAACATTTAGTAAGAAGATATAGAACATCGCTGCACAGCGTAACTTAGGTTCTAGAACCCAACAACCTACCCAAACCACCTCTCACTAGCTCCATGACCAAGAAAAGGGGTCTCAGCTTTCATCAGAGACTCAAAGGCTTGCGTGGCCCTGAAGATGGTAAACAGCACCATCTGGAGGCCGATCAGCAGAGTGATTAAGATCATGAGATTGGTAGTCAGATGGACCTGGGTTTGACTACTGACTCTGGTGACCTCTGGAGAGTTACTTAACTTCTCTGAGCCTTAGTTTCCCCAGCTGCAGAATGAGACTACAGAGTATTACTCTCACAGAGTCCTTGTGAGAATGAAATGGACTACTGCATGGAAAGCACTGGGCATGGGGCCTGGCTAACATGAACCCTCAAAAAATGGCAGTTGTTATTATTATTATTATTATTATTATTATTCTGTTTCAAAGGTAAGATCACATAAAGCATAAAGAAGTCCAGATGACTTATGGTCTCAAATCCACTGAATACAGGGCCAGATTTTTCCCCTTCTACTTTTCATTGTGGCTCAATTCAATTATTCCTCTCCTTTTCTTTTACAGTTAATACAGAGGTTCAAGCATGGCTTGGCTTTTAGCCCTCTCTGCTCTTTCATCAAGGTCCTACTGTTTCCCTGTTCCATATAACACAACAAAGAGTCTCTTGGTCAGAATGGGCTCCTTGCTGTTCTTTGACCCTCTGTTTTAGGATAAAAGTTGTCTGGGCATTTACTGCATGAGGGATGGGGCAAACAAATAGCAATTTAAAATAGAGCTTAGGGCTTCCCTGGTGGCGCAGTGGTTAAGAATCCGCCTGCCAATGCAGGGGACACGGGTTCAAGCCCTGGTCTGGGAAGATCCCACATGCCGCGGAGCAACGAAGTCCGTGCGCCACAACTACTGAGCCTGTGCTCTAGAGCCTGCAAGCCACAGCTACTGAAGCCTGAGTGCCACAGCTACTAAGGCCCACATGCCTAGAGCCCGTGCTCCGCAACAAGAGAAGCCACCGCAACAAGAAGCCTATGCACCGCAATGAAGAGTGGCCCCCCCTCGCCACAACTAAAAAAAGAAAGCCCGCGTGCAACAATGAAGACTCAATGCAGGCAAAAATCAATCAATCAATTAATTAATTAATTATAAATAAATAAATTAAATTAAATTAAATAGAGCTTAAAGGACAGGCAAGCGGAGTATAACCTCTCACAGCAACTTTCTGCTGCACACCTCTATCTTGGTTTATGGCATTAAAGCTAAAAAATTGAATTTAAAGGTAATCGTCATAGCAGGCTTGTTGTTGTTTTTTCATTCAGGCCTGCAACGTGACTTGCATTTCTGGTCCTCTTCTGAAAATGCATGCTCCAAGTTACAATATGGTATGGAAAAGGACAGAATTAATGAATTTTAAAGTGGGACGGTAGTGCTTTGGATCACAAAGTTTAGTTGTCTGACTGCTGCTATGCCAGTCTCTGAATAGTGCTCTGTAGAAGGCGAGAGAAGGCAGAGGCAGAATATTTCTTATCAGTTGGCACTTTCGTTCCAAATTCCAGTATTCTTTCCACAAACATTTACCTAATATTTACTGAGCACCTGTTATATGCCAGGCTCTATGTTTTTTGGCATTGGAACCACTATGTTACACCCAACATAAACATGCCCCCTGACCTCATAGACACCAAATCCTAGTGGGTAAGAGCAAACATTAACCAAACAATCACACAAATAAATGTAAGATTACATGTGTAGGGGGAGGGGGAGGTGCCTTGAGGGGTCCATCCTTGTGGATTTTTATCCTCATGGGATTTTATCCTCATGGAAACCAGGGGAGGCCTCTCTGTGGAAGTGATGTCTCCGCCGAGACCTGTGGGCAAGGAGGTAGGGAGTCTGGAGAATATTCTAGGCACAGGGAAGTTGCCTCTGGCAGGAAAGAGCAAAGAACATCTGAGGGGTAGCCAGATGGGCAGTGTGTCTAGGGCAGAGAGAATGAGCAGATATGTGTAAGAGATGAGGCTGAAGAAGAC
The DNA here is from genome assembly GCF_965194825.1 of Balaenoptera physalus. NCBI lineage: Eukaryota > Metazoa > Chordata > Mammalia > Artiodactyla > Balaenopteridae > Balaenoptera > Balaenoptera physalus. The sequence goes on along the minus strand of NC_138890.1, from coordinate 55,119,523 downwards.
AGGCCACACAGTGCTTTCTAGAACAAGTGAGGAGTTTTGGTTTTATCCCAAGTGATAAGAGCCCATTGAAAGTTGTTTTCTTTTGGTGGCAGGGCGGGGGGAGGGTGAGTAAGGGATGGCATGATCAGATTTGCATTTCAACTATATTTTATCAAGTGTGAGATCAGGTCGGAAAGAGACAGGAATGGTTCTGAGGAGAACTGGAGTCTGTTCATGGCTTTCTCATTCCCTTGACATCACTCAAGTGCGAGGAAGCCCCTGGCCCATTTTGTCACGCTAACCCAAGGGAGGTTCAGCTTCAAGTCCCAAGAGACGGAATCTAAAAAGAGAAAATTCATTTCTGCTGCTTTCCAAGCTTTTACTCTCTTAGCTTAAATTCACCAAAATTGCTTTTCCCACCCTCAACCCCACACTGTGAACTAACGAATGTCATCACCTTCCCGCTTGTCTGAGCATGTCTGAGCAATGGTTTCCAAGGTGGGGAGTGCACACCTCTGAAAGGTGTGGGGAGAAAAAAACATTCGTACTATCTATATTTATTTTTTATCTAAAGAAAACAAAACAAGAATTTAAGCTTTAATGATATCTTCAAAAGAAACGTTTATATTGATTTTTAATAAACAAGGTGACACCAGCACCCTCACTAAGTTGGGCAGTCACTTAACATAGGTGGTACCCAAGGGACCCTGTTGTATACGTGATGTAAAGTGACCTCACTTTACATAAATTGACAATGACGACCCTGCTCATTCGTTCACTTTCAGCATATTACAACATGTTGTGGTTCACTCGTGTCTGGTCTAGTGGATTTACAGATGATATTGCTTAGTTTTAACTAAACTAATCTCCACAAATTCTAAAGACAAGTGGATTTATTATATTTCTTCAAGGAAACTGTGGGTTGAGGATTACCACCAATAATAGGAGCACAAGCAAACCCATAAGAAAAGGACAGAGCTGATTTTTTCCGTCTCTAGAACAAGCTGTTCTAAGCCTCAATGCAAAGTGAAAACAATAAGCTCCTAATCAGATCTTAAATCATTCAAAATAATTCAAATTATGAGTATTTGAAATATGGGCTTATAACTCTTATTGCTAACAATAAAATGTGATAAACCACTAGAATATAATAAACTTAAAATTCCTCAACATCTTTAACATTTAGACATAAGTATATTCACATTCAAAAGTTCTTACTTAAATAGTGCACAATCAAAACAATTTGGAGCCCACGGCTATAGGGCCAGCTCTGCGCAGGGCAGTGAACCGTTCTGACATACCTGTGGGTACTGGTTATGGGGGAAGGTGCCTTCCGTCTCTGCCAAAGGCCCATCGTTCTGGTCTCCATAGATTTCTTCTTTGCTCATCAGGGACTCTTCCTCAGCCTCCTCTTCCTTCTGGAGCATTTTCCTCATGAAATCTCTCTTGTCCATTGGAGTTCGAATGATTTTCAGGTTATTCGTGTAGATGATTATCTTTCCAAAATCTATAATAGGTGGAGACTAGAGAAATGAAGAATGAGCACGGTGATTCACCAGAAGTCACCAAATACAGGGCTGCAGAACCTCTTCAACATCCCAGGAAAGAAAGATATGGTCTGGCACTTGGGATCCCATCACAGCCCAAAGCTACAGTTCATTCTCTGGTTTCTTTGCTCTGTCTGAAAACCCTGAACACCAGCTTCTTTCTTCCTGTTGATGGTAACCAGCCAAAGCTGAATTAATCATGTAACTAGAATGTAGGACTCTGCAGGACAGGGTCCAGAGCTTCTATTCCTACTACATACCATGGGATCTGGTGCAGGGCTGGGCACAGTGAGTGCTTAATGCATACAAAGGAAAGCTTTTAAAAAATAAATCTCTTAGCAACCAAATTATTAGTTATGCTTTTTTTAAAAAAATTACCAGTTTACATAATTAATCAGGGTGGCTTTTAAGTTCTAACTTTTTTTATTTATTGTATAATGCATCATTTGAAAATACCAAGGAAATATCTTTTTCTTTTTAATGATGCATGAATAGAAGTAATGCTAGTTGGCAGTATTTGATTGTAAGAAATCAATAAAGTAACTGTATTTTTTTAAAAATAAATAAATCTCTCTCCAACATTTTTATGCATCAATAATAACAATAGACACAATTTATTGAATTACTACTATTATTATTATTATAGTGGATAGCATTTCTTTTGGGTCAGGCTTCATACTAAGCATTTTACAAACATTACCTCACTTCCCTCCCAAACATCCCTATGAGGTAGATGCTATGATTTCTACATTTTACAGATAAGGAGACTGAGGTTCAGTGTGGTCAAGAGTCTTCCACGTTTACAGAGTTACTCAGGGTTTGTGGCCAGGATTCAAACCCAGATCTGTCTCACCCTAAGGACCATATTCTTAACACCTATACTGTAGTATTCACAAACATTCCCCACCACCACCAGATAAGATATATATATATGTGTTTGTGTGTGTGTGTGTGTTTTCATTATTCATATAATATGAAAATCTTTTTATGTCAATAAATGCACTTCTATAGCATCATTATTAATAGCCTATGTTCCCTTGTACGGATTTATCATGTGTTACTTCATCATTTGCTGAGAAACAACTTGGGCAATACTACAATGCAGTAGAGAAGCCTGGGGAGGAAATGTTTCGCAGAGCTAGGATAGCTTGGGGGGAAACAACACTAGATCCCAGTTCCACTGTCCACCAGTTGTGAGATGGGGAGAGCCATTTGGCCTCTCAGAACCTGTTTGCTCACGCAAATGGGTTGACATGCAACTGATGGACACCACCAGAGACAAACTACTTATTAAAATATATGAATATTTCCATACTGGGTGGTAATCAGGTGCTGTCCTGATACTCCTGAGAGCCTTCCTGTTTCCCCAGCCTCTCTCCTCAGGGAGCCTCTCACATCCCCAAACCCAGCAATGTAGACATTAATGCTTAAGACCCCAGGTCTCAGGACCCTGCCCCAGCACTCTGCTGGCTTCTGTGCTGACTGAGCAGTGTTCCTGTGCTTAAATATTTTGACTCTCGTCCTTGAGGCTAATTATATCAACGTCTAGGGGCGAGGGTGCAATGAAGAATATGTAAGAGTTTGCAAAAGCTGAAGATACTATGCAAGTGATGGGCATTGTTACTGCCATTAGTATTAAAAACTTCTTTAGTAGTGCACGTACAATCATGCTACACAACTACATTCCCCAGCATAAAATATTTGGCCCTGCTTTTACAGAACTGTATAAACCAAATTTATTTAGATGCCACAGTTAAGCAGTCTCCTATTTAAAGCCATCAGGCATTCAGTCACAACCTGGCTTGAGCAGGACTTCAATTTTCAGGTCCCCTTCCTTGAAACACCCATGGAGTTATCAATAATTATTTACGGAGCCACAAGCTTCCTGCCTGGCCCTGTATTCTCTCCCTCTCTTCAGGGGATCATGTAGCAGCTTCCATTTCCTACTGTTTGATGCATGCTGGGTTCCTGTTTCACACTCTGGACTATCAGTTTCTGAGCATCAGAAGATAAAGATGGTGGCACTTTTGGAAGGTTCCATATCTCTTTCCAGTAATAGCCAAAGAGGTTCAGTTACTAGGAAGCTTTTTTCACACATAGGGCTGGTTTTTTCAAGGCAAAATTCTCAATATACAAAAAAAAAAAAAAAAAATTGCAGTCATCTGGTCCAACCTCCTGCCTCTAAGCTGGTCAGCATCTGAGACACCCAGGATAGTAAATTTATTTTTAAGATACTCCAAAGATGGAGGGTCCCAAATCACCTTTAAGGTGTGTTTAAGTTTCAGTCACCCTGACAGCCAAGTTCTTCCTTGTGTCTAAGGAAACTCTCTGGGTGTAACTAAAGTTCACATTATCCAGTTACACCCAATTGCCTGTGAGGAATACCCACTCTTACATTATAGAGGACCAGGATGGAGCCAGGAATTTTTTGTGTCCTTCCAATGCCCGGAATGGCAACTTATGTGATTAAACATTCATAAATACTCTGATGTCAAAAGCAACAGGACTGGGAATTGCCATTCAGGGACCATGAAACCTTTCCACTGCTCTGTGTTTAAATGCAGACATGCCTAGTGGGTACTAGAAACTCAATGGGCTTTGGAGGTAGGCAGACCTGAGTTCAAATTTTAAGTCTCTCAAACTGTGTGAGATTTGCAAGTTTTTTTAACCCCTATAAACTTGTTTTTCCAATTTGTAAAACTCTCACAGAATTACTGTGAAGATAAAATTGCATAATTTACACAACGTACCTGTTCAATAAATGTTACTTTCCTTCTTCCTTTCCCTTTCATTTTTTTAAATGAAACTTATAAACTTTAATCAGTTTCAATTCCTTAAAATATCTGATTTTTTTATAACCACTTTCTCTATCCATCACATAAAATTTTAAAAGACTCCATATTTCCTAGATAAGAACCTGGTCATTATCACAACGGTAGGTAACATATACTGAGCATATACAATGTGCCAGGCACAATGCTAAGTACTTTTAATGTCATATATTTTTAATCACCATGATAATGTTTGACAGTAGGTTCTTTTATTATCACAAGTTTAAGTGGCTTGCTCAAGCTCACAGAGTAAGTGGGTAGAACAGACATCAAGTCCAGGTTTAATTGACACCAGAGCCTTGCTTTTTATGATTATTATTTTATTGTGGTAAAATATACATAACATAAAATTTACCACTTTAACCTTCTTAAGGTACAGTTCAGGGACATCAGTACATTCACATTATTGTGCAACCATCTCCACCACCCATCTCCAGAACTTTCTCTTATTCCCACACTGAAACTCTTCAGTTAAACTCCACCTTCTCCTCTCCCCAACCCCTGGCAAACACCATCCTACTTTCTGTCTCTATAAATTAGACTATGCTAGTACCTCATGAAAGTGGAATCATACAATTATCTTTTTGTGACTGGCTTATTGCACTTAGCTCAAGGTCTTCAAGGTTCATGCATGTTATAATGTGTGTCAGAATTTCCTTCCTTTTAAGGCTGAATAATATTCTATTGTATGTATATACCATGTTTTGTTTGTTCAGTCACCTGTTGATGAATATTTGGGTTGTTTCCACCTATGGGCAATTGTGCTGCTATGAACACTGGTGTACAAATATCTGTTCAAGTTCAGAGCCCTTACTTTTAATTATTGTGCTTAACTGCTACCCAGTGTTGCTGCAAAGCCGATATTTACTAAGGGTTATTTTACAGTTGGATTCACTATTGAAAAATCATGACTTCCCAGCTCTCATTTCCTTATTTTTCCTAAGTACCGCATTGACAAGCTGTTTCAGTGGGTGGAGCTGCACGAATCCATCCTGACCACTCTCACACCAGAGGCGGGCTAGCAGTGGGATGTGGCATTTGTTCAGGCAACAAAGAAAACAAGGGTAACCAGATGAAGCAAAAATCAAACCCTGAACCTTGTCTCTAGAGTACTATGTTTAAAACCACTGTGTGGAGACCTACTAGAGAATGGACTTGAGGATATGGGGAGGGGGTGGGGTGAGATGTGACAGGGTAAGAGAGTGTCATGGACATATATACACTACCAAATGTAAAATAGATAACTAGTGGGAAGCAGCCGCATAGCACAGGGAGATCAGCTCGGTGCTTTGTGACCACCTAGAGGGGTGGGATGGGGAGGGTGGGAGGGAGGGAGATGCAAGAGGGAAGAGAAATGGGAACATATTGTATATGTATAACTGATTCACTTTGTTATAAAGCAGAAGCTAACACACCATTGTAAGGCAATTATACTTCAATAAAGATGTTTAAAAAAAAAAAAAAACCATTGTGCGGTGCTGCCAGGAAGACTCCGGTAGCTGGTTTTATCAAGTCCATGCCTAATCATACTTTTACATAAATGCCAAGTACGACACATGACTGATGAAGGTCAAGCAGTCCAATATTATAAACCATGGCCTTGTATAAGGTTCATATAAACTATGACTTTATAAATTCTAAAGCTACAAATGAGATTTAGTTAAAAAGAAATACTGTAAGTACAGGATATAACAAAGTACCTAGGACCTAATAAGCACTTGATAACTGGTAACTATTATTATCATCATCATCACTATTATTAATGGCCTTATTCTCTTAAAAGGAACATTCCATAGGGCCAAGGGCATGGGGAATCAGAAGACCTGGATTCTTATTCTGACTCTGCACCTAATGACCCTATAGTATTGGGTGGGTCCCTTACAACTTGGAACTCAATTTTCCTCACTTGCAAAATGGAAATGACCATACTTTGCCTTTCTCCTCAAGGTTGTGAAGAAGACTCAATGAGACAGAATGTGATAGTGCTTTGTAATGCGTAAGTCACTCCACTAACATGAGGGATTGTTCATTCCAGTCCCCTTTAATATCAAAAAGAAACCTGGTGTTATCTTTGATAAATGTGGACATGCCCATAATTACACTTTTACCAATGCCAGCAAGGCCAATACATTTGTCTGCTATAGATGTATAACCTGTTCCCTTAGGAAACAAACAATAAAAATGATTAGAGAGTAATTACCTGAATTTCACACTTTAAAGATGAAAACATATCTTGGTGTGCTATTCATTAATAACCTGGTACATAATATCATTGTATTTACTCTTTTTTTTTTTTTTTAAGGCATTCATGGCCCTACTGGCAGAGAGCATATACACATCTCCTATTAGTTTTTGGAAATCAGCTAATATTTTCCAGGTTCTTCTAGCTTCAAAGAAGATCATGTACGGGCTTTTGATTATCCATGGTACTGGAGAAGAAACTGAAATTCACAGATAAAAATACATGTTTCAAGTGAAATATTAGCTCAAATGTCTTCCCATGTAACGTTACCTCTGGCTGATTTGCTTTTCACCATTTCTTCCCAGGACTCCAACTACCCAGCATTCATGTTAACAAGCAATGGAAAGGCAAAATAAATAAATAAACAAACAAACAAGCAGGCAGCAGGAGGGAGATAAGAAATAAAAGAAGACATGGATAAACCACAAGCTGCATAATTGGCTGGAATAAAATAAGCACCTTCAAACACTTAGCTCTTTCAGGAAAAAGAACAACTCGTTGCCGCATAATTTTCTAAAACGGCAGACTGGCAACCTGAAAACCGCTGCAAGTCTATTTCATTTACTTACCAAGATTACCCAGCCAAAGACCCAATTACAATTTGCTACCCTGGATGGAATTTGAATACTAGCTATGCATATTGCACTTTCCAATAGGTAGTCAACAAGAATGTTATTTTCGTCCCAGAAATATTATTCTGAGAGCCACTTCATATTTAGTGCACCTACAGCTCTGGTCGGTACCAGAGCTGGAGCCAGACACAAATCTGAACAATTCAGGTGTTTCTCTAACCACATTTTAGTCCTTAAAGCTTATACACCATGGGCAATACCAACCTTCCGGTCATTCGCCTTGTAATCATTGAAGAAAGGCTGGCTGCTCGCCAAGGTGTAGGCACTACCCTCTCGAAACACGCTGATCCTCTGAGCAGTCAGCTTAGGGGAGTACGACCGGGGTTTGGGGGCTTCCCCAGACCCATAAACACCATCCATTGGTTCAAGGGACTCTTGGAGGAAACTGTGAGGGTACTCCTCCTTTGGCGACTCTAATTCCTGCCCATCCTCAAAGACCTGCTTCAACACCCGGCCACTGTAGGAGGAAGAGATTTTAAATCGTACTTTCCGGGGTTTGCCGTCACTCTTCTGGTGCAGCTTCTTCTCAGGGTCCTCCATCAGCAGAAAGTTCACCTTGTGGTTTCCAGGCTTTGGTGTAGCCAGTGAAACTTGGGGCTCTGAGAAAAAGGCATTTTATTTTCTCTCCTGCATATAATTAATTCAAGCTGGTGCTGGGGCATGCTTGGTTTACAGCAACTGACACCTGCACATTAAATATGGATAGGCCTTCATGCAGAGGCAGGTTACTGCGGGTTTATGGAGTGGTTGTAGCATAAGACAAGACTGGGTCCTCTCAGAATCCCAGACTCACCCATAACTTCACCCCAACCCTGGCATTTCTTACTATGAGCATGAGTAGGTTTATTTAGACTGAACAAGTAATCAGTTCAGCAGGGATCAGTTAGCAAGGGTCTTGTTATTCTTACCCACAACTATGACCTAGTGAGCATTTAATAGGTGCCAGAGATTTTTACATGCATTCTCTTACTTTGTCCTCACAATAAACCTACAATGAAACTATTATTATCTGTGTTTTACAGAGGGGAAATTGAGGGCCCGAGCAGTTTCTCCATTAGTTTACTCTATTACAGTAAGTAAGTGACAGGGCAGGGATTCGAACTCAGTTCTAACTGATTCCAAAACCCATGGCCAGTCCACGAGGCCGAAAGTTTTCAAACCGTGTCTCATGGAGCCCTAGACAGGAAGAAGCCACGGGCCCTTCTGAGCCTTCTACCCCTGCATTAACCAACGCACCTTCACTTTATATCTATTTTATATTTAAGATTTCATCTGCAAGAACAGCACGAGCCCCAATGCCTACTGCAGACAGCACCTAGTAAATGCCCACACTGTGAGAGAGTTTCTGGGATGAATATCAGAGAAGCACAAGACATGGGGCTTGAGAATGACAGTCCTATAATCTAGTTTAGGAAACAGGCCTAACACATAGGAAATAACAGCCTCCTGCTTAGGGAGCAAACTGTCCACTGCTAACTGCCAGAACAGCTATTCTGGAAAAAGAGCAGTCCCTCAGGAAACAAGGATGGAAGAAGAAGGCTTATAATGGAAGGGCCCTTGGATTGGCAAAAAAAGAACGAGTTGGATTTGAAGAGCTGACAGGGCTTTCTCCCAGTCTTTGCTAACGACATCAACATTGACTTAGTTGCCCAAACTGACTTCTCCCGTACTTCTGCAGCCATTCCCATGGATTCTATCACCACTGCCTTCTTCCATCCAGCCCCACCTCTCCGGCCCCAGCTCAAGCCCTCATCACTTCTGTTTTCAGAGCTGTGGCAGCCTCCTGGTGACCTCCCCACCCATCCACAAGTCCATTCTCCATATAGATGCCAGAGCGATGCTTCCAAAGCACAAGTCTGCGGATGCACTCTCCTGCATAAATAGTCCTAACTCTTCATGCAGCAGGCAAAGTTCCTCAGAACCTAACCCTGTCTTCCTCTCCAGACTGGTCCTCTGTCTCTTCTAGGTGCTGCCTGGAATTTGTGTTCCAGGCATACTGACAATCTCACCTATTTTTCAAAACCACAGATTTCTGTCTCCTATCCAGTACAAACTCTGTTTCCTGACTGAAATGTCAAACTTTCACTCATCCTTCAAGTCACACCTCCAAAGTCACAGCTCCTGGGAAGCCTTCCCACCTGCCCCGAGGAGAAGGCCATGGGACTTTGGACCTACCACCATTAACTGCTTCTTGTTTTTCTCTTACCATTCCTGCGTTCTCCATGAAACTGTGAACATATCAGAGTCAGGTGCTATCTTGACCATTTCTTTACCCCCAGTTTTTATCAAAACACCTGGTATTTAATAAAACTCAGTTAATAATTATTCAACGAATGACTTCCAGGTGAGAGAAATCAAATAAATAAAACTTTTGGAACAGGAGATAAGTACATTTTGTGGAGAACAGTGAAGAGGTGAAAGTTGTCAAGAAAAACATCTACACTTCTACTAAAAAAGAGTTTCCCGGTTATAAGGTCTCTGTGTAATCAATGCAAGGAATAGACTAAACACACACACACACACACACTCACACAGAAACAACATTTTAAAACAAGAAAGAAAGAAAGATATGTCTTCATAATATCAGAAGATACATGCCTGTAGGTTCCCTAGGATGCAGAGCTGGCTGTGATGTGCCATGAATGGATGACAGGAGGCTGAAACATGGATCCCTCAGCCCTCAGGACAGGCAGGTGGGGCCCCAGGCCCCCAGGTGCTCACCTCGGATGACATCAGCCTCATCTATTTCCTCCAGTGTAAAACACAAGCACCATTATTTTCTAAGTATACCATGCCATGAAAAAGACCAGGAAGCCCTAACTAGAAGAACATTTTCTTCTATCCATCCCAGGAAACAAGTATTAGTAAGTGACTTATAGCCTATCCTCATCCAGAGGACCAGTGAGTGGACTTCCATGGCTGCCTGTTAAATAGGCATTCTCCACTGAACACGGAATAAACATCATTAAAAAGGTAGACTTTCAAAAGGGTAGATTTCAACCAGAGTGTATACATTGATGCATTTTGCACAATTGTGCTTCTGCTACCTTGAAAATTCATTAAGCTTAAATTAAGATAGAATTATGAACACAACTGAATGAATTGGATAGGATTCTCACTATGAAAAAAAGAATCCTTTAGTTATGTGAAGAAATCAAAAACTGGCAATGAGCTTTCCAAGTAACATTTGTTTTGTACTTTTACACCCATTCCCACGTTCACAAACAGACTTTCAGCAAGCCAGACCAAAATCATGGAAGTTTTGAAACAATCATGCTTACTTGATAATTTTTAGATGTTAGTGATTTCAGGACAGTCACAACTTACACACCTCCAGATGGAGCATACATTGATAAAATGAAAACAACTTTGGCAGTATTATCCAAAGCTTTAAAAATGTTCACATCCTTGCACCTTACTAAAGAGAAAATAACCGAATAAATCAGAAGAAATAATGTCAAAACATTAGCATGAGTTGCCCCCAGGTGGAAGACTCTCAATGACTATTCTTTCCTTCCCAGTTTCATTATATTTTACTTGACTATAATAAACGTATCTTACTTTAATAATCGGGGGAAAATAAATGAAAAAAAATTCATTACTTTCAATCCAATAATTTTTCTTAAGGAGATGATTTTTCTTTTTAATTTTAAGAGTTTATTTGAGCAAAACTGATTTGAATCAGGCAGCACCAATCCAGAAGTGGTTAGGAGTGCTCCACCAACAGGGGCCTGGGGAGAGACTTTTATAGAGAAAAGGCAGAAGCAAAGTAAGGCAATCATTGTTTGGCTATAGCTCAAAGCCTAGATGTCTGTTTGTGACTGGTCAGCCTTAGCGTTTTGATTTCATAACCATGAGGCATTTACAGGCTTAGACTTTGATTTGCTTACATAGGCCACCACAGCATAAAAGCTATACCAATTTAATAGCCTCCTTGTTTAATTAATTCAACAATTCCCCTCTTTTTGCTATCTTCTAATACATGAGAGACTGACCAAACATTTGCTATTAGTGCCTCTCTCAATCACCATCAAAGTTAAGTTGTTCTTTTCTCATTGTCTCACAGAATATGTTGTCAGATCCACAGAAGAATTGTTTTTGCCGTTCATCTCGTTGCTCATCTAGCTTCTGTTTCTTCAAGTGCAGCAAGACCATCTGATGTACTGCTGATGGCTACAAACATGCATTTAAGACCTTTGATAGAACATAGCACTCCAGGGGTCTCCCTGGTGGTGCAGTGGTTGGGAATCCGCCCGCCAATGCAGGGAACATGGGTTCTATCCCTGGTCCGGGAAGATCCCACATGCCACGGAGCAACTAAGCTCGTGCGCCACAACTACTGAGTCTGTGCTCTAGAGCCCACGAGCCACAACTACCGAGCCCGCGTGCCACAACTACTGAAGCCTGCGTGCCTAGAGCCCACGCTCCGCAACAAAAAAGCCACCACGCACCGCAACGAAGAGTAGCCCCCAGTCGCCACAGCTAGAGAAAGCCCGTGCGCAGCAACAAAGACCCAACACAGTCAAAAATAAATAAATTAAATAAATAAATTTAAAAAAAAAAGAGAAAGAAAATAGCACTCCAGGGAGACTATAATGATAACTATTAGGAGGATAATACCAAGAGACTTAAGTATACTCCTTAGCCAGGGACCCCATGAACCAAACCAGCTGATATCAAATAAATCAAAGAAGGTACCTGAAAGGGCATCAACCTGTTTTAGCCAAGTGGCTTATTTGTTAATTTCTTGTATTTGCTACAATAGCAAAGGTGTTGATCTAGGTATAGCAGAAGGTATTTGCTATGGCATAGACTGCTTTTTCAGCCAAGTAATCTAAAGCAATTCTATCACGTAAAACTGCCTTAGCAAGAAAGTCTAGGGACTTCTGTTGTGCAGCTATGGCCTTATCGGTAGATTCTGTGATAGTTGCCAGAGTTAAGGAGCATTGTCTTCCTATGCATTAACAGAGAGGAAAAGCAAGTAGTAAAAACGCAAAAGGAATAAAGTTTTCACACTGGAGATGAAGATCTTGATCCGTGATCTTGGGAGAGCTGTCCACCTAAAGATGCCGTCTGCTTCTGGGAAGTAACCTACCTAGTCAATTTTAATTTTAGATCTCCAGCTGGTATGCAGTTCCAAGAGTCTGGAGAAGCCATTTTTAACTGGGGGATGTAGACCCAAGGTTCAAGTCCCTAAAATTCAGCTGCCATCTGGGTAGTGGGGAGGACCTGGTATGGTCCCTTTCAAGGAGATTCAAGGGCAGTCTTTGTTCTTAGTGATTCCAAATCAGAAGGGTGGCAGAAAATTTGGAACCATTAGTTTGGAGAGCTGTAGCCAGATATTTGAGGAAACTAGAATTCAGGATCCAGTCAGTTTACTGGTATATAACAAAACCTCAAAGACAATGAACAGGACTAGAATCCGATATCCACAAGACTGTGTTATAATTTTCTATGAAATATAATTATTTCCTCTACAATCACCCTCATTTCTATCAAAGATAATCATAGTAAGACAAATTTGTTTGCAAGTGTAGTCTCATTAAATTTGGCCTGATTATTCAGATAAATGCAGCAAGAATAGTGACTGACCATAGAGATTCACCTGGCATACCTACACCTGGCATACCTACAGATGTGAGTGAATTCCTCTCTTTCTGAGGGTACCCTAAGGTTCTGGGCCTGCCAGGAAGTGGGCTTCCTTATTCACCTGGTAGGGCTTCCAGGAATCCTTAAGCAAGGTTAAGAGGCCAGTTTTTCCAAGGGGCTTTTATTGGCTCCATAGAGTCAACCTGACTTCCTTAAAAGTATCAGGTCAAATCTGATTTTATGCATATTCTCAAATATGACATTCTAGTCAAAGCTTTGGTAATATAACCAATGTTTCCAATTGTATCTTATTATAAGAAGAAAATATTCTTATTGAACTTATGCAAATAACTATATTGCCATGAAAATAAGAATACGCAACAACTTTCTAAATTCTGGAGGTATTGGGTAGGGAGAAAAAGTAAATGTTCCAGTTCTGTTTATAAAGGTATACTTTACAAAATTACTCTAAGTCATAGATAGCTTAAGAGAAAAAGAGGAAAAGTTTTCCTTAAACCTGGGAGGTAGGGGGGAAAGAATATTAAAGATCCAGCAATGTTTCATAGAAAAAGTTGTAAAAAAAATTATAATCATCCTCATTAGTTCATTCTATCCCATGTTATTAATTCTTGTTCTGCTGAATACAGTTTTCCCATTAGTTCTGGAAATTCTCACCCAAGTCACTTTTATGGTCTTTATCAGAAACTTATATTCTAGAGTACTTGTCAGAGTCCTTCCCATGAATCTCTCTAAAGATGAAACACCTTTGCAAAAGCATCACAGTAAGACAATAACTGTAAATGATAAAAAAAAAAAACTTTAAAATGGCCATGGACTAAGATCTGATGAGAGTGCATTTGATAAGGAAATGTAGTTATCTCTATAGTATACAATAATTTAGGATAATAATTGGACTATTAGAGTGTTGGCAAATTTCTAGAAACTTTAAACAATTTCTAGAATACCTATATTAGTAACATATATCCAAAAACATATAACCTAAGAAGGTTTGTCATTCCTTACTATTTGACAATGCACCCCACATAATTTAACATACCAAAGAAACATAATTAGTTTAACATCTCTCTTTTACAAGGTGAGAAACAAATCCTATGAGATTTTCCAGGCTTCCTCTGGGAAATTTCAAAGTTACTTTGAGGTCAAAAGACTGCACTTATATTTTGATTTTGGGAAGTTTGTCAAAATGTCAAAAGGTTTGAACATTTGACTAAATAGGATCTCATATCATTATGAAATAATACTTAATTATCAGTTTAACTAAATTGACAGTAGAAGATTTTAAAAGCAAACACAGAAGGTTACAAAGCTGTAAACAAAACTTAGATCTTTTAATATTGAGAAGACTGGGTTTTCTTAAGTAATCAAAGACCTGATAAAGACAAAGTAAAGCACAATAAATTATTTTGGAAGACACCAAATCTTTGCTTTCCAGGTAGACTACCCAAAAAGTTAAACAACAACAACAATAACAACAAACTTTCACAATCAAGAGGAAACCAACATTCCAAGAAAACTCTGTCCTTTTAACAGAGAGAAAGCCAAATTCTAATTCTGTACCAGTGTATGTCTAATATTAAAACTCATACTTTAAAATTTTAAATAAATCCATTCTCATTTTAGTCAGCTTGACCACACATAAAATTCCTTTTCCAAGATTCTTTTCCACAGAACTTTTACAACTTTCTTTTTTTTTTAAATATCCATTCAGGTTTTGTCCTACGTTTTTCTCTTCCTCATCTGGAACAACCAGTCATTTTACTTTCCTTACCTACTTTTCACACAGTTGTTTCCTTTAACTTTTATTTTTCTAAGTAGTTTTAATTACATTTATTGATTAGAATCCTTAACCCTTAGAATCCTTTATTCCTAATAAAAACTAAGAAGTAAGCAATTGTGGACTGTTACAGTAGCATTCTGTGGATTGGCCAATTCATAAATATATTTCACAATTTCTAGAAGTATATTCTTCCTCATAGTAAAATTTTCAATGTGTTACAAAACATGTCTACTAATAGATCCAAATATCTTTAGCTCCTCTCTAAAAGGAAGTCAAAAGTGGATAAACCTATGTCAGTAATTTATGTTTCAGTATTTTATTTTATTTGGAAATGATCTGGCTATTCAATGATATCCATCATTTAACTGATCTCAACATAAATTTAAGGTTTCAATTTATCAAAAATATTTTGGAAATTATTTTTAAGTAGACATATCTTAAAGCATTATTATTGTTGAAAAGTTTATTTATAAGCTTTAACCTTACTTACATCTATTTAACTTACCTGTTCCTAACAATTATGTTTAGATTACTCATGAAAATTTCATGAGACATTAAACAGCTAACCGTCATCTTATCTTTCTTGCTGACAAATTCTTTAACAGAGAAGACATGAGCTTATTTGACTTTTAGTAAACCTAGGTAGAATGAAAGCATTCTATTTAATACTGTAACTCTAAAGACATGCCTGTTTTAATTAAACCAACAGGCTTAAACTAGCTTTTATTTGTCAAAGATTATCCTAGATCACATGAAATTGAAAGACATTTGGGTTAGTTTCTATATTTCTGAGAGTATACTTGATTTATATAAATGTTTGTTTGTCTTTAAGCCAATTAAATAGAGCTCTTTACCAATTAATTTTGGCAATACCATTAGGAGGTAGAAAAATACCACATATCTATAACATACATACATAGACATACATAAACATACAGACAAATGCAGAACTCTTATAGCTTTCATTTTAAAATTTTAACCATGAGATGGGTACAATAATATAAAACTCACTAGTTTATAAAAGAACATTTGGATACAAATTGTGTTTCTGGTGAATAGAGTAAGTTAAGGTTACCTCTCTGATGGCTAAGGCTCTTACTAATATTTGTGGTAAAGACTTCAAGACTTTTAATTCAGCTAATTTCCAAAAAAAAATTTTGTTTTTCTAGATCAGAATTACCTCCTTGAAGTTTGCATCTCAAGAGATGGCTGTAGGTTCCTAGAGAAGACCACGTAGAACATTTACATCTCAAAGGCACAGAGAAAGGAAGGGCTATCTCCAAAAAGGACTCTTTTTCCCCCTAAATCCAGATCTTCCACAATATCAGCAAGCCTTTTGAGATGAACAGGGGATATTCTTGGACTGGATAAAAAAAGGATAGGGGGCTTCAAATTGTTTCTAGAGCCGAATTTCTGTTCTCAAGACTCAATTTGTAAGACAAGCACAGTTGTTTTTAATTCCTTAAAGAATTGGGTTGCCAGTCTCTAGATACCCCTTAGCACGTAAAGGAATATTATTTGGGGGTCCAGCCATGGAGAAGAGATTAGACACTAGGATAAGATAAGGAACACACCCATTATAAAGAAATCACATTAGGATTCTCTTTTTAAGCTGTTCCTTAAAACACTAGTGCTTAGGAAATCTATTGGAGGCAGAAGCAGTCAAGGGTAGCCTAGGGTTAGGGTTAGGCTTAGGGTTAGGCTTAGGGTACGGCATAGGTTACGGGTTCGGGGAGGGGTTCGGGTACGGCGTAGGGTATGGGTTAGGGTTAGGGCTAGGGTTAGTGTTAGGGTTAGGGCTCTGTTTAGGGTATGGGTTAGGATTAGGGTACGTGTTAGGGTTAGGGTACGCGTTAAGGTTAGGGTAGTTATTAAACCTATCCCAGTCTCTAGATACCCCTTAGCACGTAAAGGAATATTATTTGGGGGTCCAGCCATGGAGAAGAGTTTAGACACTAGGATAAGATAAGGAACACACCCATTATAAAGAAATCACATTAGGATTCTCTTTTTAAGCTGTTCCTTAAAACACTAGTGCTTAGGAAATCTATTGGAGGCAGAAGCAGTCAAGGGTAGCCTAGGGTTAGGGTTAGGCTTAGGGTTAGGCTTAGGGTACGGCTTAGGGTATGGGTTCGGGGACGGGTTCGTGTACGGTGTAGGGTATGGGTTAGGGTTAGGGTTAGGGTTAGTGTTAGGGTTAGGGCTCGGTTTAGGGTACGGGTTAGGATTAGGGTACGTGTTAGGGTTAGGGTAGGAGTTAGGGTTAGTGTACGCGTTAGGGTTAGGCTAGTTATTAAACGATCCCACTCTGTAGATACCCCTTAGCACGTAAAGGAATATTATTTGGGGGTCCAGCCATGGAGAAGAGTTTAGACACTAGGATAAGATAAGGAACACACCCATTATAAAGAAATCACATTAGAATTCTCTTTTTAAGCTGTTCCTTAAAACACTAGTGCTTAGGAAATCTATTATAGGCAGAAGCAGTCAAGGGTAGCCTAGGGTTAGGGTTAGGCTTAGGGTTAGGCTTAGGGTACGACTTAGGGTACGGGTTCGGGGAGGGGTTCGGGTACGGCATAGGGTATGGGTTAGGGTTAGTGTTAGGGTTAGGGCTCGGTTTAGGGTACGGGTTAGGTTTAGGATACATGTTAGGGTTAGGGTAGGGGTTAGGGTTAGGGTAGTTAAAAAAATAAAATAAAATAAAAAAAAAAAAAAAAAAAAAGAATTGGGTTGCACAACCACGAGGTTGACCCACCCACCCAACTACATCATCCTCAGTTTGCTTGGTTATATCAGGGAGAAGATCTTCAACTAAGATGGAAACCAAAAGATTCCTGTGCTATAGCTTGAGAGCCATGTGTCATTGAAATGCTTGAGTAAACCCTTTCACAAGGGCTTCAAAATATTTTCTTTCCCTCTGGATACACAGTTTCATTTTAGTCTAGGAGAGAAGGCCTAAAAAAAAAAGTTCCTACCAGGCTCTGAATATATATTTGGCCAACTTCTGACCATAGAGCTATTAAAAACAAACAAACACACACACACACACACAAAAAAAAACCCTTTTGAATGTCTTGTTAGCTTTCAATCAGGGCAAATAGTAAATTTTCCTGGTAGTATTGAACAACCCCTTGGATGAAGAGGCATTCCCCAAAGAGGGTGCAAAAATACGATCCTCCCCAAGACTCAGGACTCCTCCCAAAGATAAGCAAGAAAAAGAAAGACTTAGAAAATTCCCTTGAGAGCTGACAACAGTCGGTAGGACCCTAGCTGCAAATGGAGTGCAACCCACAGTCCTGTACGGTCATATTTTGGGGGCCCCACCTAACAGATGTCAAGCCAAGTTCTCAGGACACAAATTGAGACAAACAAGAAGGCAATAGATGTCCCCGGGAAACCAAGGATTGATAACTGTATTTTCCTGCCAATCTGGATTTAGAAAGGAAGGGATAACGTGAAATTTTACCTTCCCGTCTTGAGCAGACACCACAGAGATCTGGGCGAGCTGACTTTGGTAAGGATTCTTACCCTTTGTGGGCTTCTGCCAGTTTTCCCAGGATGCCATCTGCAGGCCCCAGAGAGAGTGGGGTGTCCCAGTGGGACTCCTCCTGGTCACCAGAAACTGAGGCTTCACACTGGACCCAGTCCAGTTTAAGTCAGAACCAGTCCAACCCTGGACCCAGTCTGGTTTCTCAAGTAGACCCAGGCCAACTTCAGCAGTTTCCAGAAAGAAATGTTCAAATAAAGTCTGAAAGCTCATAATGCAGAAGCTGTGGATGGAGGATGGAGAGACCTTACCCACCACCTCCAAAGGCAGGGAGGAAGCAGCAACGCAAGGGGCTCTGCAGGTGCCTTCACCGCTGTCGCTCGTTGTTCCTGAGGGCCTTCGGGGGTCTCCTTGGGTTCCCTCTTATGTCCCCAGACCTGTGAAAAGATAAACTGAGGCATATTAAAATTTTTAAGAGTTTATTTGAGCAAAACTCAATTCAAATCTATCAGTGCCAAACCGGAAGTGGTTAGGAGCGCTCCTAAGGAGATAATTTCAAGTGGAGAAAAATATTTGTATGGATAAATTATTCACAGTAGGAAAAAAATTCGAAAACAACTTAAATGTTCAACAGCAGGAATTCCACAAAATGAAAGATTATGTAGTCATTTAAAAAGATTTACGGAGCTTGAAATAATATGGGAAAATACTTATGAAACAAATTAAGTGAGAAAAGGTGTAAAACAAAATTTTTTGTTCTGTGATATAGACTTTACTATGTAAAATTGTATACGAGAAAAAGACAAAAGTAAATCTATTAAAATGTTAAAAATGGTTCTGTCTGACAAGGTAGTTAGGGGTGATTTTTATTTTCTTTTTTATACTCTTCTGTATTTTTCTAAATTTCTGATAATTAGCTAATAGTGATTTTAATATTAGGGAAAAAACAGGTTTTTTAAAAGTAAACTGTGCCTAACATTTTAAAATACAGATGAATTTATGCAATTGGCTGGAGAAAATTAAATCTTCAACCACTGCCATTTTTCTTCTGGATGAATTCAACTAATAGGAAATCATATCATTTTATTGTAAAAATATATTTTTTTCATACCATTTTAATACAAAAAGAAGTGATTTTAACTTAAGTCAAACTTAAGGTAGAATCATTTACTCATGATTGTACCCAGATGTAGAAAATTTTGATGGGTTATTGAAAGTAGAGATGACTTACATAACAAAATCAATCAATTTATAATCTCATTATGGGGCTCATTAATTTTTAAAAGCTCTGATGGACACCTAACCAGGTGATTAGACGTGGTGTCCCTAATGGTGGGACAAACTGACATTCTGTGTCTCCTAATGGGATGCTTCATTTACAGATGGAGTGTCCAAACCAAGACGTTCTTGGCACTGAAAGGCACTATTTATAGTTACACTGGGACAGGAGACAAATGGGAATAAATGATCGCCCTACTGATGAGGTATTTTGACCAAAAATATTTAATATTTATGTAATCAAGACTTTAGACCTAACTTTTCATTTACAAGAAACACAGGTGATGGAAGTATGAGTGAAATGACTCCAAGAGGAAACAGATGGACAAAGCCAGTATGTGGGACATCCTATAAGACAACTGGTCTCACCAAAAAGTCAATACGCTGGGGAAAAATGTTGGGATGAGTGGGACATTTTAGATTTAAAGAGATAAAACCAAATGTAATATATGAACCTTGGTTGGTTCCTGGAGAAACTTGACTCTAGAGTTGGCATCAGAGGGATCTAGATAATTATTCTTCATTTTCATATGCAGGATAACATTATGTGATTATGTGTGAGAATGTTCTTTTTGTAGGAGATACATGCTAAAATATTTAAAGTGAAATGTCATGATGTCTGCAATTTATTATAAAAAAGCTTATCCCTTCAGTATATATGCATACTTAAATACATATGCATATATATAAAGTAAAAAAATGGAAAAAATATTAACAATTCTTTATGGTTGTTTATTATACTATTCTTCTAATTTTTTAATGTTTGAAATGTTTATGACAAAAATTGGGGGCAAATAATGCACTTAGAAAAATATTCACAGATATCTATGTTTGCTTGTATGCATTTTGATTTACACCTAGTATATTCTGAATCTTCTTGGAGTAGAATTTTTATCCTGTCCTGTCTGATGTCATTTACTGGACTTTATTTTTATGTGTACTTTGGGATTTGGGAGATTATATTAAATATGTATCCTGATGAAAGAAATGTGCAATTATTGCAAATTGAGTGTGAACGTTATCCTTTAGAGATCTTTCCACATCTATCATTTCTAATCAGAGTAGGGCTTATAAATTAAACATATCCTTTTAATCTGCTCATACATTACTACGCAGAGTGTGTGTGTGTGTGTGTGTGTGTATTTAAACCCCTGTCTGGCATTTCCTTTTGAAATATTGTTATGGCAGAACATTAATATAGTTACTGATCATTCCAAGAGTTGTGAAGGTTCATGCAACTTTATAAAAAAACATTAAAAACAAAATCTAAGTTTAGAGTACCCCTACTCTATCACAACCAAAATAGAAATTTCCAAGGCAATACTTCAAAAGACTCATATCTCATGTCACCATTTATTTTAAATTTTACAAGGTTGTCTAATCTCCCACAGGAATGAGTTTTTCATTACGGACCTAGGTGATATGGAACATAGTCTGGTGACTTGTCTTCCCCCATATCACAGGACAATCTG
This sequence comes from Balaenoptera physalus, assembly GCF_965194825.1. Classification (NCBI taxonomy): domain Eukaryota; kingdom Metazoa; phylum Chordata; class Mammalia; order Artiodactyla; family Balaenopteridae; genus Balaenoptera; species Balaenoptera physalus. The sequence continues at coordinate 55,098,668 of NC_138890.1, read as the reverse complement.
ATGAGGAGACCAGCCCATCCAAAGTGTGAGATCAAGGGCTCTGATTAGAGGGTAAGACATTTTCTTCCATGCCATCATTTCCCAAAGTGTGACCGACAGAGCTAAAAGTTATTTCTTGGGAAAAAAAAATCCTAACAAAATAAGTTTGGGAAATTATGGGTTAAGTCAAGTTAAACTAATTTCTTTACTGCAGGAATTCTTAGAATGTTAAATATACTAATGTACTTTGTCGACTTCCACCAGGGGATACACCATTTCCAAAATGTAGTGCCCACAAACCTCTTTTTATTGTTGGAATTCTATTTCAGGAAACCAGCGTTTTGAGAAAAAAGTCTCAGAGATGCTGTTAGAAGATGCCTATCTGCTTAAAAATTCTCCCCACCTCTGACTCTCACCCTGTTCATAGTGCAAAACAATTACAGCTTATTAAGCATTTGCTATGTGTGAGAGAGGTATTTCACAGGTAAGAAAACTGGAAACTGAAGCTCAGAGAGGTTATGTTATCTGCACAGGGTCCCAGAGACACGAAATGTCAGTTGCTATACTCACCCAGGTCTGACCCCAAAGTTCATGCTTCTCTCACATCATCAAATTGACCACCTGGGGGAAAAAGGTCAATTCTTTAAAAGTGGGATAGAGGGGACTTCCCTGGTGGTCCAGTGGTTAAGAATCCGCCTTCCAATGCAGGGGATGTGGGTTCGATCCCTGATCAAGGAACTAAGATCCCATATGCCACGGGGAAAATAAGCCCGCGGCTCTAGAGCCCGCACGTGCCACAACTAGACAGCCCACACACCGCAACTATTGAGCCCGTGCACTCTGGAGCCCACGCCCACAACTAGAGAGAGGCTCACGTGCCGCAATGGAAGATCCCTTGAGCCACAACTAAGACCCACTGCAGCCAAATAAATAAATAAATATTTTTTTAAAAAAGCAGGAGAGAAAATAATTTTAAGAAGTCTAGTCATAATCTAAAACCCGTAATAGACTTTTGAATATATGATCAGTGAGGCCTCTCTGTGCCTGGAATGTAACTTAGCCACCAGTGTGGTTGGGTCTCTATGTTCTGTCTCAGAGGAGACCCCATAGTTTGTTCTGAAATTCAACCACCTGTATTATCTGTAATTCACCAGAATGGAGAGATAGGCCATCTTCCTTACACTTTGAAATGTCTTTTCCTCATTGCCTCTGAGCAGAGCTGGCACAAGTCTTTGCATCACAGGCCAAAACCCCCATGTCAGAAGGTAAAGAGAAGGTTCCCAGAGGACCGAGCAGAGGGTGAGTGTAGTGGAAAAACATCAACCCTGCCAGAAACCACAGGCTAAAATCTGGGACTTCATTAAAAAATAATAATCACTTGGGATTATTCTACCATTGCAAAGACCCTGTCCCTAGGGCCCCTGGTTTGCCAGCTAGAGAATAAGGAACTCGTTTTTCTAACTCTTCTCTCACTTCTGACTTACTGTGCATTCCTACCAGACAGAAAGCAAGAAGAGCTGTCAGAGGCTGCAAAACGGTCCTGAATTTTCTTGATCTCAGCACCCTCCAGTAGAAATACACATATGTATGTAACGTAACCCACATATATATTTTTAAATTTTCCACTAGCAACATTTTAAAAAGTACAAAGAAACAAGTAAAATACTATAAATATTTTATCAGTATTCAAATTTCATAAGATTGATAGTTGAGGAAGTAGATTCACATACCCAAGTAGTTCTAATCACACTTAAAAGTCTTCCAGTAACGGACTTGAGCATCAGTTTAAAAGTATATGTGTAGGGAGTCAAGATGGCAGTGTGGGAAGACACGGAGTTCGTATCTCCCCACAACTAGGGTGCCTGTTGGACGCTAGTGGGGGGCCCCGACACCCAAGGAGACGGGAAGAACCCCCAAGAAAACCAGTAAGACGTGGGGGGACTGATGGGGGAGGAGAAGTGGAGGCCATACAGGACTGGCGCCCCAGAGGGGTGGCTAAGGGGTGGGGGGGACGGTTCCCACGCCAGGAGGGACCCTCGGGGCTCGGATCAAGGGGAGAGTGCCCAGTATTTCCCCTGCCCAATTGGCTGGGGAAGTCTATCCGGCTCTCGGGCTGGGTCATACACCCTCCGAGGTCCCCTCTGGGCCAGGTTGGTCCTGGAGGTGTAGGAGGGAGGCCAGGAGAGAACAGGAGAGACAGGCGGGAGGGACCAAAGAGCTGGAGAGGAGGGGAGGGTATTTGCTTCACCTACTGGGGCACAGGGAGCCTGCTGGGCTCCCAGGCTGGTCCCTTGCCCTCCAAAGTACCCTCCGAGCTGCGTGGGTCCTGGGGGCATAAGAGGGAGGCTGAGGAGATCAGCAGAGGCAGATGGGAGGGGCTCTCTGGGATGAGAGGAGTGGGAGAGGAGTGGAGGGCATTTGCCCCACCCACTGGGGGCCGGGGGAGCCTGCTGAGCTCCCAGGTGGGATCCCCCACCCTCTGAGACCAGAGGCGGGAGGTATGTCTGGGCCCCTTCTGTTCTGTTGAGCCTAAGCCCCACCCCAACATCCGCCAGGGCCTTTTGCAGCCCTGTGGGTCCTAAGCATAGGCCCTGCCCACTGCCCAAACCTCACCCTGCTTAGGCCCCGCCCTCCACAGCCAAGGCCTTTTCCACCTTTTTTTTTTTTTCTCCTCCTCTTTTTTACTATTGTGGTTCTGTTTTACCTTCTGGTTGTTGTTTCATCTATAGTTTTATTTTTATATTTTTTCTAACATATCTTTTAGTTTCCTAGTCTAATTTTATTTTTTACTTTGTTATTGTTCCCCCTTTTCTTTTTCTGCCCCACGCAGCTTGCAGGATCTTGGTTCATGAGCCAGGGGTCAGGCCAAAGCTTCTGTGGTGGGAGTTCCATGTCAGAACCACTGGACTAACAGAGAACCTCAGACCCCAGGGAACATTCATCAGAGTGAGGTCTCCCAGAGGTCCTCATCTCAGCACCAAGACCCAGCTCTACTCAACAGTCTACAAACTCCAGTGTTGGAAGCCTCAGGCCAAACAACCAGTAAGACAGGTACACAATCCCGCTCATAAAAAAAAAAAAGGAAAAAAAAATGAGATGGCAAATAAATATGTCACAGATGAAGGAGCAAGGTAAAAACCTACAAGACCAAATAAATGAAGTGGAAATAGGCAATCTACCTGAAAAAGAATTCAGAGTAATGATAGTAAAGATGATCCAGAATCTCAGAAATAGAATGGAGGCATGGACTGAGAAAATACAAGAAATGTTTAACAAAGATCTAGAAGAACTAAGAACACAGAAACAGAGATGAACAACACAATAACTGAAATGAAAAATACACTAAAAGGAATCAATGACAGAATAACTGAGACAGAAGAACAAATAAGTGAGCTGGAAGACAAAATGGTGGAATAACTGCAGAGGAGCAGAATAGAAAAAGAATGAAAAGAATTGAGGACAATTTCAGAGACCTCTGGGACAACACTAAATGCACCAACATTCAAATCACAGGGGTCCCAGATGAAGAAGAGAAAAGAAAGGGTCTGAGAAAATATTTGAAGAAATTATAGTGGAAAACTTCCCTAATATGAGAAAGGAAATAGTCACGCAAGTCCAAGAAGAACAGAGAGTCCCATACAGGATAAACCCTAGGAAAAATACAGCAAGACACATATTAATCAAACTAACAAAAATTAAATTCAAAAGAAAAAATATTAAAAGCAGCAAGGGAAAAACAAAAAATAACATACAAAGGAATCCCCATAAGGTTAACAGCTGATTTTTCAGCAGAAACTCTGCAGGCCAGAAGGGAGTGGCAGGATATACTTAAAGTGATGAAAGAAAAAAACCTACAACCAAGATTACTCTACCCAGCAGGATCTCATTCAGATTCGGTGGAGAAATCAAAAACTTTTCAGACAAGCAAAAGCTAAGAGAATTCAGCACTACCAAACCAGCTCTACAATAAATGCTAAAGAAACTTCTCTAGGTGGGAAACACAAGAGACGTAAAAGACCCACAAAAACAAACCCAAAACAATTAAGAAAACGGTAATAGGAACATACATATAGAAAATAACCTTGAATATAAATGCATTACATGCTCCAACCAAAAGACACAGACTGGCTGAATGGATACAAAAACAAGACCCATATATATATTGTCCACAAGACACCCACTTCAGACTTAGGGACACATACAGACGGAAAGTGAGGGGATGGAAAAAGATATTCCATGCAAATGGAAATTAAAAGAAAGCTGGAGTAGCAATACTCATATCAGATAAAACAGACTTTAAAATAAAGGCTCTTACAAGAGATAAGGAAGGACACTACATAATGATCAAGGGATCAATCTAAGAAGAAGATATAACAATTATAAATATATATGCACCCAACATAGGAGCACCTCAATACATATGGCAAATGCTAACAACCATGAAAAGGGAAATCGACAGTAATACAATAATAGAAGGAGACTTATCACCCCACTTACACCAATGGACAGATCATCCAAACAGAAAATAAATAAGGAAACACAAGTTTTAAATGACACAACAGACCAGATAGTTTTAATTGATATTTATAGAACATTTCACCTGAAAGTGGCAGAATACACTGTCTTCTCAAGTGCACACAGAACATTCTCCAGGATAGATCACATCTTGGGTCACAAATCAAGCCTTGGAAAATTTAAGAAATTGAAATCATATCAAGCATCTTTCCTGACCACAGCACTATGAGACTGGAAATCAATTACAGGAAGAAGACTGTAAAAACCACAAATACATGGAAGCTAAACAGTGTGCTACTAAATAACCAAGAGATCACAGAAGAAATCAAAGAAGAAATTTATAAATACATAGAAACAAATGACAATGAAAACACAACGACCAAAACCTATGGGATGCAGCAAAAGCAGTTCTAAGAGGGAAGTTTATAGCAATTCAATCTCACCTCAAGAAACAAGAAAAATCTCAAATAAACAATCTAACCCTACACCTAAAGCAACTAGAGAAAGAAGAACAAAGAAAACACAAAGTCAGTAGAAGGAAAGAAATCATAAAGATCAGAGCAGAAATAAATGAAATAGAAACAAAGAAAACAATAGCAAAGATCAATAAAACTAAAAGCTGGTTCTTTGAAAAGATAAACAAAATTGATAAACCCTTAGCCAGACTCATCAAGAAAAAAAGGGAGAGGACGCAAATCAATAAACTTAGAAATGAAAAAGGGGAAATCACAACTGACACCGCAGAAATACAAAGGATTATAAGAGACTACTACGAACAACTATATGCCAATAAGATGGACAATCACGAAGAAATGGACAAATTCTTGGAAAGATACCATTTTCCAAGACTGAACCAGGAAGAATTAGAAAATGTAAACAGACCTATCACAAGTAAAGAATTGAAACTGTAATTAGAAATCTTCCAACAAACAAAAGTCCAGGACCAGATGGCTTCACAGGTGAATTCTATCAAACATTTAGAGAAGAGCTAACTCTGATCCTTCTCAAACTCTTCCAAAAAATTGAAGAGGTAAGAACACTCCCAAATTCATTCTACGAAGCCACCATCACCCTGACACCAAAACCAGAAAAAGATATTCACAAGAAAAGAAAATTACAGACCAATATCACTGATGAACATAGATGCAAAAATCCTGAACAAAATACTAGCAAACAGAATCCAACAACATATTAAAAGGATCACACACCACAGTCAAGTGGGATTTATCCTAGGGATGCAAGGATTCTTCAATATATGCAAATCAATGTGATACACCATACTAACAAATTAACGAATAAAACCCATATGATCATCTCAATAGATGCAGAAAAAGCTTTTGACAAAATTCAACACTGATTTATGATAAAAACTCTCCAAAAAATGGGCATAGAGGGAACCTACCTCAACATAATAAAGGCCATATATGACAAACCACAGCAAACATCACACTCACTGGTGAAAAACTGAAAGCATTTCCACTAAGATCAGGAACAACACAAGGATGTCCACTCTCACCACTCTTATTCAACATAGTTTTGGAAGCCCTAGCCACAGCAATCAGAGAAGAAAAAGAAATAAAAGGAATACAAACTGGAAAAGAAGAAGTAAAACTGTCACTGTTTGCAGATGACATGACACTATACATAGAAAATCCTAAAGACGCCACCAGAAAACTACTAGAACTAATCAATGAATTTGGTAAGGTTGCAGGATACAAAATTAATGCACAGAAATCTCTGGCATTCCTATACACTAACAACGAAAAATCAGAAAGAGAAATTAAGGAAACAATCCCATTTACCATCGCAACAAAAAGAATAAAATATCTAGGAATAAACCTACCTAAGGAGGCAAAAAACTTGTACTCAGAAAACTATGAAACACAGATGAAAGAAATCAAAGATGACATAAACAGATGGAGAAATAGACCATGTTCTTGGATTGGAGAATCAATATTGTGAAAATGACTATGCTACCCATAGCAATCTACAGATTCAATGTAATCCCTATCAAACTACCAATGGCATTCTTCACAGAATTAGAACAAAAAATTTTTCAATTCATATGGAAACACAAAAGACCTTGAATAGACAAAGTAATCTTAAGAAAGAAAAATGGAGCTGGAGGAATCAGGCTCCCTGACTTCAAACTATGCTACAAAGCTACACTAATCAAGACAGTATGGTACTGGCACAAGAACAGAAATATAGATCAATGCTATGGGATAGAAAGCCCAGAGATAAATCCATGCACATATGTTCACCTTATTTACGACAAAGGAGGCAAGAACATACAATGGAGAAAAGACAGCCTCTTCAATAAGTGACACTGGGAAAACTGGACAGCTACATGTAAAAGAATGAAATTAAAACACTACCTAACATCATACACAAAAATAAACTCCAAATGGATTAAAGACCAAACTGTAAGACCAGACACTATAAAACTCTTAGAGGAAAACATAGGAAAAACACTCTTTGACATTAACCACAGCAAGATCTTTTTTGACCCACCTCCTAAAGTAATGGAAATAAAAACAAAAATAAACAAATGGGACCTAATGAAACTTAAAAGCTTTTGCACAGCAAAGGAAACCATAAACAAGACGAAAAGACAACCCTCAGAATGGGAGAAAATATTTGCAAATGAAACAATGGACAAAGGATTAATCTCCAAAATATATAAACATCTCATGGAGCTCAATATCAAAAAAACAAACAATTCAATTAAAAAATGGGCAGAAGACCTAAATAGACATTTCACCAAAGAAGACATACAGATGGCCAAGAGGCACATGAAAAGATGCTCAACATCACCAAATATTAGAGAAATGCAAATCAAAACTACAATGAGGTATCACCTCACACTGGTCAGAATGGCCATTAAAAAATCTACAAACAATAAATGCTGGAAAGGCTGTGGTGAAAAGGGAACCCTCCTGCACTGTCAGTGGGAATGTAAATTGATACAACCAATATGGAGAACAGTATGGAAGTTCCTTAAAAAACTAAAAATAGAACTACCATATGACACAGCAATCCCACTACTGGGCATATACCCCGAGAAAACCATAATTCAAAAAGAGGCATGTACCGCCATGGTCATTGCAGCAGTATCTACAATAGCCAGACATGGAAGCAACCTAAATGTCCATTGACAGATGAACAGATAAAGAAGATGTGGCACATATATACAATGGAATATTACTCAGCCATAAAAAGAAAGGAAATTGAGTTATTGGTAGTGAGGTGGATGGACCTAGAGTCTGTCATACAGAGTGAAGTAATTCAGAAAGAGAAAAACAAATACCGTACGCTAACACATATATATGGAACCTAAAAAAAAAGGTACTGATGAACCTAGTGGCAGGGCAGGAATAAAGACGTAGATGTAGAGAATGGATTTGAGGACATGGGGGAAGAGGGGGAAGGTGGAGGGAAGTGAGAATAGCGTCGACATATATATACTACCGAATGTAAAATAGCTAGTGGGAAGCAGCAGCATAGCACAGGGAGATCCGCTCAGTGCTTTGTGATGACCTAGAGGGGTGGGATAGGGAGGGTGGGAGGGAGGCTCAAGAGGGAGGGGATATGGGGATATATGTATGCATATGGCTGATTCAACAGAGACTAACACAGTATTGTAAAGCAATTATACTCCAATAAAGATCTATTTTTTAAAAAGTATATGTGTAAGTTGAATTAGATTAAAAGTTTAGTTCTTTAGTCCCGCTAGCCACATTTCAAGGCTCACTGGCCACATTCTGCTTGTGGCTACCCTATTAGACAGCACAGCTGTGCAAGTGTTCTTAATGGGGCCAGCAGTGCCCCCTAAGGGGCATAATGGAAATGTGTGGAAACATTTCTTTTTCAGTACTGTACTCACAGTCAGTGGGTGGGAGGCCAGAGATGCAGACATTCTGCAATATAAAGGGCAGCTCTGCACAACACGATATTGTCCCACATCTCAGACTCCCACATAGGTTAAACACCTGTTTATAATTATCGGAGCCTAGAACCTGTTTGTTTGTTTTGGTGAGAGCAGTACGCTTGGCTTTAATATATATTTTGGGGGACTGAAAATGTATATAAATTAAGAGAAGTTTGTTTTATTCAGAGCTCTACCAAGAATTACATAACATTTTGAAAAACTGCTTCACAGATTGAAATGTCGCTCCTATATCAGACAGCACCTGTAGCTGTGGCATTTACAGGGGTCCTAGACACAGGTAAAGCATCTAACTACTTCATGATATCTTCTAAGGAAATCACACCCAAGCATTTGCTATTAAAATACACAGCATTTTATTATCAATTACTTTCCTTTATTTCTCTTTATATGAGAGCAAGGGCATTGTATGGGTTTTCAAAGTTATGTTAGTAGGAGGATTATTTAATCTAGTAATTTCATTCCAGAATAGTAAAGGGGTGTTGTGAAATAAGTGTTACTGAAAGCACGTAGAACCATTGTTCTAGGAAGAAGCATGGCTGCCTCAAGCCGATGAAGACTGCCACCTGCAGGTAGGAGAGCAAACTGAGGCTGCATCCCAGAACGCAGAGGACAGGAAAGAACTGCCTCAATTAAACAGCTACGTACTTTGCATCTCCCAAGTCCAAAGCACTGTGCTAGAAAACAGCGCTATGGCAGTGACCCAAACAATTAGGGCTCTGCTACTAAGGAGCTCACAGTCGAGGGTGGGAAAGTACGTGGGTCTGGGGAGGTGGGATCAGGTCAAGTGGGCACAAAGAATCAGCTGGTCAGAGATACCCCCATCCATTTCAATCCTCTCTGTTAGCAACCTGTTCAGTTTAGTTGATCCAGGAAGATATAACAAAGAGTGCTAAATTTTCTGCACATATTGCTTCAAAATTTACGTCAATTTAGAAAAACATACACAAGTAATACATGAATACAGCCATTTAGAGGATAAATCTTTTAAATTAGAGAGGAATAAAGAAGAAAATAAAAGGTCTCCTTCACTCTTCTTAAAAAGTAACTGTTACTAATACATCTAGAATGTGGCCTTCCCAACATTTTATGCATTTATATACATATGTATGCAGATACAAATAGATGGTTTTGTTTTTTAAACGTAAATGAAGTTATATATACATAGATACGTATGTATACAGATATATATTATAATTTCATTTATGTTTAAATATATATATTAATAGCTTTACAACTTGATTTATTTAATTTAAAAATATATCTTGGAGATCTTTCCATGTCAATACAGATAGATCCTCCACATTGGTTTTATGATTCCATACTAACTCATTGTAAAGAATTCATTCATTCTTCAACAAATATTTATTAAGTACCTACTACATGCTTGAAACTATTCTAGGTGCTGAGGATGTAACAGTAAACAACAAAAGCAAAAAAAAAAGAGGCAAAAACACTTGCCTTCATGGAGCTTAAATTCCAGTGGAGAGAAAGAGGCAATACACTTAATAAATAAGTTAATAATATATGCACATGAAAAAGTGATAACTGCTATGGAAAATATAGAACAGGATAAAGGAGACTGGGAATACTAAACTCAGAGTGGGGTGGATTGCAACTAAAAACAGGGTGGATAGAGCAGGCCTCACTGGGAAGCAGGCTTGAGTAGATGAGAAAGAGAGCTATGAGGACATTGTGGGAAAGAGTTTTCCAGGCAGCAGGAACAGCCTGTGCAAAGGTCCTGAGGTAGGAATGTAACTAATAGGTTCAAGAAACAGCGAAGATGTGACAGCAGCTGCAAAGGGCAAAAGTGGAAGCAGAAAGACTAGGTCGAAGGTGACTGCAAAAATCTATGACAGATGACAGTGGTTTAAAATCAGGGTGGTAGCAGATAATGAGCACTGGTCAGATTCTGCATATATTTTGAAGGTAGAGTCAACAGGATTTACTGATGGTATTCATGTGGGGAGTGAGAGGGGAAAAAAAGGAATCAAAGGTGATTTATCCTAAGCACATGGAAGTACTGAACTGCATTAACTGTGATGTACCATAGCTGATGTTACCTGTTCTTTATAAACTAACATTTAGGTTATTTCCGGGTTTTCTCTATTATAAATGACCTTGCAAAGGTTATCCTCTTACATGTACCTTTATGCACATCCAGTTGGGTTTCCCAGTGAACAGTTTCACTCATCTCTCACCTTCGAAACGAGCTGATCTACTCTAACCCACCAGGGAGGACAGACGTGTGCTCAGGGCATGCAAAGGAATCGGTGCGTGAAGCCAAATTAAGCATGAAGAAAAGGTTATCTTTTCTCTGTTACATTTTCCCTTCTTGCATCATCCCGTTCCCCAATTAATATTGTGCATGATAAAATCACATAACAGCTAACATTTTTGAGCACTTGAGTGCCAGGCACAGTGTTAAGTGATTGACCAGCATCTTCTCATTTTTACCCTCATGACAACACTATGAAATAAATGTTTATGTCCATTGTATAGATAAGAAGTAAAATAAGATCTTGCAGGGGACAAATGCACCCCAAAGGTCAAACACGCATAACTGATGGAACTTGGACTTTAACCTGGCCCTGAAGCTCACATCCTCAGCCATCTGCACTGTGCAGTATTTAATATAAATAAACTTCTACATTACCCTGTGATTTTTTTTCCTTGGGACAAAATACCTTCAATTCCATTTACAGTAAGGACTATGCCTGCCCCCCTAAAAGGCAGTACAGGGTAATGCAAAGGGCACAGGCTATGGAATCAGCTCTTTCTGACTGTGCGATCTTGAGTAAACAGTTTAACCCCTCTAAACCTCAGAGAAGTGGGTCAGGACCCAGAGAAAACAAAACATAGCGTGGCTAGTTCTCTGTGGGGACTTGTGAGCATAAAAACCTCTTAAAGATTTTATATCCAAGTGTCCTCTTTGTGGCTAAAGACAGATATTGAAGTCCAGAGTCTCTACTGGAGACATCTAGATCATTCTCTCCACTCCCTGTGGTCCCCCTGCTACAAATCAGTTTCCTTGGAAACGCAGCATCCTCCCTATCTCCCTTCTTCATGACCTACTCTCTATCCTGTGTCAGAGCTGCCGCCAAAGTCACCAAAAGATTTCAGGGCTGTGGAAAGAGGATTCGCCTCAGACTCAGAAGCTGAGAGTCTAGTCCCAACTCGATCTATAGAATTGCTGTGTTACTAGAACAAGCCCTTAACCCTCTCTGAGCCTGTTTTCCCATGTCTGAAATCATCAGTAAACCAAAGAAACTCTAAATTATCTCTCAGAATGAACATCCTACAACTCTGTCTCCAGTGGTGATGGGAAGGAAGAGAATTATGGATGCAGTGAACACGAAGAATCTTGCCTCCTACCTATATTTATTGATTTGTCAGAGGCCACAATTGATCGTCTTCCTCTGGAGCAGACGCTCAACTGCTGTTCATGCAGCAAAAGCCATTTTTTGCCTGAGGAAACAAAATGTTCTGGGAAATTTCACAAAAATTGATCTTAAATTGTCTAAAGAGCCACAAATTCACATCAAACAGGGCATTACATGAAGCCTGAGGTCCCAAATGTTGTCTGTAAGTACTTCCCCCCTATGAAAATTTTACAGCACTTCAGAGATGTGTCCTGGGCTGCCTGGTTTAACGATCATCTCTGTTGGTAAAGGCTGAGGAACAGGGGTGACTGGAGCTGAGCTGGGTCTGACTCACTCCAAATCCAGGCAGCCGATTCGTGTGCGAACACAGGTCTCTGGCCAGAGGGGCACTGGGAGCACACAGAGCTCTCAGAGGATTACATCACTCCCCCTAAACCCCCAACCCAAGGTCCCTCCAATCTACCCCGTGTCAGATTCCCAGAAACACACACACTCACCCCACCTCTACCCCACCCCCGCCAACCATTACCACAGAGGAAACCTGGGGCGACAGAAAGAGACCCAGAGGAGGAACTGGGATACTGGGCTTCTGGCCTGATGACTGGTAGATCTTGACCCTAGAAATGGTCTTCTCTGGGCCTTAATTATAGTACCTGTAAAACGAAAGAACTGGACTTGAACTTGTTAACTCTGACAATCTATGATTCCGGATATGAAAAACCTCCACCTGTTCCCCTAGGAGCTATGCTGGCTTTCTGCAGTCTCTACCAGGCTCCAGGACCTACACTTGTTGTCTCTTCTGCACAGTTTCCCAGACCTTCTGTGAGGCTCTCTTCCCCTGCTCCATGCGGTCCTCGAGGAGGCACAAGACCCCACCACCATGGCCACGGTGACTGGTTCAGGGCTGGGCAGGTGAACTTGGAATAAATCAGTCGCTTGCCTGATGCTTCTGTTACCTATTGCTGAAGACCAAGCTGTCCTGAAACTTAATGGCTTTAAGTGACAACCATTTTACTCTCCCTCAAGGTTCTGTGGCTGGATTTGCAGTCAGCTGGAGGCTGGCCTGGGCTGGACCATCTGGGACACTCACTGCACCCAGTAGGCTCACTCATGCTGGCTATTGGTGCTGAGTGGCTGCTGAAGACTCAGCTGGGGTGGTTGACTGGAGCATCTTGCTTCTTCTACCGCATGGTCTCTCCATGTGGCTTGGGCTTTTTAGGGCATGTCAGTTGGGTTCCAAGAAGAAGCATTCAAAGTAGGCAAGTCACAATTTGCCAGCAATTTATCAAGCCTCTGTTTACATCAGGCTTGCTAAAATCCCATCAGTCAAAACACGTCACATGTCCAAGCTCAGAGTCACTGAGGGATGGCCGGCCCTACACAAGTGTGAGTACCAAAAAGCATGGTTCTTTGGGGGCCACCAATTAACCAATAAATTTCCTATTGCACTTAAGCTGACTTGGGTTGCTCTTACTTGTTACCAAAATAGTTATGACTAATACAGAGTCAAAGATTTAAATTCAATTCTTGTCCTTACCACTGTGCAGCCAAAAAGTTACCTGACCTGAGATTCAGTTTCTTCATCCTTAAGATAGAGATAATATTCAGTTCAGAATATCATTATAAAAAGTTAATAAGATGAAAATCCCCAAAACATTTAAAAAATCCCAACATTCTATACAAATAAGATGTCCTATACAAATAAACATATCATAAATGATGATGATAAAGGTGATGATAAAGCAGGAGAAACTGAAAGTTTAAATCGCTTCAGTTTGTAATTGATTCATTTCACAAACAGTTCTTAGATATCTACTATGTGTACAATACTATTATAACTGGTTGTCTAGTGGGAGGAGACGTCCAAGCCCTCAAAGAATTTAGAGTCCAATAGGGGAAACAGGTATATATATATATATATATATATATATACATACACACACACACACACACACACACACACACACTCATATGTATATATATATATTGGATTGGCCAAAAGTTCGTTTGTTTTTTTCCGAAAGATGGCTCCAGTAGCGCTTAGTTGTCCTTAACTTCATTCAAAACAACTTTGTTAGATTGTATTGTCACAGCTGTCATATCAGCGTGCATTTGAAAAAAAACTTATCGAAATTGTTGAATTTTTGTGTAGTCATTTTAATATTGAAGATGGAAGAAAAAAAGCAACATTTTCAGCATATTATGCTTTATTATTTCAAGAAAGGAAAAAACTCAACTGAAATGCAAAATAAGATTTGTGCAGTGTATGGAGAAGGTGCTGTGACTGATCGAATCTGTCAAAAGTGGTTTGTGAAGTTTCCTGCTGGAGATTTCTCCCTGGACGATGCTCCAAGGTCAGGTAGACCAGCTGAAAGTTGACAGAGATCAAATTGAGACATTAACTGAAAACAATCAACTTTATACCACACGGGAGATAGCTGACATACTCCAAATATCCAAATCAAGCACTGAAAATCATTTGCACCAGCTTGGTTGTGTTAATCGCTTTGGTGTTTGGGTTCCATGTAAGTTAAGCGAAAAAACCCTTCTTGACCATATTTCTGCATGCAATTCTCTACTTAAACGTAATGAAAACATTCCTTTTTTTTTAAAACAAATTGTGACAGGTGATGAAAAGTGGATACTGTACAATAATGTGGAACGGAAGAGATCGTGGGGCAAGCGAAATGAACCAACACCAACCACACCAAAGGCCGGTCTTCATCCAAAGAAGGTGATGCTGTGTATATGGTGGGATTGGAAGGGAGTCCTTGATCATGAGCTCCTGGAAAACCAAACGATTATTTCCAACAAGTACTGCTCCCAGTTACCAAATGAAAGCAGCCCTCTACAAAAAGCGTCCGGAATTAGTCAACAGAAAACGCATAATCTTCCATCAGGATGACGCAAGACCACATATTTCTTTGATGACCAGGCAGAAACTGTTACAGCTTGGCTGGGAAGTTCTGATTCATCTGCCGTAGTCACCAGATATTGCACCTTTGGATTTCCATTCATTTCGGTCTTTACAAAATTCTCTCAATGGAAAAAATTTCAACTCCTTGGAAGACTGTAAAAGGTACTTGGAACAGTTCTTTGCTCAAAAAGATAAAAAGTTTTGGGAAGATGGAATGATGAAGTTGCCTGAAAAATGGCAGAAAGTGAATACTTTGCTCAATAAAGTTCTTGGTGAAAATGAAAAATGTGTCTTTTATTTTTTACTTTAAAAACCGAAGGAACTGGGCTTCCCTGGTGGCGCAGTGGTTGAGAATCTGCCTGCCAATGCAGGGGACACGGATTCGAGCCCTGGTCTGGGAAGATCCCACATGCCGTGGAGCAACTGGGCCCGTGAGCCACAATTACTGAGCCTGCGCGTCTGGAGCCTGTGCTCCACAACAAGAGAGGCCGCGATAGTGAGAGGCCCCCACTTGTCACAACTAGAGAAAGCCCTCGCACAGAAACAAAGACCCAACACAGCGATAAATAAATAAATAAATAAATTTTTTTAAAAAAACCGAAGGAACTTTTTGGCCAAACATATATATATATATATATATATATATATATATATATATATATATATATATATATATATATATATATATAACATTAACCTAAGGCTAAAAAAAAAAATGCTGCCTCAGGAGAGGAATACATTTTTCTATGGGGAGAGATGGAGGGAATAAATCATTCTGAGCTGCATGATGGGTGGGGGGGAGAAGAATGAGGGCATCTTAGAAAATATGGTACTTAACCTAGGCCATAAAGAATGTGTTGGCTTTTATATACATGGAAGAGGCAAAAGGCATTCTGGAGAGCGGTCACCAAAAGGACAAAGGCTGGGAGGCATACAGTAGGTGCTTCATGAGAAAAAGATAGATAGATATAAGTAAGTGAATAAATGGTGTTCCAAGGATAGCACAGAGTCCAGTGCTTCTGCAGTAAAGGGAAGGTGGGAAGGAATGGTGAGACAAAACCAGAGGAATAGATTGGGACCACATTATGATGAGCCTTGAATACCAGCCCAAGGATTTTCACATTTATTTCAGTAGGGAGTCAGTGAGGATCCTGGAGTATAATAGTGACAAGATTAGAACCATGTTTTGCAAAGATCAGTCTGGTAATAATGAGGGATGAACCTATACTTCCCTTTACAGAAGCAGCCCTCCGTCTGTCTCAGTCTACGGATGTTGGGGGGCCTAGTACCCCTACTCTCTCATTCTACTCCAGGGATGTGCAGATGATTCGACTTGACCAATGGGAACATTTCATCCCAGTGGCTGGCTCAGGGAGAGGTGTCTGATTCAAGCTAGGTCAATGAGATTGTCTCCTAGGACTTTGGATAGAAGTGTTGGGAAAGACGTGTTTGTTTTTTTCCCCACTGGTATTGCTAACGTAGTGTTATGTAAGGCTGAAGTTTATGGTGACCAAGAAAGCCTGCCTGAGAATGAGGCTAACAGGGAAGAAAAAGAGACAATAGACAAAGGAAGCAAGTGACTATTGGCTTCATTTGAGTTCCTGGATAGAGCTGCCCTGAAAGTAATGCACCCCTGAATTTCTATCCCATTGGAAGTGATCCAATCGTATTCCATTTGAATTGGTTTTCTTTTTGTAATGAAATGATTCCGGACTTCATACAGTCAGGCACTATGTGAATCCCTTAACAGTCATCCACTCACTTAAGAAATATGTTTAAGTGCCTACTCTGTGCCAGGCACTATTCTACACATTGGAAATAGTGTGAAAAAACAGACAAATATTCCTGCCCTCAAGGAACTTACATTCTAGAGTGGACAAGCAGGGTAGATCAAATGAGATTAGAACAGTAATAGGGGAGGGGCACCCTGGAGGGCTTAGTAGGCCATTTTGAGGATTTCGCTTTTGTTCTGAGGATAGGAAGGCATTAGAGAGTTTTGAGCAGAGGAGGGGTATGCACTCGCGCAGATCTCAAAGGATCACTCTGGCTGCCACACTGTGTATGAACAAGGGCACGAGTGAAAGCGCAAGGCCAGTTAGGAGACCATGGAAATCAGGAAAGAGAGGATGGTGCCTCGGTCCATGGTGACAGCCACGAAGGTGGTGAGACATGGTCAGAATCTGAATCTAGTCTGAAAGTGAAGGCCAACAGGTGTTGCTGATGAATCGGACATGGGTCCTGTCAGGGAAAGAAAAATGTTGGGGAGACTCCAACATTTTCCCTCAAGCACCTCAAAGGACAGAGTTGTTATGAACAGACGTGGGGAAGCCCAAGAGAGGAACAAGCGTGGGGGTGAAGGTCAGGCATTTGTTGTTATCTTGTTAAACTTGAGTTGCCTGTTAGACTTCGAAGTGGAGACACAGAGTAGGTGGTCAAATATTAGAGTCTCGACTCCAGAGAAAACATCTGGACTGGAGTGACACACACCTGAACCAACCTCAGAGAAAGATCAAGGGAAAGCTGCTCTGGCTGCCTTACTTTTCCTCTGTCACTGCTCCTGCTGCCACTTGTAACTGTAATCGCCTGCCCAGGCAGTGAGCTCAAACATGCTTTCCTCTGGTCTCAGAGGATCTTCTATATTCTAACAGTCCTATCCAAGAAGACTTTTTTTTTCTTAAGTTTTTCAAGTTGAAAGTTCAGCTCTAGAGATCCAAGAACATAGGAATGACCATGTGCAAAAAACAAAAACAAACTCACTGGGAACAATGTTTCCTACCTGAGAAGTCGCAAGGAGACCTGGAATTCCTGGGCTGTACACAAGGAGGAGCAATACAGGCACCGAGAGCAACGTCTGGGTGACAGGTGGCAGAGAGGGTGTCGATTCCGAATCACGGTGGCTTTCATCAGCTGATGAATACTGAAACGCTTGGGGGTTTTTTTTTAGCTCAAAATAGGAACAATGAATATGGAGGGATCTTTTAAATATTAATAGAAGCAGTATTAAGGAAGAAAATTGAACCTATTGTTTCGCAAACAGCTGGATCTACTGAAGCAAATTCAGTGTATATTTCTGAGGGTTCCTTTCAAAATATGCTTAATTATAATAAGCAAAAACTCCAGGGAGTTGCACCATGGGGAAAAGACCGGTGGATTGGGAATCAGATCTGGCTTCCAACCTGATGGCAAATCACTGACTTCTGAATGTCACATTCTAAAATGCAGGCTCTAAGATGGCTCACGGTTGCTGCGAAGTGGAAGAAAGACAATGTGCGTAGTAATGACAGAACTAGGAGCATTGAGGGTCACCACTGCCGGCACTGGGCGAGGTACCTGATGGGTGCTGTTCTAAGGCTGCTAAATCTGGAAGATACAGGGGGTAAGGCTGAGGACTTCGGAAGAAGAGTGCCTGGATTCAAATCCCCACCCTGTCACTCACTGGCTGTGTGACTTGGAGCAAGTTGCTCACCCTCTCTGTACTCAGTTTCCTCATCTGCAAAATGAGGAACATAATATTAGCTTCTAACCTTATCAAGAAGGTTAGCAACAAGATTAAATGAGCTTTGGTAAATGAAACGCTTAGCACAGTGCCCCGCACATCATAAGCACTCAATAATTATCAGTACTTATTACCATCACATGTAAGTCTCATAACACAGCCAGGAGGTGTGTAGTCATTACTACTGCTATGCTATGGCTGTCAGATTAGAGTGATGAATACCTTGTCTAAGGTCACACTGCCGGTAAGTAATAAGTATCACTAGTAAGTAATAAAGAATGTGAAATTGTTCATTATTTGTATTTTAGTATGTGGCAGGGATTGAGAGACCTTTTGGTTTTCTCCCTGATGTTGAGCTCATTTCACGGCTTCTCCTGTTCTGTTCCTCAGCTGAGCCACTAGGAACTTCCATCTCCGAGCAGCTGCCTCCGCCCAAACATCTGCTTTTCATTCCATGTCACATGTTCAGAGAAGCCTTTTCTGACCATCAACCTAAAACAGTCCCTACCACCCCCATCCGAGTACCAGCCTATAACGTGACCCTGTTTTATTTTCTTTACTAAAGTTACTGATTAACTTGCTCATTTGGTTGTTGTCTATCTCTTCCCACCAGAATGTAAGCTCCTTACGGGCAGGGACTTGGACTGGCTTCTTCACCCTCGATCCACATGGCCTCGAATAGCGCCCAGCACATAGCAGATGCTCAATAACTGAAAGATGAATGACTGATGTTCTCTCCACTTATTTGAGCCTTCGGACGGCAGCCTCATTTTACTTCTCCTATAAATCCTTCTCAGTTAGTCTTCTGTCTTAGATCCACCAGCAAATGATCAAGGAATTGGGATAAATATTCCTGCTCCCTTTACTGCCCCCCATTAATACCTCTCTCACACACATTTATAAGACTAACAGGACAGTTCGACCAGATGTGTTTTTCTCCTCTTCCTGAGGCTGGTGCTAAATTGTGAGGATTAATGAGATTCCCGTCGCTCTCACTCATTCTAAGTGTCATGCCGTGGCTGAACCAATATTGGGACTCATATAGTACATCGGAGTTCATTTCGTTCCTAGGCTGTTGCATTTGCAAGCACAGTCTCTGTCAAGTTTGTTTTAATAACAGGGTTCCAGAGAAAATGCCAACTGAATTCACTACTAAAATAAATTGAAACTACATGAGCAGGCTTGAGGGGAAGAAGTATCCAAGAAACTTTATCTTTTCAAACTCGGGGGCCGGTCATAAATTGACAATCCGTAAAACACACACCACCTCTCCTTGGAAATAATTTATCTCAGCCGGCACCCCCAGACCACGACTTGACTTTGTGAATCTAAATTACCCTCTCCAGTAACCAAGCAAAGAGGACCTTGTTGCCCAGAGATTTTCTTTTTCCTTCTTTTCAATAACTCCCCACTGTCCACAAAAATAATATAAGTATAAATAATGGCATAAAAATATAGCAACTCTATACTATCTGCTGTTGCAACGTCTGGGATACAGTGGTGCCGATTAATTACACCGCCTACCTGCACTCTGATGGTGGAGATGACACAAAACATATGTAAATCACTTCATTATAAGCTGTGATAAGTGCTATGGCTGAGGCCAAGGGACCTACTTTAGATAAAGCAGATAAGATTTAAGCTGAGGGCTTCCCTGGTGGCGCAGTGGTTAAGAATCTGCCTGCCAATGCAGGGGACACGGGTTCAACCCCTGGTCTGGGAAGATCCCACATGCCGCGGAGCAACTGGGCCCGTGAGCCACAATTACTGAGCCTGCGCGTCTGGAGCCTGTGCTCCGCAACAAGAGAGGCCATGATAGTGAGAGGCCCGCGCACCGCGATGAAGAGTGGCCCCCACTTGCCGCAACTAGAGAAAGCCCTCGCACAGAAACGAAGACCCAACACAGCCAAAAATAAATAAATAAATAATTAAAAAAAAAAAAAAGATTTAAGCTGAGATTGAAAGGGTAAGAAAATCAGCTATGTGAAGTGTGTGTACGTGTGTGTGTACATGTGGGCGTGCACATGTGCATCAACATCCACATACCCGTCCTGTGGATGAGGAGAGCAGGGCTCTGGGAGGTTACACTTCCTGCCAAAGGTTACTCAGTCATTACAAGGCAGGGTTTGGAAACCCATGTAACCCATTCTAATGCTAGGCAGTGACGATCCAAAGATGAAGGAAGTGGTCATTGACTGGTCTTGTCTAAAATAGGGTTCACCTCAGACTCCCCAAGTTAGCCAGCAAGTGTCCAAGCCAGAGGCCCTAATGAGTTCCACTGCTGTTGAATGCCCCTTTGTCCCAGGTGTGTGCAAGCTCTAAAAGTGCAAAGGCGGATCACATCATTCTACCCACCAGAGCTCAGGGCCTAGTGAAGGAGACAGAGGGCCAACAGGCAGTTACAACCCAGTTGGGCAAAAGCTGTAGGAGAGAGAAGTGCAGGAGGCCGTGGGTCCAGAGGCGGGGAATCTTATCCCTGAGCAGCGGTCAGGGAGCCCTCCTGGATGAAATGTCCCTGCTTTCGTTCCTTCAGCAAATAATTAGAGAGCCCCTAGTATGTGCCAGACGCTAGGTGCTGAGGATCCAGGGATGAACAGTAAACCCCGGTCCTCATGGACCTGAGATCCAAAGGGGAGGGGGAGACAATAAACAAATAAATACCAGGGAAATAAATCATTTAAGTAATTTGATAGATGGTGTTAGGTGTTTTGAAGAACACAAAGCAGAGTGAAGTGAAGGACAGTGACCAACAGAGAAGCTACGCTAGAGTGGGTGGGCAGCAAAAGTGCTGGAAAAGAGCCCTAAGTATCTGGAGCCAGCCATGCGAACATCTGGTGGAAGAGGGTTCTAGACAGAGGTGGTGCAAAGGCCTAAGGCAGCAGCAAGCACGGCCTCGTCAGGAAACTGCAGGAAGGCCACTGCGACTGGAGTAATCAAAGGCAGAGTGGACAGACCAGAGATGAGGTGGGAGATACAGCAGGGCTGGTTCCCGAGGTCCTGCTATAAGTGTGGGATTTGATTCCCAGGGCAATGGGAAGTCACTGAAAGACTTTAAGGAACATACTGATAGGCTCTGATTTACATATTCAAAAGGTAACTTTGATCCAATGGATTTTTGAGCACATGGACTGTCAGCCTTTTTTTTTAATAAACTTTTTATTTTGGAATAATTTTAGATTCGTGGAAAAGCTACAAAAATAGCACAGAGATTTCCTATACCCTTCACCCGGTTTCTCCTACCGCTGACGTCTTACATAACCATGGTGTAGTCAGCACAACGAAGACACTAACAATGATAGGTTACCATTAACTAAACTACAAACTTCATCTGGATTTTACCAGTCTTTCCACCAATGTCCTTTTTCTCTTCCAGGATCCAACTGAGGATAGCACAATGCCTTTAGGCCTACCTTCTTTTAAATAGTCTTTCTGTCTTTGAGGAAATACCCAGGTCAGCTAGAATCCCCTTGTCTGGATTGTAACTGAAAGTCTTGACAGATAAAAGGGGGGAAGTGGGCTCAGGCAGGCTACTGCTGGAGGCTACTTCAGTCTTCTAGGCAAGAAATGCAGGAGCCTATCCAAAAGAGGGGGGCGTGGAGTCAGTTAAGTCACTATGGTCACATCTCTTGCCATCACCTCATAGAATAGAGGTAATTTTAACACACCCAAATTAGGAAGAACATAGTCTCAGAAGAGACAGTCTTTTAAATTTAGCTTTATGAAAAACTTAATACACTGCCCTAAAGTTTTGCATTTTTGTCTGAGAAGAGTGCAACTTTATATGGACCTATTCTGGTCCAGCCCACAGAGTCTCATCTGGAGACAACCGCTCCTCAAAAAATTGTGGATTCACAGAATTACAGTCACTTAATCAACAAGCATTTATGGCGCACCTTCTATGTTTCAGGCACCACACTGCTCTCTCAAGATCCGTGTGTTTCCTGTCCTAGTAGAGTCTACAGCCTTTGCAGGCATCAGGAAAGCTCTGGTTTTAGAAGCACGCTATGGACCAAAGAAAATGAAATAACTTATTGCAGAATGACATGTTCCGAGGTTTATTACTAACCTGATAGAGCAAATGATTACAGGCCACTTAACACTGACGGATTGGCTGTAAACTGAGCATAGCAATGGGAGTGCCCCGCAGGAGATTATATCTGGGATGGGACAGGTAGCCACTCTTCTTCTTCGGAAAAAGGCCTTCTGTAGGAGGTGGGGCCTCCAGCACAACTTAAAGAGGGAACCGAGCTGGGGGCAACTTCTGCTGTGTCTACACCTAAACATGCAGTTGTCTTTATAACCTGTCACTAGTGCAGGATCTCTTCCCTACTTTTTCCTGATCGTTTCCGTTGGTCTAAATGGGCAGTCAAAGTTGGTCTCTGAATGGGTTAGAGAATCCCTTGGTAGGAGATATTAGACCAGAAGATAAACATCTTGATCCTAGTTAAGAAGATTAATAAATAATAATAAATATTATTGAGCTCCTACAATAAGCACAGCAGATAAAGATGAACAGCTTCTCAGCTGCATCCTCCCCAGCAACAGAGGTGAAGGGTGAAGAGCAGAGAGCAGGGCCACCAAGTGATGCTGGGGTCCCGGGATTACAGTCATGCTCTCGGGCATTTGCGAGAGATTGCTCGAGGCAAAATCAGGCCGCTGACCTATACGATTGCATTTTGCTTCCTTGTCCTAATGCTATTGTCCAAGAAGCAGTGGCTACTTTTAAATAGCGGGTTGGAGACTTCTTGCATCAGGATCACCAGAGGTGCTTGGAAAAATGAAAATTCTAGGTCCCTCTCCCAGGCCTCCTGAATCAGAATTTCCAGAATCTGGATTTTAGATAAGCTCCCTAAGTGATCCTGACCCACCTGAAACCTTAAGAACTGCTGTCCTTAAGGTCACCCTACCTATCCATAGATGGCTGTAATGACAGAAGTGTGGGGAAGGTGCAAATGACGGGGAGGAGGTCTTGCAGGAGGTGACAGACGGAGACAGGTGCAGGGGGCCATTCCCACCACCATTCCTGCGCTCTCCTTACAGGGAGAGAATGGTCAGGTTTTGGTTATCTGAAACGGTCTGTGGATGTTCTGTAAACCCCTCTAGTTATTGTAACTGCTTGACTTGACCTTTCCGAGGTTACTATCCACCTTGATTCTCTACGGCAGGGGTCCCCAACCCCCGGGCCATGGACAGATACGGGTCCGTGGCCTGTTAGGAACGGGGCTGCACAGCAGGTGAGAGGCAGACGGGCGGGAGAGCGAGCGAGCGAAGCTTCATCTGCGGCTCCCCTTCGCTCCTCATCGCTTGCATTACCACCTGAACCATACCTCCTGCTCCCCTCAACCTGTCCGTGGAAAAATTGTCTTCCACGAAACCGGTCCCTGGTGCCAAAAAGGTTGGGGACCACTGCTCTAGGGCCCTGTGGGCTGAGAACTTCAAAAGCCAGAGATTACTCTCAAGGCCCTCCGATGTTTCACAAGGAAGTTTCCAGAACAAAACCTAAGCTGGTGAGTCCTGCTGGTTAAGAAGATAGGCTCTAGACTCTAGACACTAGAGGGCTATGTGTCCTTGGACATCTTGTGCCTCAGTTTCCTCATCTGTACAGTGGGTTTACCACCAGGACCCTCCCCCTTGGGATGACGTAAGTAGCAAATGAGGTAATCCGTTCAAAGCTCTCAGCATGTGCCAGGAACAAAGTTCATACATGATACGTGTTAGCTCAGATATACACCCTGTCGGAAATACCGGGCCCCCAGGGGCACACCCAGCTGACAAGTCATCGTGGAAGGGTGAATGATAGGGGTGGAGAAAGTCGAGCTTACTCACGGGAACACAAAGAGCTGTGTGGGAGGGAGGCGGGGGGCGGAGGAAACGGCGTGATGCTGCTCGGGCCCCCGCTTGCACCGGGGCGGAAATCACGTGTGACGGGAAAGGAAAAGAAATGAAGGGAAGTGACACACTCTCTGTGCGCGTGTCTGTCATCCTGGATGAGCAATAGACATGATAAGAACCCTCAAGACCTGGCTGCATCATCAGATGAAGAATAAAAAAGCTTATTATTAGGGGAAATTGATGCTCTGCGAAACCAGAGCTTTGAGAACAAAGAGAATCCGACTGACATTTTGTGAGGCTGGGGAAGCATGTTTCATTCATGACTGGTTACAGGCTTTGGGGTCTTTTGTTTTCTTTTATTTCCTTGTTTTCTTGTCTCATTTTCTCCCCCAGGCTGAACCCTGGGTGTGGGAGGGGGGGGCTGTCTATAAAAAAACTCTTGAAGGGAGGTGTTGGGACGGGGAGGATTTCTTGTCAGGGAAATACACACAATCTGTATTTTGAAGGGCTTTATTTGAACTACCTAGAAAATACTTCAGAGGCAAGTCTGTACAACATCATCAATAAACTCAACCTTACACTTTTCAAAGGAGGCACTTCAGGGGGTGGAGGAGGGCATGGGTGTAGCTTTCAGGCTGGGATTCAAACATGGTTCACATTAAGTTGACTGGCTGTGTGACCTTGGGGAAATCACTTAACCTCTCTGAGCCTCCATTTCCTCATCTGTAAAATGGGGTCATGGTTGTCACTAATCTTACAGAGTTGTTGTGAGAAATAAGGCCGGGTGGTGATGTAGAGCAAGCCCTCAGAGAAAGGGCACTGTCCGCGTTGATGTCACTGTTGTTACTATCCATAAGAGGTTTTGGGAGCAACAACAGAAACCAACATAAAATCAAGATGTTCCCTGGTTTACAATCGTAGCAGCATTCAGGAAATTCACAAAACACCTGTTTCAACCCTAGCAACAATGGGAGCCATTTCCAGATTTATTTTGTCAGTTCCCGTTTCTTTTTGAAAAAGCTCCTATTTCCAGGGCCAGAAGTCTTCAGAGCCCACATCTCCTTCAAGTTACAGAACGGCATTATTGTGTCAAGACAGGCGAATTCTCCACAGAAGATGCCTGCTGCCCCACCCACGCACCCACCACCAGCGACCAATTCCCAAGTCTCCTTTCTTCCCCAGAGTTGATCCCCAAGGCACAAAGAGCTCAGAAAGGAAAGCAATTCTTATTGTTCTTCCTCAGCTTTTCCTGTTTTTTCAACCCATGAATTTGTGTTGTCATGTTCCAGTCTCCCCAGAGCTGTGGATTACTTTAAGGACATTTCAGAAAGAGAAGCAGCGTAAGAATGAAAGTGTGCAGAATACAGACAAGAACCGTGATCCAAAGAAAGGAAACACACCCTCTCACTGACTCACTAAATCGTTCCATAAACCCTGATGGAACGAATCTCCACTGAGTGGCAGGCCCTGTGCCAGGGGCTGGACGATGAAGAGAAGAGAACATGGTCCGTGATCTAGAAGTGCACAGTCTACAAGGGAGACAGGGATACCTGACCACGGCAGGGGAGAGAGGAGGGGCAGCTGTCTCATCCTCAGCATTGCCCCGGTGATCGATACCTCCTGATGAGATTATTGGGTTTGTGTCCCACAGACCAGCCTCAGGAGCAGGTAGCGAACACCCAGGGACCTCCCCAAACACCTGCCCATCCCTCACCTGTCTCCACGCCCGAGCTCCCTCATGAGTCTTCATTTTGGAATAAGGCACCATCCCTTGGTCGAATGCCAGTAGCCCTAGGAGCTGTCATCATCAGCCAAACCAAAACCACTTTCCTTAATTCCCTTAAACAGAACTTTACAGTTTACAAAACATTTTGCATTTATTATCTGGTGGTAGGGCAGGCAGTTTTGTCCCCACTGTACAGACGAGGAAGTTAAAGAATTAGCCTATGGCCTCAAAGCTCAAAGGTAACAAATCTGGGGTCTGAACCAGGTCTTCTGCCTCCAAGTCTAGGGAGCCGGCCAGGATCATCACTATTTCCTAGTACCTAAGGCCTAAGTTACTCTTTCCTCTCAAAAGTAGATATTTTGTGGTTGTGATGGAGAAAACTGACTTAGCATAGACTTAATAATACCTTACTCTGCATTCTCCAAAGAGTTCCATGGAAAGAGGGGCTGAGAATTCTCATGTCCTTCAGTACTCAAGCAGACCTTGCCCGGGGCCATGGGCACAGGGCAAGGTCAGGTGGCAGGAAACAGCTAGGAATAATGACCAGTTTCTGGATGGTTACCCTGTGCCCAGCATTCTGCAGCGGACTTCAGCTACATCGCCCGAATGTCCCTACTCTTCCCCTGTTCCCACCTGTGTCACTTCCACTCCCATTATTTAGGGATTTCCCCGCACACAGAAGGAGAACCTTCGGAACAAGTCCCCTTGTGTTCTTCCTTAATAACTGCTACCCACTCACAAGTCCCTGTGGGAATTACTTTGTCATCTCCATGGATGCTGTGGCCTCCATGAAAACACTGCTTTCCTGCCCAGGTTGCTGCCTCTTGGGACCTCAAAACTTTGAGAGGTAAAACAGACCCAGGTTCCCTTGTGTTTTCACTGCACCCCTGGCGCCATGTGTAAGCCCTTTCCCCAACTCTGCATTTTGTCACCTTGGCCTCTGAGCCACTGAGTGTCCCGCACTACCTGGGGAGAACAGATCCTTCAGCTTATGGCTCTAACTCCTGCCTTACGGGGGCTGAGCCGCAGTTCCCCAGGTCAGGCAGGGTCATACTCCCCACAGGCCATCCTCTGTCCCTGTGTCCCCATTTCTTTCCCCTTCTCTTTCAATCCAAAACCATATAAACAAATTGGAGAAAACGGAGAATCTAGCCCCACAAACCAACTGAACATTGCTGGATGATTCTGTAAACGTGACAGCTCAGGGGGGCATGCAGCTGTTGGTCCCAATCCTAAACTCTTAAAAATCGCCCCGGTAGAAACAATAGCTGTCATTTATTGTCCTCACATACTTATCTAAATAACCCTCACAAAGACTCTTTGGAATAAGTACTACTACTGCCCTCAATTTAGATTAAGAAAATGGGAGTTTAGAAAGTCATCTGTTAAGGTTACTCTCTCCAAGCCAGAAAGTGAAGAGATGGGCCCCATCCATCTGACCCCAGAACCTAAACTCTTAACACTAACGTGACACTGAGTTCCCCACCTTGGCTGTGTTTGAAAGGCTTGCAGATTCAGGTAGAATTTCTTATGACTTGATTGCTTCTAGAAACAATGACAGAGGAGAGTTTAAGTATTGGGTGGATGGATGGGGGGAGAAGCTGTTAATTTTAGATCTGTAATTCAGGCTGCTCACGAAGTGACAGAGGTGCCACCATGGCCCTTATCTTTGCCATCCACCTTCTAAAATAAAAGAGTCAGGGCCCATGACTTCCTCAGTGGGAAGATCCATCTTTATGTACTTAAAAACCTTAGGGATCATGGGGTTTGTTTTTTTTTTTTTTTTTACAAGTTACTAAAAGAAATTCTGGCCTGTGGAACTCCCCTGTCATTTTCCAGAATTTCCCTGAAATGTGCCCTTAACACCTGGTAGGGAGTCTTGTGCAATAGGAGAATGTTCCAGAAATGTGTTTTTTAATCCAGACACGTCCCAAGGGGTCAAGGCTGATAAAACTGTATTGACGCCTGGTCAGTCCAGGCCCCTCCTTCCTGTGTCTGCGTCACACAGGTGTCCTCAGCGGCAAAGGTAGTTTCCAACCCCCTAGAGTACTAAATTCTTTCTCCTCACTGCTTATAGTAGTTCTACTTAAATTCAAAATTAAGCGATTATTTGACATAGCCAAAATAAGGGCCCCCAAATTAGATTAATAGCCAAGCGGTGGCAACTACTTTATGACCCCTACCCAAAAATACAAAAGGTGATGGTAGCTCACATCCATCTGGTATTGACAGGCTGCCCTGTTGTCAAAGTGTGGCCTGGGACCACCACACCAGCACTGCCTGGGAACTGGTTAGAAATGCAAATCCTCAGCCTCCCCCAAGACTTCAAGAATCAGAACCCCTGAGGATGGAGTCTAGCGGTCTGTTTTAGCAAGATGTCTGGGTGATTCTGATTCTCTACGGTTTGGGAGCCCTGCCTTACTTCGCTGAGTCTTTACAACGACCGTGGAAGACGTAGGAAGTATTGGGTATCACTGTTCCCGTTTCATAGAGAAGAAACCTAAGTCTGAAATTACTGAGGGACTTCCCTGGTGGTGCAGTGGATAAGACTCTGCACTCCCAATGCAGGGGGTCCGGGTTCGATCCCTCCCTGGTCAGGGAACTAGATCCCACATGCATGCCACAACTAAGAGTTCGCATGCCACAACTAAGGAGCCTGCCTGCCGCGACTAAGACCCAGCGCAACCAAATTAATGAATTAATTAAAACAACAACACATAAAAACAAATACACATTACTTTAAAATAAATTTAAAAATAAAATAAAAATATGGAGTCACCTGTCCAAAGCGAGTAGTAACACCAGGATTGGAATACAAGGCATTCTGCTCCCAAAGTTCTCACTTCTCTGAACATGTGTTTCCTTACTGGTGAAAAGTAAGCAGGACAGAGAGTCAGGGAGACAAATGGCTATTCCTGTGAAAACCAATTAAAAGTAACTTTAGTCCAGGGTCGGGAGAGAAATTAACATCTATTGAACATCAGGTATGTGTCAGTCACTATACACCAACATCTCACCCCATTTAATTGTCACAGAAGCCCAGGCTAGGTGGGCACTCTGAAATCAGATCAGGTAAGGTAAACAACTTTCCCAGGCTTCACAGCTAAGTAAGTTGCAGAGGAGAATCTGAATCCTGCTTACTCTGCCTCTAAAATCCTTACAGCCTCCCTGAGGCACGCTTACACATTCAGCATATGCATGTGTCCTGATGGCAAAAAAGACAAGAAAGCCAGGGATGAATGCATAGGCAGCAGCAAATGAGGTCACCCTGCTCCAGGGGTGAAAAACCACCTCGACAGCAATTGTGGGGCTTTCACAGCGTCACCAGTCAACCCAGCCTGTTCCTCCCTCCCTCCCCTCCCTTCTCTCTCTCTCAGAAACCACCGACTTTTCCCTTTCACCTTGTGAGACAGGGAAGTCAAGTTATTACCAAATTAAACATGTTTATTCTCTTCCTATTGATTGAGGATTCATCTACCTTTCTGGGGAAGCATGGCCTTTTGCGGGTAATGGTACCAGAAATGGCATGAATTGCCAGTTGAAATCCTAGCAATATTCAGCAAGGATTATCATAATGTTATGGATGCCTTTAACCAGCTCCCCGCTCAGAATACATACACACCCTCGAAACTGGTTTGGAATTTACCAGCAACCTTCCAAGTTGATGGGTTAATTAACTTGCAGGCAATGTATGACATGTCATGAAACGTCTAAAGTCAAGCAGCACGGAAGGTATAAAACTTAAAGCTACAGCTTCTCACCCATCATTTTGTAGAGTTTGTCTTTTTTTAAACACTTGCTGTTTCTTTTCACTTAATAAAAACAAAAACAAAAAACCAGTATTTCCCACCCCACACCCCTTGGTTCATAGAATCAAGGGAACACAAAATGAAAACTCTGGGTGAAAATATTTGTTGACATAAATACATAAGACAGCCCCCAAACCTCCCTGGCTTAAAACCAGTCGTTGGCTTTCACGTGCTTTTGGGATGGAGCCCAGGCATCCCATGCTGCTCTATCAAGCGCTTGTGATCGCGCGGCTGCCCACGCTCATCCCAAAGCCTGACAGCTCCTGCCACAAACCCAGCACTCAGGCTCTACAGAGCACGGGCTGTTCCCAGAAGGTCCCGGGTCCTCTCCTGCCTTCATGCCTTTACACCTGTGGATCTCTCAACAGCCCCTTCCACTTCTTTACCAGGCTAACTCCTCCTGTTCATCTCTCCAGACTCAGCCCACGTGCTACCTCTCTAGGCAAGTCTTCCCTAACTTCCACTGGAGTCTCCCGAGGCATCATGTGCTGACCCTCACCGCACTACGTCTCACACGATTTTACATCAGTCTATTTATGTGGTGCTGGGAACTCCATGCAAATATCTCACTGCTCTCAAGACCCAACAAAGGGCCAGACACATAGTAAGCACTCAGAACATCTTTGTTGAATGAAAGAGTGAATGAATGAATGAAAGATGATCACTCAGCTACTCATTTTCCCACAAACTCTGGGCACATCATGGAAATTGAGAGAGATGATCGTTCCCTTCCTTAAAATGCTGCTTCCACACCAAGGACCCATACGGTCCGACATAGCCAGAAGTATCTCAAGGCTGCAGAAACCCTAGTCCAAAGCAGTATCCAGATGAGCTCATTATCTAGATGAACCCAGGGGTATCCACCAAACTCAAGATACTTGCGATCAGTAACAAAACCAAAGCTAGGCCAAAATCCTGAAACTGGTTCCAGTCTGAAATGGTCTGGAAACTCACTTTGGTTCAGACCTTTCTAGCATAAGGCCAGTGTAAGTATGTTTGTGTGTTTGTATTCATCATAAAAGCAGTAGATAGAAAAGAAAGCTCCACCACTCTAAAGCCCAGCTGCCAGGAAGGGGACGGGTACGTGCAGCTGTGAGCTCGAGAGCTACCTGGAGTCCAAGAGCAGGCCTAGGTCCCAGCACCCTGCGTGCACCGAGCCTCTATGCTGGGCCATGGGAACCCCAAAGCCTCGGGTCCTACCTTGGCCTGTGTGGCAGCTGGACCTGGGGCAGCCGTAGGGCGTGGCCTGCCTGGACCAGAGCCGCATGTGCCTCTGCATCACTTTGAAGAATGGTTTGCGGCAGGATGCCCAGCAGGAGGACTTCCGCATCTTCCAGCCTGGGCCAAGGCTAGAGGTCCTAATACCCTGAGAAGGATAAACCCAACCTGCTGACCCAGAAGAGGAATTTCCGGTCCGCCCTAAACCAGAAGGAAGCATTTTATTGCATTTGGCCTAGGACAGAGCAAGGACCCCCAGGATCTGCACTAGATCTACGAGTTTGTGACCTCAGGAGTTGGGGACTTTCCTGCGCCAGATACCTCTCCAGACACCAGTGGCAGGTGTGGTACCTCTGACGCCCAGGAGGAGTTCCTGAGTGACATGGGCTTGGCCCCATCACCAGATGGGGGCCCTCGAGCCTGGGTGTGGACCCTGAGCACTCTCCTCAGCTTTTGCTGAGCCCCACCTTAAACATCCCTGTTCCCTGCCCTAACTCGGACCCCGCTCCCACTCCCCAAAACCCACTGAGGCATCTTGCCTGAGGAAGATGAGTACCAGTTGTGGCATGGGAGGGGCTGGAGCTGGGGTGATGGCCCCTTACACTCTCTCTTCTCTCTCTCTTAATATTGCTGCTATCACTGCTCAGAGTGGAAGTTCAAGGGGACCACCTCCTACCTGGGTACCAAGTCTTCCAGCAGACTGTCTTCTGCCCCAGGGGCCTGTGGCTGGTGGGGTCAGATGCAGGAGACAGGACACTGCTTGGATAGCCAATAAGACTGTCAGACCCCAGGGTATGACAGGCTACACGAGGCTGTGCTGAGCTGCCTTGCAGCGGGGTGGGGGGAGGAAGCGGGGAGATCTGCAGAGAGCCTGGCAGCAGCTCTGGGCCCAGAGGCTGGGGCACTGCCACTGGTACTGGGCCATGGGCTAGACCGCCTTCCTGATGGTGGTCACCAGCACGATGGCGAGGTCCCCAAGGGCAAGAAAGGAGGCACGTTCCACCTGGAAACTTTTGTGGCAGACCTGATCATCTTCAGGGAAGGAAGCAGACACCATCTACACCCTGTAATTCTCTTGCTGGGGAGTCGTGGTCCCAGGACCAGCTGTCTGTCAAGAGGCTCCTAGTGGTCAAGGTTGTTCCCATGTGCCTCAACACCCTGCCAGATATGGCCCATTTAGAGGGTACCTCCTCACTGGGGCATACCTTGGACCCTGCACATTTCCAACAGCCACTTACTCTCCCTCACCTTGAACCAGTACAAGGCTTATCTCCAAGACCTGGTCAAGGACATGGATTTCTAGGTCACTGGGAAGGCCTGAGCCCTTGCTCATCATGGGTATAGGTCCCTCAGCCCTCACCTCGACCAAGAAACGGGTTCTTGAGACAGGCCAAAAACCCCTCAAACATAAAGCAACATATAGAGAGTGGAAATTGGCCCATAATATGATTCTCCAGAGAGAGCCATTGCTAAGAGTATTTTAGAGGTTGACATGCTGTGAGCCCACAAGACAAAATCCAGTTTAAAATATTTTTTAAAATATTTCTATTAGTTGCCACAAAATAAAAATCAAAAGGTTCATGTAACTGAGATATTTTTGTGAAGCTCTGAAGGTGGCAGAGAAGGAAATAGACTACCACAAAGTAGCACGAAAAGTTACAGCTTTTCTTGGAAAATCCAAAAATCTACCAACCCATTAGCAATGATTATCTGAAGCTGAGTGGTGCCAGTTGATTTCACATAGGGTGTGCTCTCAAGGTTGTCACAGTACCTACCTGACCCATTTATAAAACCAGTCTGGCCCCCATATGCATTTGAGTTTGCAATCATTGATGTCTATCCTTTCAAAACCCTTCTGTAGTATGAGTATTATGAACACTGCCTACAATTTTCTCTTTTTCATTGTATCTATCTATGTATTCCTCTGTATGACCACATTATGGTATATATAAACAATCCCTTCCTGATGGATATTTCTCATTAATTACAAAGAAGGTAACAGTAAAAACCCTTATATGTATCTTTGTATATTTGGGCATTTCTCTTGAATAAACTTCTAAATGTGAAATTACTGAGTAAAAGGGAACACATATTTAAAATTTCAATAGATAATGCCAAAATACTGAAGTTGGTTTAGAATTCAAGCCATTTTTTGCCCCAAACAAGGAGCAAGGAGTAGTTGAGTTTAGAGACAGGCACCAGAGATGAACTGTCCAACTCACAGACATAGAGAACAGATTTGTGGTTGTCAGGGGGAGGGGGGTGGGGGAGGGATGGATTGGGAGTTTGGGATTAGCAGATGCGAACTATTATATATAGAATGGATAAACAGCAAGGTCCTACTGTATAGCACAGGGAACTAGATTCAATATCCTGTGATAAACCATAATGGAAAAGAATATGAAAAAGAATGTATACATGTGTAACTGAATCACTTTGCTGTACAGCAGAAATTAACACAACAGTGTAAATCAACTATACTTCGATAAAAAAAAAATTTTTTTAAAGAGATGAACTGTCCAACATGTGAGCCCTCTTCTTCAATAACCATACTCCTATACTCCTAATCTACCCATAGAAGATTTCCACAAAGATAATATTGCAAATGGAAAAGGCAGATGCAGCAGGACAAATATATTTTAGAGTTCTAGCTGACAAGTTATTTCACAGTCATAAATTGGGTGTGAAAACAAAATGAGATAATAATTCTGGTTATATTTATGGAATTCTCCATTTGTTGTTAAAAACAAAAGGAATTTTTATCCAAATATATTGACTAGTCTTTATTTAGTTTTTGGTACTTCTCATTGTTTCATCTAAAAAACATACCCCCTATATTTTCTCCATTTATGTTTCAGGCTTATTTCCATTTCTGTTCCTTGTAGATTAACCCGATGTTACTGTGTGTAGGCTGCTTATGTTTCCAAGGTTTGGGCTCTACTGAGTGGAACTAAAAATAAAAATCTCGGATCAAATTTACAATAAGGAATTGACAAAAATAGCGTCTTTTTTTCTATGATAAATGTAGCAAATGGCATGACTTGAAGGTTAAGAGTAGAGATTGCCTAGGCATAAGTCTTGACGTTCCCCCAAGCACTAGCTGGGGCAAAACATAAACCTCTCTAAGACTGTCTCCTAATCTATTAAGATTGGAGTAATACTAGGGTTATAGTTCTTTGCGCAGAATCTGGCACAAAATAATGTTCATTGTTATTGTTTATTCTAACATAATAGCAAGCCCCCGCCCCCTTTTAAAGTCTATAAGATGCTACAACGCTCAAGACCACTGCGGCTACTCTGTGAGTTGACAATCATGTAATGGCCAAATCGGAATGAATGACTCCTTCAGGAAAAGAAGAAGCCAGGAGTTGGGCTCAGTTTTAAACTGTACTTTAGATGCAACACCATAAATGATAAGAGGCCTGGTAAGAGGATAATGGCTAACCTTTACTTAGCACTTACTCTGTGTCACACTCTTTGAAGCATTTTATAAGCATCTTCTCAGTGTATGCCTACATTGATCCTACGGAATGAGCGCTATTATTATCATCCCTGTTGTACAGACAAGAAAACCAAGTACAGAGTGTTTAATCAACTTGCTCTAAGTCATCCTCTTATTTAATAAGATGGCATAAGTCAGAAAGAGAAAAACAAATATCAGATAATATCACTTATATGTGGAATCTAGAAAAAGGGTACAGATGAACTTATTTGCAAAGCAGAAATGGAGACACAGATGTAGAGAACAAAGGTATGGATACCAACGGGATAAGGGGGAGATAGGATGAATTGGGAGATCGAGATTGACATATATACACTACTATGTATAAAATAGGTAACTAATGAGAACCTACTGGAGAGCACAGGGGACTCTACTCAATGCTCTGTGGTGACCTAAATGGGAAGGAAATCCAAAAAAGAGGGGGTATATGTATACATATAGCTGATTCACTTTGCTGTACAGCAGAAACTAACACAACATTGTAAAGCAACTATACTCTTAAAAAAAATTTTTTTTTAAAAAGATGGCATAGGCCTTCTGACTTCAGAGCTTACACTCTTAACCACTATAGTAAGTCAGAAACAATGGCAGAAAGAGGCTAGTTACAGCTAGGACAAAATGAGGAATTCAGGTATTGTCAACTAATATCTTTCAAGCAACTACTCTGTACCAGATACTGTTCTAAGGTTACCAATGCATATTAGGAGGTTTATTCCTTATGCCATGCCTGAGAATTACATATTACTGATAGCATTTTTGCGGAAGGGGCTTAGAGCTATTGAACACCTGGGGTCACAGAGCTGTTAGTGGCAGAGGTGAGTTTCCAAAACATGTCTGCAGATTCCAAGTCCCAGGCTTTCTCCCTAGGATTACAGTAAGAATTCCAAGCATAAATGAGTCATCCTCACCACTCAGCAAATATTTATTAAGCACTTATTTGTCTCAGGCACAAATGAACAACACAAACATGGTTCCTGCACCATGGAATAGGGATTATTTGGAAAAGAAACAATTTACAGGGACAAGTGAGTAAGTAATATTTTATATAATTAATATATAATCAGCACCATCACAGGGCCCAAAAAAATGTCTAATTGATTTGGCAAATATTTACAGTCAGTTACAGAAAAATAATTCTAATTCTCTCTTTTAAAAAAAGAGGAAGATAGGGGACTTCCCTGGTGGCGCACTGATTAAGACTCTGTGCTCCCAATGCAGTGGGCCCAGGTTCAATCCCTGGCCAGGGAACTAGATCCCACGTGCATGCCACAACTAAGGAGCCCGCCTGCCACAACTAAGACCCAACACAACCAAATAAATAATAAATTTTTTTAAAAAGAGGAAGACATTTGTTTATCATGTATTTTCATATTATCCTAGAAGACCTACCTATGAAGAAAGGCATGTAGGACTAATCGGGGCAAGTAAAGAATTACTAAGTTTTGCAACTCTCCCAACTGTGATCAAAAGTACAAGATCGTGGTTACTCAATAGCCTCGGCAAATAGTCAGCTCTTGCACAGACTTGCCCTGAGTTTAATAAGTATTAAGGGTGCATCCTGCTCATGGTTTTCAATCAAAACATTTACTGATTTCATCAGAAAAGAAACAGTAAAGGAAGAGGACAAAGACTGGTTATGAGTGAAGTAACTGACCACAGCTCTTTTCTTTTGTAAGGCACAGTATCTGTTGTGGATTAACATCTACATACAGCAATTTCAGAGTTTTGTGATTTATTTTTCTTTTCAATGGCTATCTTATCAATTGTAATGCATAGATTATTAGTGTTACAGGATTTAACTCTGTCTGTTGTGAATGTTTTAGTAAATCTATAATGATTTAAGCTAGTTTTATTATCTTTGAAAAATTTATTACACTAGTAACATATGTTCATTGTAGAAAAACTACAAACACACATGAGCAAAATAAAAAAATTAAAATCAATTGATAAGTCCAGTGGCCAGAAATAACTGTCACTGACATTTGGGCATACCTTCTTCTAGTCTCAATATTATATATCTACATATCATTCTTAAATAACCTGGGCTCATATGGCTTGTAAGTTTCTATATCTACTTAATTGTGAATGTCCTTTATGTCATTAAATATACATCTCCACTATAATTTTCAATAGTTGTAATATCTATCTATCTATCTATGCCACCATTTATTTACCCATTTACCCATTCCCCTATTGTTGGACATTAAGGATGTTTTCAAATACCATAAATAATTATATGAGGAACATACTGGGGTATATACCTGTTGCATTAGTATAAGTTTCTAGAAGTGGTATTTCAGGGTCAAATAAGGACATATTTGTAAGACTTTGGCTAATTTTTTACTGGTTTCTTTTCTTTGTTTTTTTTTTTTTTTTTTTTTGAAATAATTATAGACTCACAAGATGTTGCAAACATGGAAGTAGTAGAGAGAAATCCCTTGCACCCTTCACCAGTCTTCCCTCAATGATAACATCATACATAACAATAATACAGTACAAAAACTAGGACATTGGCATAATACAATAACTAGACTACAGACTTTACTTGGATTTAACCAGCTGAATTATTTTTTTAATATTAATAGAATGGTAAGATGCATTCTCACTTTCCTACTTTCTCCTCTCACACAGCTGCCTTTAGCACTCCCTTCAAATCCTACGTAGATAAAAAAAAAAACAAACACACAACTCCTATGTAGAGGAAAGAATGCAACTATGTTTAGTAGACTATTGTCTTTTATTAAAAATTAAGAGGGAAAAATGCAAGTAAGACTTTCACCAGATGCAGAGGTGGTTGAACCAACATTTATGACACAGAAAATGCGTAGGATTCTGCCCTCCTTTTGGTTCTTTGCATCATTCCAGTTCCTTTATAATACACTGGAACAAAGTTTTCCAAAGCTGAGGGTACCCCAACACAAAGCAAGTAACAGTGAATCACACAGTGAGAAAGTGATTCATTTCTCCTTCACTCCTTTGATGACATCAAGGAGAAAGCCTCAGTTTAGGGCTAGTCTTCAATGCCTCAATAACACTTACTAATTCTCCCTTTTTAACAAATTGCTTAGGCCTCAAGTTCAGACGTAGGCAGGCAACATCATTTAATTGGAATTCAATGGCATTTTATTGTTTTAACGAAATGTACTTTTGCTTTCAAATTGCAGCAGATGAAACTGGTTTTCCATTTACAGGAGTATTTTTTAAGTTTCCTTTTAAAATAAATTTATTTTAACAAAAAAGTGATTTTATTTTAAAAAATTTAAAAACAAAAAGCAAAAAGATGGAATGCAAATGGCTGAGCTTAGTGATACATTGTGTTAGAGCCTTTTGGTCAATAAAGAACTGACCAGCCAAATGGCCTGGCATATTCTTCCTTGGGTTGAGTTTGGGTGAGAGTGAGAACCACCTGGCTTCTGGTTCTCTTCTGGGATCTGCTTACAAAAACGAAATAGATGAACAGAATCCAACATCTATTAAGCACTTATTGGATGCATCGTTTCATAGACTCCCCAGAACAACCTGATGAGATAGATTTCATTAATAACTTCAGTTTAAACATGAGGAATCCAAGGGACAGAGGATCTGGCAGGGCTAGGATTCAGACCAGGTGACAGCTGGTTCATACTGTTTCTCATTAAACTTAAAGACCGTTAGTCATCTCTAGAAAATTTGGGATGACTCTTTATCCTTGCCAGGACTTTGGGTCACTGCGGGTCTGGTGTTTGCATAGGAATTCCCTAAAGTACATTCCTGAACTGATTAGACAGACATACTCCTGATTAGAAAGGAAATCTCACAGCTAACTTCATTACGGGTCTGCATCTTTCAAAGAAAGACAGAATGTCTAATAGCCATTCAACCCCTGCCGTTCAACTTTCCTACACATTTCCACTATTGGAAAGGTGCCCACTTTTCCCCAATCATTCCTCTCCTTGAATAGTTCCAAAGGTTTCCCAATATCATTAGAAAGCCAAATCACAGAGGCAAATTCAGCATCATGGAAACAGATAATAAAGCTCGATTTAAATATTTAAAACCTATATCCAAATTTATACTAGGTACTAAGGACAGAGAGCAAAGAATTACAAAGCATGGGCTCTGCCAACAAGAGTCCAGTGACAGTCAAGAGAGTCTTCATGACCTTTCAGTTATAATGCCTTAGATTTCCAGTGACCTGAACTCCTTTGATGGACTTATGGATTGGTTTATGAATGATTAAGCTTATGGCAAAGCTCCTGAGACCACCAAAGTGTTAAGAGCAGGTCAAATGAAAATAGCACACCTCTAATGTTATAACTCGAATAAGTAAGTAAATTTGATTGACAAAAATTGTCTGCGGGAGAGACCTTCAAGATGGCGGAGGAGTAAGATGTGGAGATCACCTTCCTCCCCACAAATACACCAGAAATACATCTACATGTGGAACACTCCAACAGAACACTGGCAGAAGACCTCAGACTTCCCAAAAGGCAAGAAACTCCCCACATACCTGGGTAGGCCAAAGAAAAAAGAAAAAACAGAGACAAAAGAATAGGGACAGGACCTGCACCTCTGGGAGGGAGCTGTGAAGGAGGGAAAGTTTCCACACACTAGGAAGCCCCTTCACTGGCGGAGACAGGGGGTGGCGAGGGTGAAGTTTCGGAGCCATGGAGGAGAGCGCAGCAATAGGGGTGCAGAGGGCAAAGCGGAGAGATTCCCGCATGGAGGATCGGTGCCAACCAGCACTCACCAGCCCGAGAGACTTGTCTGCTCACCCGCCGGGACAGGTGAGGGCTGGGAGCTGAGGCTCCCGCTTCAGAGGTCATATCCCAGGGAGACGACTGGGGTTGGTTGCATGAACACAGCCTGAAGGGGGCTAGTGTGCCACAGCTAGCTGGGAGGGAGTCTGGGAAAAAGCCTGGACCTGCCTAAGAGGCAAGAGACCATTGTTTTGGGGTGCACAAGGAGAGGGGATTCAGAGCACCGCCTAAATGAGCTCCAGAGATGGGCACGAGCCGCGGCTATAAGTGCAGACACCAGAGATGGGCATGAAACGCAAAGGCTGCTGCTGCTGCCACCAAGCAGCCTGTGTGCGAGCACAGGTCACTATCCACACATCCTCTCCCAGGAGCCTGTGCAGCCCACCACTGCCAGGGTCCCATGATCCAGGGACAACTTCCTCGGGAGAACACACGGCGTGCCTCAGGCTGTTGCAATATCACGCCGGCCTCTGCCCCCGCAGGCTTGCCCCTCATTCCGTACCCCTCCCTCCCCGCGGCCTGGGTGAGCCAGAGCCCCCTAATCAGCCGCTCCTTTAACCCCGTCCTGTCGGGGCAAAGAACAGATGCCAGAGGGTGACCTACATGCAGAGGCGGGGCCAAATCCAAAGCTGAACCCCAGGAGCTGTGCAAACAAAGAAGAGAAAGGGAAATCTCTCCCAGCAGCCTCAGGAGCAGTGGATTAAATCTCCACAATCAACTTGATGTACCCTGCATCTGTGGAATACCTGGATAGACAACGAATCATCCCAGAATTGAGGCAGTGGACGTTGGGAGCAACTGTAGACTTGGGGTTTTCTTTCAGCATCTAATTTGTTTCTGGTTTTATGTTTATCTTAGTTTAGTATTCAGAGTTTATTATCATTGGTAGATTTGTTTATTGATTTGGTTGCTCTCTTCCTTTTTTATGTATATATATATACACTTTTTTTTTTCCTTTTGCTCTTTTTGTGAGTGTGTATGTGTATACTTCTTTGTGTGATTTTGTCTGTATAGCTTTGCTTTTACCATTTGTCCTAACGTTCTGTCTGTCTGTTTTTCGGGGGTTTTTTTAGTATAGCATTTAGAACTTGTTATCATTGGTGGATGTGTTTTTTGGTTTGGTTGCTCTCTTCTTTCTTTCTTTCTTTTTTCTTTAATTGCTTTTTAATTTTTTTAATTTTTAATAATTAAAATTTTTTTTATTTTAATTAATTTATTTTATTTTTCTTTCTTTCTTTCTTTTTTTCTCCCTTTTCCTCTGAGCCATGTGGCTGACAGGGTCTTTGTGCTCCGGCCGGGTGTCAGGCTTGTGCCTCTAAGGTGGGAGAGCCGAGTTCAGGACATTGGTCCACTGGAGACCTCCCAGCCCCACATAATATCAAATGGCGAAAGCTCTCCCAGAGATCTCCATCTCAATGCAAAGACCCAGCTCCACTCAACGACCAGCAAGCTACAGTGCTGGACACCTATGACAAACAACTAGCAAGACAGGAACACAACCCCACCCATTAGCAAAGAGGCTGCCTAAAATCATAATAAGGTCACAGACACCCCAAAACACACCACCGGACGCGGACCTGCCCACCAGAAAGACAAGATCCAGCCTCATCCACCAGAACACAGGCACCAGTCCCCTCTACCAGGAAGCCTACATAAACCACTGAACCAACCTTAGCCACTGGGGGCAGACACCAAAAACAGCGGGAACTACAAACCTCCAACTTGCGAAAAGGAGACCCCAAACACAGTAAGTTAAGCAAAATGAGAAGACAGAGAAACACACAACAGATGAAGGAGTAAGGCAAAAACCCACCAGAAGAAGAGAAAAAAAAAGGGACTGAGAAAAAATTTGAAGAGATTATAGTCAAAAACCTCCCTAATATGGGAAAGGAAATAGTCAATCAAGTTCAGGAAGCACAGAAAGTCCCATACAGGATAAATCCAAGGAGAAACACACCAAGACACATATTATCAAACTATCGAAAATTAAATACAAAGAAAAAATATTAAAAGCAGCAAGGGAAAAGCAACAAATAACATACAAGGGAATCCCCATAAGGTTAACAGCTGATTTTTCAGCAGAAACTCTGCAAGACAGAAGGGAGT
This sequence comes from Balaenoptera physalus, assembly GCF_965194825.1. NCBI lineage: Eukaryota > Metazoa > Chordata > Mammalia > Artiodactyla > Balaenopteridae > Balaenoptera > Balaenoptera physalus. The sequence goes on along the minus strand of NC_138890.1, from coordinate 55,057,497 downwards.
GGCAGGACATATTTAAAGTGATGAAACGGAAAAACCTACAACCGAGATTACTCTACCTAGCAAGGATCTCATTCAGGTCCAACAGAGAAATTAAACCTTTACAGACAAGCAAAAGCTAAGAGAATTCAGCACCACCAAACCAGCTTTACAACAAATGCTAAAGGAACTTCTCTAGGCAGGAAACAGAAGAGGAGGAAAAGACCTACCATAACAAACCCAAAACAATTAAGAAAATGATAATAGGAACATACATATCGATAATTACCTTAAATGTAAATGGATTAAGTGCTCCAACCAAAAGACATAGACTGGCTGAATGGATACAAAAACAAGACCTGTATATATGCTGTCTACAAGAGACCCACTTCAGACCTAGGGATACATACAGACTGAAAGTGAGGGGATGGAAAAAGATATTCCATGCAAATGGAAATCAAAAGCTAGAGTAACAATTCTCACATCAGACCAAAGAGACTTTAAAATAAAGACTATTACAAGAGACAAAGAAGGACACTACATAATGATCAAGGGATCAATCCAAGAAGAAGATATAACAATTGTAAATATTTATGCACCCAACATAGGAGCACCTCAATACATAAGGCAAATACTAACAGCCATAAAAGGGGAAATCAACAGTAACACAATCATTGTAGGGGACTTTAACATCCCACTTTCACCAATGGACAGATCATCCAAAATGAAAATAAATAAGGAAACACAAGCTTTAAATGATACATTAAACAAGATGGACTTAATTGATATTTATAGGACATTCCACCCAAAAACAACAGAATACACTTTCTTCTCAAGTGCTCATGGAACATTCTCCAGGATAGGTCATATCTTGGGTCACAAATCAAGCATCAGTAAATTTAAGAAAATTGAAATCCTATCAAGTATCTTTTCCGACCACAACGCTATGAGACTAGATATCAATTACAGGAAAAAATATGTAAAAAATACAGACACATGGAGGCTAAATAATACACTAATAAATAACCAAGAGATCCTGAAGAAATCAAAGAGGAACTCAAAAACCACCTAGAAACAAATGACAGTGAAAACACGATGAACCAAAACCTATGGGAGGCAGCAAAAGCAGTTCTAAGAGGGAAGTTTATAGTAATACAGTCCTACCTCAAGAAACAAGAAACATCTCAAATAAACAACCTAAACTTACACCTAAAGCAATTAGAGAAAGAAGAACAAAAAATCCCCAAAGTTAGCAGAAGGAAAGAAATCATAAATATCAGATCAGAAATAAATGAAAAAGAAATGAAAGAAACAATAGCAAAGATCAACAAAACTAAAATCTGGTTCTTTGAGAAGATAAGCAAAATTGATCAACCATTAGCCAGACCCATCAAGGAAAAAAGGGAGAAGACTCAAATCAATAGAATTAGAAATGAAAAAGGAGAAGTAACAACTGACATTGCAGAAATACAAAGGACCATGAGAGATTACTACAAGCAACTATACGCCAATAAAATGGATAACGTGGAAGAAATGGACAAATTCTTAGAAAAGTACAACCTTCCAAGAATGAACCAGGAAGAAGTAGAAAATATAAACAGACCAATCACAAGCACTGAAATTGAAACTGTGATTAAAAATCTTCCAACAAACAAAAGGCCAGGACCAGATGGCTTCACAGGCGAATTCTATCAAACATTTAGAGAAGAGCTAACACCTATCCTTCTCAAACTCTTCCAAAATATAGCAGAGGGAGGAACACTCCCAAACTCATTCTGCAAGGCCACCATCACCTGATACCACAACCAGACAAAGATGTCACAAAGAAAGAAAACTACAGGCCAATATCACTGATGAATATAGATGCAAAAATCCTCAACAAAATACTAGCAAACAGAATCCAACAGCACATTAAAAGGATCATACACCATGATCAAGTGGGGTTTATCCCAGGAATGCAAGGTTTCTTCAATATATGCAAATCAATGTGATAAACCAAATTAACAAATTGAAGGAGAAAAACCATATGATCATCTCAATAGATGCAGAAAAAACTTTTGACAAAATTCAACATCCATTTATGATAAAAAACCCTCCAGCAAGTAGTCACAGAGGGAACTTTCCTCAACATAATAATGGCCATATATGACAAACCCACAGCCAACATCATCCTCAATGGTGAAAAACTGAAAACATTTCCACTAAAATCAGGAAGAAGAAAAGGTTGCCCACTCTCACCACTATTATTAATCACATTTTTGCAAGTTTTAGCCACAGAAATGAGAGAAGAAAAAGAAATAAAAGGAATCTATATCGGAAAAGAAGTAAAGCTGTTACTGCTTGCAGATGACAGGATACTATACATAGAGAAGCCTAAAGATGCTACCAGAGAACTACTAGAGCTAATCAATGAATTTGGTAAAGTAGCAGGATACAAAATTAATGCACAGAAATCTCTTGCGTTCCTATACACTAATGATGAAAAATCTGAAAGAGAAATTAAGGAAACACTCCAATTTACCACTGCAACAAAAAGAATAAAATATCTAGGAATAAACCTAAGGAGACAAAAGACCTGTATGCAGAAAACTATAAGATACTGATGAAAGAAATGAAAGATGATACCAACAGATGGAGAGATATACCATGTTCTTGGATTGGAAGAATCAATATTGTGAAAATGACTATATTACCCAAAGCAATCTACTGATTCAATGCAATCCCTATCAAACTACCAATGGCATTTTTCAGAGAACTAAAACAAAAAATTTCACAATTTGTATGGAAATACAAAACACCCTAAATAGCAAAAGCAATCTTGAGAAAGAAAAACGGAACTGGAGGAATCAGGCTCCTGGACTTCAGACTATACTACAAAGCTGCAGTAATCAAGACAGCATGGTACTAGCACAAAAACAGAAATATAGATCAATGGAACAGGATAAAACACCCAGAGATAAACCCACGCACATATGGTCACCTTATTTTTGATAAAGGAGGCAAGAGTAAAAATGGAGAAAAGACAGCCTCTTCAATAAGTGGTGCTGGGAAAACTGGACAGCTACACATAAAAGAATGAAATTAGAACACTCCCTAACAACATACACAAAAATAAACTCAAAATGGATTGAAGACCTAAATATAAGGCCAGACACTATAAAACTCTTAGAGGAAAACATAGACGGAACACTCTATGACATAAATCATAGCAAGATCCTTTTTGACACACCTCCCAGCGAAATGGAAATAAAAACAAAAATAAACAAATGGACCTAATGAAACTTAAAAGCTTTTGCACAGCAAAGGAAACCATAAACAAGACGAAAATACAACCCTCAGGATGGGAGAAAATATTTGCCAATGAAGCAACTGACAAAGGATTAATCTCCAAAATTTACAAGCAGCTCATGCAGCTCAATATCAACAAAACAAACAACCCAATCCAAAAATGGGCAGAAGACCTAAATAGACATTTCTCCAAAGAAGATATACAGATTGCCAACAAACACATGAAAGAATGCTCAACATCACTAATCATTAGAGAAATGCAAATCAAAACTACAATGAGGTATCACCTCACACCAGTCAGAATGGGCATCATGAAAAAATCTACAAACAATAAATGCTGGAGTTGGTGGGAATGTAAATTGATACAACCACTATGGAGAACAGTATGGAGGTTCCTTACAAAACTAAAATAGAACTACCATTCGACCCAGCAATCCCACTACAGGGCATATACCCTGAGAAAACCATAATTCAAAAAGAGTCATGTACCACAATGTTCATTGCAGCTCTATTTACAATAGCCAGGACATGGAAGAAACCTAAATGTCCATTGACAGATGAATGGATAAAGAAATTGTGGCACATATATACAATACAATGGAATATTACTCAGCCATAAAAGGAAACGAAATTGAGTTATTTGTAGTGAGTTGGATGGACCTAGAGTCTGTCACACAGAGTGAAATAAGTCAGAAAGAGAAAAACAAATACCATATGCTAACACATATATATGGAATCTAAAAAAAAAAAAATTGGTTATGAAGAACCTAGGGGCAGGACAGGAATAAAGACGCAGATGTAGTGAATGGACTTCAGGACACAGTGAGGGGGAAGTGTAAGCTGTGACAAAGTGAGAGAGTGGAATTGACATATATACACACTATCAAATGTAAAATAGATAGCTAGTGGGAAGCAGCTGCATAACACAGGGAGATCAGCTCCGTGCTTTGTGACCACCTAGAGGGGTGGCATAGGGAGGGTGGGAGGGGGACGCAAGAGGGAGGAAATACAGGGATATGTGTATATGTATAGCTCATTCACTTTGTTATACAGCAGAAATTAACACATCATTGTAAAGCAATTATACTCCAATAAAGATGTTAAAAAAAATTGTCTGTATACCTATTTTGTGATTTAGTTTTAAATTTGTGGGACTTCCCTGGCAGTCCAGTGGTTAGGGCTCTGTGCTCACTGCCAAGGGCCTGGGTTCAATCCCTGGTCAGGGAACTGAGATCCCACAAGCCACGTGGCGCTACCAAAAAAAGAAAAAGAAAAATGAAAGAAACTATCTTAGCCTGAGACAAAGGCTTGCTGGCCTGAGGTAATTTATTTGGGAGCAAGGGTTAGGGATGAAAGAGTGATACAGGAAATGAGGGAGAGATAACATAAGGACGCATTATTGTATTAGCCACCCAACGATGAGTGGAACTCATCCCACAGAACCTTCTGAAGAGCCTTATGAAATCTCAGGACTGCCCGCTCCAAAGGATGAATGGAGGAAGCATTTATCCATAGATTCCCCATTAGTGAAAGGTGGTCCACAGTTTTGGATCATGCACTTGTGACTGGAGAGCAAGTTCCCACGGGTGTCCCTATTGCAACGTCAGAGAAGCTGTCGGCAGGAAGCAAGAGGTGCATGGCAGGGTCCCGACAGCGCCAGGTAGCATTCACCTGAATCTGGTGAAACTTCTTAGCATAAGAGGTGAGGCTGAGAACATTCCAAGTGGCATCCAAGAGGTCCCCAATATAAAACCATTATCAGGGGCTTCCCTGGTGGCGCAGTGGTTGAGAGTCTGCCTGCTAATGCAGGGGACACGGGTTCGCGCCCTGGTCTGGGAAGATCCCACATGCCGCGGAGCAACTGGGCCCGTGAGCCACAACTGCTGAGCCTGCGCGTCTGGAGCCTGTGCTCCGCAACGAGAGAGGCCACGATAGTGAGAGGCCCGCGCACCGCAATGAGGAGTGGCCCCCGCTTGCCGCAACTGGAGAGAGCCCTAGCACAGAAACGAAGACCCAACATAGCAATCAATCAATCAATCAATCAATCTTTAAAAAAAAAAAAAAAAAAAAAAAAAAAAAAAGTTTATTAAAACCATTATCAGCAGTATGATGTACATCTGCCCAGACACAGTTTTTTAAGAACACCATTCATTCATTCATTCATTCATTCATAAACCCATTCAACAAACATTTATTAAGCATCAACCACATGCCGGTGACTATGTTAAGTACGAGGGATACAGTAGTTTGTCTATCATAAGTGCTTTGCTCTCTTGGAACTTGCAGACTATTTGGGGGAATGAGTCATTTAGTAAATTATTATAACAATTAGTGAATTACAATTGTGATAACTATCATGAAGCGTAGGATGATAAACTTTCTAGTCATGAGAATCAAGGAAGGCTTCCCTGAGGAAGTGGCATTTAAGCTAAAACTTGCAGAGGAGGAGGTGAAGAAGGTAAAGTAGGGGAGAATAACTAGAAAACGTGTTGCAGGCAGAAGGAAGAACGTGAACAAATACCCCTTGGCAGAAAAACTTAAACTGTCCTGAGTAAAAAGAAAAGGCCAGGGGCACTGGAGTGTGTGAGTGAGGGGGAGAGGTGGGGGTAAGTTGGTGGCTGGGCAGAAGCCAGATCATGTCCGGCCTGATAGGTCAGAAAAAGGATTTGGATTTTATCCTAAGGTCAATGGGCATCTACCAAAGGATCTTGAACAGGGGAAAAATTATAATCAGATTTGGGTTTTTGTTCTGTTTTGTTTTACATAAATCAAGATATGCTTGTAAATACAAGCAGCAGAAGCTCATAAATATCACACAGGTATTTAAAAAGCTCACCGTCTGTAATCGCTATGTAATTGTACAAAAACAAAGAGGAGTGTTGATGAGGTGGGAGCAGTGGGGTGGTGGCCTGAGCCTGGAGTCTGGGAAGGCCTGCGTAGTTCACTTTTTCTGTGTTTTTGAGGACTACTTCTTCGTCTGATTTGACGTCAGGTTTGCACTTGGGTAAGCCACGATGAAATCCCCACTGAAAACTCTCCCCCTTCTTCAGAAGCTTCAAAAGAAAATTTCTCAAGTTTCCACTAAGACTAACCTCATACGGGGGTGGTGGTAGGGACCACCTATAGGATGTGACTCAAAAGGTGCTAAAACACCACTCCTATTCAGTGTAAACTTTCTATGCTCTCTGCTAGTGTCTAAAATTCTACCATCACCATTCTATTCTGATGAATGTTCAACTGTCAAATATGGTAGCACTGGATCTATCCTGCCTTCCTGGGACAGAGCTGTTTTTTTGTGTTTTCTCGGGGATGGGAGGAATTGAAGCTTTTTGAGATCACTGGCCACACAGGGGCAGGGAGGGGCCATGAGACTCGGTAGGTTACAGAGAGCGAGAGTGAAAGCAGCTTGGGCTCGTTTGTAGGTAAAGGATGCATACATAATGTTGCATGTGTATCTTTACATAAACTTAGGTAAACATAGACGGGTATACTTATGGCATATACATGACTTTATAACACAAGAAGCAATAATGGTAAGGAACATAGGCCCCAGGATTAGACCAACCTGGGTTCAGATCACAACCTCTGTGACTCCAGGAAAGTTGTAGCACCTACCTTATAGGGTGGTTGGCAGGATTCAATGAGATAGTCTGTTTAAAGTCTTAGCACTGCTCTGAGGCATAAATGTTACGTTACTAAGATGATGAGTATGCTTGTCCTTGTGCAAACATGTGTGTGCCTGCATGTGTAGGTGCAGATGTGGGTATGTGAGGGAGAGAGAGATGTCTAAGAACAGGAGCGGGGGGACTTCCCTGGCCGTCCAGTGGTTAAGACTCTGTGCTTCCTGGTGGGGAACTAAGATCCAAAAAAAATACAAGAGAGGGGAAGAGGGAAAATGTTGCCCACCCCTGCAGGTGGAGTTCCCACTAGACTGGCCCTTTCTATGGGGTGAGGGGACTGAGCGACAGCTCACAGAGGAGACAGCTCAGCTTTACCAAGCGGGGACACCAAAGGGTCTGGAACTACAGGGCCTTCCTGATAAGCACAGAATCTAAAATGGAAATTTGTTGAAGGAAACAGGCAACAGAGTGGGATGTGATGCTGAAGCTCAAAACACCCTACATATATATATACACTACTAAATGTAAAATAGATAGCTAGTGGGAAGCAGCCGCATAGCACAGGGAGATCAGCTCGGTGCTTTGTGGCCACCTAGAGGGATGGGATGGGGAGGGTGGGAGGGAGACGCAAGAGGGAAGAGATATGGGAACATATGTATATGTATAACTGATCCACTTTGTTATAAAGCAGAAACTAACACACCATTGTAAAGCAATTATACTCCAACAAAGATGTTAAAAAAAAAAAAAAAACCCTACATAAAAGAGAGATGAAAGAAAAAAAAAAAAAAAGAATTGAAAGTGATCTCTGGAATTGACATGTATCCAAATTAGGCCTCTGTGCTTGGAGAACATATGACTTCATCTGCTCCATCCTAAAGCTCCCCCCTGTTTTGAGCCTCATGTATGTTTGCTTTTTCAGGACTGACACAGAAGAACTTTGAAAAGCATGTAAACCACTGTGATCTGTTCTCAGACCTCTTGGTTCCCTCTTATGATTTTCCCATGGAGTTATATCTGAGTACTTTCTTCATGATAAGGAATTGTCATCCCTGTGTTTGAGAGAGAAGATACGGTAAAAGCAGAGCACCCAGTATCTAGTCCCAGTTCTGCCCCTGACTCACTGGGTAACGTCAAGGAATCTCTCAGTCTCTCTGGGCACAGCTGCCTCATCTGCCACAGAATTTGATTGGTCACTTTGGGTCATTATCTTTTGACTTCCTGCCATCCTAGATGAGGTTTAGCTCCCCTCAACCATCTCTCCTCCCCTTAAAGTTGTATCACCATATGACATGGTGGTTAAGAGCCCAGACCACCTGCCTCTTGCTAGCTGTGACTCCTAGGATGAGTTATTTAACCTCGAGTCTCCATTTCCTTCTTTGTAAAACGAGGGTAAGAAGAGCGTAGTGTATCACTGGGCTGCTAAAAGGATTAAATGAGTTAGTGCAGGTAAAGTATTTAAAACAGTGCTTGGCACAGATAAGGGCTACACTACTCTGGTGTTATGTAATAATAATAATATTATTGTTACTTTATTGGGTAACTTTGTAGTGTTAAATGAAATATACTATTGATAAATCAAGAAATAGAAGTATAAGCATTATTTGGAGCTATAAAAGGCTCCAGTGGGTAGGGTAGGGGGGGACCTGGGACATTGCTTTTCCTTTTTCTTTAAGCCATCCTGTGCTTTGACTTTTCAAGGATGTGTCTGGACCACCACAGTACTGATTTTTTTTAATTTCAAAAGATTGAGCAAAAAGATCACTCAAGTCCCTCTCAACTCTCACAATTCAAGGACTAACTGTGATTTTTAAGGAGCAGTATTTTTTAGGTGGCCGGTTTATCTTTGGTATCATAGCTACCGTTAATACATTTGACGTTTTCAGGAAATCCTCATAAAAGTTTAAAATAAACACAATCACCGGGGCATGTTTATAACTGAGTGTGTTTCAGCGTCTGGGAAAGGAGTGAAAATGAGAAAGGTGAAAATATAAACTTTGTAAATATTTGGCCTTATGAGCTAGCCAAATATTTTGCCCTGTGAGCTAGCCAAATATTTTGCCCCCTGTGATCTTTTCCCAGAAATCGACTCAATTGCACAAAGGAAGAATCAGTGGCAGAGAGTAAGCGCAGAGGAAAGCACTGCGGGCGCCCGGCGCTGAAAGCGTTAACAGGGCTGAGTAAGGCGATCCCTGAAGCGAGTAAGGCTCGAGTTGTAAAAGTTTGCAAAGCAGCGGCAGCCCCAGCTCCCGGGGAAACGGAAGCCGGTCGAGGGAGCCTGGCGGAGCGGGAGCCGAGAACCGTGCTGAGCTGAACTCAGCCGGGATTACAAGCTCAAGGTTAGTGGCCCCCGCACAGCTCCCCGCGCTGACATCTTTGGAGAGTTGTCTCAGGAAGGCCGGCGCCGGCTCTCAGCCTGGTGTGTCCTGTCTGCTTTATTCACCAGTGGGGCCGCCGGCTGTCGTGCCAAACCTCCCGCTAATGCGTTCGCCCAAGCCCTGGCGCTGTGAGGGCCGGGGACCTCTTCCCTGGAGGCTCTGCTAAAGGGGAGACTTCTTTTCAGACATCCGAAAGGAAACTGTTTCTGGGACAAGGATGATTTTCAGAATACACACACACACAGACGCACACACACACCTGTATATGCTGCTCCCTATTGGTTCTTGCAGGCTGTGACCACCATCCAGAATTCCTATCTGCTTCAGCTGAAACTGAGAACAATTGTCAAAGTAACAAAACAGGCTGTGCAACTTTATCTTATGGGAGGGATATTGTCTCTGAGGCTAAGATAATCAAGGTGAGAAAAAAGAGAGAGAGAGAGGAAAGAAAGAAAAAAAAAAAAAAGAAACTTCCAAGCCACATGGCCTGGAGTTGACAAAAGAATTTTTGAAAATTAGTTTCTAGTAGAAATTTTTCTTGTACATTGCTAGAACAAAATAATGGGAGAAGATGTAGTGTGAAGGAAAGAATTCTACAGCTACATGAGATTCAGATACATTTATCTATGTAAACAATTTGTTATAGGGTGGTGCAGAAAGCAGATAAACTTATAGAAGGGGGGGGAAAAAAGAGTAAATAGCTTCAGAGAAATTGCATCCTGAGAGGCCTTTCATTTGAGACCCAGATGGACTGCCTGAGGGCTTTCACCCTTGGAGCCCTGGCTGAGAGAGAGGGGTGGCTTTGTCCCCTCAACGGGCCAGTTCTCTTTCCCCCTCTTGCCTTGCACACGGAGAGGCAATGAAAGTCGTCAGTGGCTGTGCTGACTTCTCCCTCACATCCGCCAGCAGGCAGGAGTCGAGGCTTATACCTGCGAGCACTGAATCAGAATGAGTCATCCGAAACTTGGGTGCGGGAGCAAAGTCCTTGCAAACTGCCTTATGAGACTCTGGCTGGATGTAGGTGGGATACACCTCTCCGAGCAGTCACAGGTTTTTCTTCTCTTCCTTTCTCCTTCAAACCGGCAGGCATCCGGACACTCTCAAGAGGCAGTCTCTGCCCCTTTGGCTCAGCTGACCTGACCATGTGGACTTAGCCCCTCCGGGGTCAGGACTGGAGTTTTAAAATAAAATGGATGATGTGACGTTACTTGATCTTCTGGAGTGCCCCGTGTGCCTCGAAAAGCTCGATGTCACTGCCAAAGTCCTCCCTTGCCAGCATACCTTCTGCAAACCATGTCTCCAGAGGATTTTCAAGACCCACAGGGAGCTGAGGTGCCCCGAATGCAGGACCCTGGTGTTTTGCAGCATCGAGGCGCTGCCGGCCAACCTGCTGCTCGTGCGCCTTCTGGATGGCGTGCGCTCGGGACAGGGCTCGGGGGGAGGGGGCTCCCTCTGCAGGCCTGGCGTGCTGACCTCACAGGACAGCAGGAAGAGCAAGACTCACCCCCGAGGTCTGCAGTGCAGCCCTTTCCGGCTGGTGCCTAACATCAGAATCCACATGGATGGGGTAAGAAAGATCTCATTTGTTCCTACTGTGTCCACTTGGAGGTTGGGTTTGCCTGCACCAGCAGTTGGGGCTTCTCTTCTTTTAGTTACATTTCAAAGAGCCCCTGCGGAGGATCCCCTGGGGATGAGTTTCTGTGGGCGGTGATCCTTGTACTGAGACTTGGTGGAATCCTGAGCCTATCTGATCCACCCACGAATTCTTAGAATTGTTAAAGCTTCCCAGGTTCTCCCTGCTCCTGGTCCAGAAGGTGGTAGGACAAGGAAAAAAGCTTTCTTGATTATATTTTTGGTCTTACATTTCTGCTGTTCTGAGGCCAAACCAGGGCACGGGAAATGCACAGAGGATGGGAAAAAAGAAAAACAAATCTAACTGCTTGTTGCTTTTGAGATCTCAAAGAAGTTTCCAAATGTCAGGTTTTGTTTGCATTTTACCCCGATCCATCTTTCCATTCCCAGTCATAAAGTGCCATGATAACAATGTTCATTCATAATGGTTCAAAGTTATCAAGACATTTAACTGCCCAAATTTCACGTGGGAAGGGAGCGTATATGTGGGTGGAGTGATTGACAGCAAAGGCTGGCTGTGAAGTACAATAGATGTGTATAGGAGCCCCGCAGGTGTGTCTTACTTTACAAAATGAATAAAGCATACACAAAGTGCACATCAGAGGCTGCAATAAAATAAATGAAGAGCCCCAGGAGAGCCCCGGGAGATCACCCAGTAACGCTTTTGGTGTTTGTAATGTGAATCGTTGTCTCCAGCCTTGTGGGCACATCCTCAGGACTTTATCTGACCTGGATATGGGAAGCTGGGTAAGGGGACATTTCAAGAGAAGAGCGTGGTCCTTGTGGCTCCAGGAGGATTATATGCTGTCACCCTTGCAGTCATTGTGTCCACGTGGACATGGCAAGCTGTGGCTTGGGTGGTTGGCATACTTAGAAAGTCTCAGCTGTATTCTGTGAAGTCCCACCTGAAGCAAGCTTTAATACTGGCAGCAGAGTCTCACGACTCCCTGCTGTGAAGAGTAGCAGAGGGTGGGAGGGTCCTTCCCGGATTCCTTCCCACTGAAGGAGAATAGCCTTGTGGTGTGCATTCAGAGCAAGTTTCTAAAGTATTCTTTCCAACAACTCACCCCTCCTTGGGTTCCCTGCACCTTTAAGCCACCCATGCAGTAGGAGAGTGTGGAAACATTCCAAAATGAGAGCGGGAAGAAGCAGGGCATTGGTGTGATTTCTTTACTGCAGACTTTTTAATGCCATTGGGCCTGTGTGCGTGAACACATTCCCGAAGAGGGCTTGGCGCCCTTGTTTAAGGCTCCTTATTAGCCCTAGGTCTAGTCATCAATCAGAATCCACAGGCCTGGAAAAGGCGGGGTCAGGGTTGGGGAGCAAACTTTCTGAGGCAGGCTGTGTTTATAGAGCATTAGGCTCTATCTTGGGTCAGCAAATCTCCCTTTGAATTCCTAAGACCCAGCAACCTCTCCCCTCCCTTGCGCTGCAAAGTCTGACTTGCCTCCCCGCAGGGCAGAGTATCATCGATCACTCAGAGAGTGTCGGGGGACTGGGAGGAGGCAAGTCCCCTACCACCTTAGCATGTTTTTGTTCATGCTTTCATCTTTTTTCGATGTGGCTATGTTGCTAAGAAAAGGTAGCAACAGATGGATCCACAGCTACCTACTTTTTGAACTACAGAGGATTCCCAGGCCCCTCCCGGCATAGGGAGTTGTAGGAACTAGAGCTGGTCCAACGTAAGAGACAGCCAGTAAGATGCTGCGTGTCCCTGGAACTCTTTCACAAGGACCTGTCACTGCAGACCAAGGTGCCGGTGATGGGGTTGTGCCCATCCTCTGAGCTGCACTGGAGTCCTGCCATGAGGCTGAAATAGAGAAGCAAGCCGTTGAGGGCGCCTGCTTTCAGGCAGGACCTGGTTTAGTGAAGACTCTCTACAAGAGAGCAGAGCAGGCAGCCAGCCCGCAACTGCCCCTGTTTCCTTCATTTCCTGAGCCTACCTTTCTCCAAGTGCCTCGTGTCATCCCTTTTGCCTCTCTCAACGGGGATATGAACAAACTACTCCTGGATGTAAATACGGCTGTAATTCTGCAACCTGTTCTACTCCCCCCAATACAGCTACCTTTCCTGTAAGTGTGAAAGCGATCGCGTGTCCCTGGGTTCAGAGAATTGCGGATTATCTGGGAGGCCACACTGTTCTGAGAGGCGGAGGGATGGCCTTGCATCCTCAGTCAAACCCTCACCAACCTACTTGCCCTCTCAGCCTCAGTTTACCCAATCCAGTCAACACTTAGTAATACTTGCTACCCCTCTTCCTCCAGGATAGTGTAAAAATTATCTTTACAGCATACTCATAGCACCTTAGAAATCCTATGCCGTGTAAATGCAAAGCATCATCATTATCATTAATTTAAACCGGCTGTATGTCTTTGGGCAAGCCACTTAAGCTTGCTGGGTCTCAATTTAAAATTCTGTAAAATGGGAAAATGTATTATAAAAACAGAGAGCCACTGTGAGGCTTAACTAATGAGTGTTTGCAAAGCACTTTGAGATCCTTAGATGAAAGGCATTAGGAAGGTCGTTATCATAGTAAGCATTATTATTGACTGTTCAGTGTGCCCTGCCGTGCATGAGGCATTCTATAAAATACAGCAGGAGTGAGAGCCCTTGCAGGAGAGTGTAATAGGTGTTATTATTGAACTTGAGTCTATGATGAGTCCAGGCCAGGATAATACTAAGTATCAAGTACTACCCTAATACGGCATAAATAACCGGTTGTCACAGGGTACCATTTTCTAAAACACCTCTTCCAAAGGACTCGATGTTAAGGTGGCACTCTCAAAGAGTTCATTGAACTTCTTGTCCAGCAGCTTTTTAAGGCCAAAGTCTGTTCTGCTCTCCTAAACTCATCGAAAACACAAGCTCATCAAGATGTTTCTGTTGGCTCAAAGAGGCCTGGTACTTTTTGTGCCAGCCAGTATACTAGGGTGGAACCAATAGTCACACTTCACGGTGCCAGCCCAAGAGACAAAAAAATAGTCCATTGTGCTTACCTGTCTAAAACCCTCCTAAGCCGATTGTGTAAAAAGAAAACTTGAGAAACGGCTGTGGGTATCTACAGCACGCAATTTTTTCAAACCAACAGGGGAGATCAACAGACTCCTGGAGGGCCCATGGCAGTGCAAGTCCCACCGGCTCTTATTCCTTCCCGTACTGCAGGTGAGCCAGAGGAACTTTGCAAGCCTTCGAGAAGATTATGGGCTTCTGTATAGCTGATCTCTCTTCCTCCTCGCTCTGTTATCCTTTAATAATATTTCTGAGTTAGAACAGGCAAGAGGGGCTTCCCTGGTGGCACAGTGGTTAAGAATCCACCTGCCAATGCAGGGGACACGGGTTTGAGCCCTGGTCCGGAAGATCCCACATGCCGCGGAGCAACTAAGCCTGTACACCACAACTACTGAGCCTGCATTCTAGAGCCCGCGAGCCACAACTACTGAGCCCACGTGCCACAACTACTGAAGCCCGTCTGCCTAGAGCCCGTGCTCCACAACAAGACAAGCCACCACAGTGAGAAGTCCGCACACCACAATGAAGAGTAGGCCCCGCTCGCTGCAACTAAAGAAAGCCCGCTCACAGCAACGAAGACCCAATGCAGCCAAAAATAAATAAATAAATTTATTAAAAAAAAAAAAAAAAGGCAAGAAAGCAGTGAAGATAAAATTTGCAAAGTTAGGTTTGAAAAATACCAGAATTCAAATCCTGATTCTGCCCCTTGATAGCTGTGTAATTTGGATGAATCACTTAAACCTCAGTGCCTCTAATTCCCCTTTTATAAACTAGAGATAACAGTAGTATCTACCTCGGAGTGTCGTTGGGGAGAAATAAATGAGACTGTTAATGTCAGTTAGCTCGTAGCACCGCAACTGGTTCCTATTACAAGCTCAATAAATATGAGCTGGTATTGTTATTAAAGCGACTCAAGACTTTCCAGTCTAAATTACGTAACATCTCTCACCCCCTTGTTAATCGAGTGTCCTCCAGAGATGGTCCCGGGTACCCTGATTTTTGGTTTGCTTTGTGTGTCTCCAAAGGATCCGGGGCCACGATTCAGGTGTGTGATTTCTCCCAGCATGCGCTGCCTTGGCAGCTCACTTCCAAGACCCTTTAGGAGCTAGGAGGTGATGCTAGGAGAAAACGTGCGACCCAGCGTCACTTCCCCAAATGGCAGGCTCAGCAGAACACCATACAAAGAGCAACAACCTGGTCCACGTCCGCAGCATCACCAGCTCCCCATTAAGGTCTGTCTTTCCTTTCCCCTGCATCTCTCTATCCCCAATACAAACGCTGCCGCCCTGGGCCTTGCAGGGCCGGACTCTCCCTTCTTTGTTAAACAACATGCCAACCACACACATTCCTGTCTCACTTGCCCTGTCTCAGCAAGAACACACCTGCTACCTACAGCACACAGACCAGGTGGCTATGTCCTAGAAACTTTTTCAGCTGATGTTGCAAGCAGCTGAGAGGGCAAAATGAGGTCAGCAGGCACGTGAGGGAGTTGAGGCTGGGTAGAAACCGGAAGGAGCCCAGCCCCTTTTCCTGGGTTTCAGCTGCTGTGTCCTACGGCAGAGCTGTGACACAGACGGTGGTTTCTGCTAAATTTACAACGGGATTAAAACCATCCCAAGCCCCTGAAAACAGCAGGCAGATGCCACTGGGCCAGCAAGGCCTGGATGCGGCAAGTGGAGGAAGACATAAAGGTAGGAGCTGAGGTTGAGAAGTCAGGAGACCCAGATGGTTCCCCAGCTCCACCCACATATGCAAACCTTTTAAAACACCACATGGCCCCAGACTGGCTTTGCTCCCAACCCTCTCTCCGTGGACCTCCTTCCTGGTTACAGTTCCCTCCCTTTTACTGATTAGTGTTTAAGGATTGTGGTCAAATGGAGCTGGGTTTGTGCTGGGATTCAATTACCTGTGAGCTATGAGGCCTCAGGCAAGTCACTTAACCTCCCTGACCCGCAGTTTCCATATTTGTGTACTGGGGATAATAATGGCGTACATATATCAGAAGGCTATTGTGAGATTAAAATGAGATAATGTATGTGAAAAGCTTAGTATAGTATGGTACATAATAGATGCTAATAAATGTTAAATAACAAAATTAACAATAGAGGAGAAAGTTTGGGGCATTGGATTTGCACCCACGCATAAACATGCAGAGACTTCTGTTAAAAAATTAAGCAAAGGGGATAGCAAAAGGACAGGGGGTTCACGAAAAGACAAAACTATAGTGATGAAAAATAGTGGTTTTCAGTGGTTACCAGGGGTTCTGGGTTGGGAGAGGATTATAAAGGGATAGCATGAGGGAATTCTATGGGATGAAGGGGCTGTCCTGTACCCTGTCTGTGGTGGCAGTTAAATAAATCTGCGTATGTGTTAACATTCATAGGAATATATACCAAGAGAAAAAACAGTCAATTTCACTGTATGATGATGTTTAAAATAATCTTTTTAAAAATGAAAGGGAGCTCTTATACATTTCTTGGAGTCTCTGCCTGATTTTTATCGGTCCCACTCCGATGTCCTTTCATCTCTGTGTGTACTGGGTCAATGCTATTTCGGAGAAGGATTTTGCCACCATTTAAATGATCAGGGTAATTCCTGCAGGTGGGCTTCTCTCTGTTTTAGCAAACCATTCTATTACCTGCTTCAGTTTTCTCATCAGTTAGAGGTATCTGGCCGGTAGACAAACACAGCGGCTCAACCCCCAGTGGATGGCCCAGGCAGATGGCTGGGATGGAAGGTTCTCCTCACTCAACCTCAATTATCCAGCACATGCACTGGGGCATGTCACCTAAGGGATTAGTCAACGCATATATTTTGTGTCATTTTGTTGCCTCTTAGGAAAGGTTGCCTTCCCACATGTCCCTTCATACTATAAGGAGATTATGAAATGAGGGAAAGTGCTTGTTCAGCCCTTGACTCGGAAAGAGCACCTTCATCCATCCCATTCCAGGCACCAGTACATAGCTTTGGGCTTAGCTGGGACCAGCTCACATACAGCTCTCTTCAATCTCATGATCTTCTCCCTTGCTTTCTTATTTTTAAATTCATGCTTGTATGACAGTCTTTCACAAAGTGTATTCTGTAAGCTATTAATGGATGTTCCATAGAGCTCCACGGTCAAACAAACCTGGACTGAAACAGAGCCAAACATTTTTTTCTTTGCCGCAGGACTTTTCAGCACTTTTAGCACGCTAATGAGCTGTGAGTCTCTAAGTGGTAGATAATAATAAGAAACGTTCCCCAAATTCCTGTAACAGTGGTACTCCCCTCTCCTTCCTTTTATTAGTACCTTGAGTAGTGTTAATTGTCATGGAACAAATTTGGGGAAATGCTGTCTCATACTAATGCAGAGGTAGCTAAGCCCCCGGAGAGAACCTTTATTGTGGTTAGAGACTGTTGACTCAGTCCAAAAAGAGTTTTAGGCAAGCTCTTGTCATTAGAAGATATTTTTGGAAAACTGTTTGAAACTCACTATCACCACCTTCTGCAGTATTTATTTAGCTTCTATCAGTAGTCAGCTATAGGTACACTGGGAACCCACACAGCAAAGTAAAGTTTCCACCTTCCCAGTGCTTACCGTCTAATGGTAAAACCAACTAGTTAGATACATGTGTCTAAGCATTCATAAACAAATACATATGTGAATATATGTGTGTGTGTATATATATATATAACATATCCCTGATTTAAAGATATTATCTATTGTAAGATATATTATTTAGTTATAGCTCTTAAGGGAAAAGAAACATTACCATGTTAGATGTTCACTGTAAGAGACATCCAATTTTAGAAATGTTAAGATATGAAAAAAGGAATGTCTTGCTGAAGAGTACATATTGTGTGATTCCATTTATATAAAATTCTAGAAATGGCAAAACTATAAACTATAGTGATTTTTTGGGTAATGCAAATGTTTTATGTGGTGGATATAGGTTTGTCTAAATTCATCAAACTGTACATTTAAAAAAGTACATTTTTGGTATGTAAATTATAACCCAATAAAGCGATTAAGACAAAGAAGTCTTAGACACAAAAGATGATGGTTTATGAAAATGTCAGGCGAGGAGGTGCTTCAGTTTAAGGAAAATGAAGTTTGGCCAATAAAAAGAAACTTCCTACAAAAAATGGGTGTTTTAATGGTCAGGAAGGACATGGTCAAGGAATGAAAAAGCAGGGTCTACTCTGGGCATGTGGGTGCTAGGAAAGTCAGGGCAGGACAAGGATATCTTGAACAGAATGGAAGTTGGAAGAGAGGGAGAAGGAAACAGATGGAGCGGAGATGGGGTGACCAGTTGCCTGCTTCAACACCACTGCTAGGAAGGCATGTGTCAGTTCACTCTGTAATAAAGTCTCTCTGCGGCCAAACTGCTTACATGTCATCATGTGGCCTGATGGATTCAGTGCAGCCAAACAAGATATCTCTGCTCCAAGCAGATGGCTGAGCTCACTGGGTGACTGAGGAGCAGTCTCCACTTCACTGGCAGACAGAGCCACTCTTTCCCATTGACATGGTCAGGTTACCTGACAACCCTAGCATGCAGGCACACGAGCCAGCACACCCAAAGCAAGGAGGAGAACACAGGACAAGGAAAGACAAGTCCACTTGTCGTGAGCTGCTTCCTGCAACTTGGGTCTGTGTCCGCCCCCAGGACACAGACACCGTTCTAGATCCCCAACTCAGAAGCCAGGGCATTCAACAGACTGCTTCTAAGTGCCTGCTACGTGCCAGGCTCTGTCTTGAAAGCTCACACCATTGAAAGCCCACACCAGGAATGCTCATGGTCTCAGACTCCAGGACTCAAATTGGAATCATGGAATAACCCCGCATAATGCAGAAATGAACTCTATGGATAGAGTCATGACAAAGCTATGTGAGGAATGAGCAGCATATTATAGTAGGCATACTGAAATAGTCTAGTTGGGAATCACCTTATTAAATACCTTTTTGGGTGACAGACAGTACTGTCCAGAAAACACAATGGGCCAGGTTCAAAACCACTTAGCTCATGAATTGCTAACCCTAAGAAGATAGGAAATGCCTCTCCATATATGGCCAAACTCCTGCATCAGACACCACAAATTATACGTGCTCCTTTGATCATGGGGGAAACGCTTCATGTTGAGTTAATTTACACTTAGTCCCAGGGATACCAGTGACAGAGAAGATAAGGCACTAGAAGAATTTGCCCCTGAGTTATGAGCTAAATTGACCTGGCCTCCTACATGAAGGGAAGGCAGTATTACAGGTAGGAACATGGCCCCTGCACCTCTCATGCTGACAAACCTACATCACACATGTATATAATGTATATAACATAAAGGTTGCCATTTTAGCAAGTTTTATGTGTATAGGTCAGTGGCATTAAGTATATTTACACTGTTGTGTAACCATCACCACTATCTGTCTCCAGAACTTTTCATCATCCCATACTGAAACGCTGTACCAATTAAACAATAACTCCTCATTGCCCCCTGTGTGTGCGTGTGTGTGTACATGTATGTGATTGTATATATATATATATACGTATATATACACACACACACATATATATTTAAAACTTTTTTCTGAGTAAGAGGAGTAGGTGTTTTAGTATCATTTTTAAAATATGTATTCCAGTTTTCTGCTGCTTCTGACCTTAGACTTCCAATGAGATAAGCAAACAAGATAATGCTGTGATTCGGGACAAAGGCTCTTCATAAATGTATACTGGCTGTGTGCTTCTGGGCAAGTTACTTAGTAATTCTGAGCATCGCTGCTACAGAATGAAAATAGGAAACTTAACTCATAGTGTTCTTGGAAGGAGTTAATGAGGCGATTCTTGTAAAGTGCTTAGCACAGGGTCTGGACAAAGTAAGCTCCTAGTAAAGGTTAATTGTCTGCTTGCACTCATCCAGGTAGGTTAATCTTATAAAGTACTACTACACTGACTGCGGTCAGCCTGCTATTTGACTGCACTGAAGACACGGGGGTAACAGTGATCGTGGCATCATTTGGAGGATAATTCAAGATAATTCTTGTGAAGTTCTTAACACAGGGCATGACACATGGTACTCCATGACAGTGAGTGTGAGGCACTATTATTTCTTCCTATGCCTCATTCATTCAACAAGCATATACAGGATGCCTTTTATGAGTAAGACCCTTTGCCAGGCTCTAGTGAAGGACAAAAGGATTATTATTAAGGATATGATCCTTAATAACATGTAGACATGGAAGAGACCCAGGAAAACTGACTAATTCACCAAAATGGCTGAAACCCTCCCTTAAAGAGCTCATGGTCTTTTGGGAGACATCCATGTAAAGTAATAATTATGATGCAGTTAATAAACGTTAAACAAAGGACTTACTATGTCAGGCACTGGGTAAAGCACTTCTACCTACAGAATCTCACTTAATTCTTTCTACAACCCACTGAGATAGGTGCTACCATTTTCTCTACCTCACAAATAAGAGGCTTGTGCTCAATAAATGTTCATATAAGAAAACACAATGGGAGAAAATGGCTGCAGATGAAAATTGAGCATTCCTGTATTTGTGTTTGGGGCAACTGTTGAGGTTGCATTTTTTTTAAATGCAAATGGTCTGATTCTTGACCATTCATAGAAACCCACGACACTGAGGATTGCAAACCTCAGAATACACTGAGAGGCATGTACATTGGGTGGTGACTTCCTGGCATCATGGTCCCAATGCTGCTGGTTTGGAAAGATGTGCCTTTTGGCTTCCATTCACACGCACAGCATGGAAAGCCAAGTGAAGAGGTGAGAGAGCTTGGATCATTCGCTGTTACTCTTCCCTGAGAGGCTAACAGGAGAACTTTAGCCTGGAGACAGGGGAAATAAGGCAAATACTCCCAGCGTGCCTGATGCAAACCACCCCAGCTGAGGGTATCAGCCACCTGCCAGAGTTAGAGAAGGCAAGTATGGAACCGTCTGCCTAACTGGGAAACTGGCCCACGTGGCTGACTGCAACCCATCCTCTGGTCTCAGGGTAGCCTTCACTCCTCCAGGAAGTCAGCCCTCTGTCCCCAATCCCAAGCCAGCCAGCCATTTGTTCCTCCCCAGGCTCCCAGAGTCCCCAGTGCTACCCTCTGGCCTCGTAGCACACATAAGGTCCATGAGGTTAAGGAAGTGTCTTGTCTCCTCTGTACTCAGCACAGTGCCTGAAATGCAACCAGCATTCAATAAATATTGAAGTATTGAATGCATAATGTTGGCGATATTGCAAGACACTGCAGTTAGATTCAGAATCTTCAAGGCTGAGGAGCCCCTGGTGTCTTCCCCTGAGGCTAGAGGAGAGGAGACAGCCCAGCCATCTCATCCCCAGGATCCCTTCCAGCCCCTGTCTTGTTGACAAGGGTGTTTCTTGACTCAAGGCCAGGTGTGCTAGGAATGGCACATAAGTGCTTGCAGGGGATTCAGAGGTAATTGGGAGGTGAAAAAAGAAATCAGAGCAGGATGCAGCCAGAGAGAGAGGAGAACACCAACTGCCTGGCAGGCGCAGCCCTCTGAGCAGATCGCCCTGGATTTGCAGAATTGAGGATGATATGGCCGCACACATAGAAGTATTTTATTTGGTTGCCAAGGCAATGCAGCAGAGTCAGTGGGCATGGAGCAGGAAAAGATCTCTGCAGAGCTGTCTTCCGGAAGGGTGTTTGGCTGTGATATTAATGAGCTGCCTGGATAGGAGAAAGGCGAGGCTGACATAAACCTTATTTGGGACTTTTGCTTAATAAACAGGAATGGCAGAGAAATGGAGGGGCAGAAGAGAAAACTTCTCTTTCTGGGGAAGCAGGAGAGGTAATCTCCTGGACTTCCAGTTTCCCGTTGGAGTGGTTCCATGCTTGAAGGAAGGTGGAAGGGGATGATTGAAGAACAAAAGGAGATGGCAGCATTTTCTTCCCCGTAAGAGATTATAAAAAGGATGCAGAAGCCTACATTTTAACAAAAAGAACATTTTCCATCTCCTCCTTTTACTTCCCTTTGTGTGAGAAAGGAAAAGAATTTGCTGTTAAACATGTTTCTTTTTATTTTCTTAAGTTTTTGAAACACTAAGATTCTTTTTTTTTCACGATCATAAAACTTTGTGATTGAGACAGGTCCTGGGTTTTCTAACTTCTCCGTCTACTTGCTGTCCCAAAGCCTCGAGAATCAGGAAAACTCCAGCAGGCAGAGAGCTTGTCCCGATGGCTTGGGCAAGGAGGGTGGGGCCAGAAGAGAGAGAAGCCAGGGGAGAGGTGGGCATTATTAATTAGCACCTTAATAACCACAACTGTCACGTAGCACACACCGTGTGCCAGACGCTGTGTGAAATAAGCATGGTTTTCTTGAGTTCTCCCAACAACCTTTGGAAGTCCACGGTGTTTTCTCATTTCACAGTTGAAGGAACTGCTAGGAAGTGGCAGAGACAGGATTTGAACCAGGTTTGCCTACATCCAAGGACTGGGCTCTAAACGAGATCAGTCAGGGTGACCAAGACAAGTATGGTCTTCCCTTGGCACCTCAGGGAGCCCTGCACCATCTGCCATTGCTGGTTGGTTCCTGTTGGCACCAACACCACCATTCTAATGTGGTTGATAAGCCTTCCAGAGCATGATGTAGTCTGTAGCCAGTCCAACTCCATGTGCACGATATGCTGTGTCTTAACTGGAGGCCACTTGGTCATAAATTTAAGGGTGTAGGTAGTAGAAATGAGTCTAAGTGGATGGAGAGGGAGACAAGAAAGGAGGAAATGGAGCCAGAGAAGAGAGGAGGGTAGGGATAGAGAAAGGCAGAAAAGACACATGGGAGATGTAGACGGACAACAGAAAGCAGGGAGGAAGGAGGAGGAAAGGGAGAAGCTGATCAAGGAAGCAAGTGTGCGGGGGAGGACTACTTGGGGAGATATGTTATCAGGAGATATGGCAGGCTCTGAGCCAGAGCTGGTCTGCTTTTCCCGAAATATAAACAGAGTTAGATCAAAATATGTATGCTCCATTCCTTTCGGAAACCTGTCATCGGGATAGGCAGAATGGTCTATTAAAGGTGGAGAAAAAATAGAGCCTGAAATTCAGGAAAGTCAGCTTCTAATCCTGTCTTAGCTGAGAACCAGCCCGGTGACATGAAATGTATCTGAGTGCTTAGTAAACATAAGCAATCACTATGGTTATAGAAAAAGTCTTAGATTCTCTGAGTCTCAGAATTCCACCATCTCAAATATTTTACAGAATATGCAAATGATACAGAAGTATTTGCATTTATGTTTTTTAAAAAATCTATATAAATTTAAAGATTTTCAGAGAAATAGTTACTGGTTTTGAACCCTTATGGTCTTCACAGGCCTGGGCTAAGTACCTACAAAAGCTTATTTAAACCACAGAGCAACACTGTTTAACAGCAGAGGAAATTGAGGTTCAGGAGTACTGAGTGGCTTGCCCAAAGTTACTTGTGTAGACTAACTCTAAGCCCACATTGTTTTTTTTTAATTTTTTAAAATTGAACTATAGCTGATTTACAATATTGTGTTAGTTTCAAGTATATACAGCAAAGTGATTCAGTTAAATATATATATTTTTTAGATTCTTTTCCTTTATTGGTTTTTATAAGATACTGAATATATTTCCCTGTGCTATACAGTAGGACCTTGTTGTTTATCTATCTTATATATAGTAGTTTGTATCTGCTAATCCCAAACTCCTAATTTATCCCTTCCCTACCCTTTCCCCGTTGGTAATCATAAGTTTCTTTTCTGTGTCTGTGAGTCTGTTTCTGCTTTGTAAATAAGTTCATTTGTGTTATTTTTAAAATTCCACATATAAGTGATATCATATGATATTTGTCTTTCTCTGTCTGATTTACTTCACTTAGTATGATAATCTCTAAGTCCATCCATGTTGGTGCAAATGGTATTATTTCATTCTTTTTTATGGCTGAGTAATATTCTATTGTGTATACATATCAACATAGCTTCTTTATCCAGTCATCTGTTGATGGACATTTAGGTTGCTTCCATGTCTTGGCTATTGTAAATAGTGCTGCTACGAACATTGGGGTGCATGCGTCTTTTCAAATGAGAGTTTTCATCTTTTCCAGATAAATGCCCAGGAGTGGTGTTGCTGGATCGTATGGTAACTCTATTTTTAGTTTCTTAAGGCACCACCATACTGTTCTCCATAGTGGTTGCACCAATTTACATTCCCACCAAGAGTGTGGGAGGGTTCCCTTTCCTCCACACCCTCTCCACAAGCCCATATTCTTGACTATCGCATTATGCTACCCTGCAGCACAGTAGCTCTGCTTTCCTTATGCAAAGAGTATATGTAGCACATATCTTTTGTATTTATTAATGTGGTGTTAGTAACTTCCTCTCAAGTCATGTTCCCTGTGTAAATCTTGTTATTCCAGAACTACATGGTACCAACCACATGTGCAGGGACTGAGTGAGTCTTCTAATTCCTTTGTATTCTAGAACCTCACACCTGCAGGAGATCTTAAAGTCCTCCAAACTAGCCAGCCACCTCTCCTATGCTTCAGTCCTCTTTGACTTCCCACAGAGACACCCACTTGACTGTTGCCTTCAGAACTCCAGTGTGGGGGAGTTTTCTGTGCCTGAACCTAGTCTATTCCCTCCATTTCTTGCCAGCAATCTTAGAAAAGTCTTTCTGAGATTGAGCCACACAAAACACACCTGCTCTCTCTTTCCATGGGAGCCTACAGGTCTTTGAAGGCAACTCTGGAGGGTTGCATCTTATTTTTGTATTTCATTTTCGATCTTACTTTCTACAGGCTAAAGTACTTCTCTTAGTTCACCTGGAGAGC
Source organism: Balaenoptera physalus (assembly GCF_965194825.1). Classification (NCBI taxonomy): domain Eukaryota; kingdom Metazoa; phylum Chordata; class Mammalia; order Artiodactyla; family Balaenopteridae; genus Balaenoptera; species Balaenoptera physalus. Next base: position 55,032,797 of record NC_138890.1, on the reverse strand, counting down.
TGGTTTAAGTATTCCTAACTCAGGGGGCAAGATGGAGGAATAAGAGCAGGGGCTCTGAAGTCGTGATAGCTGATTTCAAATCCCAGTTCTACCTCCTGTTAGCTGTATGAACTTGGGTACGTCACTTAACCTCCCTGAGCCTCACTCTCTTTATCTGAGGATGAGGTAACATACAAACTACCCCACACAGTGGTTCTGAGGATTAAACAACATGACACATGTGACACACTCAAGGACTGGCCCATAAGTGCACTTAGTCCACGTTGGTGATTTGTTTTTTTTTTTTTACTGAGGTATAGATGATGTACAGTATTATATAAGTTTCAGGTGTACCATATAGTGATTCACAATTTTTAAAGGTTATATTTCATTTATAGTTATTGTAAAATACTGGCTATATTCCCCGTGCTATACAATATATCCTTGTAGCTTATTTATTTTATACATAGTAGTTTGTTCCTCTGAATTCTCTACGCCTATATTGCCCCTCCCCCTTCCCTCTCCCCACCAGTTTGTTCTCTATATCTGTGAATCTGTTTCTTTTTTGTTATATTCACTAGTTACTGTTTTTTTTTTTCAGATTCCATGTATAAGTGATATCATACAGTATTTGTCTTTCTCTGTCTGACTTTTTTCACTTAGCATAATACACTCCAGATCCATCCATGTTGTTGCAAGTGGCAAAATTTCTTTCTTTTTTTATGGCTGAGTAATATTCTGTTGTATATATAAACCACATCTTCTTTATCCATTCAACTATTGATGGGCACTTGGGCTGCTTCCATATCCTGGCAATTGTAAATATGGCTGCTGTGAACATTGTGGTGCATGTATCTTTTCAAATTAGGGTTTTTGTTTTTTTCAGATATATACCCAGGAGTGGAATTGCTGGATCATATGGTAGTTATATTTTCAGTTTGCTGAGGAACCTCCATACTGTTTTCCATAGTGACTGCACAAATTTACATTCCCACATGTTGGTGATTTTTTTATTCTTTAGTATTATTATTGCCCCTCTCCCTGCGTAGTTGTCCATCTTATTTCACTGGGAGCACCTGGTCCAGGATCCAGTTGCTTTTTGCTTAAACCACCCACAAATAAGCATAACAGGGTCTGTCCCAGAAAAGACCTCTGAAGTATCTCCACACTGGGATTTCAGGAAGAAATGCCACAGTCCTAGAGAATGTCTCTTGGGATCTCCTCCCTGTAAAGAGCCTCTAGCCATAACAAACCTTGCTAAAACAATAACAGGAATGCTACTCTTGAAAGCACTATAGAAGACAAAATCCCTCTTTTTTATACTGTATGTTTGGGAGGGCACACGTAACATTCTGTGGGTGCATGGTAGGCTACTGGTATAAACTAAACTAAATGAAAGGAAAAAACACTACATTACAGTAATAATACCACTAGTAGGTACTCATTATACAAATATATATCGAGTGCTGTCACTATGTACCAGACAGTAAACTGGGCAGCAGGATATAATAATGAACAAGATAGACATAAAAGGTACACTCTACTGGGATTGATAGAAAGAAGGAAAAAGCCATGGTCTTAGTTAGGTTCCCCCCAGAATCAGACTCTGACATGAGGATTGAGTGCTCATAGATTATTTGGGAGGAATGAGGACATCGGTCGGGGAGTGGGAACATCATACAGGAGAGGGAGGTGACTAGTTAAGGTGTGTTTTGACTCCACTCACCACAGTGGGCTACTGATGCTTTACCCCTTGGAAAAGCTCTAGGAAACTGTAAAACTCAGACTGAAGAATTATCCTGGCCAAGAGGTGAGAGATCTGGGGCATTTATACCTCTATACCTGTTGGCCAGTGGTTAAGAGCTACCCCAAGGGGCAAGGTATGTTCTAGAAGCTCAAGGGAAGGTTTCCAACAGAATTGCAGGTGCTGGCTATTGGAAGTGAAGTTCAGCTGCACAGAAATGATAAAGGGATCTGAGAAGATATGGGTAGAGCACCAGCCACGTCACTTACATACATACAAAATAACCAAGATAGGGCTTCCCTGGTGGCGCAGTGGTTGAGAATCCGCCTGCCAATGCAGGGGACACGGGTTCGAGCCCTGGTCTGGGAAGATCCCACATGCTGCGGAGCAGCTGGGCCTGTGAGCCACAATTGCTGAGCCTGCGCATCTGGAGCCTGTGCTCCGCAACAAGAGAGGCCGCGATAGTGAGAGGCCCGCGCACCGTGATGAAGAGTGGCCCCCACTTGCCACAGCTGGAGAAAGCCCTCGCACGGAAACGAAGACCCAACACAGCCATAAATAAATAAATAAACAAATACTTAAAAAATAAAAAATAAAAAAATAACCAAGATAATCACAAATTGTGCTGAGTTTCTGCTGTATAAACTAACTCTTATCTATACAAGGATATGAAATAGAGGATAAAAGGGAAGAACTTTGATCAGGGGAGGCATTGATGCTGAGACCTGAGTGAGGAGAGGAGGGCAGCTCTGTGACAAGGAAAGAACTGGGTTCCAGCGATGGAGGACATCTTGAGCCTGATCCCAGACGGAACTCGCTGAGTTTGGGGAACCAACTGAATGCCCACTTGGCTGAGGGGTGATAAGCAATGAGTTGAGACGCAAGAGAATAGACTGCAGAGGAAGGTCTAGAGGGACCAAGAAACCATGGTCATGAAGGGAGCTTGGATCCTAGATGCAATGAGAAAGATTAAAGCAGGAAAATCATCTGACCTGATTTTCAATTTAATATCTTACTTTGGCTCTTGTGTGGGAAACGAATTTCTGGGGGACAAGAATAGAAACAGAAGATCAATTTCAAGTCTTCTGGATGGGTGGCCTGGACTAACATGGCACCTGTGATGGAGAGAAGTGGATGAGTTTGAGAGCAAACTTGGAAGTAGAAACAGTGGGACTTGCTGCATTTGGGCATGCAAATTGGACCGTTTATGTGCCACTAACCTTACTGAAAACTCACTATGCCAAGCACTTCCATTTAACTCTTGCAACTTCTGTGTGAGGCAAATACCATTACCTTCATCCCATTTTACAGGTAGGGAGACTGAGGCTCAGAAAGATTAATTTGCTCAAGGTCTCACAGAGATCAAGAGACAAAGCTGGATGTGGCCATAGCTGGTGACCTCAAGGTGCTCTACTGTCTCATTAAACCCAAGAGGAGGTGGAGATTGGCCCACGTCACCCTCTATGAATGTGTACCTCACTGTTCAACGGTGTTAAACCTGCAGGATGTCAGTCAGGCAGAAGGAAAAGCACAGGCATTAAAGCCAAAGGACCTGAGTCTGAATCCCAGCTCTCTCACTGGCTACTGTCACTAGAACTCTCTGGCCTCAGTTTCCTCCTCAGTAAGGTAGTAACATCTACTTCAAATGGTTGTTTGTTTGTTTTTTTAATTTTATTGAAGTATAGTTGATTTACAATGTTGTGTCAAATGGTTGTTCTTAATATTATAATAAATGGAACCTTGTAAAGGCTGAATCACCAGGTTGTCCAGAACCAACTTAGACCACCTCCCTGGGTGCCTCCAGCCAGGAACAGAATTGGGGCCACATAAGGCCTCCATCCTTGGGAGTTGGTTCAGGAGACTTGACTCTCAGGACTCAGAGGGGCAGATTCCTTCAAAGGGGAAACTCATCCAAACAAATTCCTCCCATGACTCTGCCTGAGGCCCGACCTAGACTGGGTGTTGCATATAAGGCAGTCTTAACCCAAGTTCATCTCAGGCATTCTTTAAAAATGCCACCTTGTAAGGAATCATAAAACACAGGTGCTGGGCTTCCTTGGTGGTGCAGTGGTTTAAGAGTCCGCCTGCCAATGAAGGGGACACGGGTTCGAGCACTGGTCCAGGAAGATCCCACATGCCGCGGAGCAACTAAGCCCGTGCGCCACAACTACAGAGCCTGCGCTCTGGAGCCCGTGAGCCACAACTACTGAGCCCACGCGCCACAACTACTGAAGCCTGCGCACCTAGAGCCCGTGCTCTGCAACAAGAGAAGCCACTGCAATGAGAAGCCTGAGCACCGCAACGAAGAGTAGCCCCCGCTCGCCTCAACTGGAGAAAGCCCGCGCACAGCAACAAAGACCCAACGCAGCCAAAAATAAATAAATAAAATAAATTAATTAAACAGAAAAACACACAGGTGCTGAGAGCTGAAAAGGACCATAAAAAACCATCTGGCCCAATGTCTTCCTATGCAAATGAGGAGTCTGCGGCTTAGCGAGAAGAAAGGACTATCCAAGGCCACACAGTTTGCTAGTGAATAAACACTGGGACAAAACTCCGGTCGTTCTGAATCTTGGCCTGAGCACTCTGTATTTTAACTGCCTTGCATCTTGCCGAGGCCATTGTAGTGAGTTTGTTGGGCTTGGGTCAGAGGCCTCCAAATCAGATTTCAGCATAAAGAACTCCTTTAGAAACGTGAGCACATTCAGATCATGTGTAGTGTTTTGCAGCATGGCCTGGTGAGGGCACTTTCAGACCTCTGGCCCTCAACTGCAATCTGGGCTGAAAAGCATGTAAGCATTTACACGGTCTCACGGTTTATGCCAATTCTGAGCCTCAAAAGGCAATGTCCAAAGACTCAGGGGGAAAGAACAAGGGACAAGCTATACAGAGAGACATAGAATAAATCTAGGATGGCAATGAAAGAAAAATCTTTCCGATGTAAAACAAAAGGTATGAAAGAGGTGAGCCTGGAATTGGCATCGAGTGGCTCTAATTTCATGGATATTGTTCTTTAGAAGCACTTTGTTATGCAACCGTTTGCCCAATCCCACCTGCTAGTTCAGTTTTGTCTTTTAAATGTTTTAAATTATTTCCAAAGAATAGAAAAGCGATTACTGGCTCAGAGGGGATGAATATTTTTGAGACTCCTGATACATAATATTCATTTGCTTTCATCTGTGTTTGTCAGAACTTTTACTTGCAAGTGACAGAAACTCACCTCAAATGAGTTCAAATAAAAGTGGGAATCTGTTAGCTCATGAAATGGGAAGTTCAGAGAGCTGATCTCAGGGCCTCTAAGGACCCAGACTGTCTTGCCAGTTTGCTCCTGTATCTTAACTCCACTTCTTTCCCTATATTGGCATTATTCTCCCCAATTATAAATAACATTCTCCACGATGGGGTTGGAAGAAGGTGCATCCCCCAGGTTCTTAGTTGCAAACAACAGAATCCACTGCAGTTGATAATAATAATAGGGACTTCCCTGATGGTCCAGTGAGTAAGACTCTGCGCTCCCAATGCAGGGGGCCCGGGTTCGATCCCTGGTCAGGGAACTAGATCCCACATGCCGCAACTAAGAGTTTGCATGCCACAACAAAGATCAAAGATCCTGTATGGCACAACTAAGACCCGAAGCCTGACTGGAGGCCACTATGCCAGGAACACTGCCTTAAATGACCAAGTGCTGACTTCCAGGGCTGACCTTGCACGCTCTGAACACGGAGGCCTCCTGTGGCCCCCCTCCTGTTACTGCAGTTGGAGGTCACCTTTGCATTGGCCCCTACCACTTTCCCACAGAAGCAGAGATGAGTCTTCCTGGGTCCCCTCTTTGTGTCACTAACTCCCAATTTGAAGTTCAAGTCAGATCTCTGGCACTGACAGAGCCTAGACCCCTGGTTGAAAGCAGTACTGATAAAGCTGGCATTTTCAGCTTCTTAATTTTGAGGCAGTTTCCGCCACCCACCAAAATTCATAAGGTGGGTGAGTTCCCAAACATAGAAAATGGGTTCAGATGCATGGCATTCAAAAGGAACATGAACATGTACTACACAAAACACAGCAACAGACAGCTCAGATTAATATCGCTCCAGCTCCACCACCCCAGAAAAAAAGGAAAGCCTCTTTCAACACTACCTAGTTCAGTGCCTGGCACATAGTAAATACCTGCTGGACAGAAATGATCCAGAAGCTTTCACAAGTAAGACCTGATTCCAGATCCCAAGACTCGTTTGTCTGATACTGACAAAACAAAGATGAAATTAAAGTCCTGTGTCCCCCTAGTTTTCTTATATCTAAAATATTTCTTCCCTGAACTTTTGTTTAAAGGTGGGCAGGCTGACCTACCTCACTTGTGTCTAACTTTTATGGCTGTCTGATTTCTTTTTGTGGGGGGAAAAAGGGGGATGTAATATTTCTGATAAATGGAAACTTGACATTTTTACCAATGGAAATCTACTGAAATAGAAAATGAGATTCTTACCTAGGAAGAACATTAACAGCATGTAAAATTGCTATTGGCACTTAAAGATGCATTAGGAGGGTCAAAACTGGGATCAAAAAGAACCCAATAGGCAAGGCAGAAGACAAACACAATTCTCAGTTGCATTGAAAACAGGGCAGGGAGTTAACATGCAATCCCTCAAAGAGCTTTCACAGGTAGTGTGATATTTGATAGCAGCAAGCAACTGATGGAAATTTTTATACAGATGCTGAAATTAGCTTTGCTAGCACTACTCCTACAGTGAGCACTACCCGGCCTTGACTCTTGGCAAGTTGCCTGTGGAGATAAAATGAAGAGGGCAAACTGGTATCATTTTTGAAGACAGTAGGATTTTTCAGGAACCACTTCATTCCCACGTCCATCCTCATTTTTTTTGCCTCATGTCAATTCAAAAGTTTGTAGTAGAGAAAAATCCTGAGGGGGTTATCTTTAGTTGTCACTTGTAACAGTCTTTCCCTAATTTGGTAGTAGAAATAAGCACATGTTGAGTCATTAGAATTTTCTCATTTCTCAAGAAAGCACATTGACTCTTCTCCAGACTATACTGCCTCTTTCTGCCTGCGGGGAAGGAGGGAGCCACAGAGAGAGATAACCTTTCAGAGGTGGATGAAGTAACACTCATAGAATCCTGGGTGCAGACAGGGAACTATTTCAGGATTCTCTGGAATGAAAGGACTCAAGTACCTAAAATACATGAAATAATCAGTGATTCATGGTTAAAAGAATTTTGTGGTTTTGATCTAAAATATTTGAAGTCCAGGCATCTACTTGGCCATTATTATAACCACAGTGGTTTTATCATTTTAACTGAAGTTGCTGATTGAGGCCATCAATTCATCAAGAAAGAAAAGTTGGCCAAGCCAGAGGTCAACCTGAAATATCAATTTTTATTAATACTGTTTAGACCAACTTATCCAAGAAAATTTCCCTTGTGTCAACACAGTTTATCAACTCTATGTGTGAGGTCGTTTTCAGTTGTAATTTGCAAAATTCCTTGCCAAACTAACTTGACCAAAAAAAGAAAATAATTGGGAGAGGGTGACTAGAGGATTGATGGTTTCACTGAGATTTGAAGAGTGGATTTTAGGAGTGGCAGGATCTATGAGTTCATAGTAATCTAATTCTGTATCTCTCTGTCTCTCTGCTCTGCCTGCTACTGCTTTCTTCATTCTTAGGAAAGTTCTTTCCAGGAGAAGGATATTGGCAGCCAAACTCTACATCATTCTTAAGGCTCTTAATCTTAGAGAAATTGAGGGCATACTGCTTGACAGCTCTGCCAGAGATGCTAATTAGCTTGCCTTAGGTCCTATGTGCATCTCTGAGCAATTGCTGTGGATGGGATATAAGGAATACTCTGGTCAGGACTAGGTCACGTGGCCACACCTGAAGCCAGAGGGCAGGGCAGGGTCAGCCCACCTGCATCACAGGGACTGGGCAGAATTACCAGGGGATAAACGAGAGGTGGTTCACAAAAGTAAAAGAGCCTGTGCAGACAAATGTCTCAGTAAGAATACATTTAAATCCTGGGCACATTTTTAATATTATTTAGGATTAACTGCCATGCATGGCAGTTAAAAGCAAAAAGGAACCAAAATACCAAGTTCCTCCCAATGTTTTATTATTTCCTGAACTGACTTTCCATCCAAACTTTTCACCACCCCACGGTTCAGTGTATCAACATCCTGCCCACACTTTTTAAGGTCCTGTTCAAATGCCACTTCTTTATTTTTTTTAATACTTTTTAAAATTGAAGTATAGTTGATTTACAGTGTTTCAGGTGTACAGCAAAGTGATTCAGTGTGTTTGTGAAGTATCACCTCACACCGGTCAGAATGGCCATCATCAAAAAGTCTACAAATAACAAATGCTGGAGAGGGTGTGGAGAAAAGGGAACCCTTCTACACTGGAATATATATATTCTTTTTCAGATTCTTTTCCGTTATAGGTTATTAGAAGATATTGAATATATTTCTCTGTGCTATGCAGTAGGAGCTTGTTGTTTATCTATTTTATATATGGTAATGTATATCTGCTAATCCCATACTCCAAATTTATCCCTCCTCCACCCCCTTCCCCTTTGGTAACCATAAGTTTGTTTTCTATGTCTGTGAGTCTGTTTCTGTTTTGGAAATAAGATCCTTTGTATCATTTTTTTAGATTCCACATATAAGTGATATCATATGGTATTTGTCTTTCTCTGTCTGGCTTACTTCACTTAGTATGATAATCTCTAAGTCCATCCATGATGCTGCAAATGGCATTATTTCATTCTTTTTTATGGCTGAGTAATATTCTATCGTGTGTGTGTGTATGTGTGTATATATGTGTGTGTGTGTATGTACGTATACACAAACACACCATATCTTCTTTAGCCATTCACCTGTTGATGGACATTTAGATTGCTTCCATGTCTCAGCTATTGTGAATCGTTGTGCTATGAACATTGGGGTGCAAGTATCTCTTTGAATTAGAGTTTTTTTCTTTTCTGGATATACGCTCAGGAGTAGGATTGCTGGATCATATGGTAGCTCTATTTTTAGTTTTTTAAGAAACCTCCATACTGTTCTCCATAGTGGCTGCACCAATTTACATTCCCTCTGACAGTGTGGGAGGGTTCCCTTTTCTCCACACCCTCTCCAGCATTTATTGTTCGTAGACTTTTTGCTGATGGTCATTCTGACTGGTGCGAGGTGACACCTCATTGTAGTTTTGATTTGCATTTCTCTAATAACTAGCAATGTTTAGCACCTTTTCATGTGCCTGTTGGCCATGTGTATATCTTCTTTGGAGAAATGTCTATTTAGGTCTTCTGCCCATTTTTTGATTGGGCTGTTTGTGCTTTTTTTATATTGAGCTGCATGAGCTGTTTGTATATTTTGGAGATTAATCCCTTGTCAGTCACAAAGTTTACAAATACTTTCTACCATTCTGGGGGTTGTCTTTTTGTTTTGTTTATGGTTTCCTTTGCCGTGCAAAAGCGTCTAAGTTTAATTAGGTCCCATTTGTTTATTTTTGCTTTTGTTTCCATTATTCTACAAGATGCATCGAAAAAAATATTGCTGTGATTTATGTCAAAAGTGTTCTGCCTATGTTTTCCTCTAGGAGCGTTATACTGTCCAGTCTTACATTCAGGTCTTTCATCCCAAATGCCACTTCTTTAGAAAATCTTCTCAGTTTGTCCCTGTCTGAGATTCTGCGTCCCTCTTTAGTTCCGATAGCCTCACCTGGCAGTTCCCTCGCCCGGCCTCCATGTGTCTTATATATGCATGCTTTTGCCTTAGGTACCACCCCCTGACTGCCACCAGAATAAAACTCAGAAGATACTTAGAAAGGAAAAGATTAAGGGAGCAAGAGAAGGAAGAAGAAAGGAAGCAGGCTAAGTCAGGATCCCCTTTGGACTCCACACTTCCCCCTTTATCTCCTTTATTGACATGGATTTCTTGTCTCTTTCTCCTCCTGGACTCAGTTCCTTGAAGGCAATGACTATGTTGTTCAATTATTCCTTTTTTTATAGCTTGCACAAAAGAAATACTGGATACATGAATGGATGGATAAATGAATGACTTTATAGAGTTAGTTGCAGGCTGATATAAACCTTCCCCTTCTCCAATAAAAAAGAGGTCCAAAGAATGAAGGGATTAAGATCAGCTGAGTAAGCAACCAAAAACTTTATACTGGAAGGTATCATAACCACCTTGAACACAAAAGGAACACACACACACACACAAAGAAAATAAATGGAACACAATACATTAAACTATTGCACAAGAGAATTTGTTTTAATATAATGAAAAACTACCCTCCTGTCAGGCTGATTAAACACCAAAACCCCTCCTACCTTCACTTACTACTTTTCAAGTCCCCTGAACACAAGGGGCTGGATTAAGTGACATCAGGTGACCTTCTTCAACCCTCTCCTTCACCCCCAGCTCTTTGATTCCTTGGAGTTCCCCTTAATTGTTTTGGGTTTTTTATTGCTGTGTCTCCATATCATTAGAAAGTCCCAAAAGTGCAGTTCTAGTTAAATTCTACTTACAACAAAACGAGAGGTAAGCATGTTGTGGACGTGTGCCCTGTGTCAGTTTTGACCATGGATCCTTAAGTGATCTGCTCCAAGGCTCCACTTTGCTCTCAGAAAAAATGCTCCAGTAGAAAGACATTTTCTTGTATGTACTGAGAATAATTAAATGAAGTGGCCAGCTCATTTTTGAGGCTTTTGTTATTTCTGACAAGGTTGTTCAAAAAGCAAAAACTAGAAGAGCCCTATTTCAGCCAATTGCAGTTTTTCAATTTTTCTCCTAGAAATGGCACTGCCCTGTTTTGTCAGTGATGTTTACCCTCAGGCTCTGTCTGATTCTGTAGGTAGCTATCAAGTAAAGAGTGATGTGAGTTCGCTTGTTTATCTGGGGCTCTATTAGCCTGATATCAACGGTCAATTGACTCTCTGTGTTACAAATCATCGTAAAACTTCTGAGCAATCGTCATTTTGTGATCTAGAGCCATCACCGTTTTGGACTAGGATGATGGCAGTCTTCTGTTAAACTACGAGAAGGAAAAGAGAGTTGAAATTCAATTGTATTCATTTCAACAAACATTGCCTTTTGCACAGAGAGCAATAGACTGGGCATTGTGGGGTTTTCAAAGTCGAAAAGAGGTAAGATAATCAGTGTTCACATGAACTACTCTAAATGTCATTCATCCTTTCAACAAATATTCATTTATCAGCCACCATTTGCCAGACATCCTGCTAGGCTGTGGAGGGGATGGAGTGAAGAAGCATGTAGATGCAGTTTCCCCTCTTACAGAGTGTGCTGTCTCATCGGAGAGAGATTAAGTAGTAAAACACACAAATATGTATAAAATTTTGAGGTGTGATGGGTAATAAGAAAAAGACCTGAAAGCTCTGGCCCATTCTTGAGGAGGGATATTTTAGACAAGAGTCGATGAGGGAGGCTTCATTAAAATGAGAATCAGAGATGAGAAAAAGGTACTTCCCGAGGGAGTGAAGGATAAGTTGGGATGACCCAACTAAACAGTTGGGCAGGAGTATCTGAGGCAAGGGAGTAGCTTGTGCAGAAGTCCCGCAGAGGAGAAAGGAACTGTTAGAGGACCTGCCCTCAGGCTTTGTAAAGAAGGGGAGAGGAGTCACAAGGTAGAGGAGAGGGAGGCAGGATCAGATTTTAAATGCAATGGGAGGCCACTGAAAAGTTTTAGATGGGACGGATATGATCTAATTTACATTTTCAAAGGATCTTCCTGGCTGCGTTATTATGAAGGACTGGGTGAGGGGAAGAGGGGTGACTATGAGGAGAGCATGGCAGAGAGAGATGAGAGTGGAAGTAAGACAGAGAAGTGACATAGTTGACACCTATTTTGGAGACTCAATTCCCTCAACTTTAAAGTGGAATCGATAACACCTATACCTTGGGGTTGTGAGAAAAAAGGAAGACAATGTATGTAATGGTTTATAACAATGCTTGACACGTTGTGAATGTTCAGTAAATGTTAGCTATTATTGTTTGCATAATTTTCAGAGCAATTTTCAGAATGACTTGAAGAAAAAAACCTCTCTCCTCTGTATTGAGAAACTTCTGGAAAGGGGTTCTGGTTCACAAGAATTAAAATATGCATTCTATATCCAGCCCTGTACCAAATGCTGGAGGGAACACAAGAGACAGAGGAGATATGGTTCTTGCACTCAGAACAATCCAGATTTCATGGGTGGGAATGAAGAGATGATAAGATGCGTCCTCATGAAACAAATAGAAGTAATGACTTTATAAATAGGGACCAAAGACCCTTCAAAGGGTCTTTTTTACCCTTTAGCTTTTATCCTTTAGGTGAAAATCTGCCAAGTGGAACCATGATTTTGGAATAGGAGCCCTGGTATAAGCTGAATACTGTTTAAATTGTTCCTATTTAGGCAGCTGCTTCAAAATAATAGTTTTGTGTGGAGAAAAGGTGCCCAACGTTTAAGTAAACTCAACAGAGACACCAGTTCACTCTTCTAATTCTCCCTTTTATGACTCCTGCCCCAGTCAGTCACTGACCAATGACCAAGCACTGAAAGCATTGTTAACTCTGTCAGTGGAACAAAGATGCCTCAAGATAAAATCATTCAGCAGAAGTGCCAAAAGAGAAGTAATATTTATTTAGTGCCTGCCGTGGGTCAGACCCCATGAGGTAGGTAGTTTTCCCCTGCTTCATGGAGGAGACTGAGGCTGTGTGAGTTTAAGGCATAAGCCTCAGAGTGGGGCTCTGAGCCCAAGTCGGCCTAACAGCGGGTGGGGAGTCTTGACCACTAGGTGGGATTGTCTCTCTCTTCTAGTCAACAGTCAGGACACTTAGAAGCTGAATTTATGGTGAATTGTTTCCCTAGAAGTAGACTTCTTAACTTTGATTCCAGGAGATCCATGAATTCCTGATACCCTATGGAAAACCGTATGGATGTTTACCTGTGTGCAATTTCCAGCAGAGAGAGTCCATCAGAGAATCCATCAGATTCTCAAGAGGGGTCATGACCCCCAAATGTTAAAAGTTGGCTTAATCTATCAAAATTTAAGATGTGTGTACTTATTAATTTAATAATCTCACTTGTGAAATACTAGTGAAGTGCTTAACAATATTTTTGTACAGATGCTCAAACTCTGCATCACTGCTTATAAAAGAAAACACTGGAAACAACCCCAGTTGTGAGAAATGGTCAAGTAAACAATGGTCTATCTATACAACAGAATATTTATTGCCATTTTAAAAAACGAAGGTAGCTCTAAATATACTAATAAAACATGTCCATAAAGTACAACTAAATGAAAAAAGCAAGTTGCAGAACATATCTACATGTGCTATATACATATTTTTGTTAAAAATTATGTTTACATATGTGTTTGTGCATGTATGTAGGTTTGTGTATGCATAGAAAAAAATCCTAGAACATTATTCCCTAATATAATGTGAGCCATGTATGTAATTTAGCTTTTTTTGTGGCTGCATTAAATAAAGAGAAAGGTGGAATTAATTCTAATAACATATTTTATTTAATCCAATATATCAAAGTATTATCATTTCAACATGTAATCAATATAAAATTTATGAGATATTTTACATTCTTTTTTCATACTAAGTCTTTGAAATCTAGTGTGTATCTGCAGCACATTAAATTTGACTAGCCACATTGTAAGTGCTCAGTAGCCACATGGGGCTACCATACTGGATAGTGCAAATCCAGAAGCATATACATTAAACTGCAGACAGCAGTTGTCTTGTCCAGGAAGTAGGATAGAGGAGAGAGCAAAAAAGGGAGCTATATTTTCTTTATACATTTTATAGTGTCTAGGTTTCTTTATAAAGGTATATTTCTTTTTTTACTTCTTAGTTACATATATTTTAAAGAACTATTAGGAGCAACATAGAGGTACCTGAATTTGCTTCTCAAGTCCAGCCAGATATCCACCCGGGCTGTAACATACTTGATGTCAAGGGTTCATGACCAATATTTACATGCTGCTGCCAAGCAGATAAATCAAGCCATCAAGTGTTTATTAAGAATACACAGTGTGCTGTCAAAATGGCTATGATCAAAAAGAACACAAATAAATGTTGGCAAGGATGTGGTGAAAAGGGAGGCCTTGTACGCTGTTGGTGGGAATGTAAATTGCTAACAGCCACTATGGAAACAGTATGGAGGTTCCTCGAAAGACTAAAAAGAGAGTTACCATAGGATCCAGCAATCCCACTCCTGGGTATATATCCAAAAAAAATGAAAACATTAATTCGAAAAGATACATGCACCTCAATGTTCGCAGCAGAATTATTTACAAGTAGCAAGATATGGAAGCAACCTAAGTGTCCATCAACAGATGAATGGATAAAGAAGATGTGGTTCATATATACAAAGGACTACTATTCAGCCATAAAAAAGAATGAAATTTTGCCATTCTCAGCAACACGGCTGGACTTGGAGGGCACTCTGCTAAGTGAAATAAGTCAGACAGAGAAAGACAGATACTGTTTGATATCACTTATACGTGGAATCTGAAAAATACAACAAACTAGTGAATATAACAAAAAAGAAACAGACTCACAGATATAGAGAACAAACTAGTGGTTACCAGTGGGGAGAGGAAAGGGGGGAGGGGCAATATAAGGATGGGGATTAAGAGGTACAAGCTATTAGGTATAAAGTAAGCTACAAGAATATATTGTACAACACAGGAATATAGCCAATATTTTATAATAACTATAAATGAATATAACCTTTAAAAATTGTGAATCAGTATATTGTACACCTGTAACTGACATAATATTGTACATCAACTGTACATCAATTTAAAAATGTACAGTGTGAAAAAAATCTCAGTGAGAGCTAAACCCCATGGAAGTTATGAAGAAGGAGGAGGCACAATTCCTGTCCTCGAATTTAGAATTTTGTTGAAAGAAAAGACTTATTTATGGAAAAATTGTAGAAAAAATTCAAGGTTGAATGGCATCATCAAGTTGGCAGTGTAGGAGTGACAGTGCAATGGGAATTCAAAGAAATGGGAGTTGGTGGGAAGTGGGAGGGAAGGAAGGATGGAAGTGAAGGAGGTGAGAAACAAAAAATGCCCATTGTGGGTGTATTGGGGCAGGAGGACTCCAGGTTCGCTGTGTCCCTGAGTAGTGATGGGAAGGGATGGAGGGCAGATCCCAACACCTCCTTATTCTCTACCTGGTTTATGTAGCAGCTACAGAGGTGAGAGGGTAAAGCAGCTTAGAGGAAAGGAGGATCCTAGCCGTGAGTTGGCAAAGAACACCAGGCAGATTGGGATGGGGTGGTCAGTATATTCTCTAACATGGGTGTGTGATTCCCAGGATCCTGGAGGACCCAGGTTGCACTGTAACATCACATATTCTGAACACATTCTCCCAGAACTCTGCATTTATTCTCTCCCCATCCCTTTAATCTGAAAATGCTCTACCTACCAAGAAAGAAGGGATTCATGTGCAAAAGAATCTACTCATACTGCCTAATAATAATAACGGCTAATCATGACCAAGCCCTCATCACGTTGGCTATACATGCATTAACTCATTTAATCCTCACAGAAACCTTGAGCAGCTGTACCAAACCTTGAGCATCATCCCATTTTAGATACTGGAAACTGAGACTCAGGAACATTAAGTGGCTTGCTTGCCCAGATTCCCACTGCCAGTAAGGGCTAGAACTGGCATTTGATATAATCTGAACCCAAACCAGCATTCTCCTACTGCCCCCAGTGGTTTGTTTGTTTTCTGAGGTAACACTGATTTATAACATTTTATAAGTTTCATGTGTACCATATTATATTTCTACTTCTGTATGCCCTATGGTGTGCTCACCACCAAAAATTTACTTTCCATCTGTCACCATACAGTTAATCCCCTTTACCCATTTTGTCCTCTTCCCCTACCACCCACCCTTTCCCCTCTGGTAACCACTACTCTGTTCTCTGTATCTATGTGTTTGTTTTTGTTCGGTTTGTTCACTGACTTTGTTTTTGTTTGTTTATCAGCTTTTTATATTCCACATAGGCGTGAAATCATATAGTATTTGTCTCTGTCTGACTTATTTCACTTAGCATAATACCCTCAAGGTCCATCCATGTTGTTGCAAATGGCAAGATTTCATCTTTTTTATGGCTGAGTAGTATTCCATTGTGAGCGTGTGTGTGTGTGTGTGTGTGTGTGTGTGTGTGTGTGTGTGTGTGTGTGTGTGTGTATACACACACTCATATCTTCTTTTCTTCTTTATCCATTCATCCGTTGATGAGCACTTAGGTTATTTTAGTATCTTGGCTATTGTAAATAATGCCGCAATGAACATGGGGGTGCAGATATCTTTTTGGATTACTATTTTCATATTCTTTGGATAAATACCCAGAAGTGGAATAGCTGGATTATACGGTAGTTTTGTTTTTAATTTTTTGAGGAATCTCCATACCATCTTCCATAGTGGCGGCACCAATTTACATAACCACCAACAGTGCATGAGGGTTCCCT
The DNA here is from genome assembly GCF_965194825.1 of Balaenoptera physalus. NCBI lineage: Eukaryota > Metazoa > Chordata > Mammalia > Artiodactyla > Balaenopteridae > Balaenoptera > Balaenoptera physalus. The sequence continues at coordinate 55,016,556 of NC_138890.1, read as the reverse complement.
TTTCTCCACACCCTCGCCAACACTTGCTATTTGTTGTCTTTTTGACTACAGCCATTCTGACAGATGTGAGCTGATATCTCATTGTGGTTTTGAATTGCATTTTCCAGATGATTAGTGATGTTAAGCCTCTTTTCATGTGCCTGTTGGCCATCTGTATGTCTTCTTTGGAAAAGTGTCTGTTCAGCTCCTCTGCACATTTTTAATCAGGTTTGCCCAACCAGTACTCTTGACCTCTGTGCTATATTTGCTTTCCCTCCTACTGGGTGTTGACTGGGCCCCATCTTACTCTAGTAAATGAAACGAACGTCAGCATAAGAAAAGCATTCTTTCAATTTTCCCAACAACCTGGGAATTCAGAGCTTTGAGAATTTTTTTAAAGAGGGAAGTGAACTTGGTGTATATCAGATGTTCTGACAATTAATGAATGTGTAATTTTCACTGACATGATTACAAATGCAATTTGATCTCCACATTATTCTCAGAGCATTTGAAAAGAAGAGGGAAAATCAATCTCTTTACAAAACTTTGAATCATTTTTGAGTCACAAGGAATATTAATGGGAACCCAGTTCCAAGGCCTTCCAACCTTAAATAGTCTCTAGTTTTGAGGTTTCCTTTGCAGTGGGTGGTTCTCCTTAGACCAGGGCTCTGCTTTCTCTCTCTCTTTTTTTTTTAATAAATTTATTTACTTTATTTATTTATTTTTGGCTACATTGGGTCTTCATTGCTGTGGGCAGGCTTTCTCTGGTTGTGGCGAGCGGGGGCTACTCCTCGTTGTGGTGCATGGGCTTCTCATTGCGGTGGCTTCTCTTGTTGTGGAGCACGGGCTCTAGGCACGCAGGCTTCAGTAGTTGTGGCACGTGGGCTCAGTAGTTGTGGCTTGCGGGCTCTAGAGTGCAGGCTCAGTAGTTGTGGTGCACAGGCTTATTTGCTCCACGGCAGGTGGGATCTTCCCGGACCAGGACTCGAACCTGTGTCCCCTGCACTGGCAGGCGGATTCTTAGCCACTGTGCCACCAGGGAGGTCCCTCTGCTTTCTCTTGCAAGAACTTAGAAATTCAGCCCAAAACAACCTATGAATATTACTTACATGGCTGCATCTGGACTTGAGAACTCTGCAAGAAGTCATATTTGTTCCACCTACAAACTGAGCACTTGGGTTTGGAAACTTTTCCTACCAGTCAAAAGCTGACAAGCAGGCTTTATTGGTTTGTAAGTAAGTGAAGCAATAAGCCAATAAACAGCAGTCTGCCTCTCTCCTTCCCTCTGGATCCTGTCATCAGAAGGTGACTGTCCTAGTTACAGGAGCTGGTTGAGGGAAGAGGAGAAGGGACCAGCGCATGTGGGGCTTCTCACATGTGTCATTTCACCTTTACAGCGACTGTACAAGGTGGGAATTATTATTTCCACTTGACTGATGTGGAAAGTGGAGATTAGAATAGGCAGGTTATTTTTCCAAAGTCTCCCAGCTGGCAAATGGCTCTGAAGCCTGTGTTTATTCCTCAGTACTGTGCTGTTTTCTAGGATGGGGGAGGCAAGCATCCAGGCTTGAATGAATGATCAAGATGCCTACTCTGGCCAGCCATGTGCTAGGTGCTATGGTGGGTGCTGAAGAAGAAAATGACATGGTCTTAGCTGACCCCAGCAGTGTTGATAAATAAGACTATCAATTTGGAATGGTCAGGCTAAGATCAGTCCCCAAAGTTAAGACACAAGACAAAACATGAGGTTTGAAATAGCCAAGAAGTGAAAATAACAATGATAATGGCTAACAATTTCGAGCATTTACGAAGTTCTGAGCATTGTATATGGGCTATCTCCTTTAGTCCCACAACAACTGTATGAGGTTGGTGGTATTATCATCCTCGTTATAAAGAGGAAGAGACTGGGCCAAGGTCACTCAGCCAGGAGTGGAAAAGCTGGGATATGAACCAGAGAGACTTTGCTTTAATCTTTACTAGACTGGTCATCTGATGACCTTGAGCATGCTATTTAACTTATCTTGCTTGTATCAATCCTCTGGAAAATAAATAAATAAAACTAATAATACCAAAAGAGGGAGGGAGGGAGGGAGGAAGGAAAGAAGGAAAATAAAGAAGGAAGGAAGGAAGAAAGAGTTCATGCTCTGAACCATAGTAGGTAGAGAAGACAGGGACTATTCCAGCATCCTACCAGAACAGCAAAGGCTCCATTTCTACTCTTCAGGACAAATTGGTTTGCTGCCTTCTAAGGGAGTGAGTGCAGAAGCTACGGCATTAGGAGGATGTGGGCCCCCCCGTCCCCACTACCCACCCCAAATACTTGACTTCCTCCCTGCTGATCACGCTCCAGAGTGTTATTCACAAGGTGACTGCCCCAAGCCATAGAAGGGGCAATGGACTGGATGTGAAGTCCTCTCCCAGCCTGAACACTGCCTCAACATGTGAGTGTCACAGGAAGTGCAAGTATCTGGGGCCACATGATCCCAGAAGGAGACATCTGCTCTGCAATTGCTCCTACGTCCTTTGCACCCTTCCAGGAGATCCAGAGGCTGCGTAAATTATCTTTACCTCTAATGATCTAGCACCATGGCAAGTCACTTGGCTGCTTTGGTTGAGGGATTTTGAGAGTATAACTGGGGCCAAAGTGAAGCTGAGGCTGGCGATGTACATTACCCTGATCCTACTTTGAGCTCCATGGAGGTGGAACTTTGTCCTATTTGCTGCTTTAGTCACAGTGGTAAGCACACAACAAGGCGTGAGGGATAAAAGAGGAATGTAGGTATGAACCCTGCCCTTAAGTAACTCATGCTTCACTGCAGTTAGACAGGCATGTGAACATGGAATTAAAATGTAGTATAGTAAGAGCTATGGTTGGGGAAGTAAAGGGTCCCCTGGAGAGACACCTGACTCGTGCTTGGGAGTCAAGAAAGCCTTTGAGTGAATGGCATCTCAACTGGGACTTGAAAGATGGATAAGAGTTAGCCAGTTAAAGAATATGGCAAAGAGGGTTCAGGGCAGAGGAACAACACATTCCTCCAGGAGGAAGGTTCTGAAACGAGAGATCTAGGAACATCAGAGGAAGAAAGAGGAACAATGAAGTTCAAGAAGTTGACAGTGGCCTTTAAGCCATGTTAAGGAGTCGGGACTTTATCTTGGGGGCAATGGGGAGACTGCTGAAGAGTTCTGAACAAAAAAATGATATGATCATTTAGGAACTGGGCATTTTCAACATTATTATCTTCCACATCATTCAAGAAAGACAGTGGATCTGAAAGCAGTCGTGCTTCTCTCCATAATGTCTTTTGAGTCCCTTTCACTCTTTCAAACTTTTCGTCACATATGTAGTCGTTGTTGAAATGCCCCAAAATAGATTCATCCTTTTAAGAAGGATAAGTTGCTGAAATCTCTATTGATCCGTATAGGAGGAAAGAGATGCTGCTTTTATTATGCCAGAAAAAATAACTGCAGCTTTCCTAGGTCTTTCTCCAAGGATACTTGAGCCCATTCAACCCAACTCAGTTTGTTCTTCTTGATTGTTTTTCTGTTTCTTTTTGTTTTTAACCTTAAGACAAAATTGCCCTCTAAATATTTCAGCAAGGGATATATGGATATGGTTCTACTGCATTTTCTACTTGAGACATATATGTGGCAATTATGAAAGTCATGAAGTAGTGAAAAGGAAAGTAGAATAATTGAGAAAGAAGGGCATATCTATGCTGTGTAACAAATGCGCACAAACTTAGAAGCAGAAAACAACACACACATTATCTCACAGTTTTAGTGGATCTGGAGTTCAGGCACAACCAGCTGAGACTTCTACAATCAAAGCTTCTAGCAGGGCTGGGTTGTCGTCTGGAGGTTCGACTGAGGAAGGATCCACTTCCAGGCTCACAAAGGTTGTTATCAGAATTCATTTCCTTTTGGCTGTAAGACTGAGGGCCCAGGCTTCTTGCTGGCTGTAGGCTGAAGACCACCTTCAGCTCCTAGAGACTGCCCTCAGCTCCTGGCCATAAGGACCTACTAACATGACCACTTACTTCTGCAAAGCCAGCAAGGGAGAGAACCACTAGCAAGATGGAGTCTTATACAAATGAAGTAATCACAGTAGTGATGTCTCATCACCTTTGCCATCTTCTGTTGGTAGAAACAAGTCCCAGATCCCACTGACACTCAAGGGGAGGGGATTACACAAAGGCATGAACACATTTGTCCGTGGTGGGGCGTCATGGAGGTCACCTTAGAGTCTGTCTGCCACAGAAGGACAGGGAAGGAAAGGGCAAGAAAAGAGCAAGGAGAGGAAAAGAAAAATGGAAGGAGAAGGAAAAAATATCTACGTGTACGTAACATTTATTAACCATGTATTGTGTGCAAGTTCCTGTGCCAGTTATCTTTATGTTCATTTTATCACCCTGTGTAGTAGGTGCTACTAATATCCCCATTTTGCAAAAGAGAAAACTAGGGTTCAAAGAAGTTAAATACATTTCTCAAGTTTACGTAGTGTAAAAAGTAAAACAAGAATTCATAATCATTTCTACTAGATTCCACAGTCCAAGCTTATAACTACTATTCTGTGTTTTAAGAGAGCAGGGAAGGAGAGAGCAAAAGAGAATTAAAGAGAATGGAGCAATAAGACAGGACAGAGTTTCCAAACAAATGCAGATTTGTTCCTAAAACAGTTGGCAATCAATGAGGAAATCTTAGGTCTACAATATATTGGATTGGTTTCAGCAAGAAGCAGCCAATTAGAAATACATGAACTTGAACTGAAGCTGGTTGGGACCATTGATGAGTCTCAGGCTTCTGAACCCTTTTCTGGCCCATCTGGGTTTTTCAGAACCTAGAGCGAAGCACTACAGCCAAGGTGCGCTCGGGACCTTGGAGACGCCAGCTCAAAAAGGCAGTGTCCTATACCCAAGTTCTGCCGAATTTCTGCAGGAGCACATCTGGGCCCAGGAGCTGGGCCGGAGCCTGGGCTTGTTTTTCACGACTCAGTTGCAATGTCCCGTTCTATTCCTGGGCACTCCGTCCTTCCCAAGTGACACTGGAGCTCAAGTTTCCCAATAGCCACTTCACCACGATGGCTCCAAAAGCGCTGCTCAGCATCAGTCCTTGGAACTAGCATTGTCCAACACTTGCTCTAAGAAGGATGGCTGAACACGGCATACCCCGACTCCCCTCAGCTGTCTGAAAGGGGCAGCTGCAGGCTGCACAGGAAGCCTCCTGCCACTGACAAAAGGTGACTCACAGCAAGCAGTATGGGGGAAAGGAAGGGTTTCGAAATAGGCCCCCCTGCACCAATTTGGGGCAGGCAGTATGGCTAGTCCCCACCCCTGCCTCCTGCACTGTTTGACTTGACAAAGCCCCCAGCTGGTCCCCACCTGCCCAGAGGGAGAGATGAGTAAAACCATTGATCTTATGGTTCACAGTCAACCCTGCTGGAGTCTACCCAAGCCATAAACTTGAACTGAGTTCAAATTTTACACAGGGCCACTGGACCCTCAGCAGAGAGTCCAAGGAAACAGAAGACATTATGTCCTCATACCCGGCCCCTGCCATTTACAAGCTGCGGTGCTGCGGACAGATCCCTGCTCTGTGCCTCACGTCCCTATCTGAGGGTTGGGATGATAAGTGGACTTATCTCATGGACTATTGTGAGGCTTAGACGAGATGCTGCATTAGGACATAGTACTAACTAACCAATAAATGTAACTTATAGCAGGCACTCGATAAGGAATGAAGGGTGTTGACTTTTTTGAAAAGTTCGACACCTGCAGTGAACAGCGTACACAAATACTTAACTGTGCAACTTGAGTAAGACAGTGACAGGTCACATGCATACTGATCAAGAACTTTCCTTTACACGTGATGGATTTTAGTAAACATTTGGGGAATTAATTGACCTGGAATATTAAGCAAGTACAACAGGGAAGCCACTCCTGTAACACTACATAGAGAGGGCTCATTAATAAATGTAGGATGCTGCAGATGAAAGAAGCTGGGCTTTGTCCTCAGACTCCACCACTTATCAGCTGTGTGACCTTAGGTTACTCCTCCTCTCTGAGTTTCAGATTTCTTTGCCTATAAAATAACAGTAATACCTGCCTCATAGGCTGGTTATAAAGACTGAATAAGATATTACATCTAAATGAACTTTAGCCTGCTTCCTGATCCACAGCAAACACTAAATGATAAGTAATGACTTTCATTCGCTATTTTACAGACTAATGGAGTTAAGAAAGGAAAACAAAAAGGGATTTTCAATTGAAATGCACTTGCCTAAAGGCTAATATCACTAACTCTTAGAAAACACCTTGCTGTAGTTTCACTTCCTAAATTGACAGAAAGATTGCCTTATTCATGCTTGACTGGGAATTTGAATAGCCTTGTTCTAACGGGAAAAGTCAGTGAGAAGTGAAAGATATTAGTCAATGACTGATAAAATATCTGAGCCGGACAGACTCTTAGACCGAATTGAGCAGAAGCGATTTCACCACTGTAACCCAGTTATCCCAAGCAAGCCTAGAACATGAAAGAGAAGCTCACATGCCTAAGCCATCTAGTTGACAGCTAGGCTCTCCATCCAGTTCTCCCCATGGTTCTCTAAGTTGAGGTCATTTGAAACGATCAAAAGCTGACCCACTGTGTGATCCTGGGCAAGTCCTGTCATTTCAATTTGTGTTTTATAAAGCATGTTAGAACAGAAAGTCACTCTAAGACTTACCCACTCACCACCTTCCAGAGTCTGGCTCATACCCTTTTGTCTATACACAGACTAGGCAAAGCAAGAACTTGTTCAAATGAAGTACATTCATGTCATAATACCAGCACATGACCTAGGCCAACCCACACCCTCATCTCAGTCACAGATGAGAAAACTGAGGCTTGGTGGAGGTCACTTGGGACAATTAGAGACAAGCAATGGGTGAGCAGGGGCCAGAACCCAAGTCTTCTGATTACTAGCCCAGAGCTCTTTTTCTTAGGTCAAACTACCTCCTGCGCCTACTATAACAAAAGGAAAAACAAGATAGCTTATGGTTGCCCATCACCTATACTTTGTTCTGACATATATGTTTACTATTTTCCCACAGACTCCGAGGAAGGAAACTAACAGTTATTGAACACCAACTATATACTGTAGATGCCTTGCTTGCATTAAATTCTCATCATACACCTACAATAATGAAAGATAGCATTTATTGATTAAAGTAGCCAGCTGCTCTTCTAGGAGCTTTACGTGTTTTTGCACATGGTACCCAGCCAAGGAGGTATACCGGAGGCTGAATCCAACCTCTGCTTACCAAACCCTGAAATGCGACCACATCAGCTGCTTGGTAGGAGTGCCTCTCTGTGTAACTTATCTGCCCAAATATACAAAAAGGCATGCATAGATATGTGGTGGAGGGATCTTGACAGCATCCCCATATGGCTGGTCCTATTACCGTTCACTTGCTGAGATGTCACAGCTAGTTAGTGGTCAAGGCAGGATTTGAACCCAGGAACTCTGACCCTTGTCTCATATCTGGGCTCCGTGAGAGGCAAATTGAGACAGGGGCTCTACTATTACATACACCCTGAGGACAGAAATTCCAGCTGCTTTGCTGACGTGCCCCAGTGTCCAAAACTGTGTCGGCACACACAGTCACTCAGTAAATTTCATGGACTGATTGACCTCCATTTTACAGATGAGGAAGCTGAGTGTCAAATAGGCTAAATAACTTGCTTAAGGTCACACAGAGAGTTGGAGATATAGTTGGCATTTGAATGCAAATCGCTCTGACTCTAAAGCCCTTGTTCTTTCCACAATAACATTCTGTCACTCATAAGCATTTGTGGAGTGTATTGAACTCTAATTATGTGCTCAGGAATATGGAGCTACAAAGATTAATAAGATTTACTGCCTACTCTCAAGAAACTAGGATTCCATTTGCCGGCAAGAATTCATATTCCCCTGAAAAAGAATAGAGATGTGTATATTTATGGCGGGGTCACTTTGCTGTACACCTGAAACTAACACAACATTGTAAATCAACTATACTCCAATATAAAATTTAAAATATTTAAAAAAAAGAATCCGTATTCCTGGAATCATATTCCCTGATTTCCTAATTCAAAGCAAATCTAAATGGTATAAGCCTGTGGTACATTTTAAGGCAAGAGGGTCTGTCCTGTCTCCCAAGCTCAGGATTACAAAAGTGGCCCACCACGGTCCATTGGTCTGGTCTATTTCCTTCTATACACCATTGGCTGGTGTGTCCACAGAATATCGTTGCCAGGAGAATGAATTAAATCTGTGCAACCTTGGGATAGCCAAATCCCCATCCTAGCTTCTCTAGATTCCTTTGAAGTGAGGTCCACAGGTGAGTTTTTATATGTAACTCCATGTCCTCTTACTTTCTCCCCCATTTACCAAAAACTGAATACTTAGGTTAGAACATTAGGCTAGGAAAGTTATGCTTTTCTAAAAGCAGCAATCATGTTTTGATCAGGAACATTAATTCAGGATTTACTTCATTTTCCTTCCTGGTTTGGTTTTCTATCATATTTAAGAGGCAGGAAGTGGTTAGAAGAGAAGGGTGGTTTAACAAAAAAAATCTCTAAATTCATTAGTTGAATTCCACAGGGCTGTGTGAGCAATCTCTTAATAATCCTACATCAATACAAGAGAAGTTGTAACTAGTTCACTTAGTGTAATTATAGGGCAGCTTTCTGCCAGCCTTTAAAGATAGACTTTGAAATGTTTCTTTTTTCATTTGCCTCCCGCTGTGTGTGGGGAGCAGCTCAGGTTCCTGGGATACCTGCCAGAGCTAAATGGGGGCCAACTGGAGAGAGAGGCACCAAGATTTGGTTCCTGTTTTCTTGTGCTCAGACTGCTGGGAGCACAAATATCTTACCAAAATGGTCTCCTGTAGAAAGCTCTGGGCCTAGAACCACTGTCTAAATCCTCCCATCTTTAGATCAGAGAAGAACTGGTAAAGCCACTAAGATTATGGCAAGATATATAGCACAAAGCTTCAGAGTTTGCACTAGAATAGTAGTTCCCCAAGTGCGGTCCCCAGACCAGCAGCAACGGCATCACCTGGGAACTGGTTAGAAACACAAATTATTGAACCCCACCCAAAATGCATAAGAAATTCTGAGATCCCCAGCAATCTGTGTTTCAACAAGCCCTTCAGGTGAATCTGAGGTACCCTAAGATTTGAGAACCACGTTTCTAGGGACTTGACATTGATGAGCATGATCCTACTAGCTTTGTCCAGGAGATGGGAATTCTAACTCGTAAAGAGAGATTTATTCAAACAAGGCATATCTAAACATTAAGATGTTTGGAGTTGCGTAGAGCAGGGTTCCAATCCAGGCTCTGCCTCTCACCAGCCATGGGGCTTAGACAAGTTACTTAACTGCTCTAAGCAATAGTGTGCTGGTAAATGTTTAACAAACAGCTCGGTGGGAAATGTAGTGTTTGCCAGTTTCCATGGTGTATATACTCCCATCTCAGCTAATTTCAAGCTACCCACATGATGGTCAACTAACTCAAAAAATTCATGAAAATTTAACAGCTAGTTCTCATAAACCCATTCAAGCTGATGCCAGCACACCACTGTTTCTAAGACTCAGTTTTCTCATCTGTCAAATGGACGGATTTAGTATTTACCTCGTAGGGTAAGTGGAATGTTGAAGTGAAAAAATAATAAGAGTACTTATATGTACCAGGCACTTAATATGCATTATCTCACTCAATTCTCATACCCATGAGTTGGGTACTATTATTCTTTCCATTTTATATATGAGGAAACAGCTGAAAGAACTAGTCCAAGGTCACACAGCTAGCAAGTGGGAGAGCCTGTGGGTGAGAGACTTCTTAGCACCTGTGTGTAGACTTCTCTGCACGATGCTGGGCACAGGGTGTCGCTCAGTAACTGGTAGCTATTATCACCATAGAAATGAACTCATTAAACGCCTCTCCACTTTGGAAGGAGGGATCAACAGTTTGTGCTGAAAGAAATTTCTCAGTCACAGATGCTACATTCATTTTCTTCTGGGAGGAAGGGCCAGTATCAGTCCATGCAGGCTGCTATAACAAATACCACAGACCACGTGGCTTATAAACAACAGAAATTTATTTCTCACAGTTCTGGAGGCTGGGAAGTTTAAGATCAAGGTACCAGCATGGTCTCGTTCTGGTGAGAATCCTCTTCCTGGTTCATAGCCCCTGTCTTCTCACTGTGTCCTCATATAGCAGAAGAGCTGGGGAGCTCTGTGGAGTCTTTTTTACAGAAACACTAATCTTGTTCATGAAGGCTCCATCCTCATGACCTAAGCACCTCTCTAAGCCCCACTTCCTAATTCTATCATCTTTGGGGGTTAGGATTTTAACATATGAATTTGCGGGGGACACAACATTCAGACCAGAGCTGCCAGGTTGTCTGATGGAAGAGCCAGCTGTTCATTATTCGTGGGACAGATGTAAGCTCCTCCCCTCCCCAATTTGGCAAGCCTTTTTCCCAGGCTTCCTCTGTGCTTATACACTGATATATCTACACATACACATATGTCATTTTATATCGGGTCATTTTTTTGCAATTTTCTTTTCTTTTTAACCTAAGAGTATATCATGGACATCTTTCTGATGGCGGTCCATATCAATCTATGTCATTCTCTCTCAAGCTTTTATCACTCACTCCACAGTGGCTACATACCAGCATTTACTTAACCACTTCATGACTGAAAGACATTTAGTCTGTTTCCAATTCTTCATTCATATAAATGATTCTCCACTCCACAGTCTTTTATAGATTCTTGCACATGTCTGAAGGAGAAATTCCTAAAACTAGGATTTCTGGGTCAAAAAGAACACCTAGTTTAAATCTGGATCAGAGTACCCAAACTGACTTCTCAATGTGAAATTAAAGCTCCCAGCATTCAAGAAGAAAGGTGCCTCATGAAAAGATGCCCGATATTGCTAATTATTAGAGAAATGCAAATCACAACTACAATGAGGTACCACCTCACCCCGGTCAGAATGGCCATCATCAAAAAGTCTACAAATAACAATGTTGGAGAGAGTGTGGAGGAAAGGGAACCCTCCTACACTGTCGGTGGGAATGAAAGTTTGTACAGCCACTATGGAGAACAGTATGGAGGTTCCTCAGAAAACTAAAAATAGAACTACCATATGATGCAGCAATCCCACTCCTGGGCATTTACCCAGACAGAACTCAATTCAAAAAGATACATGCACCCCTATATATGCAGCACTATTCACAATAGCCGAGACATGGAAACAGCCTAAATGTCCATTGACGGATGAATGGATAAAGAAGATGTGGTTCACATATACAATGGCATACTACTCAGCCATAAAAAAGAGTGAAATAATGCCATGTGCAGCAACATGAATGCAACTAGAGATTGTCATACTAAGTGAAGTCAGAAAGAAAAACAAATGCCATATGATATCACTTACATGTAGAATCTAAAATATGACACAAATGAACTTATCTACGAAACAGAAACAGACTCATGGATATAGAGAACAGATTTGTGGTTGCCAAGGGGGAGGGGGTTGGGGGAGGGATGGAGTGGGAGTTTGGGGTTAGCAGATGTAAGCTATTATATGTAGGATGGATAAACAACAAGGTCCTACTGTATAGCACAGAGAACTATATTCGATATTCTATGATAAACCATAATGGAAAAGAATATTAAAAAAAGAATGTATGTATATGTATAACTGAATCACTTTGCTGTACAGCAGAAATTAACACAACATTGTAAATCAACTATACTTCAATTTAAAACAAAAGAAGGAATGTGCCTGTTTGTCCATACTCTCACCAACATTGGCATTCCTCTGATAATTTTTAAAACTTTTTATTATGAAAGTTTCTTGATATAAAAAACAAAGAAAATAATAATACTGAACTGCTATGTAGCCATCACTTGGCTTCCACAATTATCAACAATTTTAAGGCAGAAATAGAGACACAGATGTAGAGAACAAATGTGTGGACACCAAGGGGGGAGAGCGGAGGGGGCGGGTGGTGGGATGAACTGGGAGATCAGGATTGACATATATACACTAATATGTATAAAATAGATAACTAATAAAAATAAACAAAGAAACTAATAATAGTGAACTGCTGTGTAGCCATCACTTGGCTTCCACAATTATCAACAATCTTATTTCATCTATACCCCGCTTTCTCCCTCCACTAGATTAAATTGAGATAAAGCTCATATATCATCCTCTTTTATCTGTAAACAACTCAATAGTTACCTTTAAAAGATAAGGACTCTTTTTAAAAAAATATTGATCGTTTTTTTAATTTTTTTTTTTTTGGCTGCGTTGGGTCTTCGTTGCTGTGCACAGGCTTTCTCTAGTTGTGGCGAGCAGGGGCCACTCTTCGTTGCGGTGCACAGTCTTCTCGTTGAGGTGGTTTCTCTTGTTGTGGAGCACAGGCTCTAGGCACGTGGGCTTCAGTAGTTGTGGCGCACGGGCTCAGTAGTTGTGGCTTGCGGGCTGTAGAGCGCAGGCTCAGTAGTTGTGGTGCATGGACTTAGTTGCTTGGGGCTTGTGGGATCTTCCCAGACTAGGGATCAAACCCATGTCCCCTGCATTGGCAGGTGGATTCTTAACCACTATGCCACAAGGGAAGGCCCAGGACTCTTTTTTTTAAACATAGCCTCAATACCATTATCACATCTAAAAATTCCTTGATATCATCAAATACCCAGTCAGTGTTCAAATTTCCCCAATTGTCTCAGAAGTTTTTAATAATTGGTTTGTTTGAATCGGGATCCACCAAGGTCCACACATTACACTTGGTTCATATGCTTCTTACATGTCTTTAAACCTCTCTGTTTCACACACACACACACACACACACACACACACACACACACACACACATTCTCTTCTTTTATTCCTTGCAATATACTCGTTAGAGGAATTGGGTCATTTGTCTTAGAGTTTCCCACTTTCTGAATTTTTCTTATTACATCCCTGTTGTGGCATTTGTTTATTTTGGGGGGGGGGTGTCATTTAATATGTCTCCAGTCTTCTGTATATCTTGTAACTGTTAGATCTAGAGCTATGCTGTACAGTGTAGTAGCCACTAACCACATGTGGCTATTTACATTTAAATGAATTAAAAATAAATAAAATCTAAAATCCAGTTTCTCCATCACATTAGCCATACGGCAAGTGCTCAGTAACCATGTATGGCTGGTGGCTACTGTATAAGACAGTACGGAATAGCACACTTCCATCATCACAGACAGCTCTTTGCACAGAATTCTTCTAGAGGCATCATCAGATCCTCTATGATTATTAAATTATTTTTTCCTCATCTGTGCTCAAGAGCAGTGATGAACACCCTAAAGTTTGTGTTACTAGGTAGGCTCAGGTAATATAAGGGAAGTCACTCACATGGGCCAGACTTCCCCTGCCTGTTTTAAGCGGCAGCCACCTGTGTTTACAGACGATGATTAGATGTTTGTGATGGGCGCCACAGGTATGTATGAGATTCTGTGATGCTAAAAGGTCAGCAGCTCCCAGCGTGCAAGCAGCCCTGACCCTTTCCTGCCTCCTCAGAGGGAAATTGAGAGGAATCAATGCTAATTCAGAAGGCTCAGTCTTGCAATTACAGGACATGCTGGTTCCAGAATATTCCTAAACATTCCTCCTCTCCCAGAGGTGCAGGTGTTTCTGGCTGGAGCCTTCTTCCTGCCTGTGTCTTTGTCATGGCATGTGTGTAATGAGCACATTTCAGACCACACCAAATAGGTTTCTCAGCTGACTTCTGTGACACTTGGCAAAGCCCACAGGGGCCACAGCAAGGCAGGGGAGGGGAGAAGCTGCCACCGACAATGGAGCCGTCTGGCTGGCTGTGCATTCTAGCAGAAACCTCCCCAGGTTCCTGAGAAAACCTCAACCAATCTATGAGGAAATGTATTCTTTGGGGTCTTGATAGGAGATAGTATAGAAAACAAAAAGCATTCTGTGAATTTGGGGTTAGGGGACCATCATTCATGGATTCATTCATTCTAAAAATACTTATTGGGCCAGACACTGTGTTTGGCACTAGGAACAAGGTGAGCTCATTAAAAGTTTCTGCCCTCACCAAGTTTACAGTCTGATGGAGGAGGAAGAGCCATAAACAAGCCATTTAACAAATACCACGCTGAGGGCACGGGGGGGGCTGTGCTAGACAGTGTCATTAAAGTACCCGGAAGAGATCCCTGCCCTTGACACGGACACTCAGGGAGATACTGTTTAAGCTGAGACTGAAAAAACAGGTAGCAGGTGGGCAGGAGAGGAAGAGGGTGGGATGCTTAAAGAACATTCTGGAAGAATGTAAGAAGTAGCCATGCATGAGGCATTGGTAGTACAGAAAGATATGCGGTTGGGCTGCAGTGGGCAGTGTGGTAGGAGAATGACTAGGGTTAAGAGTGGAGAGACAGGGCCTGAGCAAATCCCAGCTCTCGGAGCTGAGGCAAGTCCTAGATTCCTGTGCCTCGATTTCTTCCTCCAGCAAATAGGCATAATAATTCTTACCGTGCAGTGTTGTGGTTAGAGCGCAGTGACCCAACAGATGCAGAAGTATTTTACAAACCACATCCTAAAATCCCAGCTGTAGAAAGACAATCGTACTGTTCTGTACAATCTTGCACCCCTTGAGCGAGCGTGAATTAAGGAGCTGTGTCGTGGTGTCGGACCTGGTCCCTGCGGGCCCACGAAAGACAATAACGCACATGTCTCCTGTCTTCCCAACTCCATATTCAGCAGCACCAGGTTGGTAGCCCAGGTAGGAGTATTTACACCATGGAAATTGGCAAATACTACAAATCAGAGCCTTTTCTTTTCTTTGTTGGAGGGCTGGTTTACCAGCACACCACCAAGTGAGAATGAAAGGAATAGAAAGAGGAGGAACCCTGGGGCAGCAGTTATCAAGGAATGTCCATCCACAACAAAGAAGAGTTTTCACAGAGTGAGTCTCTCATTTTTTCTGCCATCTGAAACAGGCCCACCCAAAGCCAGTCCTCAGGGAAGAGAACAGCAGAGCCATTCCTTCATGCCAACCCATTCTCAGACGTGCCTGAGGAGTGCCAGTGGCACCCGGGTCACAGAGATGAGATTGGAGCCTCTCAGATCAACAGCTGCTAGGAGCTGCTTTCTTTGGCTCATGTGGCCAGCGAGAAATTGGATTTCAATGTTCTGAACAGGCAGAAAAAGATATCTCCTTGCTTCCCTCTGCTCCCTTTCCTGGCACTGCCAGCTGGCGTTTTTTTGTCACTCATCATGGCTTCCTGTAGTGGAAATTAGACACTTGATGAAGAGGACATGTAGGCAAGAAAAAGTCTTCGGCAATGGGAGGCTCCAAGGCAGGTATCCATTGGAAAAATGGGGATACGGACATAGCTCAAAGCACATTTTATGTAATAGGGCCTTTTTAAAGGATGACCTGTAAAAATACTATTTTTATCTGTGGCTAGCATGCCTGGATACGCCCCAATCCTGGAAAAATAACTAGTTGGGCCTGTTGGAATTTTATGTCAGGAGCAGAGATGGCAAAATATCAAAGTTGTAGTTGGGTTTAAGTGGCATGGTGTGGCTTAAAATTCATTCATTCATTCATTCAACAAATACTTACTGAGTTCTTACTAGGTGCTGCTAGAATGTAAATCCCATAAAGGCAGAGACTGCATCTGTATGATATGCTGTAGGCATTCGGAACATTTGTGTTGAATGAATGAGTGGATGCCATTGCTTTGCCACGTGTGAGTGGTATAAAGATGGACAAATCATAGACCCTGCTGCTGCAGAGTTCAAATCTGGTGGACAAGCAGACAAGTAAACCAGCAATTACAATACAAAGTGATGAGTGCTGTGTCAGGGGAAGTGTAGGGTGCAGTGGCTCACTAAACAAAGAAGCCCAACTCAACCTTATGGGAAGAAACAGCAAAGGCTTTCTAAAGACCAAGATGCAGAAGACATAGAGGCAATGCCAAAGATATTGGCACCTATCTGGATAAGACCTTACAGACAAAAAAGAACTGTCCGCATATTCTGCAGTATCTCATATTCCTGGGAGGACTAGTGACTTTGTCTCACTGTGGAATATGATTGCAAATAGCTGCTGTAATACTTCTATGGCTTAATCCTCGGAAACGGTTTCCATTTCTCAGGGACTTTCAGAGGGTTTCTCTCAATTCAAGCTTTCCACTGGAACAATCCTGTGCTCAGTGTGACAGATGACATGTGGGTCTTTACTATCTCTCTGATGTCCAGCCACTCACTCCTAAAATGGGGTCCAGCTCTATAAGCAGGCAGGGTACTTCTCCTGTAAGTTCACATCTGTTCCATTCGGTGTAAAGGAGAGGCATGCTCTGAATTTTGATTTCAAAGAGGCAGATACACTGCAGATTTGCAGGAGGTCCTGGTATTGACAATCCCGTCTCAAGGACAACCGAACTGAGAGGGAAGATTTCTAACTTCCCAGGGCTTGCTATTTTCAACAAGAGTCATGTAGACTTTTTCTTTGGGTATCACCAAATTAAAGGGCAAATAAGTGTAAATAGGTACACAGACACAAACACCCAAGTCAGAGAGGAGGAGGCTATTTAAGAAGTAAAGCATTTGAAGCTCTATTTACAATAGCCAGGACATGGAAGCAACCTAAGTGTCCATCGACAGATGAATGGATAAAGAAGATGTGGTACATATATACAATGGAATACTACTCAGCCATAAAAAGAAACAAAATTGAGTTATTTGTAGTGAGGTGGATGGACCTAGAGTCTGTCATACAGAGTGAAGTAAGTCAGAAAGAGAAAAACAAATACCATATGCTAACACGTATATATGGAACCAAAAAAAAAAAAAGGTTCTGAAGAACCTAGGGGCAGGACAGGAATAAAGACGCAGACGTAGAGAATGGACTTGAGGACACGGGGAGGGGGAAGGGTAAGCTGGGACAAAGTGAGAGAGTGGCATGGACATATATACACTACCAAATGTAAAATAGATAGCTAGTGGGAAGCAGCCGTGTAGCACAGGGAGATCAGCTCGGTGCTTTGTGACCACCTAGAGGGGTGGAATAGGGAGGGTGGGAGGGAGACGCAAGAGGGAGGAAATATGGGGATATATGTATATGTATAGCTGATTCACTTTGTTATACAGCAGAAACTAACACACCAGTGTAAAGCAATTATACTCCAATAAAGATGTTAAAAAAAAAGTAAAGCATTTGAAATCCAGATGTAACTTTTGGACAGTAGAGGACAAGCCCAGCCACTTCAGCTCTCCTCTCCAAAGTCACTTTCCCCGTGGTTCTGGGGCACTCACATCCCTTCACTCCTCACCACAGCCTGTCCTGCGGTGGCACCTTTACTCACCAGCCATTCTAGGAGGACCACGTACACAAGAGAAGAGAGAGTAGTGGAATAAATTGCCTCTACCCATGACTTAAATCTCAATGATTATCAATATTTTGCCAATTTGGGGTCATTTGTAGAGACGTGGATGGACGTAGAGACTGTCATACAGAGTGAAGTAAGTCAGAAAAACAAATATCACATATTAATGCATATATGTGGAATCTAGAAAAATGGTACAGATGAACCGGTTTGCAAGGCAGAAAGACACATGTAGAGAACAAACATATGGACACCAAGTGGGGAAAGCAGGGGTGGTGGTGTGATGAATTGGGAGATTGGGATTTACATGTATACACTAATATGAATAAAATCGATAAGTAATAAGAACCTGCTATATAAAAATAAATAAATAAAATACAAAAAAGATATTTTGCCAATTTGGTTTCATCTCATCCATCGCCCTTATTTCTAGCATATTCTAAAGATACTCCTGGAACTCTGATCGTTCACTTAATATCCCATTATCATTAGCATTTGAAGGAATGGTAAAATTCACCTTCTTCACTTTGCAGTTGAGGAAACCAAGGCCCAGAGAGGTTCAGTGCCTCTCTCAAGGACCCAAGTCTGTAAGTTGTGTATTACATCTATGGGCCACTTCCAGTCCCCAGACCAGATGGCTCCATCATCAGAAACGTTCTGCTGTTTGTCTGAATCATGTTGTCACCAGTCATTCCTGCTTCAGCTCCAGAAACCTCCACATGGAGGTGAAAGAGTGAAACAACTTGGTGGAGAAAGCCAGTGTACATGTGACCACAGTTTTTTTCCCCCTAAGTCAGAAAAGTGGTGGTGATGGTGGTGGGAGGGTCATTTGACTCATCTTCCCTCCCTCTGCATGGTGGATTTGGCTCAGTTTCTCGAGCCATATGGAAAGAGACTCATCCACCAAGTGCCACACCTACAGGAAAAGCTCTCTCTGGGAATGGAGAAAATGGAAGGGGGCAGAGTGGCCTCCCAGGAAGAGTGAGATGGCTCCTCCCTCTGTCCTTCAGGCTCCCACGCACCTCCAGCCCTTCCTCACAGGTGCCCTGTACCCTCCTGTTAGAAGAGATGGCAACCAAAATGCTTTGATTCCCTGGAGAATTCAGTGTTCTGCCACTGAACAGCTCCAGGATCTGGCACCCAGCCCATCTCAAATGCAGTCCCAAGCTGTGTATTAAAAACCAGCTTATGTAGGTAGCCAAGAATATGGCAATGAACATGTCTGGGATTACCTCCTGTGATGGGGGAATGAAATCACCCCAAGGCAATCTCAGAGAAATGTCCGGAAGGAAAAACAAAAGCATGCTAATGGTGACCCTGAAAAGAGGCTGCTGGTTATGAATGGTTCTTTCTCTGCCCACTGGCGTAAATCCTGCTTCCTTCCCCCTTTTCCTGCCCTAGGACCCCTGATAACTCAGGAAGGAAGCAGGAGAGACCAGGGGAAAGAAGGCTGGCATATTTCCAGTGCCTGATTGATATTTGATTAAGGGAGGAAGGAAGGAATGCCATGCCCACTGAACCACAGTGGCAGGAGATAGATAAAGAAGGAAAATGGACGGACAAAGGATTAATCTCCAAAATATATAAACAGTTCATGCAGCTCAATATTAAAAAAACAAACAACCCAATACAAAAATGGGCCAAAGACCTAAATAGACATTTCTCCAAAGAAGACATACAGATGACCAAGAGGCACATGAAAAGCTGCTCAACATCACTAATTATTAGAGAAATGCAAATCAAAACTACAATGAGGTATCACCTCACACCAGTTAGAATGGGTATCATCAGAAAATCTACAAAACAACAAATACTGGACAGGGTGTGGAGAAAAGGGAACACTCTTGCACTGTTAGTGGGAATGTAAATTGATACAGCCACTATGGAGAACAGTGTGGAGGTTCCTTAAAAAACTAAAAATAAGAGCTACCATATGACCCAGCAATCCCACTACTGGGCATATACCCTGAGAAAACCATAATTTAAAGAGAGTCATGTACCACCATGTTCACTGCAGCTCTATTTACAATAGCCAGGTCATGGAAGCAACCTAAATGTCCATTGACAGATGAATGGATAAAGAAGATGTGGCACATATATAAAATGGAATATTACTCAGCCATAAAAATAAATGAAATTGAGTTGTTTGTAGTGAGGGGGATGGACCTAGAGGCTGTCATACAGAGTGAAGTAAGTCAGAAAGAGAAAAACAAATACAGTATGCTAACACATGTGTATGGAATCTAAAAAGAAAAAAAAAGTGGTCATGAAGAACCTAGGGGCAAGACAGGAATAAAGACACAGACCTACTAGAGAATGGACTTGAGGATATGGGGAGGGGGAAGGGTAAGCTGGGACAAAGTGAGAGAGTGGCATGGACATATATACACTACCAAACGTAAAATAGATAGCTAGTGGGAAGCAGCCGCATAGCACAGGGAGATCAGCTCGGTGCTTTGTGACCGCCTAGAGGGGTGGGATAGGGAGGGTGGGAGGGAGGGAGACGCAATAGGGAAGAGATATGGGAACATATGTATATGTATAACTGATTCACTTTGTTATAAAGCAGAAACTAACACACCATTGTAAAGCAATTATACTCCAATAAAGATGTTTAAAAAAAAAAGGAAGATGTGGCACATATATACGATGGAATATTACTCAGCCATAAAAAGGAACGAAATTGGGTCATTTGTAGAGATGTGGATGGACTTAGAGACTGTCATACAGAGTGAAGTAAGTCAGAAAGAGAAAAACAAATATCATATATTAACGCATATAAAAATGGCACAGATGAACTGGTTTGCAAGGCAGAAATACAGACACAGATGTAGAGAACAAATGTGGACACCAAGGAGGGGAAAGCCGGGGGTGGGGGGTGATGAGTTGGGAGATTGGGATTGACATGTATACACTAATATGTATAAAATAGATAACTAATAAGAACCTGCTGTATTAAAAATTAATTAATTAAATTAAATTATTTTTTAAATCACAAAAAAAAAAGGAAGGAAAATGGAGAGCTGTGCTCTCCCAGGTTTCTACCTAGGACTAGAAGAAGAGAGGCTGAGACAAAAGGCTTGGGGGAGAGAAAAAGGAGAGAGATACATGACAAAAGTCACAGGACAGAATAGACTTTTAGATATAGGTATAAGGCCAATAATAAGAACCTTCCTTGCACTGGTTCTCCTTCCATCCCTCAGTGTCTCTCATCTCCCTATTCTTCTCCTCTATAACACTTACTCCAACTTGTAATTATGTATATACTTGTTTATTTATAAGTTTGATCTTTGTTTCACCAGGTAGACAATGCCTGGCATGGTTGGCACTCAGAAAGACCCCAGGTAAACAGTTTCTCTGGTCAGGCAGGATATTCCAGGGGCTTAGAGATTTTGGCCCAGGTTAAGGGCCAAAACTTCCATTGAAATCTGCAGGGTTTGGGTAACACAGACTTGCTGAGTTTACTGCATAAAGAAGTATTAGTATTAGCCCCAATTTGTGGATAATCCAAACTAAGAATCAGGAAGACTTAAGTGATCTGGCCAAAGTCACAAAAGCCAGAATGCAAACCAACACCTTACTTGACTCTAACATCTGTGTTCTGTTGCACCCTAGTACCACCCCTGAACAAGTAAAATTCTCTATGAAGGAAAGAAACTCACATGGTATGTCTCATAAGCCTGGCCTCAAATTTGAATGTCCAGATTCAGACCTTCTGATGATCTCTAGCCTTTGAATGTCCAGATTCAGACCTTCTAGTGATCTCAAGCCTTTGAATGTCAGGATTCAGACCTTCTGGTGATCTCAAGCCCCCAAGCAGCAGATGGTCTGGGATTTGTCAAGGCTTGATAGATCTGATGCTGTTGAGTGAGCACTGAAGTGTTCCCCCTCCTCACCAGAGAAACACGAGCACAAGGGCCAGCCAGCACTTTCTAACATATGCTCCCTTGCCCCCGACATCAGATCCAAAAGGGCTGCCAACATGAGGGAGGGATGCAGGATGGCTCAGTTGGCTAAGCAGCAGCTGGGAAGTTAGGACCCAGGACAGTTAGCTGACCCTTTGCCTCACGAGTGGAATGAGATCACAGGGGAAGTCACATTTACTTTACCCAGCATTCCCCAGGCCCATTCTGCTAATCCTGTAAAGTGGTCCAGATGCAAATACAAGGTCACATTAGTGGAATAAAACTTCTGAGAAGCCAGTCAGCAAAAGAGCCTGTGTGACTTTGTTCAACTCAGTGATTCCTGAGCTTATTTGGGTATGGAAACCTTTTTGAGTATGTGTAGCATGAAATTGTTAAAATTCAGGGAAATTTGGAAAAGAGGACCCAAACTCGCCTTTTTTATTTTCTAGCTCATGCCACTAGATCTTTCCAATAATTATTATCAGTCATATTTATTAATCTTATATGCATTCTTTTCCTCCAGGAATGGCAGTTCCTAGATGTTTCTTGATTAATTCACAAATTCATTCACCAAGCATTTATGAAACACCTGCTTGTGTCCAGGGCTCAGAGACAGAGTTTCAGAGGTGTTTCAGACACAAATCCTAAACTCTTGGGCAGAGAATTAATAGCCTGGTGAATGATAGGCCAGGGTGTTTTCTCTTGGCTCCATTCTCCTGTGATGGGCCATCTCATGACCAGCTCAGGGAGGTAAGCAGTTAGCTCAGCATGTTGGTTTTGGCCCCATCTGATGCCAGGAGTAGAGAACCAGGCCTACCTCTTTCTAAACAAGTGGGAGTGCCACTCATGCATGGTGAACAGTTCATTACACAGGAACAGGTTGAATGCTCACTCCAGCTCGGCTTTTTCCCTTGTCTCATCACTGTGATGATTCCAATCTTGGGCTCCTTTTCTCTTACCCTGTTATCAATCCATATGCCTCCTTCTTTATTTTCCAATTGGAAATAAGCTCAGAGCTCATTGGTGGCTAGTCCTCCTGCTGTTTCTGAATTCTGCTTTTTGGATATTTCACTTTTATGCAGTTTTGTTGTTTCTGGGTTTTTAATATGTATTAATCAGGACTTTTTCAGTTTCAGGGGTCAGAAAATAACTACAAGCAGTTTCAGTAATAAGCAATACATTGAGGATATCATCTCATTTAACTGTGTATCCTTTAGGCACAGTTGGATATAGACATTCAAATTTTCTTGTGAAGGCTCTATCCATTACTTACCTGTTTATCTCACAATATCTCTAGTTCTGCTGCCTTCTGCAGCTTTACTCAGGAAGGTGTGTCTGCTGGCTGGGAAATATCACCACTGGTAGTCCAAGGCTTACCACCTCCAGGCTCATGATCCAAAAGAAACACTCTCTTCTTGGGTGTCTATATATCAAACATCAAAGAAGATTCTAACTGACCCTATTTGGGGCACACGCCTGCCCTGTACCAAGCTTTATGCCAGGAGTATTTGGGCACTCTGTTACCGAGCCAAACTTGGGTCCACTCACCCGCACAGTAAAGCCAATCTACTGACATCAGGTTGTGGTGAAGGAAAGTGCAGCGTTTACTGCAGGACACCAAGCAAGGAGAATGGGTGGCTAATGCTCAAAAGACCAAAACTCCCTGAAGGATTTCAGGGAAGGATTTTTCAAGGCAAGGTGAGGGAGAGGGTTGCAGGGTGCCAGATCAGCTCATGGACATTTTTCTGATTGGTTGGTGGAGAGGTAACTGAGTGGTATCTTGGGAGTTAACATCATCAACCTTTTGGATTTAACTGGTCTGGGGTCTACGTGTATGTGGTCAGCATGCAGCTAACTTTTTTCACCTGGGGAGGGTTTTAGTATCTGTAAAACAACTCAAGGACATGGCCAAAATATTATTTATAGTCCTTAAGGAGGAACTAAAGGTCCTTGACTTTGTATTATGGCTAAACTATTATTTTGTCTCACTTGACTGTTTTTGTTTCTGCATTTTCTCATTTTTGATTGAATTTGTTCTCTGGAACTCAGGCAAGGCCTAGGAGGCTAAAGCTCTTTTACAAACAGGAGGCAAGGGACATGGTGGGGGGCGGGGGGGGTGGTGGTTCTGTCCCCAGGAAGGCCTTCACAGGGCCTCGCTCGGTTATATAACTGGCCAGCCTGAGCCACATACCCATGTGTATGCGGTGTGACCAGAGTGAATAACATGCCCATGAGAAGATGGAGAGCAAATGTGTGGATCCTCAGAGAAGGGATGCCTGCCATTTTATTACCAACACACATAACTACTACAACATAATTTTACCACTAATGTCTCTGCATACCCCTGCTTCCTTATTTCAGGGTTCTGTGCTTTATCTTCCATCAAAAGCATGAACCTTGTGGCTTTCACCTCACCCTACTGAGGTGACACATCAATAGACAAATTACAGGCGCATAGAAGTATTAATCCTTTTGAATCTCTGAGAAGGAAAGCTTTTTAGGCACACACACAGCCTTCCACTGGATTATCTGGTTTTCTGAAAAACACCAGGAGAAACATTTGGTAATGACCTGGCTGTGAGACCGCCACACCCACTTTATCCCCATTTTCCCTCCCTCCTGCACCTGTCGAGACAGAAAACAATTGGGGTGGTGTTTTGTTTTTTTTTTTTTTTTTTCATGGGTTTTTAAAAGTAATTTATTTTTATAATGGGGTTTAGCTGCTTTTCACTGCTGTGTTTATGCCGCTTTACACCCACTTGACACACTAACAGAGAGATTTCAATACATAGGTTTTAAGATTATTACTAGTCAGATATATCCTTGTGTGGTGAATAGGGGGTGTTGAGTCCAGTTCTCTGAGCAAGGAGTAGGTCTTGTCTATTACATATTGGGTTTATGGAACGGTATCTCAGCTAATTTTTTTTTTTTTTCCACACACACACACTGTATTTTATTTTTACAAGAGATAAATAGACTGTCACCAAGCATTGTACATGGATGACCACAACAAAAGCAACAATGATTGCAATTACCAAACATGAAACACACTCATACTATGTCATAATATTGACATTCAGTCCAGTAATCCTCCACTGTAACAGCTCCTTTACTTTGCAGTGAAAATTGATTTGTATATTCTTTGCCTCTGAGTCCTTGTGGGATTTTTTTTTTTTTTAATTCAGACAGAAAGTCACAAAAATTATACTCGTCCTCATCAGTTCACTCAGTCCCATGTAATTAATTGTTGTTTTTCATCTTGATCTTTTGTTAGCACTTTTATGAGTTCATCAGTTTTTCATCAGAGTTCTGAAAATGCTTATTCATTCAGTTCAGCAGTATAGTCAGTTACCAGAAACCTGTACTTGTCAGAGTCTTTTCCATGAATTTTTTGTAGATGAAACCCTTTTATAGGAACATATTTGCAAAATCATCAGAGTACACCCAGAACTGTCTGTAAATGACAAAAGACTTAAAAATGACCACGGTAAAAGATTTGATGAAAGTTCATAATAATGCATTTGACAAGAAAATTAGTTATTTCTGAGATATACATTTTAAAGTAATAACTAGGATTGTTACTTATAACATTATACCAGAACATGTAAGATTTTTAGAAATTTCATGTAATGTCTGAAACATTTATATTAACATATTTCCATACATATTTCCATACAAATACAAGATTTTTAGAAATTTCATGTAACATCTGAAACATTTATATTAACATATTTCCATACAAATAACCCAATGAAAGTTTAGTATTAGTTGTTTTGTTTGCTTTTTTATACTGCAGGTTCTTATTAGGCATCGATTTTATACACATCAGTGTATACATGCCAATCCCAATCGCCCAATTCAGCTCACCACCATCCCCACCTCACCGCAGTTTTCCCCCCTTGGTGTCCATATGTCCATTCTCTACATCTGTGTCTCAACTTCTGCCCTGCAAACTGGCTCATCTGTACCATTTTTCTAGGTTCCACATACATGCATTAATATACGATATTTGTTTTTCTCTTTCTGACTTACTTCACTCTGTATGACAGTCTCTAGATCCATCCACGTCTCAACAAATGACTCAATTTCGTTCCTTTTTATGGCTGAGTAATATTCCATTGTATATATGTACCACATCTTCTTTATCCATTCGTCTGTTGATGGGCATTTAGGTTGCTTCCATGACCTGGCTATTGTAAATAGTGCTGCAATGAACATTCGGGTGCATGTGTCTTTTTGAATTACGGTTTTCTCTGGGTATATGCCCAGTAGTGGGATTGCTGGGTCATATGGTAATTCTATTTTTAGTTTTTTAAGGAACCTCCATATTGTTCTCCATAGTGGCTGTATCAATTTACATTCCCACCAACAGTGCAAGAGGGTTCCCTTTTCTCCACACCCTCTCCAGCATTTGTTGTTTGTAGATTTTCTGATGATGCCCATTCTAACAGGAATGAGGTGATACCTCATTGTAGTTTTGATTTGCATTTCTCTAATAATTAGTGACGTTGAGCATCTTTTCATGTGCTTCGTGGCCGTCTGTATGTCTTCTTTGGAGAAATGTCTATTTAGGTCTTCTGCCCATTTTTGGATTGGGGTGTTTGTTTCTTTGATGTTGAGCTGAATGAGCTGTTTATATATTTTGGAGATTAATCCTTTGTCCGTTGATTCATTTGCAAATACTTTCTCCCATTCTGAGGGTTGTCTTTTCGTCTTGTTTATGGTTTCCTTTGCTGTGCAAAAGCTTTGAAGTTTCATTAGGTCCCACTCGTTTATTTTTGTTTTTATTTCCATTACTCTAGGAGGTGGATCAAAAAAGATCTTGCTGTGATTTATGTCGAAGAGTGTTCTTCCTATGTTTTCCTCTAAGAGTTTTATAGTGTCCAGTCTTATATTTAGGTCTCTAATCCATTTTGAGTTTATTTTTGTGTATGGTGTTAGGGAGTATTCTAATTTCATTCTTTTACATGTAGCTGTCCAGTTTTCCCAGCACCACTTATTGAAGAGACTGTCTTTTCTCCATTGTATATCTTTGCCTCCTTTGTCATAGATTAGTTGACCATAGGTGCGTGGGTTAATCTCTGGGCTTTCTATCTTGTTCCATTGATCTATGTTTCTGTTTTTGTGCCAGTACCATATTGTCTTGATTACTGTAGCTCTGTAGTATAGTCTGAAGTCAGGGAGTCTGATTCCTCCAGCTCCATTTTTTTGCCTCAAGACTGCTTTGGCTATTCGGGGTCTTTTGTGTCTCCATACAAATTTTAAGATGATTTGTTCTAGCTCCGTAAAAAATGCCATTGGTAATTTGATAGAGATTGCATTGAATCTGTAGATTGCTTTGGGTAGTATACTCATTTTCACAATGTTGATTCTTCCAATCCAAGAACATGGTATATCTCTCCATCTGTTGGTATCATCTTTAATTTCTTTCATCAGTGTCTTATAGTTTTCTGCATACAGGTCTTTTGTCTCCCTAGGTAGGTTTATTCCTAGGTATTTTATTCTTTTTGTTGCAATGGTAAATGGGAGTGTTTCCATAATTTCTCTTTCAGATTTTTCATCATTAGTGTATAGGAATGCAAGAGATTTCTGTGCATTAATTTTGTATCCTGCAACTTTACCATATTCATTAATTAGCTCTAGCAGTTTCCTGGTGGCAGCTTTAGGATTCTCTATGTATAGTATCATGTCATCCGCAAACAGTGACAGTTTTACTTCCTCTTTTCCAATTTGTATTCCTTTTATTTCTTTTTCTTCTCTGATTGCCGTGGCTAGGACTTCCAGAACTATGTTGAATAATAGTGGTGAGAGTGGACATCCTTGTCTCGTTCCTGATCTTAGAGGAAATGCTTTCAGTTTTTCACCATTGAGAATGATGTTTGCTGTGGGTTTGTCATATATGGCCTTTATTATGTTGAGGTAGGTTCCCTCTATGCCCACTTTCTGGAGAGTTTTTATCAGAAATGGGTGTTGAATTTTGTCAAAAGCTTTTTCTGCATCTATTGAGATGATCATATGGTTTTTCTTCTTCAATTTGTTAATATGGTGTATCACATTGATTGATTTGCGTATATTGAAGAATCCTTGCATCCCTGGGATAAATCCCACTTGATCGTGGTGTATGATCCTTTTAATGTGTTGTTGGATTCTGTTTGCTAGTATTTTGTTGAGGATTTTTGCATCTATATTCATCAGTGATATTGGTCTGTAATTTTCTTTTTTTGTAGTGTCTTTGTCTGGTTTTGGTATCAGGGTGATGGTGGCCTCATAGAATGAGTTTGGGAGTGTTCCTTCCTCTGCAATTTTTTGGAAGAGTTTGAGAAGGATGGGTGTTAGCTCTTCTCTAAATGTTTGATAGAATTCACCTGTGAAGCCATCTGGTCCTGGACTTTTGTTTGTTGGAAGATTTTTAATCACAGTTTCAATTTCATTACTTGTGATTGGTCTGTTCATATTTTCTGTTTCTTCCTGATTCAGTCTTGGAAGGTTATACCTTTCTAAGAATTTGTCCATTTCTTCCAGGTTGTCCATTTTATTGGCATAAAGTTGCTTATAGTAGTCTCTTAGGATGTTTTGTATTTCTGCGGTGTCTGTTGTAACTTCTCCTTTTTCATTTCTGATTTTATTGATTTGAGTCCTCTCCCTCTTTTTCTTGACGAGTCTGGCTAATGGCTTATCAATTTTGTTTATCTTCTCAAAGAACCAACTTTTAGTTTTATTGATCTTTGCTATTGTTTTCTTTGTTTCTATTTCATTTATTTCTGCTCTGATCTTTATGATTTCTTTCCTTCTGCTAACTTTGGGTTTTGTTAGTTCTTCTTTCTCTAGTTTCTTTAGGTGTAAGGTTAGATTGTTTACTTGAGATTTTTCTTGTTTCTTTAGGTAGGCTTGTATAGCTATAAACTTCCCTCTTAGAACCGCTTTTGCTGCGTCCCATAGGTTTTGGGTCGTTGTGTTTTCATTGTCATTTGTCTCTAGGTATTTTTTTATTTCCTCTTTGATTTCTTCAGTGATCTCTTGGTTATTTAGTAACGTATTGTTTAGCCTCCATGTGTTTGTCTTTTTTACGTTTTTTTCCCTGTAATTCATTTCTAATCTCATAGCATTGTGGTCAGAAAAGATACTTTGTATGATTTCAATTTTCTTAAATTTACTGAGGCTTGATTTGTGACCCAAGATGTGATCTATCCTGGAGAATGTCCCGTGCGCACTTGAGAAGAACGTGTAATCTGCTGTTTTTGGATGGAATGTCCTATAAATATCAATTAAATCTATCTGGTCTATTGTGTCATTTAAAGCTTCTGTTTCCTTATTTATTTTCATTTTGGATGATCTGTCCATTGGTGTAAGTGAAGTGTTAAAGTCCCCCACTATTATTGTGTTACTGTCGATTTCCTCTTTTATAGCTGTTAGCAGTTGCCTTATGTATTGAGGTGCTCCTATGTTGGGTGCATATATATTTATAATTGTTATATCTTCTTCTTGGATTGATCCCTGGATCATTATGTAGTGTCCTTCCTTGTCTCTTGTAACATTCTTTATTTTAAAGTCTATTTTATCTGATATGAGTATAGCTACTCCAGCTTTCTTTTGATTTCCATTTGCATGGAATATCTTTTTCCATCCCCTCACTTTCAGTCTGTATGTGTCCCTAGGTCTAAAGTGGGTCTCTTGTAGACAGCATATATATGGGTCCTGTTTTTGTATCCATTCAGCCAGTCTATGTCTTTTGGTTGGGGCGTTTAATCCATTCACGTTTAAGGTAATTATCGATATGTATGTTCCTATGACCATTTTCTTAATTGTTTTGGGTTTGTTTTTGTCGGTCCTTTTCTTCTCTTGTGTTTCCCACTTAGAGAAGTTCCTTTAGCATTTGTTGTAGAGCTGGTTTGGTGGTGGTGAATTCTCTTAGCTTTTGCTTGTCTGTAAAGCTTTTGATTTCTCCATCAAATCTAAATGTGATCCTTGCCGGGTAGAGTAATCTTGGTTGTAGGTTCTTCCCTTTCATCACTTTAAGTATATCATGCCACTCCCTTCTGGCTTGCAGAGTTTCTGCTGAGAAATCAGCTGTTAACCTTATGGGAGTTCCCTTGTATGTTATTTGTCGTTTTTCCCTTGGTGCTTTCAATAATTTTTCTTTGTCTTTAATTTTTGCCACTTTGATTACTATGTGTCTCGGCGTGTTTCTCCTTGGGTTTATTCTGTATGGGACTCTCTGCGCTTCCTGGACTTGGGTGGCTATTTCCTTTCCCATGTTAGGGAAGTTTTTGACTATAATCTCTTCAAATATTTTCTCTGGTCCTTTCTCTCTCTCTTCTCCTTCTGGGACCCCTATAATGCGAATGTTGTTGCGTTTAATATTGTCCCAGAGGTCTCTTAGGCTGTCTTCATTTCTTTTCATTCTTTTTTCTTTAGTCTGTTCCGCAGCAGTGAATTCCACCATTCTGTCTTCCAGGTCACTTATCCATTCTTCTGCCTCAGTTATTCTGCTATTGATTCCTTCTAGTGTAGTTTTCATTTCAGTTACTGTATTGGTCATCTCTGTTTGTTTGTTCTTTAATTCTTCTAGGTCTTTGTTAATCATTTCTTGCATCTTCTCAATTTTTGCCTCCATTCTTATTCCGAGGTCCTGGATCATCTTCACTATCATTATTCTGAATTCTTTTTCTGGAAGGTTGCCTATCTCCACTTCATTTAGTTGTTTTTCTGGGGTTTTTTCTTGTTCCTTCATCTGGTACATAGCCCTCTGCGTTTTCATCTTCTCTATCTTTCTGTAACTGTGGTTTTTGGTCCACCGGCTGCAGGATTGTAGTTTTTCTTGCTTCTGTTGTCTGCCCTCTGGTGGTTGAGGCTATCTAAGAGGCTTGATGGGAGGCTCTGGTGGTGGGTAGAGCTGACTGTTGCTGTGGCGGTCAGAGCTCAGTAAAACCTTAATCCACTTGACTGTTGATGGGTGGGGCTGGGTTCCCTCCCTGTTGCTGTGGCGATCAGAGCTCAGTAAAACCTTAATCCACTTGACTGTTGATGGGTGGGGCTGGGTTCCCTCCCTGTTGGTTGTTTTGCCTGAGGCAACCCAACACTGGAGCCTACCCGTGCTCTTTGGTGGGGTTAATGGCAGACTCTGGGAGGGCTCACGCCAAGGAGAACTTCCCAGAACCTCGGCTGCCAGTGTCCTTATCCCCACGGTGAAACAGAGCCACCACTCGCCTCTGCAGGAGACCCCCCAACACCAGCAGGTAGGTCTGGTTCAGTCTCCCCCAGGGTCACTGCTCCTTCCCCTGGGTCCCGATGCACACATTACTTTGTGTGTGCCCTCCAAGAGTGGGGTCTCTGTTTTCCCCAGTCCTGTCAAAGTCCTGCAATCAATTCCCACTAGGCTTCAAAGTCTGATTCTCTAGGAATTCCTCCTCCCGTAGCCGGACCCCCAGGTTGGGAAGCCTGACGTGGGGCTCAGAACCTTCACTCCAGTGGGTGGACTTCTGTGGTATAAGTGTTCGCCAGTCTGTGAGTCACCCACCCAGCAGTTATGGGATTTGATTTTACTCTGATTGCGCCCCTCCTACCGTCTCACTGTGGCTTCTCCTCTGTCCTTGGACATGGGGTATCCTCCTTGGTGAAGTCCAGGGTCTTCCTATCAATGATTGTCCAGCAGCCAGGTTTGATTCTGGTGCTCTCGCAAGAGGGAGTGAGGGCACGTCCTTCTACTCCGCCATCTTGGTTCTGGGGTGGTGTTTTGTTTCACCCAACAAAACAACGGGTGATGGCTACTGCAGAACTTGGAGTTATTTTCCCTTGAGAGAACCATGGTGGACTGGATAGAATCAACCAGCTGAGTCTCTTCAGGCAGGTGCTTAACTTTTATGCGAGGGCTCTAGAGTTCAATAATTCATGCTCATGCAGCCAGCAGCCAGCAGCAAGCAGATGGCATTCAAACTCTATTCAGATTTTGATTATAAAACATCACCCCAAATGAGTTTTATGATGGAAAAACATACTAGATGACTTCAGAGGGATGAAAGAGAAATCAGGGCTTTGACGTCAAATGAACAGAAGTCAGTCTCGGGGCCACTGTACATTGGCTGTGTGACTTTGCCTGAAGGTTGAACGTCTCAGAACTTCTGTTTCTTCATCGATAAAATGAAAATAAACCTACTTCACAGGGCTTTGAGCTCATATAAATGAGACAGTATTGTACATGGAAAGTGCAGTAGTGCAATAATGTAAGACAAATTTCTATGGCTTGCCAGAAACACAATAAATGTTAATTTCCTTCCCCTCTTCAGATTCTTTCTCTCTCCTTCCCCACCCCCACCCTCTTTACAGCATGGAAGCCAATGTTTTGTATAAGTATGAATGTAGAACTGAGAGTAAAAGGGGAGAATGAAGAAAAAAGGTGATGAAAAGAATCTTCATGTTAAAAATAGAATTTATAGTTTGCTTCCACAATAGTTTATCTCAACTGAGGGGAGATAGAGAAAAGATGAAGATGGTCAGGCAATTAGTACTATCTCAGGGTTTCAAAGTTTATGCCTCTTCAAAGAGATTTAAGCATTTTGTGCAGTTTTAGTCTAATATACTTGCTCAATAGTCATTAAAATACATAAGCCACCTTGTATGGGAATGTCTTCCAGAAAAGAAAGGAAAAAAGCAGCTTAGCCATTTACAAAACTACATCAAATCTCCATTTTAGTTAGAATAAGATATAACTCAGACCAGCGGCATCAAACTTGGATGGATGGGAGAGCTTGATAAAAATGCAGCTACTTAAACTGCCCTCTAAGAGATTCTGGTCAAATTGGTCAGGGATGGGGTCCAAGAGTCTGCATTTTTTACATTTCCCGAGATTCTGATCTAGGTAAACCACAGACTTCATTTTGAGAAACACTGGTTGAGTGGTTAAGAGCTTGGGCTTG
The DNA here is from genome assembly GCF_965194825.1 of Balaenoptera physalus. Lineage (NCBI taxonomy): Eukaryota > Metazoa > Chordata > Mammalia > Artiodactyla > Balaenopteridae > Balaenoptera > Balaenoptera physalus. Next base: position 54,984,341 of record NC_138890.1, on the reverse strand, counting down.
AGAATAGACATACTTGAGCTCAAATTCTAAAATCTACCACTTTCTAGCTTCATGAACTTTGGCAAATTTTTAACCTCTCTGATCCCCAGTTTTCTAATCACAGGTTGTTGTGAGAATTAAATACAATATATTGTGGAGTGCTTAGCACAGTATCTGGTACATAGGAGGAAGCACTCAATAAATATTAGCTATTGATATTATCATTATTATGCAAAGTCAAAGGAGCTTCACTCCCTCTTTTCCTAATTTTTTCATTCTTCCTTCCTTTTCTTTCTTTTCCTTTTATGAATCCAAAATAAAAGTGTATTAGGCAAGATGGAAGTTTATTCAGATTTCAGACACAAGTCTGGAAGTAAAGTAGTCCAGGACTTGCCTGGCAGCTCTGCAACCCAGACTACTTTCTCCCCTTTTTAGGTGTGACCCTTATCCTCATTGTTCAAGATGGCAGCTAGAGTGCCAGCAATCGTGTCTGCATCCCACATAGCAAAATGGAGGAAAGAAAAAGAAAGTCAGTCTCTCTCAGTAGGGACACTTCCTAAAATTTGCTTATATCCCATTGGCCAGATGTAGCTGCCAGCAAGCCTGGCAAATGTGACCAGTGTGTGCCAGGTGCTCATATACCCATAAAAATGTGATTTATATCACAATGTAAAATTGGGAGAAGGCTTAGGGACAATTATTATTCCCTGATATGTCTAACCCTGGGAGTCTAACAGATTCAGATCATTCCCCAGAAATCCTCTGTTCTCGATCTGCTTCTACCTGCTTACTTCTCAGGTAAGGGAGTAGCTTCTCCAAAAGGTAGTTACGTGGTTTGTTGATCCCACTCAGCTAGGCTTATTTTCTTCCTAAATTCCTCCCATACCTTTCACTTCTTATCCCCCAGCTTCATTCATTTTCTTTTTACTATCCAATTGTAATAGACAGTATAATTTTTTCATTGTTGAAAAGTTAGAAGACACTGCAAAGCACTTAGGGAAACTTTTTTTTTTAATATTCAAAAATCTCATCACTTAGAAATAACCACTCTTAAAATGTTAGTATATAGCCATCTAGCATTTTCCCCAGGTAAAAAATATATATGTATATTTATAAAGAGAGCCTAGTCTATATAACTGTTTTTAATCTCTTCTATTATACTTAACAGTATATTATGAGTAACTCTCAGTGTTATTAATTATAGATCAACATCATCAGTTTTAATGACTGTAGGGTTTTCCATTGTATGGATGTATCATAATTTATTCAACTGATTCCATTTATCTACAACAGTGTGTTAAACCTCCTAGCACATACATCTTTGCTCATTTGTCCACTCGTTTCCCAAGGATGAGCTATGTTCCTGTGGTTTTCTAACTCCCCAGGGACCAGCAGAAACCCACTGCTCTGCTGCTGTCCCATCAGCAATATGATGCCGTTCAGGTCTTGTCTCAACCCTGAAGCTGCTTGAAATTCCTTTTCAAATGAACACTGCAGACTCTGAAGGTCCTTGAAGGTCCCAGCAAGACTGTCCCCAGCAGAGGGGAATACTCCACCCAATGGCCGAGGAAAGTACAAAATACAATACAATCACAGGTGACACTGAAGGGCTTTCTATAAAACCTAAGTTACTAGAACTTTCCATTTGTCAGACTGACCTCAAACAAGACCAAAGTGAGGCCATTTCTCTGTGGAGAAACCAATTTCAATCAGGAAAAGAAATGCATTTGACTGAAATAATTATTTAGACTGACAATCGATTTGACAAATGACAATTCTTTAGCTGATTTTTTTTTTAGGTGATGATTGATTTCTGACTGTTAACTCATCTTGGTTGTGCTTCCTAAAGATCCAAACACACATGAGGTTTACACTTTCTAGACAAGGCTGAAGACAAATTATAATGCATCACTCTCACATAGCACTTTCTATTTTCAGGGGGTTTTCACCTCAATTTTCTTGCCGTCAACACTGAGACCTACATTACGGTGTTAATTCTAAGAGGTGTCATTTATTGAGCACATACTATGTACCAAGCAATACACAGAATGCATTATCAATATTTTTTAGTCATCACAGCAACTCTAATGAGGTAGACATTCTATTATTACCCCATTTTATAAATGAATGTTGTTTAAGAAAGATGAAATAGCTTGACCACAGTCACACAAGAGCAAAGAGGTGGAACCAGAATTCAGAATCAGTATTCAGTTCCCAGAAAGAGTCACAGCCTCACTCAAGTTCACATAGTTGTGGAGTCAAGTCCAAAATCCTGTTCCCTGCATAGTGATTAAGAACAGGGTCTCTGGGCTTCCCTGGTGGTGCAGTGGTTAAGAATCCGCCTGACAATTCAGGGGACACGGGTTCAAGCCCTGGTCCAGGAAGATCCCACGTGCTGCGGAGCAACTAAGCCCGTGCGCCACAACTACTGAGCCTGCGGTCTACAGTCCGCGAGCCACAACTACTGAGCCCGCACGCCACAACTACTGAAGCCCGCGCCAAGAGCCCGTGCTCCACAACAAGAGAAGCCACCGCAATGAGAAGCTGGCGCACCACAAGGAAGAGTAGCCCCTGCTCGCCGCAACTGGAGAAAGCCCACGTGCAGCAACGAAGACCCAAAACAGCCAAAAATAAATCAATAATAAATAAATAAATAAATAAATGTATTTTTAAAAAAAAGAACAGGTCTCTAAAATCAGATTGTCAGAGTTCAAACCCCATATCTGCCATTTCCCAGCTGTGTCGCCTTAGGCAACTTCCTAAACCACTCTGTGCCTCAGTCACCTCATCTTAGAAAGGGGAATCATAGTGTCTATCTCAAAGGTTAAACAAGATGACCCACATACGGCACTTAGCACATAGGAAGTGCCCTGTATTTAGTTATTAATATGATCCCTTGTGTCCCTCCAGCCTCTAAGCCATACATATTTTATTGATCCATGACACTGCAGGTGCCGCGAGCAAAGGCCTTGTGCAACTACCGAGGGCAGAATCCCGGTGACCTGAGGTTTAATAAGGGAGATGTCATCCTCCTCCAGAGACAGTTGGATGCGAACTGGTACCAGGGGGAAATCAATGGAGTCAGTGGGATCTTCCCAGCCAGCTCCGTAGAGGTCCTCAAGCAGCTTCCCCAGCCACCCCCACTCTGCCGGGCCCTCTACAACTTCGACCTGCGCAACAAGGACAAGAGTGAGAACCAGGACTACCTGACCTTCCTCAAGGTAAGATTCTGGGCAGCTACCAAAGTCACCAGTGACCGCATAAAGACTGGCAGAACCTCGAGTTGTTTGTTTAATATTTGCTGATTTTTTAAAATTATATTTTATCCATAAATGTATAAATCTGTGCCTATATATGTAATGTGTATGTATAATTCAAACATATGGTAGTAAAGTCGCCAGAGAAATCTAATAGGAGTTTGATGGGAATCCTCAAACCTTTTCTACTGCAACTGCAAAACTAAGTATCTGTACACTCATTCATTCATTCTACAATCACTTTTGAGCACCTGTTCTTTGCAGACACTGGGGAGACAGCATGAACAAGTCACAGCACCTACCCTCAGGCAGAGGAGTGAGAGAGACAGACACTTGGACAGAAGATTACAGACACAGTTTAACAGCGTGCTGTGTAGAACTACAGATCTTACCTCTTCATTGTGTATCTGCAGGGGTATTCTCGCTGACCAAGTTCTGATCACCTAGTACTACTCATTTACAACACTCTATTTTGTTTGTAAACACTGCATTCAAAACACTCCAAACAACAAAATAACATAATAATATCTTTACACATAAAAATCACCTCTTACAAGATATATTTTCCAAACACATTAGTTACCCTAAGGTTTTTTCCCTCTCTTTTTTTTTTGGATGATTCTTCAGCATTTGCAAGTAAGGACAAGTCTACTAAAGTCTAGACTACAACCATCCCTCGGTATCTGAGGGGGATTAGTTCCAGGACACATTGATTCCTGAAGATGCAGAAGCCGCGGACATGGAGGGTCGACTGTACTTTAAGTCATTGTATTCAGTACTTATTATTCCCTAAACATTTGAAATCTCTCTTAGAAACTAAAGTTGGGGTGATTTTCATTCTTTGCTACTTATGATAAGTAGATCAAATACAAGTACAAGTGGCACTGCTACAGTAGCTCAGGAAAGGTCTTTTGTTTTGTAAAACATTTTTATTCCATCACTACTGCAAATGAGATTTACTTCAGATTCACTCAAACTAGATAACCCCACTGTCCTCCATATTTTGAAATACTGATCTTTGTTATTGTCTTAGCACCTCAGAGTGAGTCCCCTAAGGAATGTCATTCTGTAGCTGACCTGTAAATTTTATACTTTGACTACAGCTGGAGAAGGGCCGTTCAATTCCACAGGCGTTTATTGAGTATTTACTTTGTGCCAGGCATTAGACACTAAGCTCTAGGGACACAGCTGGAAGAAGACATAGGCAGGAAGCAATACCTGCTTTTTTGCCCTTTTCTGGGAATTTGCAAACTGGGACACTTACCCACCTGCTTGTTCATTCATTGAATCCATCTATGTGCCAAGCTGTCCACTGGGGATAAAGTGATGAGCCATTATCCCTGTCTTCACGAAGCCAGCAGTCTACTGGAAGGAACAGACACATAAATGGGAAATTAGGACAGAGGACCCAGAAGAGAGGATTTGATCCCTTCTGGAAGGCCACTGAAGGCCAAGACTACACTAGGATATCTCATGGTCTTCCTAAACTCAGCATGTCCAAAAAAACTCAAGATCTTCTCTCCAGAAGCCTTTATTCCTAGTGTTTTCTGTCTCAGTAAATTTTTCAGTTCATTCACACATGCATTTATTCATTCATGCATGCATGCATTCAAGAAATATTGATTGTTTAAAAACTGTGAATCACTATGTTGTACACCTGAAACTTATATCATACTGTACATCAACTATACCTCAACAAAAATAATTCAAAAAAAGAATGATTGGTTGACTGCTATAGGGCAGCCGCTATATAAGGTCCTAGGGACAAAAATGAACAAAACAGATACAGGCCCTGCACACATGAAGTTTATGGTCTGATGGGGTGGACAGGCATTAAAGAAATCATAACCTATAAATATGTAATTACAGGTTGTAATAAGGACAGAGAAATCTAAGAAAAGGTATAATGCAGTAATGGATTTAGATTTGGATTCTTTGTATTACTAAGGGGCATAGATCAGAAGATCAGAGAGATCAGTGGATGAATATTCAGATTTAGATTGATAACAGGTACAGACATGGAAAGGTATTCCTGATGTGATATTAAGTGAAAAATCAATGTATCCTATATGATTTCATTTGTAAGAAATACAAAATAAGCCAAATGAATGTATTTGCTAGGAGTCAGAGTAGTGGCTACCTCTTGCTATGTGACAGGAAAGAGTACTAAAGAGCCATCTTGGTGCTGGAAGTATTTTATATCTCTTACTCTGGGTTGGGGTTTTGTGGATATATTCAATTTAAAAAATTCATCAGGCTTTACATCTAAAATGTTTGTACTTTATTGTATGCCTATGTACATTTTCTGAAAAGTTTTTAAAAATCAGTGTGTCTCTATGTACATATATTTTATCCTCATAGAAAAGAATCTGGGGGAAAATGTGTTAACCAAGATGTTAACAGTGGTTGTATCTATATTGTGATAGAATTCTTTCTTTGTTTTGCTTATCTGTGTTTCCAAATGTTTCTACAAATCTCCATATAACCTTTGGTAATAAGAAACATTCAAATAAAAAGACACTTTATGTTTGATACATTAAAAATTGAATAGGGGGACTTCCCTGGTGGCTCAGTGGTTAAGAGTCCGCCTGCCATTGCAGGGGACACAGGTTGAGCCCTGGTCCGGGAAGATCCCACAGGCCGTGGAGCATCTAAGCCTGTGCATCACAACTACTGAGCCTGCGCTCTCGAGCCCACGAGCCACAAGTACTGAAGCCCACGCACCTAGAGCCCATGCTCTGCAACAAGAGAAGCCACCGCAATGAGAAGCCCGCGCACCACAACGAAGAGTGGCCCCCGCTCACTGCAACTAGAGAAAGCCCACGCGCAGCAACAAAGACCCCACGCAGCCAAATAAATAATTTATAAAAAAAAATTTTTTTGAACACTGAAAAGCGTTCAAAATCAGAATGCAATTCATTCTTCCTTTTGCTAAGCCAAAAGTCTATCTCCCTACCTCTTCCATCTTGGTTTCTCCATCAGATTAATTTAAATGAAAAGCCCAGATTCTGCTGGTGATGGAAAATTAGAGACATTTCCAAGTTTTCCTATTGGATTTCTTCGATGCTCCAAATTATTTCTACTCCTCTTTTGGTCTTGGTGACCCAAATACTGCCCCCTTTTTTTTTTTTTTTAAAGTATTTATTATTTTATTTATTTTATGGCTGTGTTGGGTCTTCGTTTCTGTGCGAGGGCTTTCTCTACTTGTGGCAAGTGGGGGCCACTCTTCATCGCGGTGCGCGGGCCTCTCACTATCGCGGCCTCTCTTGTTGCGGAGCACAGGCTCCAGACACGCAGGCTCAGTAATTGTGGCTCACGGGCCCAGCTGCTCCGCGGCACGTGGGATCTTCCCAGACCAGGGCTCGAACCCGTGTCCCCTGCATTGGCAGGCAGATTCTCAACCACTGCGCCACCAGGGAAGCCTCGAAATACTGCCCTTTATGGAGAAAGATTATTTTAGTGGAAGATTTTGTAAATAAATTGTGAAAGAGTTACATTCCTTGCACCTTACACCATCTGAGACTCCAAGCTGATCTCCACGGAAGGCTTTCAGCACCTGAAAACTGACAGTAAATGCTAACCAGGAGACTTTCTCTCTTTCAGGATGATATCATCACTGTGATCAGCCGAGTGGATGAGAACTGGGCAGAAGGCAAGTTAGGAGATAAAGTCGGCATCTTCCCAATCTTGTTTGTAGAGGTACGTGTCTATCAAGTCTACATCTGATTCGAGCTTACTCAGAATTATACATGTGCTACAGTGATGCCTGAGAGTAATTCCTATTTGATATGAGGCTTATTTCAGGACTAACTAAAGTCTTGAAAGAAAAGATGCTAGATGATAATACCCATTTCTGGCAAGAGTGTGGGAAAGGGCCTTTTCATTCTGCTGATAGGAGTACAAATTGGTGCCATCTCTCGTTTCCAGACTCAAACTCCTATCAAGGACGTTGAAAATGTACATTTCCTTTGAGTCATTAATTCCACACCTGAGAGTTCATTATAATGAAATATTAAAACAAGTATGCAAAGATATGTGTACAGAATGTGCAAAAATATTCATTGTAGCATTGTGCATAGTGGTGAAAAACCAGAAATAATCTAAAACTCAACAATAAGGATTTAGTTTTTTAAAATCATGGTGATGGAAAAATATATACCCATTAAAAATAATGTTAAAGGAGAATACTCAATATCATGGAGTATCTGGTATTATGGAAATATGTTTGTGATTTATTAAGTAAAATAAAGTTTAATGTTTATAAAGTTTCAGATTTAGAAGATGAAGTTCTGGAGTTCTATTACAATGTGGATAAAATTAACACTACTGAACTGTATACTTAAAGATGGTTGTTATAGTAAATTTGGTTATGTGTTTTTTACCACAATTAAAAAAAAATTAACTTCTTGAAACTAGCTTTGTAAATACATATGTGTATATATAAATGGATAAAGGGCTACAAGAATAGGTACCAAGGTATTAACAGTGGTGATCACCAGATGGTGAGATTCTAGATAATTTTCATGTTCTTCTGCTGACTTGTGTTTTGTAAATCTTCAGAAATGAGCACATATTACTTCTATTGTTTTTTTAAAATCTACTTTGAAAAAAAAAGAAAGAACACATGCTAGGCTGTCTACCTATTTCTCCAGTATAGTAATATAACCTATAGCCCCTAACCTCTCTAGCCATCACCCTCTCCCCAGCTTGAAGCAGGTCATTACACATTTAAAAGAGAGGCTTCATTGTTTAACTGCACTTATTGGGCGCTTACCAGGCATAAAGCATTAAAAGCAAGCAGTACTGAGCTATAAAAGAAGTAGAAGGTATGCTCCCTGCCCTCTAGGAGGGTGGGATGAAACAGAACAGAGGCAGAGTTGGAAAGAAGGGACCAGTTCTACCATTCTTAAGAGCCGAAGCAGGTTCTGAAGTGAATGGTGTGCCCAGAACACTGCCCAGCTGTCAAAGTTCCCTCACCCTCTCATCTCAATCTGTATGGAAGGAATGAAAGATGGAAGGGAGGGGAAGAGGAATGGCCCAGAGAGGCTGGTCTTCCTCCTTTCTCCACTAAATGATCGTGCTTTTTCTCTTGTTGAAGCCCCTTACAGGTACACCCACCCAATTCTCTCTACGTGTTCAACTTCACTCATTTTATGAGGCTCAGCTAGAAATCTTCTTTTTCCATAAAATTCCAGCAACTAGTTGAATACTCAGTTGTCTCTTTCTTTTCAGAACACCTGATGGGTGTGTGGCTTGTACTTCACAGGCTAGCCCAACACAGAGCAGGTACTTCATAAAAAAAATTAGCTTCACAAGTGAAAATGAAAAAAATATTTGGGAGGTGGTCTGACTGACCAGGAAAAAAATTCAGAGAACAAACCTTTCAACATGACCCTGTCCTAAATATATATTCAATCATTCAACTTATTTTTCATTGAGTGCCTGCCATGTCAGGTCCTGTGCTAAGTTCCAATGACACAAGACAGATATGAGTCCCTACTTTCAAGGATTGTAGGGTCAGACATGAATAAGTAATTATAAGTGTGATAAATGATGCAAAGAGTGAAGGAGAGGGAGCTATTGGGGGGAGGAGAGTATGGTGTTCAACTTACCTCGGTAGGGTGTTGGCAAATGCCTTGTAAGCCAAGATCTGACAAATGATGAGGAGTAAGCTTGGAGGGAAGAGTGTTTTAGGGAATGGAGGTAACGTGTGCAAAACTCCTGCAGGATGAGGAAGTGTGGTGCCTCCAAAGGACCAAAGAATACTAGAGCTGGAGCTTAGAGAGTAAGAGAGAGACAAAAAAAAAAAATGAAGCCAGGGAAGCAAATGGGACACAGACCGCAGGAGACTTTGTAAACCTTCCTGCATTAGTCAGGATGAGCTAGGTTATGCTATGGTAATAAACAGCCCCCGTATCTCTGGCTTCACAAAGAAAAAGTTATTTCGAATCCATATTACATGTTCGGCACAGAATGGTGAGAGGCTGTGCTCACACAGTCACTGAGGAGCCCAGACTGATGAGGCCGGGCCATCTTGTAGCCGCGCCATGTGGAACACATGGACTTCCTAGGTTTCATGGCGGGGAAGAGTAAAGAAGAGTGAGTTGTGCATCAGCAAAGGCCTCAGCTCTGTGACATTTGTCACTCCCACTCATAGTCCATTGGCCTGCACCAGTCACCTAGTCCCACCTGGCTTGAAATCAGCTGAGAAGTGTAGGGGACTACTTGGAATATTTGCTGAGCATCATGACCTCTGCCGTATCATAAGGAGTTTGGACTTGACCCAGAGGTCAGAAGACACCACTGAAAATTTTAAAGTAAGGCAGTGACTCCATCAGATTTGGGTTTCTTAAAGATTGCTCTGGATGCAGTGGGAAGAAGAATTTGAGGAGGAGGGATTAAAAAAAGCAGAAAGATCAATTAGGAGGCTACTACATGGCTCAGTTAGAAAATGACTGTAGCTTTGACTAGTAGACTGGAAACAACTGGACAGATTCCAGGACCTCTTAGGAGGCAGAGCCACAGGAGCGGGGGATAGGGGCGAGGAAGTGGTCAAGGATCACGCCCCACTTTCGGATTTGTGTGCCTAGGTCAGTGGTAGAGCCGTTTGCTGGATCAAGCAACATATGCTGAAGAGGAACGATTACGACGTTTGGGAGATAACCGTTAAGTCTCCAAGGACAGAGATGAGCTACAACTAATCCTAGTTGGATACATAGGGGGTGCTTAAATTTTTGCAGACTAGAGCTTGCATGGTCCCCTGTATTATTTCAAGAAGCTTCTTCATAGGTCTGGGGAAAAAAGGCATCACTGATTTCATTACCCATTTCTGATCCTTTTTTCCCAAAACTTCTACATTTAATGATTATTCATTTGGATACTCTCCCCACTGCTCCACCTCTAAAATTAGTGATTACAAGAACCCTCACAATCATCATCAAACTAGCCATCGCTTCATTTGTTCTCCTAATTGCTAGGAGGGGAAAAGATAATCAAGTGGTTGCTCTAATCTGGGAACCTGGTTTTCAAAAATTACTTGAACTCTATATTGAGCTTTTTAAAGGAGTACTTAAAATTTGACTCCAGTCATTTCATTAAGACCAGCACTTGCTGAGAACCCTTTAAATAAGTTTTGAACTACCAGCGCCGTGCAAAGCAATTGGAAGGAAGGAGAGCTTTCTTCTGAGAGTGAGGTGGGGCTTTTTTGGCATAAACAGGATTTTTCTTGTTAATGTATCATTTGACTTATTGAATTGCACCTGGGTAAAAGGTGGTAAAACAAACGCGGAGCTTATGCCCGTTCTTGTCAGGACTTCTCCAGCGGGGCCTGCCTGGGTTATATGAACCTCGCTCAGCCCAGTGAACCTCAAGGATATTGTTTCAAATGAGTGGGTGCAAATTGAAGAGCTCTGCAGTCCTTCCCCGACTGAGCTATTAATCACCCTGGCAGAGGACAGGGAAGACCTAGAGTCACACGGGGCTCTTTGTCTGTGTTGCTGACGGAAACACTCACGGTATTGCTCACCTGGGGGCAGAACAATTAGGTGAAGGCAGAAAAAGAAATTAACTTATTTCATCGTGGCTATGAATGACCAGAAAGAACTTTACTCATTCAACTCAGCGTGTATTATCGTCTTACTGGGTGAACAATGGCGGGATGCGTGCTCTGGGGGAACATGAGACATGGTCCAGGCTTCCATCAGAAGCGCCCTAAATAATTTCAGTAATTTCCCAGTTGATCTCCCTCCTTCCGGTCTGGCACTTCTGAATAGCAGCCAGAGTGAGCTTTTTATGTATTTATTTTTATTTACATACAGTAAAATTTGCTCTTTTTGGTGTCTCTGCATTCCGATAAATGCATACAGTATAACCACACTACCATCAAGATATAAAATAGTTCCAACACCTGCCAAAAACTACAAGGGCAGGCTGCCTCTTGGAAGTCTGCTCCTTCCCTGACTGCAACCCCTGGCACCCACTGACCTGTTTTCTGCTCCTGCAGTTTTCCTTTTCCAGAATGTCACAGAAATGGAATCATATAGAATGTAGCCTTTGAAGTCTGGCTCCCTTCACTTAGCATAATGCCTTTGAGGTTCAGCCATGTGGTCGGGTGTATTGGTAGCTCGTGCCTTTTTTTGGTTGAGTCATGGTCCACGATGCGGATGTGCCGGAGTCTGTCATCCATTCGCCGATTGAAAGACATTGTGATTGTTTCCAATTGTTTGGCAACTATCACTAAAGCAGCTATAAACATGAGCATACCCATTTTTGAGTGAGCCTGAGTTTTCATTTCTCTTGGGTAATTACCCAGGAGTGGGATTGCTGGGTCAGACGCTAAGTAGGAAGCGGCCAAACCGTAGCATGAGCTTCTAAATAAAAGCATACATCAGATCATGTCACCCTTCCACCTAAATCCTGCCAAAGGCTTCCTGTTACACTCAATAAACTCAGAGCCTCCCAGCCTTATGTGATCCAGCTCTTGCCTGTCTCCATGGTCTCCTCTTTACCACCTGCCCCTCACTCACTCTGGTCCATCCTTCTTTCTAGTTCTTTCACATCTTTTTCTCAAACAGGCTGAGCTTTCTCCCTCTTCGGGATCTTTCCACTAGCTTGCGATCCCTCTCCTGGCATGTTCTCATGCCTGTCTTCACATGGTTCGTTCCTTCTTGGCATCTGTGTCTCAGCTTGAATGTCACCTTCTCAGCAGGTCTTCCTTGACAGCCCCCCACCAATCTAAAGTAGCCGCCTCCCCCAGTCACTCTCTGACACATGAGAGCATTTATTACCGCCTGGTCTTTTCCTGTTTGGTTGTTTACATGCTGGCTCTGCCATTTATGTCACCCCTTCAGCTCTCTTGTCTTTAAAGTGGGCATAATAATGCCCCTTCCCCTACTTGATGCTTTCTTTTCACAATATTACAAGCTTCTGGCGGCATCTTTTTTAAAATTTTCTATCTCAACTATATTAATCATCTTAATCATCCTCACATTGTTATTAAAAAGTTCTTAAAGGAAGAAAAAGTTCTTAAAGGAGCAAACTCCCTTTTACCTCTACAGGTGAATCTCTAAATTAGAATGAGACACGTGCTTTTAGAGGGCAACTGGTGACAATCATCATGATGGAAATTTAAGTAACTGTCCTGGAAAGTTTGTTCACACAATCCCCTTTGTCAGCATATTTCCGATTTCTGAAGGCCATGAACTCACGGGGCCCTTGGTGGCAAGGGTACTCAAAATACAATACAGTCAGTGGTGGTGCTAGAGCTGGCTGGAGCTAGATGGCAAGGGCTGGGTGTTAGGTTTTCAGGAATCTTGCTAGCCAGTTGTTAAACCATTGGTAGATTTTTACACCACAGAGATCGGTACACTCTACAGATCGGGGTGAGGGGGGTCATTTGTTTGTTTGTTTTGTTTGTTTTTCTGATGTACCGGCACACCACTGACTAAGAGGTATAGAACAAGAGAGAATGGTGATGAGGTAAAAGTATTTAAAGGAAGTAGTAAAAGGTGGTCTTAGCCTTAGGTGATCCAGGGTCCTGAATGGACTTACATTCTGGTTAAACACTTATCAAACGTATGAACTTGAGCAATTTCATCCACTCATTATTCCACAAACACTCATCGAGCACCCACTCTGGGATACAGCAGAGAACACGCGTATAAGGCCTCTGCCCTCAGGCAGCTAACAGTCCAGCGGAGGAAAGGAGGATAAATGATTACGGTGTGGAGTGGGAAAGCATGGGGGCTGCAGGAACACCGAGAAGGGCAAACAAGCAAGTCAAGGGTGGAGGGGGGGATTCAGGGGTGCCTAGAGGAAGAGGGAAGGGTCCCCCAGGTAAAGGAGGCTGGGATGATGCTGAGAGAGACGGGAAAATCAGAGCAGACTATCATGGCTTGTTTTAAATTCTTCAGACCTCAATAAGAGTTGTACCTACGTTGCAGGAGAGTTGTGAGAATTGATTGATATAGTAAAGGAATTGGGATATATTGATAACAGATGGAAGCTGACCAAGGAATGACAACTGAGGCGGTGGCATCTGAGCCTGCTTCAGACTAGCCTGGGTAAGACACAGCTGCTCACACGAGATCAGGATGACTAAATTCTCATCAGACCTTTTGTCTTTTCAGCCAAACCTCACCGCAAGACACCTCCTAGAGAAGAACAAAGGCCGTCAGTCATCCCGCACAAAAGGCATGTCCCTGGTGTCATCGTCCAGAGGCAAGGCGACCAACACACCCACACTCCGAAGGGGCCCGGGGTCCAGGAGGAAGGGGCCCGGGCAGTTCTCCATCATGACAGCCTTGAACACCCTCAACAGGATGGTGCACTCTCCCTCGGGGCGCCATATGGTGGAGATCAGCACCCCAGTGCTCATCAGCTCCAGCAACCCCTCTGTGATCACCCAGCACATGGAGAAAGCGGATGCTCCTCCCAGCTCCGTGGGGCAGGTAGGGAACAAACCCCTGGGATAAGGGTACCTTGGAGTTGGGCAAGTGACCCACACCGTGTCACAAGCAATATTGGATGTTTAGTACCTGCTAAGCCCCCATAATGCATTAATAACAACTAATGTTATCATGTGTCAGAGATGTCTATACATGATCTCATTTCATCCTTGAAACAGCCTGTGAGCTAGGTATTATTATTATTGTTGTTGTTGTTACCCCCATTTTACAGATGAGAAAACTGAGGTTTAGAGGAGGGGGGTTTGCTTTCCCTTGCTAAGAGCCATGGCATGGTTCCTGTCCCTTAGAGAACTTCCCTCCAAGGAGATAATGACATCTGTTTTCTGGGATCACAGTTTAACATTCACTGTTCCATCCTCCAGTAATGTATCAGGCATCACGTGGAAGGGAAGAAAAAGAAAGAAAAAGAAACTATGGGTTATTGGGTGTTTTCAGGACTAGCTATATACTTTGCAAGGCCCAGTGAAAAATGAAAATGCGGGTCAAAAATGATTAAGAATTTCAAGATGGCAACAGCAGAGCATCAGACCAAGTGACGGGCCCTTCTGAGCACAGAGCCCTGTGTGACTACACATGTCACACACCCTTGAAGCCAGCCCTGGTGGTTTTCATATGGAGCATTTAATAAGATAATGTATGTAAAGTGCTTAGCACAATGCCTGGCACATACTGAGTACCCAATAAGCATTAGCTCTTAATACTATTGTTATTAATACAACTGCTATTATTATTAAGCCTGGCCACTGAGTTGCCAACTGAAGGGAGATAAGCCAAGGGGCAGTCCTGGCAATCCAGAAGCAGAACTGCTTCTAACAGCATGAGGCTATTTAGGTTGAAGGATGCTTTAAAAGATGAAGGACCAGAGGTACAAGGCAAAGTGATTAAGAACTGCATGTCAGGTATTCTGCTATAAACACTCTCTGGATCCAGGCAGGTGACAACTTGAAAAGACAAACCTCAACTTGCACTGATGTAATTTTTATTAAGCTGTAAACCTTGTTTTTAAACATGAATCTCTACCTTGGGATTAAATGACTTAATTGGACTTTAATCCCTTTTTAACAAGACAAGGAGGAGGAGAAAGTCAAGGGTTCCTCAAAGACCTGTGTGCTGGTCTAAAAGGAAAACAATCACCTGCTACAGCACTTCAGACCTTATACCACTGTCTGCATCTCTAGGAGGCTGGCTGTTGATGTCATTCTGCCCGCCACTTGCACTGCATACACACTCACACACAATTACACTCTCCCCTCCCTATACACTCTCCTTGCATTAAAAAACTGTGAAATTCCCTTCCCTTCCCTATACACTCTCCTTGCATTAAAAAACTGTGAAACACACTCCATACACTTTTTTACAAGTACATACACATTTTGTGCCCCAAGTTCTACACCCCGTACACACACATACACACACATACATGCTCCAACATGGGAGCCTAGTGACTCACAGTTAAGCGAAAGACTAGCAGAATTTTTCTGAAACCATTCTTTCTAAATATATAGACATAGGTATACGAAGTACAGCCCACACTCAGTAGATCTAGGCTAGCTCACTCAGCTATAAGTTGGCTTCCCAAAGGATTTAACCAAGAGTCACTTTCCCTGTGCCTTTTTCATTCTTCTTCCTGGTCATTTACCTCATCAACAGAGAGGCTGGACCGAAGCAGAGAATCCTAGTAGGATTCAAAACAAGTAGTAATCCTTCCTAATGTTCACAAATCGTGAGAATTCCAAAGTGGCATATCCTATCCCCAGGGAACCACTGCACAGTACTGATAGCCTTTTCTCAATTCACATGGTGGTGGATTATAAGTATTTCTACATGTTTGCCCAGATGTTGTCAAAAACACACTCTTAAAATGCCCCACTTATAGCTACATCTAAAGATGAGTGGAAAGTTGAGCAAATGACAAGATCTCCTGCTTCCTTTTTCTCTAATATCCTTCAGAGCTGTGGTTGGGTCTAGCTTATCAAACCCCCCCTCCTTCCCCATCCCAGCACCTTTCATAGTACATAGTCCCTAGTAGGTGCTCAATAAATCAATGAATCAAGACATTTGGCTTAAACATCTAGGCAGATGGTGGTGGCGTATACATAGACAGGGAAGACTGGAGGAGGAATTGTTTCCTATAGAAAGATCACAGGTAAGTGTAATTCTTTCAACCAGTAGACATCTGTTGAGTGCTTACAATGTACTAATTACCAGATTGAGTCCTGGGGATTCTACTACCAAAGCATCAAGAACAGCAATAATAACCTCAAACATTTATTGAAAGTAAAAGAATTGATAGGTAGAAAAGGAAGGAAGGAAGGGAGGAAGGAAGGAAGGGAGGGAGGAAGGGAGGGAGGAAGGAAGGAATTCCTTCTTTGTTGCCAGTGTCCTGAGTCCTGCGCTCCATCCTAAAATATGGTAAGAGCCTTTGTAGGTGAGGTACTCTCACTTTACAGCGACGTAATTAAGGCCCCCAAGAAAAATGGTTTGGCCAAAGTTCCTATAACTAGTGAACAGTGAGAGTCTGTTTTGACCGTAGAATTGTGTGATTCTGGCCCATAAGCTCTTGTCACTATGCTTCGCCATTAAGAGAGACGTCATCAGGCAACACCGTTACATCAATGTAGTTTATCTTGAATGTCTGTAGCCTCCCTTTTCTTGCACGTCTTCACCTGACTCCAAGGCCTTCCAGCATTCTCTTCCCTGCCCACCCCTCAGTAAAGAATTTGCCCTAAGTCTTCTGCACCTCAAGAAGGTTTTCATTTACTATCACTTTGTTCCTTTATGAACTACCAACTGTGTCCAAGCATTGTGCACGGTACTGAAGGCACCAGGAGTAAGCTTTGGCCCCCAGGGAACTCACAGTCTAGCAGGGACACAGAAAATAAATGACTGACTACAGTGGAGTTAGGGCTTCCTAAAATGAGATGAACACCCTGATGGCACCCACACTGACTTAGGTGGTGAAGATACTTGGAATTTTACAACACAGAACTGTCGACAGAGAAAGTTACTTCCTTTCCAACTTTCCCCAAGCCTCTTGGTGATATCAGAAAGTCTTAGTTTGGTGCTAGTCTGTCTTTAACATCCTCTATCAGGTTTTGCTAATCTCCCTCTGTCAGGAAGAGAGAACAAGGCATCAGGCTCAGAGCTTTGGGCAAGCAATTGCCCATCTCTGAATTTCATTAACACTGTATGTTTTTTATCATGTTGTCGGATGTTATCCTCCATATCTTACAAGTGATACCAGTTCTTGTTCACAGAAGTCTATGAAAAATCTTTAATACTTTATTAAAATGTTAAAGCTTTTGTTTTAAAGAACAGTGAGTTAATAAAGGTACAAGTGATATGTGGATATGGCAAAAACCATGAAGATGGGACGCAATGCAGTTTAGAAAGCACCAGTCCAGAGTAAATACATGCATAATTAGAACGTGTAGGAAGTGCTGCGGAAGGAGAGAAGAGGGCATTTGTCAGCTTCAGTCATGTTCCCTGAGAGAGGGATATTTGAATATTTGAACATTGGTCCTTCTGTGACTGACGTGTAAAAAGTCCAGGAAAATTTTTTAGGGAAAAGCCTCTTTAAAGAATGTCCAGTCCCCACCAACTAAACGGAGGGGGCTTGGAGGAGCAAGGAGTAGGTCTCCTGAAAACACCTCTACAGAAACAATGAAGAGGTGGATTATCCGTCACCTCTTAAGCGCCAAAGGGTAGCAGTTCCTATCTTCTCACAGAGAGAAGCTGAAGCAAGGAATTCTGTTTTCCTGTTGTCATTGTGTCCTCCCACCCTTGGGAAACCACCTGACACATCTGGCTGGAACGTCAGGAAGTGACCTTAAAGGTGAACTTCGGACTAAAAACAATTGTGCTTGAAAATAATTCAGGATTAGACCTGAAGACTCTGAGTAGGTTCCGTGGGAAACTGCACTGCAGGAGGTTAAGAAGGAGAATTGGAACCAATGCCGTTGGCCTTTGGGGGAGTCCTGGAGATTATCTCTAGGTCTGCACTGAGGACGGCGACGCCTTAGAAGGAGAAGGAAAGTCAACTGCATGGGACACGAGTTAGAAAGAAGTCCGTCAGTAATGCCTCTTAAGGGAAGTCACCGTGCCAGGCCCACCCTGGAGATTCCAAAACTGACTTGTTCAGGATGTGGAGTCGGTTTGTCCCATCTCCCCACTCGCAGCACCATGAGGTGCTCTGGTTTTCTGTAACTCTAGCCTTCCAAAGACAGTCTGCTCCCCCAGTCTACGCACCCTCCCTGCCCAGGGAACTCAGCCTCTTCCTCCCTTGCCCCTCCCGCCACTGCCAATTCCTCCAGCCCCCTCCTTCAGCCCGCCCCTTCTCCTGTATCACGGGCCCAGGTGAGTGCAACTGCAGTGCAGCTATATAGAAAGCCTGTCATCATTCCAGAGTTCTCTCTTTCCCTCACCTTCTACATCCAGTTCGTCAGCAAGCTCAGTTTGCCACCTAAATTGCAATTGTTTCTATTCATTCCATCCCACTGCCTAAGTTTTGGTCCCCATCACTGCTTCAGCCTCTCCCTGGTCTCCCAGAACCTTGCTCAATCTCAACCCCTCACCCTGCCGACCCCCTCACCCCTACCCATTCTCCCAATCATAGCCTCCATACTCTTGAAAACCCAAATCTGTTTGGCTGCTTCTCCTCCCCAGACCACCAATGGTTCCCTACAGTCTTCAGAAGCGGCAATACCTGCCATTAACTAAGTGTCCACCAGGAGTCAGAAACTATCAATATGAGATGATTTACAGACATTATGACTATTCTCACAACTGTTCAGAGTAGGTGTTCATGTGCCCATTTTACCAAACAGAAAAGGTTTGGGACAGAAAAATTAGATAACTTGCCCAAAGTCTGAAAGCTAGAAACAGACCCAGGATTTGAGGCCAGACCTGTGCCCTCTCTCCTAAATGAATGAAGGCATTCTAAATCCTCCCTGATCTGACGGTAGCCTTCCAGCCTCCCCCCATGTCCCCCCCACACATGCACACACACAAGTTGCAGTGACCTACTCAACATCTGTAAGCATAGTGTATACTAGGCCACCTCTTGGCTTTTTGTGCTTGTACCCAGCATAGTGCCTGCATTACTCTGGGCAATGAACAAATGTTTGTGGAATAAGTAAATGCTGTTCCTCCTGGAATTTATTTTTGGTTCATTTGCCTGTCACTGTCACATCCATACCCCAAACCCTGTATGCATACCATTTCTTCAAGGAAACTTCTGCCACCCCTCTTCTGCAGAATTAATATCTTTCCCCTGTGTTCACATCACATTGTTTACACTTGTGTTCTTTGTACTATAAGCACCCCATATGTATCTTATCACCAGGCTTACTAGATTGAAAACTTGTTAGGGGCAGGGGTGGTGTTTTATTCATTTATGTTGCTGTTGACTTTCCAAAGCCCCAATCAAGTTTTCTAATAACATATTTTGCCTCAAGAATCAAAAACAAAGACAGAGGCCTCTGATTTACTTAAATAACTACCAATCCCTTTCCCCTCTTCTGATTACCCAGAAAATAAAAGAGGCAAGATAGAGAGGGGAAAGACAGGTCACTGAAATCATTCCTTATGATGTGATTCCCTCCCCCAGGCCTCCTCCATCCCATCCCAGGATGATAATATGGCAAGTCCAAGCATCTTTCCTGGGCTTCTGGGAAGATAAGCTGTCATGTGCCTTAGGGAATCCTGAGGTCTGTAAAGCTGACTCTCCTTTCAATCCAATATTCAAAATATTCTGAAGAAAATAATTTCTAGGAACTTCAACTATAAGTCCAGATCTCCTGTGTCCCTTTGTCTCCATCTTTCGTAGAAATCTCCCAACCCAACTTTACGGTACTCAGGACAGCCATGAGAGATGGTTTTTACTGAGTAGTAATATAATTTTTTTTTCCTTTGGACACAGTGTCAGTGCTAATGTATGTTTAAGATTCTTAGCTAATCCTCCTTCTAAGGTAATTTACAGAAATAAACTTCCCCTATGCTTATATTCTTATTTTGATTATCTTCCAATATAAATTTTTATCTTTACAATTTTCACACAACAAACCCCTGCTCACAAGTGAGGCTGTCAGAGCTCTCTTGAACTGGCCAGATTGGCCCCAAAGAGTCGTGAGTGAAAAGTGGGGCGGCGCCACTAAATCAACACCTGTCCCCTCAAACTGTTCTGTTCCATGTCATCACTATCTGCCCCAAAGTACCTTCTATGGGGCCTAACAGGTGCTTGAAATATGTTTATTAAATTTTCAAGAACGTACTCCTTGGGTGGAGACAGCCCCTTAGACTGTTCTCATACATTATCAGTTAATGCCTTAGCAGGAATTCCCTGGCAGACATCTGAAAGCAAAAAAAAAAAAAAAAAAAAAGACACAGGGTAGAACCAGAGGGCTTCTGCTGCCCTCTGCTCTGCCAGATCTCCTGGGTAAAGAACTCTCAGGAGCCACCTAGAGAAGCGGTGTTACGTACAGGGGAAACCACTCCAGCCTTAGACCCAGACACCTCTCCCCCGTCCCAGCAGTGAGACTTCTGACAAGTCTGTAGCCACTCTAAGCTTCAGTTTCCATCAAAAAAACAGGAATAACCCCTACCTCACAAGGCTGTCGGGAGTATCAAAGATGTAAAGTGGGTGTAAAGTGCTTGGCTCCCATTTTTATTATTTTTGTTATTATTGAAAATGTTAGCAGTCAAAATTTCTTGGTAGTCAGTTGCTAGATTTCTCTTCAATCACTCTCCTCCAGGTTTTTTGAACTTTTTTGTAACAGAAAATTTCAAACACATATAAAAGTTAAGAGAAGAACACAGTGAACCGTCCTGTACATATCACCCAGTCTCAGCAATTATCCACTCACAGGCCAATCTTATTTCAGTTATAACCCCACTCATGAACCAGCTCCTAACTGAGTTACTTTAAAGCAAAGCTCAGACATAATATCATTTCATCCATACACATCTCAGTACCTGTTTAAAAATTTCAGGGAGTATTTTCTTCCAAGAGTTTAACATAAGAGTGATCCCATTACCACACACTAGAAAATGGAAAATAATTTCTTAAAAACATTAAATGTTCAGTGTTCAAATGTCCATATTTGCCTTATAAGTTTTTTACAAGATGTTTTGTTTAAATGGCATCTAAATGAGGTAAACACCTTGCATTGGGTTGATATGTGTATTAGATTTCTTTTATTCTACAGGTCCTCTTGCTTTTGCTTTCTCTCTCTGTCTCTCTGTCTCTCTCTCTCTGTCCCTGACCCTCTCTCTCTGTCTCTCTCGTCCTTTGCCATGGACATGTAAAAAAAGCCAAGTCATTTCTCCTGTTGAATTTTCCACATTCTGCACATTCTGGGTTGAGCCTATGCAATGTTAACACATCCTCTCTACCATTCATGAGGAACCATTCATGACCATTGATTCGGGGCTGCAAAATGGTGACATTCCAAATCTATCATCCCTCTTGAATTTTTTTTTTTAATATTTATTTATTTATTTACTTATTTGGTTGCGTCAGGTCTTAGTTGCGGCTTGCAGGCTCCTTAGTTGTGGCATGCAAACTCTTAGTTGCTGCATGCATGTGGGATCTAGTTCCCTGGCCCGGGATCAAACCCAGGCCCCCTGCACTGGGAGTGTGGAGTTTTAACCACTGGGCCACCAGGGAAGTCCCCCCTCCTGAATTTTTTTAAGCTGCAATGCTTCTATAAGATTGACTACTACCTTCTAAGAGCTGATGATGTGTAAGATCCTATACTGTGAGTTTTAACTAAATTATTTCACAATGATCTCCAAACTTTCATATCATGGGCCCTCAGCATATACTGGGGAATCCAAAGTTCATGTCTTAACCACTATATATTTATTCTCTCCCCACCCGCCCCGTGTTTCTCTTTCTCTCTCTTCCTTGTTTGTTCCCGGGCGTTTCCCTAGTTCAAAGACAGGACTCATTTCTCACCACCTTCTCTCCTGGTGTGTTTGCCATCACTGAACTGCTACTCCTTTTTCCACTGGCCGCTGCCAGCTGGGCTAATCTCCCCTGCCTGCCTGTGCCAGTCTCCTTGTTTACAGCCTTATCACTGCCCTCAGGCCGGCCTCCTCATCCTGGCCCCATCAGCCGTGTGTTCACCCTCCTGCCCCTCCTGAGGACTGGTTCCCACAGCTGGGCTAAGACCAGGAGGAAAAGACCAGGTTTCTTCAGCCTGGAGAAGAAAGGGCTTCAGGGTTGCTGTGGGAATAGAAGTTGACTTTATTTTTCCAAACGTGGGTTTACAGACTGGTTTTGTGTTCCTGTGTCTGGAAGAGGAAAGGAACATAAATCAGCACATGAAGGATTTCATGAGGAACAGGGACAAATCTCTCCCATCACACAGATTGTTAGAAACTAAGTACGGAAAATGCTGAAGGAGCCTATGGGTGCTGCTGTTGGATTTTGGGGTGGTTTTTATTTTTCCCTGTAGAGGAAGGCAGCTTAATATAAACAGAAGGGCTCTGAGTCAGCCTAAGCTTCATGCCACGGCTTTGCTACCTAATAACTAAGTGACAGTGAACTAAGTACCTTACCCCATCGAGCCTCAGCATCCTCATCTGCAAAATGGGTAGGTCCTTCCCTGCGAGGTCTTTTCAGGGATTAGCCATAACTCGGTAAGCTGCCGCCATTGCTCTTACCTGCTTGCCTCCAAGCAGAGTGTTTAGAATATATCATCATCGGTGTGACTGAGGAGAGCCCCTGGCTTAAATCGGGCATCGAGCCAGACAACTTCCAAGATCTAGGTGACCCTTCCAATCTGAATTCCCTAAGGTATATTTTTCACAACTCCTGGCCAACATGGGGGTGATCTTGTCTCATTTTATATGTGAGAAAATTGGCAGGAAAAGGTAATTCCATAACAGAGTCCACGTCTTCCTCCAAAATCAAATAAACTAACTGTGGTTTAAGACCAAACTAAGAGTCCTTTTACTGCATCGTTTAATGCCTCATCTGTGAGCCACATGGTCCCAGGCTGCAAGAGTGATCATTAGTACAAGACAGGTGCCATCACTACCTGATGTGCCATGATGTCACCAGTGAGGCCTAAGAATCTGATCCGAGCGCTCCCTGCCATCAACAGCGTGACGGGGGGAGGCATTATGCCTGTCTAGGTCCCAGCTTTCTCATTTTCTAGGTGGAGTAATAAAACAGACCTGGCAGAGTATTATGCTGCTCAGTTAGCGAATAGCACACTCTGAAGGTAAATGACACCGGGAAGAACAGCTCCTATTATTTAGTCAATGATGGTCATGGTTGTGATTCCTCTGGTCTTCTCTCAAGCACACTTCCACACAAGAATTCTCTTTAAAAATAAGGGCTTTGGGGTCAGCCAGCTCTCATCCTGCCTCTTACTGAGCAATATAACATTGGGCAAGTTACTTAATCTCTCTGGACCTCTGTTCTTCCATCTGTAAAATGGAAGTGATGTGGTGATTTTTTTTTTTTTAAACCTCTTAAGATCGCTGTGAGGATAAAATGAGGTGATGCATGTATATGAGATAATGGCCAGGGTTTGGCAGTGGTAAATGGCCCAGTAAATGTTCACTGTATGATTAATGTTGGGTCAGCTCAGGAAGCTATGACCTGCCCCCATGCCCATGCCCCAGGGCTGGCCTGTGCAAACAGGCCTTGCTAAGAATGCCGTCCACCAGCAGCCTGCTTCAGAAGGATGCTCCATCAGAGCCTGCCTGGGGTGCAGAGGCTTCCAAAAGTCCCCGTGCTTCCTTGATAAGCAGTGGCAATTCTGGAAGTAGGGAAGGAGTATGGCTTTGGGCTTGTATCTTGCGGCCCCTTGGGGTAACTGTACTTGCTCAGCTCAGACCCTCAGCTGTAATCCCAAGGGGAACCCGCAGGAGGGAAGCCACGAGAAAAGACTTTGGACAAAGGAGGAGACCAGGGTGGAGACTGAGGCAGGGCCGTGTTTCCACCATCTTTTTTTGGCACCTTTCAGCTTTTTCTGTAAGCCACATCCTCATCTGGTCTAGTTGCCCAAGCCCCTCAC
Organism: Balaenoptera physalus; assembly: GCF_965194825.1. Taxonomy (NCBI): domain Eukaryota; kingdom Metazoa; phylum Chordata; class Mammalia; order Artiodactyla; family Balaenopteridae; genus Balaenoptera; species Balaenoptera physalus. Next base: position 54,960,608 of record NC_138890.1, on the reverse strand, counting down.
AGCCCACCAGTGAAGCAGCCAACAAAGAGTTGTCGGATGTCCCCAGTGCTCCAGGCACAGGCAGTACAGTGGACCAGGCAGACGTGGTCCCTAAGCTTGTGGACTCTCCAGACTAGCAGGAAAGACAAATACTAAACAAAGTATTATAAATACCTGATACAAGATTGTAAGTGTGCAAAGTTCTGTGAGGTTGAAGGATGGGGAATGAAGAGAGTCTGAGGGTGGTCAGGGAAGCCTACCTGCAGGAAGTGACCTTCAGGTAGAGAGAGACCTGAAGGATAAAGGAAGTCAGCCTGGGGAAAGAAGGAGGTGACGCGAGACCCTCTCCTCAGCCCCAGCAGCCCAGTTCACTTTATACTGAAGTTACGCCAGAAAACAGCAGTGCACAGATCCCCGCCCTGCCCAGGCTCCCTGAGGTCCTCTGGGGAAAAACCATTCTTGTTTCTGGTGACCAAAGCAAGTTCGGTAATTAACCCGGCTTGCTTCTTTGATTCAGCATTTCTTCAACAAGAAGTTAAACTTTACATCATCATTCTGCCCAATTAATTCTGGCAGGTGAGCCACTCAGGAGCCCCAGCCCTGCCAGGGTTGAAAAAGGGAGCGGCCTGGCCTGACCGCAGACATTTTAACACAGACTCTTTAGCCCTGGGAGCCAGGAGCAAGGGTAACTGATACCCAAGGCCACTGGGGCCCTTAACACACACACACCACACACACACACACACACACTCACAGAATTCAGCATGAAGGAAAAATAGGAGAGGAAAAATAAAATAGAAGGGCAAGAGAAAAGAGAAAAGAGGTGTACAGGGCAACAGTCAGGGACAAGGAAGGTAGTATAGAGAAGGGTGGTACAGGAGACATGGACATTCCTTAATGGCACAGGGACCTTGTCCATGTGGCTCAAATTTGCAAGGACTCAGTAACAGCACCTTTCACACAGACCTGTTAGGAAAGTGAATGAGATATTCACATAGAGAAGGATTTGTCAGCCTCAGCACTGCTGACATTTGGGGACATGTGACTCTCTGTTGTGGACACTGTCCTGTGCACGGTAGGGTGTTTGGCAGCATCCCTGGCCTCCACCTACTAGATGCCAGGAGCACCCACCACCTGGCTGTGGCAACAAAAAATATCTTCAGACCTTGTCAAATGTCCCCCAGGGTCAAAATTAGCCCCAACTGGGGACCACCTATGTGCGGGAGATGGCACAGGGCCTGGGGCACAATACATGTAGCATAAACGGCAGCTGACGTAAGGTCTGTGCAAGGCAAACGCCCTTTCTGAACATCAGACCCTTCTTCCCAAACACATGCCAAGAATATAAGGGCTTTGGAGAAAAACTGGAACTTTCCGTAGGTGGGACGGGTAGACTTGCCAGTGCCATCACTGGAAATGTGCAAACAGACTCATGGGCACAGGGCTGGAGAGGCTGAAGGGACCTATATATTCACTGGATTGTTGGAACAGGTCCACTGGGAAAGGAGCTAATTTTGTGGCCTGGATAGCAGGTGCCAGGCCCAGTGCCAGGGTCTTCCATACAGACCAGCCTCTGTGAGTACTGTGAATAGATATATTGTTTCCATGTTAGATGGAGGAACTGTGACCCAGAGAGGCTAAGTAACTAGCTCAGTGTTACTCAGCAAGTACATTTGAGGATTTGGGTCAGAACCCAGGTCTGACTCTCTTCCAAGCCCATGCTCTTTCCCCACCCAGGTGGCAGGAGTAGGGCTTCTCATATGCTGACTTGATCATTCACAGTGAGAGTTTAAGAGCAATTTGAGGGCAGTAACCAGGCTTAGTGGGAAGGAATGATGGGATTGATTAGCAATGTCTGTCATGGGCCCAGGAGTAGGAAAAGGAGGCAGGTGTGCCAGGTGTTTGCCATCCTTGTACAGACCCATAATCCAAGATTCAGTGATTCTGTATCATCCTAGCTGGCGTTTTCTGGGGTCTACAGTGGACTAGGGGTACATCTCGGTTTGTTCAGCAAATTAGCTGCTTTCATGCTTTCTCGGGGCATAGCTGAAAATCAAGTCTTCTCCATAGGTGAGGGTTTCTACAGAGGGCACAAGGAGGCTGTTCTTAACACATTGTTCTCATGGAAAAACAAGGTAAAAGCCCCTATCACAACCCTTTGTTAATGCTTGAGGAATTTTGTTTTTGATGATTAATAATGTTCTCAAAAAAGAAAAGGAAAGAGAAACTTCTGAGGAAATGGGCCATTTTTTTTCCATAGAAAAAAAATGTTTGTTGTATTTTCAAAGCACAAGCTTTGGCAGATGCAATATCCATCCTTCTCCCTCTCTTCCCACTCCAAAACAATCCAGCCCTGGTGGAAAATTGCACAACTAGATGCATAATAAAACCTGCTTACATGTGCAAAGAACATTGCAAACACCAGTTTGTTTCCAGACACTTCAGCTAGGGAAACTTGCTTTCTCATGGCTGAGTCTAGGGCAACCCTGAGGACAGAGAGGGTAGAGTCAGAAATGGGAACAGATCCTTCCCTCCTGCTGGGCTTAGTTCAAGCTGCCTAACTGAGCTCTTGTGCTCCACCTGCTGCCTTGGCCTTGACCTTGATCTGAGCTGGCACTGATTAGGGAAGGCTCCTTGCCTTCACAGTCCTGTTCACAAACACAGCGTGCCCACCACGTGCCAGCCAACCATTCATTCAATAAAGATTTACTGATTCCATGTCATGTGCCAAGTTCTGGGCAAGCACTGGGGAGACCAACCCTAAATATATTTGAAGCAGCATGTACCAGGTCATAGAGAGCATTCACGGTTTTAATCATTCTCTTGCATCCAATTCAAGTGGGTAGGACATGAATGAGATTGGAGACTGTCTACCCTTGATGTTCAAAGTCATATTCCCTATGCCTGGGATTAGGCCCTTGCTGGGCCCTCACCTCTTTATGCAAACAGAGAAAGCAGTCACCAGGGGAAGGACTATGCACTGCAAACTATTTCTGCTATTGGCACCTGGAAATTATCCACTATTCATTTATTTGCCGGGGAGGTGCTACAATAGGAATGGCAAACTACAGCCCACCGGCCAGATGTGGCCCTCAGCCTCGTTTTGTATGGCACAAAGCTAAGAAGGTTTTTACAGGTCTAATTGGTTGGAGGGTAGGGGGGAATCAAAAGAAGAATACTCCATGACATGTAAAAATTCCATTTTCAGCATCCAAAAATAAAGTCTTGCTGGCACACAGCCACACTCATTCTTTCCGTATTGTCCACGGCCGTTTTCACACCACACAGCAGAGCTGGGGACTTTCAAAAAGACTGTATGTCCCACAAAGCCTAAAATATTTACTGTCTGATCCTTTACAGGAAAAGTTTGCCAACCCCTAGGTGAAACCTTGCTCTCTCTCTCTCTCTCTCTCTCTCTCTCTTCCTTTAAAATGCAAATACTTGCTGGTCTAGTGACATCTGAGGTCCCTAATGCCTTGGTGAGAATGCGTGTACCTGGTCACTTGCAGCCCTGAAGGGAAGAGGCAGCAGCAGATGCCTGGGAGGCACCAGCTGAGCCCCCATAGCCATTCACATCTGCCTCTGGATACACAGCTGTCACTTTACACCTTGTTTTGGCATTTACCTTACTGCTGCCTTCTTACCCTAAACTCCATAACAGCAAGGTAACTGGTGCCTCCTGACCCCCTCCAGGGTTAATCCTAGTTGAGCCTGGCACAGGGAAATATTTAGTAAATGTTAGTAGATGTCTGAGTGAGAAAGTGAGTGAAACCCAGTGAGTGTACCAATGTGTCTGAGTCAATAAACGTAAACAAGAGACTGAAGAAATGGCTGAATTAAGGAATGATCAAGTGATCTAGGGGTTGAATGAAAGACAGGAGACATGGACGAGTGAGGGAATGCTTGTAAGAGTGAGGAACTGAAGAAAGAAATAAGTATACAAGTGAAAGCGAGAGATGGGCTCTCTACAAGTGCCACGTAAAGGAGATGAAGGGTGTCACCGCCAAGCTCTGCTGATCCCCTCATTTTGCCTTGCTTGCTCATGCCCTGCCAGCCGTGGGGATTTTGTGCTTAATCAACACCCTCCCTTGCTGAGGGTGTGCCCATGCTTTAGTGCTTTAGCGTCTAGGGCTTCTGTCAGAGGACAAAAACACCTGCGCCCCTGGGCGTGAGGCCGGATGGCTGTGCCTCCCTTACTGTGGCCTCCCATATATGGAAAAGATACGCCTTCAGCTGATGTGTCCTCAGCCCCATCCCTTCTGTGCACCGCACGGGAATAGGACCTACCCCAAAAGCTGAGGTCCCCACAGAGGCACGCTTTCCCAGTGCAAGGGATGGGCAACATGTTGATTTGGATGACATTCATGGCCACGGTCATCCTAACCAGGTGGGAAGACGTGGAATCAAAAACACCGTCTCCAAAGCCAGCCCCTCCCGGTACTCTGTTTCCTTCCTAGCACATCTTTTTTAGTCTCTTTCCTTGTTTTTTGTTTTGTGTATGTTTATTGTTTTGCCTGTTCCCTCACTAGAATATAAGCTCCCTGAGGACAGAGCCAGGCACATGGAAGTCTCAATAAATACTTGGCGAAAATGAGTGAAACATAGTCTGGAAAACAAATCATGTAAACCAACCGCTTGAACCAGCTACCAAGACAGGATCCCTTCTCCCAATGGGGACCTGACCTGACTCTGCCACCAAATCCCACGTGTGACCTTCAACGTGCCATTTCCCCTCTCGGAGGCTCAGGAGATTAAATTAGACTATCTTTAAGGTCCCTTGCAGCTCACATATACTACAGTTCTAAAGCCAAGGGGAGTGGGCTTCAGATTTTTCAAGGTTCATATATAGTTAGTTAAGAAGAATCTCAGTTCCCTGACCACAACTCTAAAAAAAAAAAAAAAAAACTTTGACTATCGCATAAGGGACAGCCATTCCATCTGGCTCATGATGGAGATAAAGTGACACTGGGTGTGGTAACATCTCTGTTTTGGCCAGCGGCCATCTGAGCATCAAGTGTGACTATCCAAATGCAGCCATTCCTCTCCCTTAGGCTTTGCTGAGCCTCCGCACAGAGCCAAAGTCTGGCCTGACATCCCACTGCCGGTGCCTTATGAAAGCCATGAAAGTGCACCATGAAACCCCAGGGAGAGAAAGGACTGGGAAATCTCTTCTCAGCCATCCTTGCAGGATTCCCAGAAACCAGGCATACTCGCCCTGGCTCAGCCCAGCAAATAAGTTACAAACATTGGGAGAGGACTCGTCTGAGGGCTCCAACCCTCACAGACTCCTGCGCTCTGAGAACCTTCCAGCCCCGACAGCCTCTTGATCCAACCTCCAAACTGCACACACTGCTTTGCAGACTGTAGGGAGTTATGAGAGGGTCGGCTCTCAAGTCAGGATGTTTAGGTTTGAACCCCAGCTCTGCTTACTGGCTGGCTCTATGGCCTTGGGCAAATGACTTTATGGGTTTTGCCTTGACTTTCTCATCTGTAAAATGGGAATGGTGATGATAATAATAGTATTTAGCCCTTTGGTGTGTTGGGAAGATGACATGAGCTAATAGGGTGCTTAGGAGTGGATGATCCCTAGGAAGCATTCAAATATTAGCCCTTGTGGTGGTTGTGATTTGCAAAATCTGTGGATGGTGTTCCCCATCTCATCTCAGTGGGAATATACGCTCCTTAAGGGCAGGGACCACACCTTCCTCTCAACCCCATCCTCACATTGCCTCATCCAAGGCTGGGAACACTCAGAACGCTTGTCAATCAACAGGCATCAGACATTCATTCTCAAATGTTATAGGAGGTCTGCTAGTCAAAATCCATGGGCACTGGCACCTAGCCTTCTTTTGAGAAAAATGACACAGGTTGCCACCCCCCAAAAAAAAAAAAAATATATATATATATATATATATATGCCTTGTTTGGTGTTAACAACTTCTTAATGCCAACAGAAGAGAGAACTGGGAGGATAGTCTCTTCACATCTGTCCCAGATGGTTCAGACACTGACCTTCCTGGAAGCAGACTCAAAAGACATTTACTGAGTGCTGAGTTATTGTTCTACAGGCTGGGAAAACCAATAATAAGTTTACAGTTGTTCTAAGGCTGGCCCTCCTTCTTAATGCAAGTCCGTGGTTTCATTCCTTCTGAGCACAATGAGATGAAAATATCACGACACCTGGAAACGAATTTGACTGAAAAGTTGGGCTCTCCCTTTATTTCCTATCCGATGCAGTGCCTGGAAGGGTGCAATGCACCAATTGTGCAAACAGCCTCGGAGCTCCAAGCTGGTGTGGTTCGCTCAGTGACAGGAGAAAACAGTAGAGGGCTTGCTTCAAGGACAGTCAAACCTCAGGCACCACAGACTGAGCCCTCTGGGCAGGCAACCAAGACTATTTAAATCTAATTTGGGACAGTAGTGGACAAGCTTCTAATTTCTGCAGAATCTTATAAAGCCTGCAAGCATGCTATCCAGAAAGGGGCTGTAAGTCCTTGCTCTGGAAATATTACATGTCTTTTCACTCACTGTAGATCCCTGAGCTTGTCTCAAGAAAGGACCCCCAGATCTTGGTGGACTTTATGACCACATCCTATCAACCCCGTGGGAAGGAAAAACTGTTAGGTGACAACCACATCAGAGGTCTCCCAAGGGTCCCCTATAACAATAATCCAGAAGAGGAAGGCAGACTTGGCAACAAAAATACATCAGGCAGTGTTCCAGGGTACCATGACGGCTCCACATCCTAGGTCTGTGAGATTGTAGAGCCTTCATTTATTAAGGGGACTTATTACTCAAAAGGTGCAGAGACCACTGCTCCGACAATGTGGAAGGGTGTTATCCATTTTCTCTTTTTAAAAATGTCTGTTGGGGTTGCAGTGATATCCTTCGAGAAATTTTTTAAATAATGAGACAACAAATAAGTGGCAAGAAGTTAACTTTCTGAAGATACCAAGTGAACTTGACACTGTCACATGATTTCTGGGCTCACTAAATTCTTTTTCTGGCCGTGCCACGTGGCTTGTGGGATCTTAGTTCCTTGACCAGGGATTGAACCTGAGCCCTCAGCAGTGAAAGCACCAAGTCCTAGCCACTGGACCACCAGAGAATTCCCTTCACTAAATTTTTTAGAAGGGAATTTTTTTTTTCTAACTTTCCTTTAAGCCCTGCTTCAGTTTGCTTCTCCAGCTACCTCCCTCAAAGTAAAAGCCACAGGCCTATAAAGATTGATAGTCCTTAGAGAAAAACCTATTAAACCTCACCTAAAACAGATGAAGGAATTTAGGACCAGGTAGGTTAATTTAGGACCAGGTTAACTTCGCCAGGGTCATCTGGTAAAAGAGTAATAAAGCAGGGAGCCATACCTAGGAAAATCTGAATTCAGAACCCACGTTTTTAGCAATTATGCCATATTGTCTCTTGACTGGTTTTGGTTTGCTGCTTTCCCCATCCAGCTTTCCCTGTGGGTCCATTTTCCTTAGTTCAGGAAATAACTGTCAGCCCCGCTCTCTGCCATAAAAAGCCACTTTCTAAGTCATGGAGTCTGTATCAGAGGCCAGTACAGCATGTGAATTTCTAGATGTTCAGAAATGACTCCTCTTTGGGTTGCTCGTGTCTGGAAAATGTGCAGGCAGGACCCAGGTTCTGTCGGGTTTGAGACAGAAGAGTTCTCACACAGTCTGTGCTATCCTGGTGAGCAGTGGCCTTCGTCATCGATCCCCAGGACCTAGCACAATACTCGGTACTCTGTAGATGCATGACAAGCATCTCCTGGGAATAAATGCCATGAGAGGACCCACAGCAGATCTAAGAGGAACTTTGCTTGTTTAGATTTTTATGGCCCCTAATGAAGCCCAGTGAGAGGATTTAATTATAATTATTGCCAAGCAGTTACTTCTTCAAATGGACCGTTATGACTGGGAGGGCAAGGGTTATAATTAAGGTTTTGGTATACCGTGGCATTTCAAAAAGCACTAATAGCACTCAACTCATCAGATTCTGCTTTGGTACAAAATCCCACCTTGCAGGCAGCAGGCTGTTAGGCTCAGGAGAACATGAGCTCGAAAATGGAAGGGGGAGTGGCAGGGCTGGGGATACTTTTTGCCCAACCAGAGGACCCAGCTTAAAGAAGGGGATTTTGCCTTTCTGGTTTGAGGTGTGGCCTTTTTTCTGCATTTTCCCAAGAAGCCAGTGCAGAGCACAGCTACAGAGAGGTGCCAGACCCCATCCTTCACTGGAAGCCTCAGGGTACATGAGAAAAGCCCAGTCCAGTGTCAGGAAAGGACTCCTGAACACATGTCCCACACGCAGGGCTAGTTGCCCGTCACTCAGTCTTTCTCAAAGGGAATCTGGACTACTGAGGCCCTTGTGTCCCAGAGAATGAATATTTCCTCCTTAAAATCCAATCGCGGGGGTCCTCGGGAAGATGGAGGAAGAGTAAGACGCGGAGATCACCTTCCTTCCCACAGATACAGTAGAAATACATCTACACGTGGAACTGCTCCTACAGAACACCCACTGAACGCTGGCAGAAAACGTCCGACCTCCAAAAAGGCAAGAAACTCCCCCCGTACTTGGGTAGGGCAAAAGAAAAAAGAAATAACAGAGACAAAAGAATAGGGACGGCACCTGCACTAGTGGGAGGGAGCCGTGAAGGAGGAAAGATTTCCACGCACTAGGAAGCCCCTTCGCGGGCGGAGACTGCGGGTGGCAGAGGGGGGAAGCTTCGGAGCCACGGAGGAGAGCGCAGCCACAGGGGTGCGGAGGGCAAAGCGGAGAGGTTCCCGCACGGAGGCTCGGCGCCGAGCAGCACTCTCCAGCCCGAGAGGCTTGTCTGCTCACCCGCCGGGGCGGGCGGGGCTGGGAGCTGAGGCTCGGGCTTCGGTCGGATCGCAGGGAGAGGACTGGGGTTGGCGGCGTGAACACAGACTGAAGGCGTTAGTGCACCACAGCTAGCCAAGAGGGAGTCCGGGAAAAAGTCTGCAGCTGCCGAAGAGGCAGGAGACTTTTTCTTCCCTCTTTGTTTCCGGGTGCGCGAGGAGAGGGGATTCAGAGCGCTACCTAAACGAACTTCAGAGACGGGCGCGAGCCGCAGCTACCAGCGCGGATCCCACAGCAACAGGGGCGCAGAGGGAAAAACGGAGAGATTCCCGCACAGAGGCTCGGCGCCAAGCAGCACTCTCCAGCCCGAGAGGCTTGTCTGCTCCCCCGCCGGGGCGGGCGGGGCTGGGAGCTGAGGCTCGGCTTCGGTCGGATCGCAGGGAGAGGACTGAGGCTGGCGGCGTGAACACAGCCTGAAGGGATTAGCGCACAACAGCTGGCTGGGAGGGAGACCGGGAAAAAGTCTGCAGCTGCCGAAGAGGCAAGGGACTTTTTCTTGCCTCTTTGTTTCGCGGCGCGCAAGGAGAGGGGATTCAGAGCGCCGCCTAAACGAACTCCAGAGAAGGGCGCGAGCCGCGGCGATCACCGCAGACCCCACAGCAACAGGGGCGCAGAGGAAAAAAACGGAGAGACTCCCGCACAGAGGCTCGGCGCGGAGCAGCACTCACCAGCCCGAGAGGCTTGTCTGCTCGGCGGGCGGGGCTGGGAGCTGAGGCTCGGGTTTCGGTTTCGGTTGGATCGCAGGGAGAGGACTGGGGCTGGCGGCGTGAACACAGCCTGAAGGGGTTAGCGCACCACAGCTGGCTGGTAGGGAGTCCGGGAAAAAGTCTGCAGCTGCCGAAGAGGCAAGAGACTTTTTCTTGCCTCTTTGTTTCGCGGCGCGCAAGGAGAGGGGATTCAGAGTGCCGCCTAAACGAACTCCAGAGAAAGGCGTGAGCCGCGGCGATCAGCACGGACCCCAGAGACGGGCGTGAGACGCTGGGGCTGCTGCTGCCGCCTCCAAAAAGCCTGTGTGTGAGCACAAGTCACTCTCCACATCGCCCCTCCCGGGAGCCTGTGCAGCCCGCCACTGCCAGGGTCCCGTGATCCGGGGACAAGTTCCCCGGGAGAACGCACTGCCCGCCTCAGGCTGGTGCAACGTCACGCCGGCCTCGGCCGCCGCAGGCTCACCCCGCCTCCTCTGTACACCTCCCTCCCCGCGGCCTGAGTGAGCCAGAGCCCCCGAAGCAGCTGCTCCTTTAACCCCGTCCTGTCTGTGCGGGGAATAGACGCCCTCAGGCGACCTACACGCAGAGGCGGGTCCAAATCCAAAGCTGAACCCCAGGAACTGTGCGAACAGGGAAGATAAGGGGAAATCTCTCCCAGCAACCTTAGAAGCAGCGGATTAAAACTCCACAAACAACTTGATGTGCCTGCATCTGGTGAATACCTGAATAGACAACGAATCATCCCAAATTCAGGAGGTGGACTTTGGGAGCAGGATATATTAATTTTTCCCCTTTTCCTTTATTTGTGAGTGTATATGTATATGCTTCTGGGTGCGATTTTGTCTGTATAGCTTTGCTTTACAATAGCTTTATTTTACTTCACTATATTATAGCCTCTTTCTTTCTTTCTTTCTTTCTTTCTATTTTTTCTCCCTTTTACTCTGAGCCGTGTGGACGAAAGGCTCTTGGTACTCCAGCCAGGCATCAGGGCCGTGCCTCTGAACTGGGAGAGCCAACTTCAGGACACTGGTCCACAAGAGACCTCCCAGCTTCACGTAATACCAAACGGCAAAAATCTCTCAGAGATCTCCATCTCAACATCAAGACCCAGCTTCACTCAACGACCAACAAGCTACAGTGCTGGACACCATATGCCAAACAACTAGCAAGACAGGAACACAGCCCCATCCATTAGCAGAGAGGCTGCCTAAAATCATAATAAGGCCACAGACACCCCAAAATACACCACCAGACGTGGACGTGCCCACCAGAAAGACAAGAGCCAACCTCATCCACCAGAGCTCAGGCACTAGTTCCCTCCACCAGGAAGCCTACACAACCCACTGAACCAACCTTAGCCACTGGGGACAGATACCAAAAACAACAGGAACTACGAACCTGCAGCCTGTGAAAAGGAGACCCCAAACACAGTAAGATAAGCAAAATGAGACGACAGAAAAACACACAGCAGATGAAGGAGCAGGGTCAGAACATACCAGACTTAACAAATGAAGAGGAAATAGGTAGTCTACCTGAAAAAGAATTCAGAATAATGATAGTAAGGATGATCCAAAATCTTGGAAATAGAATAGACAAAATGCAAGAAACATTTAACAAGGACGTAGAAGAACTAAAGAGGAACCAAGCAATGATGAAAACCACAATAAATGAAATTAAAAATACTCTAGATGGGATCAATAGCAGAATAACTGAGGCAGAAGAAAGGATAAGTGACCTGGAAGATAAAATGGTGGAAATAACTACTGCAGAGCAGGATAAAGAAAAAAGAATGAAAAGAACTGAGGACAGTCTCAGAGACCTCTGGGACAACATTAAACGCACTAACATTCGAATTATAGGGGTCCCAGAAGAAGAAGAGAAAAAGAAAGGGACTGAGAAGATATTTGAAGAGATTATAGTTGAAAACTTCCCTAATATGGGAAAGGAAATAGTTAATCAAGTCCTGGAAGCACAGAGAGTCCCATACAGGATAAACCCAAGGAGAAACACACCAAGACACATATTAATCAAACTATCAAAAATTAAATATAAGGAAAACATATTAAAGGCAGCAAGGGAAAAAAAACAAATAACACACAAGGGAATCCCCATAAGGTTAACATCTGATCTTTCAGCAGAAACTCTGCAAGCCAGAAGGGAGTGGCAGGATATACTTAAAGTGATGAAGGAGAAAAACCTGCAACCAAGATTACACTACCCAGCAAGGATCTCATTCAGATTTGATGGAGAAATTAAAACCTTTACAGACAAGCAAAAGCTGAGAGAGTTCAGCACCACCAAACCAGCTTTACAACAAATGCTAAAGGAACTTCTCTAGGCAAGAAACACAAGAGAAGGAAAACACCTACAATAACAAACCCAAAACATTTAAGAAAATGGGAATAGGAACATACATATCGATAATTACCTTGAATGTAAATGGATTAAATGCTCCCACCAAAAGACACAGGCTGGCTGAATGGATACAAAAACAAGACCCATATATATGCTGTCTACAAGAGACCCACTTCAGACCTAGAGACACATATAGACTGAAAGTGAGGGGATGGAAAAAGATATTCCATGCAAATGGAAATCAAAAGAAAGCTGGAGTAGCAATTCTCATATCAGACAAAATAGACTTTAAAATAAAGACTATTACAAGAGACAAAGAAGGACACTATATAATGATCAAGGGATCGATACAAGAGGAAGGTATAACAATTGTAAATATTTATGCACCCAACATAGGAGCACCTCAATACATAAGGCAAATACTAACAGCCATAAAAGGGGAAATCGACAGCAACACAATCATAGTAGGGGACTTTAACACCCCACTCTCACCAATGGACAGATCATCCAAAATGAAAATAAATAAGGAAACACAAGCTTTAAATGATACATTAAACAAGATAGACTTAATTGATATTTATAGGACATTCCATCCAAAAACAACAGAATACACATTTTTCTCAAGTGCTCATGGAACATTCTCCAGGATAGATCATATCTTGGGTCACAAATCAAGCCTTGGTAAATTTAAGAAAATTGAAATCGTATCAAGTATCTTTTCTGACCACAACGCTATGAGACTAGATATCAATTACAGGAAAAGACCTGTAAAAAATACAAACACATGGAGGCTACACAATACATTACTTAATAACGAAGTGATCACTGAAGAAATCAAAGGGGAAATCAAAAAATACCTAGAAACAAATGACAATGGAGATACGACGACCCAAAACCTATGGGACGCAGCAAAAGCAGTGCTAAGAGGGAAGTTTATAGCAATACAAGCCTACCTCAAGAAACAGGAAACATCTCGAATAAACAACCTAACCTTGCACCTAAAGCAATTAGAGAAAGAAGAACAAAAAAACCCCAAAGCCAGCAGAAGGAAAGAAATTATAAAGATCAGGTCAGAAATAAATGAAAAAGAAATGAAGGAAACAATAGCAAAAATCAATGAAACTAAAAGCTGGTTCTTTGAGAAGATAAACAAAATTGATAAACCATTAGCCAGACTCATCAAGAGAAAAAGGGAGAAGACTCAGATCAATAGAATTAGAAATGAAAAAGGAGAAGTAACCACTGACACTGCAGAAATACAAAAGATCATGAGAGATTACTACAAGCAACTCTATGCCAATAAAATGGACAACCTGGAAGAAATGGACAGATTCTTAGAAAGGCACAAACTGCCGAGACTGAACCAGGAAGAAATAGAAAATATGAACAGACCAATCACAAGCACTGAAATTGAAACTGTGATTAAAAACCTTCCAACAAACAAAAGCCCAGGACCAGATGGCTTCACAGGTGAATTCTATCAAACATTTAGAGAAGAGCTAACACCTATCCTTCTCAAACTCTTCCAAAATATTGCAGAGGGAGGAACACTCCCAAACTCATTCTACGAGGCCACCATCACCCTGATACCAAAACCAGACAAAGATGTCACAAAGAAAGAAAACTACAGGCCAATATCACTGATGAACATAGATGCAAAAATCCTCAACAAAATACTAGCAAACAGAATCCAACAGCACATTAAAAGGATCATACACCATGATCAAGTGGGGTTTATCCCAGGAATGCAAGGATTCTTCAATATACGCAAATCAATCAATGTGATACATCATATTAACAAACTGAAGGAGAAAAACCATATGATCATCTCAATAGATGCAGAGAAAGCTTTCGACAAAATTCAACACCCATTTATGATAAAAGCCCTGCAGAAAGTAGGCATAGAGGGAACTTTCCTCAACATAATAAAGGCCATATATGACAAACCCACAGCCAACATTGTCCTCAATGGTGAAAAACTGAAACCATTTCCACTAAGATCAGGAACAAGACAAGGTTGCCCACTCTCACCACTATTATTCAACATAGTTTTGGAAGTGTTAGCCACAGCAATCAGAGAAGACAAAGAAATAAAAGGAATCCAAATCGGAAAAGAAGAAGTAAAGCTGTCACTATTTGCAGATGACATGATACTATACATAGAGAATCCTAAAGATGCTACCAGAAAACTCCTAGAGCTAATCAATGAATTTGGTAAAGTAGCAGGATACAAAATTAATGCACAGAAATCTCTTGCATTTCTATACACTAATGACGAAAAATCTGAAAGTGAAATTAAGAAAACACTCCCATTTACCATTGCAACAAAAAGAATAAAATATCTAGGAATAAACCTACCTAAGGAGACAAAAGACCTGTATGCAGAAAATTATAAGACACTGATGAAAGAAATTAAAGATGATACAAATAGATGGAGAGATATACCATGTTCCTGGATTGGAAGAATCAACATTGTGAAAATGACTCTACTACCCAAAGCAATCTACAGATTCAATGCAATCCCTATCAAACTACCACTGGCATTTTTCACAGAACTAGAACAAAAAATTTCACAATTTGTATGGAAACACAAAAGACCCCGAATAGCCAAAGCAATCTTGAGAACGAAAAATGGAGCTGGGGGAATCAGGCTCCCTGACTTCAGACTATATTACAAAGCTTCAGTAATCAAGACAGTTTGGTACTGGCACAAAAACAGAAATATAGATCAATGGAACAGGATAGAAAGCCCAGAGATAAACCCACACACATATGGGCACCTTATTTTTGATAAAGGAGGCAAGCATATACAGTGGAGAAAAGACAGCCTCTTCAATAAGTGGTGCTGGGAAAATTGGACAGGTACATGTAAAAGTATGAAAATAGAACACTCCCTGACACCATGCACAAAAATAAACTCAAAATGGATTAAAGACCTAAGTGTAAGGGCAGACACTATCAAACTCTTAGAGGAAAACATAGGCAGAACACTCTATGACATACATCACAGCAAGATTCTTTTTGACCCAGCTCCCAGAGAAATGGAAATAAGAACACAAATAAACAAATGGGACCTAATGAAACTTAAAAGCTTTTGCACAGCAAAGGAAACCATAAACAAGACCAAAAGACAACCATCAGAATGGGAGAAAATATTTGCAAATGAAGCAACTGACAAAGGATTAATCTCCAAGATTTACAAGCAGCTCATGCAGCTCAATAACAAAAAAACGAATAACCCAATCCAAAAATGGGCCGAAGACCTAAATAGACATTTCTCCAAAGAAGATATACAGATGGCCTACAGACACATGAAAGAATGCTCAACATCATTAATCATTAGAGAAATGCAAATCAAAACTACAATGAGATATCATCTCACACCGGTCAGAATGGCCATCATCAAAAAATCTAGAAACAATAAATGCTGGAGAGGGTGTGGAGGAAAGGGAACACTCTTGCACTGTTGGTGGGAATGTAAATTGATACAGCCACTATGGAGAACAGTATGGAGGTTCCTTAAAAAACTACAAATAGAACTACCATACGACCCAGCAATCCCACTACTGGGCATATACCCCGAGAAAACCATAGGTCAAAAAGAGTCATGTACCAAAATGTTCATTGCAGCTCTATTTACAATAGCCAGGACATGGAAGCAATCTAAATGTCCATCGACAGATGAATGGATAAAGAAGATGTGGCACATATATACAATGGAATATTACTCAGCCATAAAAAGAAATGAAATGGAGGTATTTGTAATGAGGTGGATGGAGTTAGAGTCTGTCATACAGAGTGAAGTAAGTCAGAAAGAGAAAAACAAATACAGTATGCTAACACATATATACGGAATCTAAGGGGAAAAAAAAAAAAAAAAAAAAAGAGGCCATGAAGAACCTAGTGGCAAGACGGGAATAAAGACACAGACCTACTAGAGAATGGACTTGAGGATATGGGGAGGGGGTGGGGTGAGATGTGACAGGGTAAGAGAGTGTCATGGACATATATACACCACCAAATGTAAAATAGATAACTAGTGGGAAGCAGCCGCATAGCACAGGGAGATCAGCTCGGTGCTTTGTGACCATCTAGAGGGATGGGATGGGGAGGGTGGGAGGGAGGGAGATGCAAGAGGGAAGAGAAATGGGAACATATTGTATATGTATAACTGATTCACTTTGTTATAAAGCAGAAGCTAACACACCATTGTAAGGCAATTATACTTCAATAAAGATGTTAAAAAAAAAAAAAAAAAAAAAATCCAATCGCATGTGAAGCAACTATACTCCAAGTAAAAATTTTTTTTTTTTTAATTTTTAAAAATCCAATCTCATTGAGAAAGTCCTATCTTCTTCTGCTTCTTCTCACACATCTGCTTTGTATGTCTCCCCTCTTGTAATAGTAACAATGTTACAATTTGGGGGGTATTTCATATGAGCCAGATGTTGTGCAAAGTACTTTGCGTATATGTTCTGTTGAATTCTCACAAGAATTCTAAGGGATAGCTACCGTTATTGCCCCCTTTTATAGATGAGGAAACTAAGGCTCAGAGGAATTATGTCTGAGCCTCACACAGTTGGTTACGGTGCCAAATTTCAAACTCAATTCAGACAGCCCCCAAAGTCCATTCTCTTAGCTATGGCTGCATAGTGTTTCAAGGATTTATAGAAATCCACCAAATCAGTGACTGTCCCCATGCAGTTCTTCTTGAGTAATGCCATGGGACCCTGGAGACGCTAAGAACTTGAACTGACAGTATGGTGGTCCACATCACCTGGGGTTTTCCAAGCTTCTATACAGATATTCCAGGCACCACCTTTTCTCCCCAACGGAGGCCATCAAGCAAATAAATTAATCAGAAATTTATCTTCAGCAAACATGGTTTATGAAAAACATTTTACATCTGGGACACAGTTCTTGGCAACTCTTTAGAATCATATTATAACTATTAAAGAAATTTACAATCTTCCCACAAAGAGAACCCCAGTCCAAGACAGGTTTACAGATGAATTCTTTCACGCTTTCAAGGAGGGGATAATTTCACTTTTTACAAACTCTTCTAAAGAAGGAAGAAAAGAAAACATTTCCCAACTCATTTCATGAGGCCAAGATATTCTTAATATCAAAAACCAGAACACAACAACATAGGAAAGGAAATTTTGAGTTCTAACTCAGTCATAAACATAGATGCAAAACCCCTCAAGTGTCTATTAGCAAAACAAATCCAGAAATGTAGGAAAATAGAATAACCATGATTAAGTTGGGGTTTTCCCAAGATTTGAAAGGTTAATTTAACATTATGAAATTAATTGTGTAATCTATCACATTAACAAATAAAAGGAAAAAAAGATCTTTTCAATAGATAAAGAAAAAAAGTTTGATAAAATTCTCTACCCATTCATTACACATATTTTAAAAGTCTTAGCAAACTAGGAGTAAAAGGGAACTTCCTTAACATGATAAATGGAATCCAAGTAAAATCTACAGCAAACATCGCACTTAATGGTAAAATGTTGAAGGCATTCCCTTTAAGATTAGGAAAAAGAAAAAAATGTCTGTTATGTTTACTCAACACTGTCCCTCCCAGAGTACCTGGCCAGAACAGGAAGATAGGAAAAAGAAGAAACATAGTTGTCTTTATTTGTAGATGATACTGTTGTCTATATAGAGAACTCAAAAGAATCCAGAAAAATGTATTAGGAATAAATAAGAACTTAGCAACGTTTCTGCATACAAATCAATACAAGAAAGTTAACTGCACTTCTGTACTCTAAAAAGAAAACAGAGAATTCCCTGGCAGACCAGTGGTTAGGTGGTGCTTATACTACCGAGGGCCCAGGTTCAATCCCTGATGGGGGAACTAAGATCCCACAAGCTGCATGGCATGGCCAAATAAAATAAAATAGAATTATTAAAAATAAATAAAAAGAAAATAGAAAAATAATTTTTTAAAAAGATACCATTTACAACAGCAACTCAATTTTTTAAATCCAACAAAAGATATGCAAGCCCTTTATGGAGAAAATGTATCAGACTTTACTGAAAGACATTAAAGAAGACCTAAAATGGTGGAGGAGGGAAGGATTGGGAGTTTGGGGTTAGCAGATGCAAACTATTATATATAGAATAGATAAACAACAAGATCCTAGTGTATAGCACAGGGAACTACATTCAATATCCTGTGATAAACATAATGGAAAAGAATATGAAAACGAATGTAGTATGTATAACTGAATCACTTTGCTGTACAGCAGAAACTAACACAACACAATATTGTAAATCAGCTATACTTTAATAAAATTAAAAAGAAGACCTAAAATAAATGAAGAATTATGCCATGCTCTTGGATAGAAAGACTCACTGTCTCCCCAATTTTATTTATAAATTAAAATCCCAGTGGGTTCTTTGTGTGGAACTCAAAAGGTGATTCTAAAATTCAAATGGAAGGACAAAAGCCAATAGCCAAGATGCTTCTTAAAAAGAAGATGGAATTTGGTTGGGGTGAAGAGTGGGACCTACACTATCAGATATCAAATTTTATTTTAAAGCTATAATAATTGATGGCACGAATTTAGCACAGGGATTCTATTAAACCATGGAACATACTGGAGAACCTAGAAACAGACAACATGGAGACTTGATTTATGACAGAGCAGGCTTTGCAGATCAGAAGGGAAGGATGAAGGGAAGGATGAACCATGGTGCTGGGCTAATTGGGTATCCATGTGGAAACAGATGAAATTGGATTCCTCCCTTGTCAAAAAATCAATTCCAGGTGGATTAAAGACTTAAATGGGAAAGACAAAACTATAAAACTTTTAGAAGACAACATAGAAGTATATCTTTATGACCTTGGGATAAAAAAAAAATAGTATTCAAGATTCTTCAAAAGTATAAGCCATAAGGGAATATATTGTAAATTTGACTCTATTAAAAATAAGACCTTCAGTTCTTCAGAAGACACCACAGAGTAAAACTACAAGCTACAAAAAATTCATATCCAAAATATTAGAACTTCATAACTTAATAAGAAAATAACCCAAGAGAGGGGTGGAAAAGCAGACAAAGGAAATGAACAGGCATTTCATATAAGAAACAAGAATGGTCCATAAACATTTGAAAAGAAACCCCAGCTCATTAGTACTCAGAGAAATTAATTTGAAACCACAATGAGATATCATTTCACACCCACCACAAACAGGTATTAAAAAGCTCAGCATTAACACACGCTAGCGAGACAGTGGGGTAACAGGAACTGTCATTCACTGCTGGCGGAAGTGTAAATTGTTACAGCCACGCTGGGAAAGAGTTTGTTATTGCCTAATAAAACTGAGCAGGCTCCTACCCTACGGCCCATCAATTCTACTCGTAGGTGTAGATCCTGGGGGAACTCTTGTACATGTGCACGGGGAACATATACAAGAATGTTCATAGCAACATCCTTCAGGACAGCCCCAAACTGAAAATCACCCAAATGACACTTAAATGATAGGACGGTTAAATGGTGGTAGATGCATACAGTGAAATACAGGACAGCAGTGAAAACCAACCACGACAACTTAGTGTTAAGCGGAAGATGTGAGTCACAGAAGAACACACGCAATGTGAATCCATTCACACTGTGCTCAGAAACAGGCAGACCTCAACTACGTATGGTTTAGGGATGTATACCAACGTTGTTAAAAATTACATAGAAAATCAATGGAACAATCAATTAAATTTCAGCATTGTAGTTTTAGCTCTGGGAGGAGGGAAGAGATCTTATTAGAGAGGAATATGCAGAGGGCCTCTAAGTACAGTATTCAATTCCTATTTTTATTCTGTTTCTTGAGTTGGGTGGTATGTATGCAGGTGTTAGTTTTGTTATTCTTCTTTAAATAACAAAAAATTATATACACTTATTTCTATGCCTACTGTATTTATAATTTAAAATGTCAATAACGAGGGAAAGTAACAGAGTGGAGATGGGGGTGGGGGGCATGGAAAGGGCAGGGGTGACAGAAGCAGTGTGACCTGCTCAAGGAGCTGAGAAAAGACCCCACGGCTGAAGGAAGTGAAGCGGGGAGGGAGAGGGGAGGAAGGTGAGGCCGGAGAGCAGGGCAGGGGCTAGATCACAGAGCGTATTCAAAGCTTCGATGACTACCTAGAAAATGGAGATGTAGTCGGCTTCACAGCATTATATAATATTACCCCTGCTGACCTCACTGTGTACTTGAGAAGACATTTTTTCGAGGTGGACCTAAAGGGACCTGCTGCCAGCTCATGATCGAGTTTTCTTTTTCAGAAAACGCTTTTACTCTCAGGGCAAATCAAAGCACTGGACGGTGCCTCCCTGCTCATCCAGAACAGGGAGGCTTTGTAGGCCGGACTGGTTCTGAGACAGGCTTAGAGAAGGAAGGAAAGCAGTCTGGCAAAAGGAGCTCTGACTCTGTTGGGACATCGCTTTGGCCAGGGAAGGAGGAAGATAAACAACAAAACAAAAAGAACTTCATATTCAACCTCCCTCCAGATCTATTGTATATTACAGGGGACACTGGCCAGGGATGCTGGTCGTCATGAACATGACATACCTGTGAACATAAAAACAGAATGCTGAATTTGGCTAGACGGCTTTTTCCTGGGATGCACAAACATGCCTCACATACATGAGCTC
Organism: Balaenoptera physalus; assembly: GCF_965194825.1. NCBI lineage: Eukaryota > Metazoa > Chordata > Mammalia > Artiodactyla > Balaenopteridae > Balaenoptera > Balaenoptera physalus. The sequence continues at coordinate 54,940,031 of NC_138890.1, read as the reverse complement.
TCTAGCCACATGGAGTTAAGTGCTAACCTTGGTGACTCACAGAAAGGGCTCCAGGCCAGGGTCCTTGCTCCTGGTGTCAACTTAACCTATCACTTGCTGGCCATCTCCTAAACATCATGTAATCTTTCTATCTTGGCTACTGCATCTGTAAAAATGGGAGTTGATGACAGTGAGGTCTGTGTATCACAACTTAGTGTTGGAATTGTAGGCTGTGAGTGAAATACCTCTTGGAGATCAAGGCGAGCGTCTCCCAGCAGCGCCCAGAGCACCTTGAGCCCCACCCCTCGGCAGCGCCAACATGCACCATGTTTACAAAACTATGGGTTTAAGAGTCTTCCCTGGTATACATGGTGAGGTCCACCTGAGGAAGGAGCTCTGTGTGTCTTGTTCGTTGCATTAATTCCAGTGCCCAGTGCCCACACATTGCAATCACTGACTGTGGCTCTTAAGCCTCTTTTTTTAAATTTTTATTTATTTTTTAAAACATTTTTATTGGAGTATAATTGCTTTACAATGGTGTGTTAGTTTCTGCTTTATAACAAAGTGAATCAGCTGTACATATACATATATCCCCATATCTCCTCCCTCTTGTGTCTCCCTCCCACCCTCCCTATCCCACCCCTCTAGGTGGTCACAGAGCAACAAGCTGATCTCCCTGTGCCATGCAGTTGCTTCCCACTAGCTATCTGTTTTACATTGGGTAGTGTATATATTTCCATGCCACTCTCTCACTTTGTCCAAGCTTACCCTTCCTCCTCCCCATGTCCTCAAGTCCATTCTCTACTAGGTCTACGTCTTTATTCCCGTCTTGCCCCTAGGTTCTTCATGACGTTTTGTTTCTTTTTTTATATTCCATATATATGTGTTAGCATACAGTATTTGTATTTCTCTTTCTGACTTACTTCACTCTGTATGACAGTCTCTAGATCCATCCATGTCTCTACAAATGACCCGATTTCTTTCCTTTTTATGGCTGAGTAATATTCCATTGCATATATGTACCACATCTTCTTTATCCATTCATCTGTCGATGGGCATTTAGGTTGCTTCCATGTCCTGGCTATTGTAAATACTGCTGCAATGAACATTGGGGTGCATGTGTCTTTTTGAATTATGGTTTCCTCAGGGTATATGCCCAGTAGTGGGATTGCTGGGTCGTATGGTAGTTCTATTTGTAGGTTTTTAAGGAACCTCCATACTGTTCTCCATAGTGGCTGTATCAATTTACATTCCCACCAACAGTGCAAGAGGGTTCCCTTTTCTCCACACCCTCTCCAGCATTTGTTGTTTGTACATTTTCTGATGATGCCCATTCTTTTTTTTTTTTTTTTAAAGAAATTCACGTTCTTTTATTTATTTATTTATGACTGTGTTGAGTCTTCGTTTCTGTGCGAGGGCTTTCTCTAGTTGCGGCAAATGGGGACCACTCTTCATCGCGGTGCGCGGGCCTCTCACCATCGCGGCCTCTCTTGTTGCGGAGCACAGGCTCCAGACGCGCAGGCTCAGTAATTGTGGCTCACGGGCCCAGTTGCTCCGTGGCATGTGGGATCTTCCCAGACCAGGGCTCGAACCCGTGTCCCCTGCATTGGCAGGCAGATTCTCAACCACTGCGCCACCAGGGAAGCCCGATGATGCCCATTCTAACTGGTGTGAGGTGATACCTCATTGTAGTTTTGATTTGCATTTCTCTAATCATTAGTGATGTTGAGCAGCTTTTTGTGTGCTTCTTGGCCACCTGTATGTCTTCTTTGGAGAAATGTCTATTTAGGTCTTTGGCCCATTTTTGGATTGGGCTTTTTTTTAATATTGAGCTGCATGAGCTGTTTATATATTTTGGAGATTAATCCTTTGTCTATTGATTCGTTTGCAAATATTTTCTCCCATTCTGAGGGTTGTCTTTTCGCCTTGTTTATGGTTTCCTTTGCTGTGCAAAAGCTTTGAAGTTTCATTAGGTCCCATTTGTTTATTTTTGTTTTTATTTCCATTACTCTAGGAGGAGGATCAAAAAATATCTTGCTGTGATTTATGTCAAAGAGTGTTCTTCCTATGTTTTCCTCTAAGAGTTCTATAGTGTCTGGCCTTACATTTAGGTCTCGAATCCATTTTGAGTTTATTTTTGTGTATACTGTTAGGGAGTGTTCTAATTTCATTCTTTTACATGTAGCTGTCCAGTTTTCCCAGCACCACCTGTTGAAGAGACTGTCTTTTCTCCATTGTATATCTTTGCCTCCTTTGTCATAGATTAGTTGACCATAGGTACGTGGGTTTATCTCTGGGCTTTCGATCTTGTTCCGTTGATCTATATTTCTGTTTTTGTGCCGGTACCATATTGTCTTAATTACTGTAGCTTTGTGGTATAGTCTGAAGTCAGGGAGTCTGATTCCTCCAGCTCCATTTTCCCTCAAGACTGCTTTGACTATTTGGGGTCTTTTGTGCCTCCATACAAATTTTAAGATTTTTTGTTCTAGCTCTGTAAAAAATGCCATTGGTAATTTGATAGGGATTGCATTGAATCTGTAGATTGCTTTGGGTAGTAGAGTCATTTTCACAATGTTGATTCTTCCAATCCAAGAACATGGTATATCTCTCCATCTGTTGGTATCATCTTTAATTTCTTTCATCAGTGTCTTAAAGTTTTCTGCATACAGGTCTTTTTTCTCCCTAGGTATTTTATTCTTTTTGTTGCAGTGGTAAATGGGAGTGTTTCCTTAATTTCTCTTTCAGATTTTTCATCATTAGTATATAGGAATACAAGCGATTTCTGTGCATTAATTTTGTATTCTGCAACTTTACCAAATTCATTGATTAGCTCTAGTAGTTTTCTGGTGGCATCTTTAGGATTCTCTATGTATAGTATCATGTCATCTGCAAACAGTGACAGTTTTACTTCTTCTTTTCCAATGTATTCCTTTTATTTCTTTTTCTTCTCTGATTGCTGTGGCTAGAACTTCCAAAACTATGTTGAATACTAGTGGTGAGAGTGGACATCCTTGTCTTGTTCCTGACCTGAGAGGAAATGCTTTCAGTTTTTCACCATTGAGAATGATGTTTGCTGTGGGTTTGTCGTATATGGCCTTTATTATGTTGAGGTAGGTTCCCTCTATGCTCACTTTCTGGAGAGTTTTTATCATAAGTGGGTGTTGAATCTTGTCAAAAGCTTTTTCTGCATCTACTGAGCTGATCATATGGTTTTTCTTCTTCAATTTGTTAATATGGTGTATCACATTGATTGATTTCCGTATATTGAAGAATCCTTGCATCCCTGGGATAAATCCCACTTGATCATTGTGTATGATCCTTTTAATGTGTTGTTGGATTCTGTTTGCTAGTATTTTGTTGAGAATTTTTCCATCTATATTCATCAGTGATATTGGTCTGTAATTTTCTTTTTTTGTAGTATTTTTATCTGATTTTGGTATCAGGGTGATAGTGGCCTCGTAGAATGAGTTTGGGAGTGTTCCTTCCTCTGCAATGTTTTGGAAGAGTTTGAGAAGGATGGGTGTTTGCTCTTCTCTAAATGTTTGATAGAATTCACCTGTGAAGCCATCTGGTCCTGGACTTCTGTTTGTTGGAAGATTTTTAATCACAGTTTCAATTTCATTACTTGTGATTGGTCTGTTCTTATTTTCTATTTCTTCCTGGTTCAGTCTTGGAAGGTTATACCTTTCTAGGGATTTGTCCATTTCTTCCAGGTTGTCCATTTTATTGGCATAGAGTTGCTTGTAGTAGTCTGTTAGGATGCTTTGTATTTCTGCGGTGTCTGTTGTAACTTCTCCCTTTTCATTTTAAATTTTATTGATTTGAGTCCTCTCCCTCTTTTTCTTGATGAGTCTGGCTAATGGTTTATCAATTTTCGTTTATCTTCTCAAAGAACCAGCTTTTAGCTTTATTGATCTTTGCTATTGTTTTCTTTGTTCCTATTTCATTTATTTCTGCTCTGATCTTTATGATTTCTTTCCTTCTGCTAACTTTGGGTTTTGTTTATTCTTCTTTCTCTAGTTCCTTTAGGTGTAAGGTTAGATTGTTTATTTGAGATTTTTCTTGTTTCTTTAGGTAGGCTTGTATAGCTATAAACTTCCCTCTTAGAATTGCTTTTGCTGCATCCCATAGGTTTTGGATCGTCGTGTTTTCATTGTCATTTGTCTCTAGGTATTTTTTGATTTCCTCTTTGATTTCCTCAGTGATCTCTTGGTTATTTAGTAACGTATTGTTTAGCCTCCATGTGTTTGTGTTTTTTACTTTTTTTTCCCAGTAATTCATTTCTAATCTCATGGCGTTGTGGTCAGAAAAAATGCTTGATATGATTTCAATTTTCTTAAATTTACTGAGGCTTGATTTGTGACTGAAGATGTGATCTATCCTGGAGAATGTTCCGTGCTCACTTGAGAAGAAAGTGTAATCTGCTGTTTATGGATGGAATGTCCTATAAATATCAATTAAATCTATCTGGTCTATTGTGCCATTTAAAGCTTCTGCTTCCTTATTTACTTTTATCTTGGATGATCTGTCCATTGAAGTAAGTGAGGTATTAAAGTCCCCCACTATTATTGAGTTACTGTCGATTTCCTCTTTTAGAGCTGTTAGCAGTTGCCTTATGTATTGAGGTGCTCCTATGTTGGGTGCATATACATTTATAATTGTTATATCTTCTTCTTGGATTGATCCCTGGATCATTATGTAGTGTCCTTCCTTGTCTCTTGTAACATTCTTTATTTTAAAGTCTCTTTTATCTGGTATGAGTATTGCTACTCCAGCTTTCTTTTGATTTCCATTTGCATGGAATATCTTTTTCCATACCCTCACTTTCAGTCTGTATGTGTCCCTAGGTCTGAAGTGGGTCTCTTGTAGACAGCATATATATGGGTCCTGTTTTTGTATCCATTCAGTGAGCCTGTGTGTTTTGGTTGGAGCATTTAATCCATTCACATTTAAGGTAATTATCGCTATGTATGTTCCTATGACCATTTTCTTAATTGTTTTGGGTTCCTTTTTGTAGGTCCTTTTCTTCTCTTGTGTTTCCTACTTAGAGAAGTTCCTTTAGCATTTGTTGTAGAGCTGGTTTGGTGGTGCTGAATTCTCTTAGCTTTTGCTTGTCTGTAAAGCTTTTGATTTCTCCATCGAATCTTAATGAGATCCTTGCCAGGTAGAGTAATCTTGGTTGTAGGTTCTTCCCTTTCATCACTTTAAGTATATCATGCCACTCCCTTCTGGCTTGTAGAGTTTCTGCTGAGAAATCAACTGTTAACCTTATGGGAGTTCCCTTGTATGTTATTTGTTGTTTTTCCCTTGGTGCTTTCAATAATTTTTCTTTGTCTTTAATTTTTGCCAATTTTATTATTATGTGTCTTGGCATGTTTCTCCTTGGGTTTATCCTGTATGGGACTCTCAGCGCTTCCTGGACTTGGGTGGCTATTTCCTTTCCCATGTTAGGGAAGTTTTTGACTATAATCTCCTCAAATATTTTCTGTGGTCCTTTCCCTCTCTCTCTTCTCCTTCTGGGACCCCTGTAATGCGAATGTTGTTGCGTTTAATGTTGTCCCAGAGGTCTCTTAGGCTGTCTTCATTTCTTTTCATTCTTTTTTATTTATTCTGTACTGTAGCAGTGAATTCCACCATTCTGTCTTCCAGGTCACTTATCCATTCTTCTGCTTCAGTTATTCTGCTATTGATTCCTTCTAGTGTATTTTCCATTTCATTTATTGTATTGTTCATCTCTGTTTGTTTGTTCTTTAATTCTTCTAGTTCTTTCTTAAACATTTCTTGCATCTTCTCGATCTTTGCCTCCATTCTTTTTCTGAGGTCCTGGATCATCTTCACTAGCATTATTCTGAGTTCTCTTTCTGGAAGGTTGCCTATCTCCACTTCATTTAGTTGTTTTTCGGGGGTTTTATCTTGTTCCTTCATCTGGTACATAGCCCTCTGCCTTTTCATCTTGTCTCTCTTTCTGTGAATGTGGTTTTTGTTCCACTGGCTGCGGGACTGTAGTTCTTCTTGCTTCTGCTGTCTGCCCTCTGGTGGATGAGGCTACCTAAGAGGCTTGATGGGAGGGACTGGTGGTGGGTAGAGCTGGCTGTTGCTCTGGTGGGCAGAGCTCAGTAAAACTTTAATCCGCTTGACTGCTGATGGGTGGGGCTGGGTTCCCTCCCTGTTGGTTGTTTGGCCTGAGGCGACCCAACACTGGAGCCTACCTGGGCTCTTTCGTGGGGCTAATGGCGGACTCTGGGAGGGCTCACACCAAGGAGTACTTCCCAGAACTTCTGCTGCCAGTGTCCTTGTCCTCACGGTGAGCCACAGCCACCCACCACCTCTGCAGGAGACCCTCCAACAGTAGCAGGTAGGTCTGGTTCAGTCTCCCCTGGGGTCACTGCTCCTTCCCCTGGGTCCCGATGCACACACTACTTCGTGTGTGCCCACCAAAAGTGGAGTCTCTGTTTCCCCCAGTCCTGTCAAGTCCTGCAATCAAATCCCGCTAGCCTTCAAAGTCTGATTCTCTAGGAATTCCTCCTCTTGTTGCCGGACCCCCAGGTTTGGAAGCCTGACGTGGGGCTCAGAACCTTCACTCCAGTGGGTGGACTTCTGTGGTATAAGTGTTCTCCAGTTTGTTAGTCACCCACCCAGCAGTCATGGGATATGATTTTATTGTGATTGCACCCCTCCTACCGTCTCATTGTGGCTTCTCCTTTGTCTTTGGATGTGGGGTATCCTTTTTGGTGAGTTCCAGTGTCTTCCTGTCGACAATTGTTCAGCAGTTAGCTGTGATTCATGTGTTCTCACAAGAGGGAGTGAGAGCACGTCCTTCTACTCTGCCATCTTGGTTCACGTTCTCTCGTCATCTTCTACTTGTTGGTCAAGTTCCTCTAGGTCAGGAGTGCATGTATCTTTTCAAATTAGTTTTTTTGTTGTTGTTTTTTTGTTTGTTTGTTTTGGACATATACCCAGGAGTTTAATTGCTGGGTCACATGTTAGTTCTATTTTTATTTTTTTGATAAACCTCCATACTATTTTCCTCAGTGGCTGCACCACAGTGGCTCCCACCAACAGTGTACAGAGGTTTACTTTTCTCCACATCCTCACCAACATTTGTTATTTGTGTTCTTTTTGATGATAGCCATTCTCACAGGTGTGAGGTGATATCTCATTGTGGTTTTGTTTTGCACTTCCCTGATGATTAGCAATGTTGAGCATCTTTTCATGTGCCTGTTGGCCATCTCCATTTCCTCTTTGGAAACATATCTATTTAGACCTTCTCCCCATTTTTAATCAGTTGTTTGCTTTTTTGATGTTGAGTTGTATGAACTGTTTACATATGTTGGATAGTAATCCTTTATTGGTCATATCATTTGCAAATATCTTCTCTCATTCAGTAGGTTGTCTTTTCATTTTGTCAATGGCTACATTTGCTGTGCAAAAGCTTTTAAGTTAATTAGGTCCCATTTGTTTATTTTTGCTTTTATCTCCTTTACTTTAGGAGACAGATCCAAAAAAATATTGCTACAATTTATTTCAAAGAGTGTTCTGCCTATGTTTTCCTCTAGGAGTTTTATAGTATCCAGTCTTACATTTAGGTCTTTAATCCATTTAGCATTTATTTTTCTACATAGTATTAGTGAATGTTCTAATTTCTTTCTTTTATATGTAGCTGTCCAGTTTTCCCAGCATCACTTATTGAAGAAAGACTGTCTTTTCTCCATTGCATAGTCTTGTCTCCTTTCTCATAGATTAAGTGAATGTAAGTGTGTGGGTTTATTTCTGGGCTCTCTATCCTGTTCCATTGATCTATGTGTCTGTTTTTGTGCCAGCACAATACTGTTTTGATGACTATAGGTTTGTAGTATAGTCTGAAGTCAAGGAGTGTCATTCCTTCAGCTCTGTTCTTCTTTCTCAAGATTGTTTTGGCTATTCGGGGTCTTTTGTGTTTCCATACACATTTTTAAATTATTTGTTCTATTTCTGTGAAAAATGCCATTGGTATTTTGATAGGGATTGCAATGAAGCTGTAGATTGCCTTGGGTGGTATGGTCATTTTAACAATATTGATTCTTCTAATGCAAGAACACAGTATATCTTTCCATCTATTTGTGTCATCTTTGATTTCTTTCATCAGCGTCATAGTCTTCAGAGTACAGGTCTTTTGCCTCCTTAGGTAGGTTTATTCCTAGGTATTTTATTCTTTTTGATGCTGTGGTAAATGGAATTGTTTCCTTAATTTCTCTTTCTGATTTTTCATTGTTAGTGTATAGAAATGCAACAGATTTCTGCATATTAATTTCATATCCTGCAACTTTACCAAATTCATTGATGAGCTCTAGTAGTTTTTCTGGTGGTGTCTTTAGGATTTTCTACTCATAGTATCATGTCATCTGCAAATGAACAGTTTTGCTTCTCCCTTTCCAATTTGGATTCCTTTTATTTCTTTTTCCTCTCTGATTGCCATGGCTAGGACTTCCAAAATTATGTTGAATATAAGTGGCGAAAGTGGACATACTTGTCTTGTTCCTGATCTTAGAGGAAATGCTTTCAAATTTTCATCATTGAGTACGATGTTAGCTGTGGGTTTGCCATATATGGCCCTTACTATGTTGAGGTATGTTCCCTCTTTGCCTGCTTTCTGGAGAGTTTTTATCATAAATGGATGTTGAATTTTATCAAATGTTTTTACTACATCTATTGAGATGATCATATGCTTTTTGGCATCTTTTTTTTTAAGCTTATTAAAGCATATTTCACATACCATACATTTAAGCCATTAAAGGTGTACAAGTCAGTGGTTTCCAATATATTCACAGATATGTGCAACCATTATCACCACAATTTTACAATATGTCATCGCCTCAAAAAGAAACCCTGTACCCTTAACTATTATTCCTATATCCCCCCTATATCCCCAGCCCCTGGAAACTACTAATCTACTTTCTATACAGATTTGTCTATTCTGGTCATTTCATATAAATGGAATTATGTAATGTTTTTTGTGTCTGACTCCTTTCAATTAGCATAATGTTTTCAAGGCTTATCCATGTTCTGGCATATATCAATACTTCATTTCTTTTATGGTTGAATAATATTCCGTTGTATGGATATACCACATTTTGTTTATTCATTCATTAGTCAATGGACATTTGGGTTATTTCCACCTTTTGCCTATTATAAATAATGCTGCTGTAAAATTCATACACAAGCTTTAGTGTGGACGTATGTTTTCATCTCTCTTGGGTATTGGACTTACTGGGTCATATGGTAATTCTATGTTTAGTCATTTGAGGAACTGCAAAACTATTTTCCAAAGGGCCTGAACCATTTTACGTTTCCACCAAAACTGTACGAGGGTTTTGATTTCTCCACATTCTTGCCAACACTTGTTACTATCTCACTGGAATAGTTTTCTGATCCTATACCTGGATTGAAATGTCACACATACATACGCAGCCATACATACATTTACACAGTCATTGGCACACACACAAAACTATACCCATGCATGTTTGCACACACCTCTAGAGTTTACATACATACACACAGAATTCCAGATAGACATTTACAACCATACATACATATAATCACACAGAGTATACATGCCTATCAATCCACAGGCCCACATGTGTGAACATAATCAGACATACAATAGACCAGTGCCATCATACATGTACATACAATTGTCATGGGTTCTGAAAAAACATACGCAATTGTAGAAAGAACCAGAGATACATGTACTCGGTAATGGATTAGCAACTGCCCAAACACACATATGCAAATAATAGTCATACCCACAAAAGCATAGTCCTAAAAAGGCACACATATGTAGTTACCATCGCTTATGAGCCGACAACTGAAGACAGATTGAACGTATTTACTCTGGATGGCATGGAGATGGTTGAGGTTTCACTAGTCCTTGGTGGACTGGGTAGAAAGATCTTTTTGTTCATTTATTCATTCTTTAAGCTACAAGTACATATTGGGCACATAAGAATTACAATGATGAACAAGATATAGTCCCTGCCCTCATGGAACTTACAGTCTAGTGATGGGGGATGGTCAGTAACTAAACAAGGAAACAATCACAGCCTGTGATATATGCCAAGAAGGAAATGAGCAAGGTAAGACGTTACACAACAGGCAAGGTGCCAGGATAATAGGCAGTTTCCAGATACTTTTAGCATTATTGCTCCCTCTTTCATCCTGGAAAAGTAAAGAGGATGCAGATTTACCTTCCTTAAGTCACTGGGTAAACTGGTGTGTGTGTGTGAGTCTGAGTGTGTGTGTCTGTGTGTGTGTTAATACTGATAGTGTGGGCTCAGGACCTAGACAACCTGGTTTAAAAGTTTGTTTCATACTAGTTAGGTAACTTTTCTTTCCCTCAGTTTCTCATCCAAAAATAGGGATAATAGTCCCTTTAATAAGGATTAAATTAGCTGATACTTGTAAAGCTCTTAAAACTGCCTGGCGAGTGTTAAGTTCTCAATATCAGCCATTGTATCATTTTATGAGAATAGGTTTTCATAGAGGGAGGTGAGTGTAGTGGGAGATGGGCTGGGAGGGGCCCAGGGAAGAGATCGAGGATCCTGGAAGTACCCTGTTGACTGTAAACTAGACAGGTCTTCATCCTCTGCCCTTTCTGAGCAGTCTTTTGGATTGCGACCCTGGTATGCCACCCCAGCAGACCATAAACCAATCTACCAACACTCGGCTCTGCCCACAGCCCCAAACCACAGAGCAGACACATGCTGGGTGGTGCTGGGCGTGGCCCTTGGTTTATGGTTGCGTCAGGCTGCAGCAGCTCTGCTGTGGGCCTGGCTGGTGATGTTCACTGGTTCTGCCTGGCTTTTCTGTCTGTGTAGGTCAGCACTTATCACCCTGCACCTGCCTCCCCAGGACATTCCACGGCCATCATCAGTCTGCCCGGCTCCCAGCAACACCTCTCAGCTAACATGTGAGTAAAAAAAGCTCAACCCTCCACTCCCGGTCCTGGCATAGAGGGGTCATCTTTGCCATCCCTCTGCCATCAAGCGTCCCCCGTCCCCAACCAACACATCCAGAGAGATAACAGCTCCCCTTCTTTTACAACCTCCAAAGGGAGTAATGGTGAAAAACACGAATTACCAAACCACATCATCCTGGCTCATTATTTTACAAAAGTAGAAAGAGACTGGAAGATTATATACCAAAACATTGCAGGAAGCTTGGGTACTGAGCAATTTCTATTGTCTTCCTTTAGATTCACAATGCTAGGTCATCAATAGATGTTGCTCTAGTAATCAGCAAGAAATAAATATAGCATTTTAGAGGGGAAAGGAACCTTGCAGATGAGAACACTGTCCTAGCCCCTTTGATAAAACCTTTCAGTGTCCCACAGTCCACAGAGTCTAGAAGGACTTCCTAACATCCAGCCTGAGGCCATACACTGGTAACCCCGAACCTGGCAAGCCAAAGTGGGTTATTTTTAATGCCTTTAGTCGGGCAGTTATTCTCTTTCCACAGCCTCACTATTCCCCAGGGTCTTCACCCCCTGGCTCATACCTGGATGTTACCTGCCCAACTCCTGTGTGGACTTCAGAGAGGCAAGTCACTGAACTAACCCGAGAACATTTCTACCATGTTTCAAGCCCATCCTCCTCCATGCCAACATACAGCCAGTATTCCACTGCATGCCAAACACTGAAATTAACACCCGCCTCCCATTTTCCCATGTCCACATCCAGCCTACATTAAGCTAGCTCCTCGGGCCATTCCTGGGGGTCAGACATGTCCCTACCCTCAGGAGAGGGAGTGGACCAGAGAGGTTTCTCTGCTGACCCCTCAGTTCCCTGAACCTTGATGGCTGTGACCATTGTCTTGGGGGATACTCTAAGCAGTGTGAAAAAGCATCCCAGAGAGAACCATCACTTCCAGGTTTGAGACCCAGCTCTGCCACTGATTCCTGGTCACCAACTCCTTTCTCTATTCTAGACCAGTTTCCCCATTGTCAAAGAGCTGATGTGACCTAAATGAGTGATTTGCAGCTGTGGGGCACTCTGTGGAGGAGCAGGGAGAAGGAGGGAGCAGGGATCTGGGCCCCTCCACTGCTCCTTCAGCCAGGCTCCACCACTTTCATCTGCCTTACATAGTGAGATTTCAATTCTTAAAAGGTGTTGCCGCTAAACACCTGGCAGATGGTCTCTGAGTTTTCCTCTAGCTTCACCCTTCATTGGTTCCATGCCCTCCACTCACCAGCTTCCTTTACCAGTTCCTTGTGTCTCCCCAGGTTTGTAGCCCTGCACTCCTACTCAGCCCATGGACCTGACGAACTGGACCTGCAGAAGGGAGAGGGCATCAGGGTCCTGGGGAAGTACCAGGATGGCTGGCTCAGGGGCGTCTCCTTGGTGACCGGGCGAGTCGGCATCTTCCCCAACAACTATGTCATCCCCATTTTCAGGTGGGTCCTCTCCAATCTCAGGCATCAGAGGGTCGGGTCGCCTAGGCCAGGGGCCATCTGTGGGTTGAATCTCTGAAGGACTCAATGCCCTTTCAGAGTGCGGGCCGAGAAACAGCTTTTGTTCTAGTACCCTCCTAACACTTAACTTTAAAAAAAAAAATAGCAGAATAGTTATCTTTTAAATAGCTCTTCCCATTTTACAAGCACTTTTGCATCTTTTAACTCATTGGCTATGCTCAAGAATCTCGCTTAAGGTAGATGTTATTTTACAGATGAGGAAATTGATGTGCAGAGTTAACCAGTCTGCTCAAGAACTAGATTTCAGGTTTTCTACTATATAATCCCCCCCAAATCGCACCTCACACCCTGCGCCCTGACACTTCACAATCATGGCACAATGGGAAAACACAATGATCAGAAGACCTCTTGGAGCACCTTGGGAGACTTTCCAGGATGCTGGGCCATTAGACAGGGTTTTTGTGACTCAGACCACTACCCATCCATCCACACCCCAGGTCACATGCTAGTTACCCTGAAGATCTTCTTCCCAAACAGCTTTTCCCAATCTTTTTCATTCTCTGGCACATTCATCAATTTCACTGGCATACAGTTTGTCCAGCCACCTCGTACGACCACAAATACACACAGACCCCAAAACTATCCATGGTTCCTCCTACCCCCACCCCCATTAATTCCAGGCAAAGCCTGTCACAAGGCAGCAAGACCATCACCACATATACACTCTGTCTTTATGACATACCAGAGAGTCATAACTCCAAGGAAAGGGATAATCCCATTGTACACTACGGGGGTCAGAGCTAGAGTCATATATGGCCAGTTTTGGGGACTTTCATGTAGGCGGGGCAGTGTGTCCAGTGGAGGGCAGCAATGGTGAGGAGACAGAAACTACATCACTGGAGAAACCTATAAAGAAAGTAGGATTATTTGAGCTGCAGAAGACAAGGGTCAGAGGGACCACAACAGACTGTGTAGATGAGGAAGTAAATTTGTTCCATGAGGAGACAGTGAACCAGTGAATACAATTTAGAAGGTTCTGGTTTAATAAAAGACTGCACTTTCTAACCCACAGATTTTTCCAATCAGTCTGGCTGGTGAGGTGGTGGATCCCCTTTCTAGAAAGACTACAGGCAAAATGTGGGTTCCAACAGATTCAGGCAAAAAGATTTCTTCACATGCCAGAAAATTGGAATAGAGGATCATAGTTACTCCTTTCAAATGGAAGGTTCTTGGAACTTGTTAGAAAATTGCAAAATCTCCAAAGGCAAACTAAGGATGTCTACAACTGATGCTTTAATTCATTTATTCAACAAATATGTATTGAGCACTATATGTGAGGCACCTTTTTAGATACTGGAGAAACACCAGTGAACAAAAGACACAATATCCTCGCCCAGTGGAGCTTACATTCTAGTGGGACAGACAGACAATAAACAAGACATATAAGTAATACATGTGGTGTGCTAATGATAAGGTCTAAGAAGAAAATAGGAGTCAGGAAAGGGGGACAGAATTTGCGTGGGGGTGATTACAATGTTAATAGCTTGATCAGAGATGGCCTTACTGAGCAGTAAGAAGGTAGAATGAAGGAATGAGGGAGGTGTGTTCCAGACCCAAGGAACAGCAAGTACAGAACAAAGGCCCTGAGGGAGGAGCATGCCTGACATGAAGGCCAATAGGACTGGGTTAGGGAAGTGAGAGGGGGTTTAGTAGGTGAGGAGGTCAGAATGGTAACAGGGATTCAGATCACACAGAATTTCCTCGGTCGTAATGAGGAATTTGGCTTTAACCGTATTATAGGGCTTTGAGCAGAAGCATGACATGATCTAACTTATGTTGTAATCAGAATCCCTCTAGTTGCTGGGTTGAAAGTAAACTATAGATAGGAAAAGGTGGAAGCAGAGAGACTAGTTAAGCAGATATTGTAATAATCCGGTTGGGGGAGGGGGTGACGGTGAAATGAACCAAGGCGCTAGCTGTGGAGGGAGGGAGCAGTGGTTAGATTCTGGGTATATTCTGAAGGTAGGGACAAGAGGATTTTCTGACAAATCAAATACTGGGTGTAAAAGAAGAGAGGATTCATGATGAGTCCACTTTTTTTTTGCCTTGAGTAACTGGAAGACAGAGTTGCCTTTTACTGAGATGGAGTTGAAAACCAAAAGAGGAACAAACAGGTTTTGAGGTGTTGGGGGGAAGCAAAAGCTTGGTTCGTAGAAGATTAAGTCTCAGATGCCTTAGTATTCCTAGTAAAGACATTGGTAAGTGGTTGAGTATACATGTCTAGCATTTAAGAATGAGGTCCAGCCTTGAGATGGTATTTAAAGCCCTAAGACTAGATGAGATCATCACAATAGGATCCATTGAGGTGGAGAGAATGACAGTGATCCAGGAGCTCAATTCCTCAAGGAAAGAGGGGAAATGATGGCTCCAACAGGGTGGTAGGTGGCGGAGTCTAATCATGTGAACCCAAGCTGGGAAGTCTTGAGAAGAGTGGGAGGATGGTCCAGAAGTGACAACAAAGAGCAAGGATCTACCCTAACTCATGAACAGTCTTCCATGGAATCTTATCATGAACCCTCTAGGGACCATCTCTACTACTGGGGCATTTGCTTATGCATCAGGCCTTAGCCCAAAGTCCTGGATATTCCATGAAAAAAACATTAAAATAAGAGTGACCATATAACTTATCATCCAAACTAGGACGCTTTTGAGATAAAAGAGGGACACTCTACCAGGAGAGCAGGTGTAAACTGAGACTCTCCCGGGAAAACCTGGACGTAAGGTCACCCTAACTAGAATGCATGTAGGACTCCATTCCAGTGTACTTCAAGGCTGCAGCTTCCCGTTCTCTCCTTCTTGGCTTTTCTCCAAGTTAGATCTGTTCTTGGGCGAGTCATGAGCATCCAGATTCACCTGCTCCACGATGGCCACGTGTTAGGCAGTGGATGGAGTTTCAGCACCACCATAGTTTGCCATGAGTCCATCCCCACCCCCAGCTCATAGAAACCTGAATATGTGCATATACTGAGATGCTACTTATGCTGATGTGTGTGTTTGCTTCTAGGGAGTCAGCATTTCCAAAAAGGAAAGTCCTTGTCACAGTATAATCTCCTGAGGGCTATTAGGTGACAGCAGATCAATGCTTTCTGTGTGTGTGTGTTTTCCTTGACAGCCTCTCAGGTGCAGAGAAAGTTCCCATCCCCAAAATCTTGGACGCAGATGACATGTTCAGTTTGTCTATCTGGGGGCAGCTCACCCTTGTTCTTAACAACCCTTCCCCCTGTGGGAGGTTTAATTCCTCCCGCTACTCAGGGCTGAATGATGCCATCCTTTGTCAGCTGAGTTTTTCCTACTGAGTGGGTTGGACTTCGTGCGCAAGGCCCCTTTCTGTTCTAAGGTTGTGTGTGTGTGAGAGGTTTTGCCCCGTTTTTGTTGTCTGTTTGCAGTGATGGCTCTGCACTGCCACCAGCCCCCTTGGTGTACAGGGCTGCCTTTTATAAGACAGCCAGACCTCAAAGGTGTGAAGTGCCCCCTGAGCGTTTGAACCTCTGCTCTTACTAGCATCATCTCCTAATGAACTGAGCCAGCCAGAGTTTGGGGATCAATTAGAGACCAGAGTTGACCAAAATGCCAGGGTTTCGATTTACGATTCAGCAAGGGAGCCTTTTAATTACTGAGAGAGGAAAGGCTGCTATGCTGTGTAAAGCTCCAGCCCTCTGTGCTCGATGGTGACACCAGCCTGTCCAGCTGTGCCAACCACAGCTAAGTATCTGCCACCACGACCTAGTTCCCGTATCCCAGAGTTATCCCCTGGCTCAGGTGGTACAGAACACTTGTCACGTTTTCATTCAAGCCCTTCATAACAGCACCTACATCCCTTTGGTTTCCACTTCCATGCAGTCTCGGTAGAGGCATAAGGTTTCCTCCCTTTTCAGAGGCTGCAGAAACCAACTCCTCCCCCTCCCCCTCCCCCTCCTCCTCTTCTCTCCTCCTCCTCCCTCCCCCTCCCCTCCTCCTCTTCCTCCCTCCTCCTCCCCCCTCCTCCTCCCCCCTCCTCCTCCTCCTCCCCCCTCCTCCTCCCCCCTCCTCCTCCCTCCTCCTCCCCCTCCCTCTTCCTCCCTCCTCCTCCTCCCCTTCCTCCTCCCTCCTCCTCCTCCCCCCTCCCCCCTCCTCCTCCCTCCTCCTCCCTCCTCCTCCCTCTCCCCCTTCCCCTCATCCCCAACCTCCTCAACTCATCACCACAGGTGAGGGACAGGCTCAGCCTCTTGGGACTTGGAAACATGAACAAGGAAGGAACAAGGGAGGAAAGAATGTGGACAGAGTTGAAGGCCATTCATGGCGGGGACTCAAGGAGCAGCACCTGATCAGACGCTTCCCACCTCAGATCCCTGCTGCCCAGCTCTCGGCAGCCTCCCTTGGATCCTGTTTCCAAGCTCTTTCCGCCCCCTCCTGTCCTCCCAATGAATGCCCTTCTGCCCAATAAGCCAGGATATTTCTCTTTCTGGCAACCTTCACTGGACACATACGCCATCCTGATGCCTAAGGGTGGAGAAAAGTGACACGTGGGCCACCACTCACTTGCCTTTAACTTTCTACATAGAACTATATAAAGATTGTCATGGTCCAAGCTTTTGCCTTACCAGGAGGTCACTGGCAGGGCTGAGCAGGATAGAGCCACTGCGTGTCATGTCCCTTTCAAATATTGCGCAGGTTCTTAAGGGCTCATATCTCAGGTAGAAAAGGGGACACAGGGACCTGCACGCTCAAAGCAGCCCAGTGGAGCAAATCAGAGGCAACACACACACCTCCCGCTTAAACCCAGAATGTCTTTCCGTCTCTCCATCTAGAAAACAGGGATCATAATATCTGCAGGTCTGGGGTGTCATGGGGATTAATGAATATATGTTTGCAAAGTGCTTTGATGTTAGAAGAACATGCTGGGTAAGTGCTGAGCTTTTTGCCAAAAGACATAGAGGGACTCAGTGTTGGATGGGGGACTTGAGATTTAGGAGTTTCTGGAATCCGGCCTCATGCTAGGTCCAGAAAAATGAAGTTGCACCTTGGTCTGTAAACAGTTATCCAAGGAAGGGACTGGTGGAATTAGGCTGGCTTGGGCCTCATTAACTGTATTCTGTCCGGGCTGCTGCTGCTGCTGCTGCTGCTGGCAACAAATCTGGAACCTGTCTTCCATGATGCTGGTCCATTTTGCAGCATCCAACACTTTGAGGCCTTTGTTTAAAACACAGGTAGGGGCTTCCCTGGTGGTGCAGTGGTTAAGAATCCGCCTGCCAATGCAGGGGACATGGGTTCGAGCCCTGGTCCGGGAAGATCCCACATGCCACGGAGCAACTAAGCCCATGCGCCACAACTACTGAGCCTGTGCTCTAGAGCCCGCGAGCCACAACTACTGAGCCCACGTGCCACAACTACTGAAACCTGCGCTCTAGAGCCCGTGAGCCACAACTACTGAGCCCGTGTGCTGCAACTACTGAGCCTGCGCTCTAGAGCCTGCGAGCCACAACTACTGAAGCCCACACTCCTAGAGCCCGTGCTCTGCAACAAGAGAAGCCACCGCAATGAGAAGCCCACGCAGTGCAACGAAGAGTAGCCCCCGCTCGCCGCAACCAGAGAAAGCCATGCAGAGCAACGAAGACCCAATGCAGCCATAAATAAATAAATAAATAAATAAATAAATTTATTAAAAAAAAAAAAACAACACAGGTAGAGGCAGACTCTGCCAGGCAAGCCAGTGCTGGGGAGTTCTCTCCAGCCCAGCCCTCATCTCCAGAATGTAGTCTGAGCTCTTCCTGGTGTACAGCCCACTCCACCTCACTGACTGCATCCCCAGGGGCCAGAAGCACGCTGTAGGCTGTGGACAGAAACCCCTCTCCGCAAGCAGCAGTTCCCAGTGCATCGGGCTGCATATGCTTCCTGGGCAGAGTTGGCTGCATTACATGATGCCTTTCCCATCTTGTACAACACTGGTGGCTCAATATTAAACTACATAAACTTTTTTTAAAGCAAAACAAGGAGAGAAAAGGAGAAATAAGGGGAAATTACCTAAAGAGAAACCTGGAGGCATTGACAGGAAGGAAAATACGTGGAGGGCATCTCTGTGCCGGGGCCTTGGTTGAACTGGTTATCTCCAGGGAATTAGCGGGGGTTATTTAATCAACAGAGTGACAAGGGGATTCACGAACTACTCGGTAGGGGCTGTGATGTTGGGGCAGGATGGTAAAAGGGCAAGAAGGGCATGTAAAATGACACCATTCCCCATGGGGTTCAGGGAGTTGCAGGCTGGAAACATGGACAGGAGATTGCTGTTTTACAAAAGATTAACACTGTTCTTAAAAATCAAAGCCTAAGGCTGAAGAATTAGGTCTTATGGAGGCATGTGTAGGGCCTACCAGCTCCTTTAGTGTGTTAATTTTCAAGTGGGACGCAGGGTTTTCCAAATGATGAATGCTCTAACTAGCCAGAAGGTAGGGTAGCTTAGTGGTAGAGCGAGGGGCCAGCCTGGACCTGGGTTCAAATCTCAGATCTATTAATTGCTTGGACAAGTAACAGTAAATCTCTATTTTTTAACCTACAAAACAGTAGCACTAATAGTACCTACCTCAGAAGGCTGTTGAGAAGAACCTGTGAGATGATGTGGGCAAAGAGCTTGGCCAATGCTGGGTGTTACAGTGGGTATACAGTAAGTGCTTACTATGTGTGAGACAGAATGACTGGCTTCAGTGCTAAAAGCATCATGGCAGCCATTCAACAAACATTTATTAATAAACAATATGTGCAGAACACAGAGGCTATAAAACAAGTCATATAAAATCTCTGCCTTTGTAAGAGTTTAGGATCTAGTGGGAAAGTCACTGAAAGAACAAGAAATCGCCCCTGTGAAGCAAAATGAACACATACAAGATCTTGTGCTCTGAACTGAGGGCTGAAGGGACATGGGGTGAAGAGTGAGCAGAGCTGGAGTGAAAGATGATGATATTCAAGTCTTCTAGTTCCACCCGGCCTCAGTATGAGACCCTCTCCCCGCCCTCAGCATGCCACACAGTTATCCAGGTGTGGAAGCTGAGGCCTCCATAGTTAAGCCTGTGATGAAGACAAGTGTAAACATATATATATGTATCTATGTATGTATGGGTAGGAATAGGATGAGGAGGGACCACATGTGCTATACAGTTGGGAGCTGATCGTTTTTTTAAAACAGGACTCTTGACTGAACCTTTTCTTTCTCTATTTCTTCTCTTTCACAAAAAAAAAAAATATTTGCACAACCAGAAAGACATCTAGTGTTCCAGACTCCCGGAGCTCTGCTCTCTACGCCACATGGACGTTATCCACCTCCTCTGTGTCCTCCCAAGGCAGCATTTCAGAAGGTGATCCCCGGCAGAGCCAGCCCTTCAAGTCCGTCTTCGTGCCCACGGCCATAGTCAACCCCGTGCGGAACCTGGCTGGTCTGGGGACCCTGGGGCAGGGCTCCCTCCGCAAAGCGCGGAGCAGCATGAGAAAGAGTAAGTGGTGGCAGAGAGGTACGTGCCTAGAGCTAGGGGATGGGGGGATCTCACACTGGCAAACAGAGTGCTTTTTGCAAAAACAAGGATCTTGGCTTTACAATAAGCCTCTGTGAAGGTTGCTTTACACTTCCCAAATACTGCGTTGTTTTATCAGATGAAGCCACACGGACTCAAGGTCCCCGCCCTCAGTCACTTCATACACGAATGCTGACTGATTGGGATGATACCAGCCCTGTGTGCCAACATGTAATCAGAGCATGGCCAAGGTGGATGCTGGTTCTTATTAAGACAGAACAACTAAAGCACTTGCTGGATCAATGCTTCTTAAACTGTGCTCCACGGAACCCCTCAGGAGGTGCCAAAAGGGAAACAAGGGAAGGATGCAGGGGAGGAGGAAAAGAAGAGTCATTGCTAAGAGCCCCTGAATCCCACTTTGTTTAACTAATATATGCACAAGGTAAAAAAAATTATATTGTACAAAAGTACATTATACTGTACAAATGTCTCCTTCATATCCTTCCCCCCCAGTCCCAAGTTCTCGTCCATGTACATACATACCTTGTAATCCTAGTACACTGTTGTGCACCTTGGTTTTATTTTTATATAACACCCACATTGCACACATGGCAATTACATAGCTCCTTCATCTTCAAAGCCATGCTTTTATCTCCTAATATATTGAATTTCTGCATAAGGCTTCATTTTCAGGGGCTCTAAAAAAGTGGTTGAAACCCATTGTTCTATAAAACATCAAGCTTCTATATTCGTACACCTCTCTAGAAGAAGACAACAAGCCAAGCAAAGTCAACTTGATTTGTTCTACATCCCCTGACTTAAACTGGGCTCTGCCATCCCTCCTGCTATCTTAAAAAAAGATTAAAGGTGAAAATGTAGTACTAGTCAGAGCAAAAGATTCACATGTGGGACAATATGCCACACAGACATTAAAGCAATTAGTGCCCCAAGACAATTAATGCAATTATCTTTGTTCTACCCTTTCTCAGTGCTTTCTGATCATCTGCTTGACCACCAATCCTACCACTGTTGCCTCTTAATTCTAGCCAACGGTGCCCTCCTCCTCACCCTCTCCTCCACCTTCTCCCCACAAAACACACATGCAATAAGTTATCCCACCACAACAGCCTCGGGCAAGTTACTGACCTCTTCGGCCTTCAGTTTTCTCATTTGCAAAATGAAAATAAAAATAGTACCTACCTCATCAGGGCATTAAATAATTCATTTAAGACTAATGGCACAGTGCCTGGCACATAATAAGCTCTCGAGAAATGTTAGCTATTTTTATAGTATAGCATTTTATCAGTATCAATACTGTTACTGCAGCTAAGCAGATCATGTTGGGTCCCTCCAGAATGTGAATGTAATTCACTTCACTTGCGTTGAAATGTTCACATAGTCTAGACCACTTTTGAATACCGAGGAGAACAGCCCCTTGGCAATTGCTCACACTTCCTTTCGAACACTCCCTCTCTATCTTTGTGTAGATCTTGATTGGCTTGGAGTTTTGACCACTTGCATTATATGCACATGTAATAAGAAAGCATTAAATCTGTTGGAAATTAGGAACCCGACAAGATAAGTAGATAAGGCGGTAAACTGATTTTTCACCCATTTCCGAGAGCCTGAGGACAGGTCTGCCTAGTGTGGCTTTGACCTTCCTAGGTCCCAGAGGCTTTCTCTCTCTCCCTTTTCCCAAGGTGAGAATGGTCAAGCTATCAATCTCCCCAAAGCAAAGAGAAATGACAGAGAATTGACTGTATGCATCTCACAGGGCTGTCAGTGGAGAAATAGATATTGACATTGAAAGGTCAGACTTGTGTAAGTGGTGGCTGGGTTGCCAGTGGCAGCTGAGAACGCCAGCGGTGTTACAGTGAGCGTCTGCTCTTCATGTTCACACCCGGCTTGATAAAGAGTCATGACACAGAACATGGCCTTGGCTCAGGCCTTCTGTGCTGGACACAGATGACTGTGATTCACACACGTGTCCATAGAGTGTCACAAAGAACTAACATCTCTGCTGGATGTCACCTATAGCTCTAAATTCTGGGAGACCCTTATGAAGAAATAGCCCACAATGCTTCTCAGGGTGTCTCCCCCACTGCCCCCCACAGAGCACAATGAACTCTCAATTATTCTCCAGGTCACCCACAGGGCATATGCTCAAAGGATGGGGATCTCCTGTCTTCCAGAGAATTTGAGGGGAAGGAATAGCTTCCTTTTACTGAGGGAGGACTATCTCAGTTAAAAAAAAAAAAAAAAAAGAGCTCAGGGAAACGGAAGGGGCAAAACCAAACTCCTGGACTGTGCATTTTTAGAGTTTGCTTCTCCTTACCTAAAAAAACAAAAAAAAAGTTTTAAAACATGGGGCATTTATTATGTTCCAGGCACTATCCTAACATTTTGCACACATCATAAAATGTAATCCTCACCCCAGGCCATGAGGTGCTGTTATTAGCTCCAGTTTACAACCAGGGGACCGAGGACCAGGGAGATGATGTGACTGATGTGCCCCTGGCTCCCTGGGAGGAGATCTGATTCCAGAGCCTGTGTCATGGGACTTCACGAAGCTCATCCGCTCACATCTCTAATTTGGGAATAACCTTTCCAAATCTGCTTCCGGCTGCTGTCACGTTTGCCTGGTGCACGCAGTCCCTAAATCCCACTCACCCTTCCTCCCTGCAGACCCGATGAAAAGCAGAGGTCCCACCACCACAGGCCTACAGCTTCCACCAGAATTTTCTTTAAGTAGCGGGTTGGAGTCCTCTCCCCTCTCTCCTGCCCTCTCTCCCTCCCACTCATGCCTCTCCATTGACTCTCTCTTGCGTGTCTCAATTTCTGCTGTCTCTTTCTTTGTCTCTGCTTTTGTTTCCTCTTTGGTCTGCATGCCTTTATGTTTATTTCTCACGGTGAAGCTCTCTCTTTAGGACTGTCTTCTTCACTTTCCATCTTAAAGGCCTGGAGGGAGAAAGTAGGAGTGTGTGTGTATATGTGTGTGACAGAGAGAGACAGAGAGAGAGAGAGAGGGAGAGGACGAATAGAGGTGATATACCTTCTGACGCCACCCCACCCCCAGTATTCGCCTAGCCAGTCATTTGCTGCCAGCATCAGCAAACAGCACTAAAAAAAGAATAAGGTCACCTTTGAAAGACCCTGGGAGAATGTGAGCACGGTCAAATTGGGAAAGCACTTAACTATTCTGGGCTATCAGGACACACTGCTTACCCAGCTCCCACCCAGACTGCTGTCAGCCGCCCCATTGCTGATATCTCTGTCATACAATTCCCCAGATGGATCCCTGCAGAGACCCGTCCAGTCAGGGGTCCCCACCCTCGTGGTGGGCTCCCTCAGACGCAACCCCACCATGGTCGTCCAGCCTCAGCAGTTCCAATTCTACCAGCCACAGGGGGCCCCCTCCTCAGCCTCGGCGGTGGTGGCGGAGATGGGACCCAAGCCCACTGCCACTGGGGAGCCTGCCCTCACGTGCGTCAGCAGGGGCAGTGACACCAGGATCCACTCAGCAGCCAGTTCCCTCATCATGGAAGGCAAAGAAATCCTCGCCAGGAGTGAGCCTCTACCAAAACTGCCTGCATCTCCCCCGCCATCCATCCTGGTGAAACCAGAGAACTCAAGAAATGGCAGCGAAAAGGTAGGAGTAGGTGACATTAGGGGGGCCTGATTCTTTAGACCCCTAACTTTGCACAGTGTCCCAGCTCCTGAGATTTCACCGTAAATGGACGAGGAATCAAAATTGCAGCCTCCAAAGAATCCTCGCACACAACGCCCCTTCCATATCCTCACATCACCCGCACCCTCCCCAGACATGTTACTGAATTTCCTTTAGGCTTCCAGAGGATTTTATACATCCTTCTTTCGAGGCCCAGAGGCAACTTGGAAAAAACACGGCTTTGGCATCAGACACAATCTTGATTTGAATTCCAGCTGTGCTGCTTGCTAGCTGGTGACTCTGGTTAAAACACTTCACCTTTCTGAGACTCTTTTGCCTAATCTGTAAAATGGTGGTAAGAAGAGTAATAGCCTCATAGGATTGGAGAGGAGTTAAATGAGTAAAGTACTTACGTAGGGCTTGATACGTACTCGTTCACAGTATAGAAGAGGCAACTGAGGCACAGGAGAAGGTAAGTGACTTAGTAAGGTCACACTGAGTTATAACTACTCCAACAACTGTTATCGGGACCTTTGCGGTTATCAGTTATCGGTTCTAGGGCTTTTCCCACTAGAAGTCATATGAGTTTTTGCAAAAGTGTTATGTTCTCAACAATATGCTTGAGGCAGGGACGGAGGAGGTGACGTGAAGAAAATTAGGTGATTGTTATCTTTTAGTGTATTGAACATCACACCACCACCATTACTATCACTATCACCACCACCATGACCACCATCACCATCATCACTACCATCACCCATTTCCCTCCAAATGGAAAGATGGTGTGGTTTCCTCCTCTTTGTTAAGCATTTACTGAATGCTATCGACCTAGCAGGCACTGTGCTGAGTACTTCACATGTCCTATCTCATTTAATTCTGACAACAACCTTCTGATGTAGCTATAATTATTATTGTCATCCTCATTTAAAAATGAGGACATGAAGGCTTATGGAGTTAAAGTACATGACCCAGAAGCACACAGCTGACACACATGAGTGTCTGGAGTAGAATCGAGATCTGACACAAAAACTCATGCTCTTAATGTTAAGCTATAAGCTTGCAGGGAAAGGCATTTGGAAAAAGCTAGTGTTAACTGATATAAATGTTGAGAGTTCTTCTTCTGAATTACAGTATTCAAATAATTCAAAGTTTTCCAGACCCCACTTGTCAATTACCCCCAAGCCATTAGATGCAGCCCTCAAACTGTGTTTAGTAAGCGCCCAGACCTCTGCTGGACATGGTAAGGGTCAAAAGTATGAAGACATTTGGATGTCTTCATTTGGAAGACATTTGGTCTCCCACTCACCTTTCAATCCCAAGACACTGGGATTGAATTTCACAGAAAAAAAAAAAAAGATTTCTGAGCAGTAGCACAGAACACTTTATTAACCTCTAAGACAGGGAATGGCCAAAGTAAAACCTAATATACAAGATCTATAACAGGCTAGGAAAGAAGGGAGAGGGGAAGGGCTTATCCAAACATCAGATCATTGACTCCCACATAAAGCGGGGCCTGCTAATCAGCTCCAGCCAATTGCTGCCAGAATGCGGCACAGGCCCCAGTGTGCCTGCACTTTGATTATCTTAAGGGACATATAAAATGCTGATTTTTATATGCATCTCCCAATTTTTATGTGTTAGCCACTAAATCAAACTCCCAGACTTTGTGCAGACTATATTCAGTCAGCAGTGTCCAGTTGGCTACCTCTGCTCTGAGGATTTATGAAGGAACTGTCTGGATGGAGTCAGCAGGGAGGCCTTACTGGCAGGTGGAAAGGAGAGAGGGGAGGGGAAGGACCCTATTCTCAGGTAGGTGGTTGTTCCCCCTATTTCTAGTGGCTAATTCCCAGTCGTTCTTCAGTTCTCAACTGAAATAACTCTGCCTCTAAGAGGCCTTCTCCGACAAGCCCCGTTCCAGCTTCAGTTGGATACTCCGCTGCATTCCTCAGCATCTTCTGCTTCCCCCGCGGTGGCACTGGCTATCGCTGTCATTTGTCAGGGCGGTTTTGTTCACTCTTGGCTTCACAGCACCTGATAGCGTGGTGAGGCATGGTCGACACTCATGACAGACACAAGTATTTGCTGGATGAACACGTGAATGAGGCATTCCAGGAAGGGACGAGTGTAGAGAAACAGCATGAACCAAGTCCCAGGGGAAAATAGCACAGGTTCCCCACTCACCTATGTCCCTTTGCTCTCCTCTGTCTTACAGCAAGTCAAAACCGTGAGATTTCAGAATTACAGCCCTCCTCCCGCCAAACATCACACCTCTGGGAAGCCTGAACAAGCAGCCACCCCGAAGGGGTCCCAGCCTGAAGCAGCCCCCTTGGGCCCAGAGATGACCGTCCTATTCGCCCACCGAAGCGGCTGCCATTCTGGACAGCAGACAGACCTCCGGAGGAAGTCAACTTTTAGCAAAACCATGACCCCAACGCCCACTGCCTTGGCCACGCAGACCGTGTTTCCCAGCAAATGAATCTACAGGTGGCTTTTCCTAGACCCCAAAGAGGTGAATTGCGTTTAAATACAGTATGCCTCCACTGAGGGCGTCCTGCCATTCTTTGGGGACTCGAGCATGGGTCCTTGTTCTGCCCACTTTACCTCCAGGAAAGGACAGGTGGGAGTGGGGATTCCTGCCCTGGCTGGGAAGATAGACTAGGTGACCTTCCAGACATAATGATTCAATGTAGCAAGGCCACTACCCAGACCAAGGAATGGGAGCTCATCCTGCCCACTCTATTGCCCAGCGTGGAGTGTGCAGCCTCTCATCCTCTAGGTTCTGTGTAGAATTTCTATGATGTTATCAAAGGGGCTTCAGCCAGGTGGGTCACAATGGTGGAATGCTGGCGTTACTTCTTTGGCCTCAACATCTGAGAACAGCTTCTGCCATCTTCTGGCACCTAGACACCAGCCACTAGTAGCCCCCATATCTTTGTCCCTCCATCAAGTCATAATCCTGGCTGCCAAGGGAGAATTTCTGGGAAGGGTGTGAGACGGATACTTCGAACATTCCAAGAACCCTCTAAACCAAAGAGAGTCAGCTTCCTGGCTTTGCTCCAAACAAGGTCAGAGAGAAAGCTGACTATTGCCATACTTTAAGCTTCTCAATCTGTTTGCCCACATATAATCCTACGTGATAGATAAGCAGGAATCACGTACTTGTGGAGAGGGTCTTGTATGGTGTTACGGACAATTCATTCATCCTGGCTCTAGTCTGACTTCCCCAAGAGAACACAGCATGCTTAGAAACAACTTGGTAAGTGGTTTGAGTTTAGATATACATTCTGTTTGCATTGCAACAGTCTTTACTTTCACTGATTTCTTCTATTTGGTGCAGACTAGCTGTTTCACCAGGTTGAAGAATAAGGCAACAATGTCATTGAGAAGATGCCAATCCATGGCTGGGGTGAGGGTGCCTTCTAGAGGAAAGTTTCTATAAAAAGGGACTCGACAATAAGGTTGGAGAGGAAAAGTGGGTAAGAAGGAGGAGAAAGGGAGAGTGAAGAAAATATGGAGAGAGTGGGGAGGTGACGAGAGTGAGAGAGAAAGAGGATTAGGAGAAATGTCAGGGAAGAATATAAAAGAGTTGGAGAGCAGCCTTGACATTCTTGACAGGTGGGGAAAGAAGGATGGAATCTGCAAAAGTAGGTGACCCCACTAAGATGGGGCTGAAGTGAGCGGGACCAGCCAGGCAAAGCCTTGTAAACAGGGGTAAAAGAGCATCCCAGGGAGTGGAGGCAATGCTGTAAGACAAATCATTAATTCTCATTTA
This sequence comes from Balaenoptera physalus, assembly GCF_965194825.1. NCBI lineage: Eukaryota > Metazoa > Chordata > Mammalia > Artiodactyla > Balaenopteridae > Balaenoptera > Balaenoptera physalus. The sequence continues at coordinate 54,912,627 of NC_138890.1, read as the reverse complement.
ACTTAATTGTTGTAATTTAACATTTATTGCATGCCCATCAATGTGGGCACTTTAGTGCATAAATGCCATTTGCTACTACGCCTGGATGTCATTAAAAAAAAAAAAAAGGCAGGTCTAATTAGACCTTCTCCCTGGACAGTTCTTGAAGATCCTGGGATTAAAAACATCCATATTTTACGTAGCAACCACACACTTGGCAAATTGAATTGTCAAGACTTTTCCAGACCTTAAAAAAACAAAAACAAAACCATAATCCTGCCAAGGAATACTGCACCTGTGTCAGACCTTTGGGGTTGGTAGAGCCAATGTGGTCACATGCCCTGGTGTTTCTGTGTGATAGTGACCCATGTCTATTCCACAAAATCGTCAGGCCCAACTGCATGACTCAATGAGCTGAATATAGTAATCCAGATGGAGAAATGGGGAAAAGTCATAAAGACAGGCAGGCATTGTACGATTTGTCAAAATATGAGTACTTACTCCTCGTATTTACCCCGAAAAGCACTCTCGGTGAGTTAATGAGTTTAGCAATCTACATCCAGAATGGCAGATACATGGCATGCCCAGCCAACCAAACATTTAGTCTGTGCCTCAGTAGCATTGGAGCCAGTTAATTTTTAACTGTTGTGGCTGAAAAGCAGGTTGTTTGGGCATAATGAAGATACAATCCATACCCTCCAAATGAAACGGAATATTCTTCCCATTGTCCACGATCTCTATAGAGTAACCTCTCTGAGAAATGTAAACAACACCAGAGGCTGGCCATCCCCATTCCATCCAGCCTTCTTCCCCCATGCCCAGCATCAGACTCACTCCCTCCCAAACCAAATCCCATCTCTGCAGAGACATATGAGGATTTGAAAGGGGCAGTACAAGTTGAATTCACTGGGCACTGCCCATCATTTATTCCACCACCATGTTTCAGATATTCCTATGAGCTGGGTACTGCAATGAGAACAAGAGATACATCCCCTCCTATAACGTCCACCATAACCTTATAAGGCAAGTACAATTGTCCCCATTATAGAGCCAAGGAAACTGAGGCTTGAAGGGTAACCACAGACAGTGACAGAGCGAGTTTGATAGCTGCCCTCACCCTGAGTTCAGGCTATCTAACTTCAGAGCCTAACTTGGGACTATGCTACATGAACCAAGAGACCATCCTTGATGTCAGGCCACTGACTTCAAACTGCAAGGAGGTGGCATAATGCAGTGGTTACAGTTGCAGGCTCTGCTGCACAAAGACGGGGTCCAAATCTTCATTTACCACGTGCTAGCTATGTGATGCTGGGCAAGTTACTTAACCTGTCTGAGCCTTGTCTTCTTAAATAGGAACGATAATAGAGCCAACCTCACTGGGCTACTCTAAGGGTTAACTGAGGTAATAAAGTGACTGGAACCGCGCTGGCACATAGTGAACACCTGATAAATGTTAGCCTTGAATGTTCTTAAGGAAGCAGGCCATCGAAATTCCAGGTGAGAAAGTCTAAAACAAGGGCCTGCCCAGGGCTGTGGTGCTAAAAGGAGACCAAGTAGCCTACTCATGGAGGTCACGACACAGTCTGAGTCCTGAAGGACAAGAAAGAGTCAGGCAGACAAAGAGGTGCGAGAAAGGGTGCCCAAGCAGGGAAAGAAGCATTTGGCAATGGGTTTAAATGTAGCAATCAAGCCAAGTTCTCTTGTACCTAAGTACAGAGGAATCTACTCCTTTGTGGAACATTCCCGGGATCCCAGTTGGATCCCCAGCACCTCACGTCTGAAGCCAGATATTCCATCCTGTGAGAGCTCCATCCCCTCAGCTAAGACTCAGAGTCCCTAGAAGAGGTGCCCCTTCACCCCGTGATCAGGCCTGACACCTCAGTGCTAGGAAAGCTGCGGAGGGCAGGCTCTTCCCGGGGGTGGGGGCAGAGAGCAGGGGGGACATCTGAGAGGTGAAGGAGGGGCGCAGCCAGCTGAGGACAGATTCTGAGGGCCACACCTAAGGAAATGTTGGAGTCGCACTTGACTTGAGCAGCATCAAGATCCTCACTTAAAACTTGTCTCCTTCCCTTCTCGCGTGGGACCAGCTACACCTCCTCCACCCTTCCCCCTCCCACAGACAGAGCTTTCGGAACAGGAAGAGTTTAAAGCAACGCCCTACCTGTGACTTGGTGAGGTGCAGAGCTGACTCACTGACTTCCAGCTTCCCTTGACAATTCGGAAGGTCCGTCCACACCAGGCCCGCGCTCCCGACTGGCAGCCATCTGGTGGGACTGCAACTGCCGTGAAATGGACATGCGCTCTTCAATTTGCCCCGCAGCCCCAGTAGCCTGCTTCACTCACTCACACGACCTGCACCTGAAGTGGGCGTGTCCCCCTAGAGACCGTGTGCTTGACTTCATCTCCCAGAGGCCTCATAAACCCCTTGAAAGTTAGAGCTGGATTCTTAGACATCCACCGATCCAGGCACACAGGTCTCAGGAGCATAGCGGGCCGAGCCAGGGCCCAACAGGGTGTCGCTCAGTAGTTCTGAGGTGGGAACTAGGCATCTGCGCTTTCAACAAGCTCCCCAAGTGATCCTGAGGCACATAAAGTATGAGAATCAAATTCACCTTTCTCATGTGGTACAGCAGAGCTGACATTTGGATCTGACATTCAGCAGGAGTAGGGCCTCGCTGGTTGTTAATATATTGAAATCGTCCTGTACTGATCTGTGAATAGTAGATGCTCTGAGCTCCCCAAGACCTCTCCCCCCTCCCACACCCTGGTCCTTTCTCCATGTCGTCCTCCCCATCGCTCTCCCATCCAACAGCTAAAAAGCTAAGGCCAGCTGCAGCTGAGACCTCCAGCAATAAAGCCTTTCTTCATGCTGATTGGCTAGTGCTATGCCATACTGATTATTAAATATCTTGGCTGTTACCCTATTATACAGAATAAGGCCCAGAGGTTGAGAGCACTGCTGTCAAACCTGACACTCTTCCCAGCCCCCATCCTGGCCACCGTTCATCCCCCGACAAGCACCTTCATCAGGCCCCTAGCTTAGGAAAGCAGCTGACTTGGAGGATGAGCATTTCCATGCCTATTCACCTACCTTTTTCGGCTAAGAGTTTCATAGGCATAAGTAATGCACTTCAGCTTCCCAGCTCCTCTGGCATCATGTTGGCAGGTATGGAAACACATAATTTGCTTCAATAAGATGAGCAGGCCTCCATCTTGATCCTCTCCCCAGCCCCTATTCACACAGGCAGCCCCACAGCCTCTGACTCCCTTCCTAGGAAGTGAGAAGCTGAATAACGAGGGCCTCTCAAGCCTCTCCAGCTGGGAGCAAGTGCTTAACAAGCTGGGCTCTCCTGGGGCAGCAGCTGCTTCCACTGATGCTTCTCTTGCTTAGTCTTGAGAGTAAAGACTCCAGTTCCCCCTTGGGCTGAGAGAAAGGAGTGTTAGCACTTACAGAGACCTCTTAGGTGAGCCTGAAAGGCAGTCACCTAGGGGAATGTGTTTGGCAGGCAAGACTAAGCCAGAGGAGTTAACTCCAGAGACCCCTGCAGCAGGTTGGTGTCCCTGAGGATAAATCTCACAAGGACGTTTTGCTTGAAATAGAGCAATGTTAAATGATGATCAAAGCCACCTGCTCTTGGCCAGGCCGTAGTATTGTGTCCTAGACCAGAGCAGAAACAAAATGTTCCCAGGAGGCCCTTCTGCCTATTGACCTGTACTTTGACAAATGGAATGCAGCAGAGGTGGGATCAAAGATGATGGGATGGAGGAGCATTAGATTCACCCATCCAACCATCCATCCATCCATCCATTCATTCAACAACAGTTAATTCATCACGTACTCTGGACCAGGCTCTATGAGAAGCAACAGGAGTAAAGTAGTTACCAGGATAGATAAAAATACATATGGCCTTCACAGAATGTTGTTTCTTATTACTTTTTTCTGGATTTGGGGCTCCTTTCTGCTTTTCTCCCCTTTTATAATTAAATGTTCTATAGAAATATATAGGATCATAAAACCAATAACCATATACCTACCACCTAGCTTTTAAAAAAATAATTGAAACCTGCCGTGTGCTTCTCCCAGTCCCATTCCTTCCTTCCCCACCTCCCCACTTCCTTCACAACCACTATCCTGAATTCCATGCTGATCACTCCCTTGTAAATTTCCCGCTCATGTACCACATGGAACTCTGAGTGCAGCTCATAGAGGTACTCAGTAAGCACTAGTCAAAGCAAATATTGCAACCTGGGGCCATAGATACCCTGCCTGAATATTTGAACTCCCATCTGGCTTCTGTCACTGGGACTCTAAAGCTTTGATTCATTGCTGGGAATTGAGATTTTGATGCACCAGCATGTCTGGTTTTGAGAAGTTTGAGTTTAAAGGGGTTTTTACAAGAATCCTTCCAAGTACAGCTGTTTTAGGAGACCTTGTTGCTCCTGAATAGAGAAAATATGGGTTGTGGCTATGCCTGCATTGTTTGAGTACAGGGTTTTCTAGCTAGCTCTCCTCTGGGCCTTGCCTGGAGCCTCTGGGTAGCCAACTGCAAACACCAGAGTAGGTCCTCAACTTCTGAAACTAAAACAGATCTTGCTGCTGCTGCCACCAATTTCTTATAAGAACCCCGTGAAGAGTGCAGAGAAAAGTTATTTTTGTCCCCAGACTACAGATCAAAAAACTGAGACTCAGGATGTTTCAATGCCTTGATTAAGGTCACATAATTAGTTTGAGATGGAAGGGAGACTACTGATTCTTCATCCAGCAATAATTGTCACCATTTACTGAGCACCTACTGTGTACCAAGCACTGTACACGCATTATGCCATCCAATCCTACCCAACCCTATGAGGGCAGGTACTGCTATTATTCCATTTTAGGGATTAGAATTATGACTCAGAGGTCAAATGACCTGTCCAAGGCAACAAGAACTAGAACCCAGGACTCTAAGTCCAAACCTTAATCTTAAATCACCACATCCCTCTTCTTCAATAGCAACTGTAAACACATAACATGGTTGAGGTTGGAGAGGTTGCACAAATGTGTGTGTGCTGCTGAGACCACAGGGATGAGGATGGAGATGGGGGTGGGGAAATGGTTTAACTCAGGGGGTCAAGCCCTCCCAGAGAATAAGTATTGGGTTGGCCAAAAACTTCATTCGGGTTCTTCCATAACATCTTACAGAAAAACCCAAACGAACTCTTTAGCCAACCCATACAAGGGTCTTATCATCCAAGAAGTAGGGGTGGGAAAGAAGGTGACTGAGAGTGTTCTGTATAGAGAAATCCAAAAAGCAAATCTACGCCTGCTGCAAGGGCGGCCAGACGCAGCCCAGCGACTTGAAAAAGAACCAAAGTTTGCAATGTGGTTCTGGATCACTGATATCAAAACACAATGATTATTTTGCATTCCCTAGATCTCTCCCTCTTCTTGAGTTTACTTCCTCTAAAGGATACAGAGTCCAGACGAAGGGGAATATGATGTCCAAAATGACCCCCACTTTCATCTTCTCTGTGGGAACAAGAGGACTCAGAGAGCTGACACCTTCCAGTGTTCCATGCTGGTATTTTTCCGAAGTTCAAAGGCAATTGCTTTTGGGGGTGGGGGTGGGGTAAATACACACCCACAGATGCAAGCTAATTATGCAGATAGGGTCACTGCTGGATGGACAAGAGCTGCAGCCTGGTAAGGACTAAAAGGAAGCCAGCCAAGACCCAGGGAGAAAGGCAAAATGCATTCGCAAAGGCCATTTTGTGTATCCTTGGTTAATGCTGTTAGAATCAGTGCTAGGGTGACCGACCGACTTGATGAAGGCCACTTGCAATGTCAGAGTTTGACTGCTGTCAGTCGCACGTGTCCTGGAGGCCAGAGCCATCCTAATGTCCTTCCCATGAAAATAACTCCCTGGACCATCTGAGAGGATTGTGAGAACGATTTTCAGTCAGGAGACTCTCACAAATAAGCAAAAGCAAGCGTGAATCAAAACATAAGGAGACAGCAAAAACGCCTGGAGGACCAAAGAGGAATTCAAATAAATATCACCTTCAAAGGGTTGTACCTGGATCCCTACCCCTTCCCCACCCAGTTCCTTGGGAGATGTTTTCCATCTCTGTCTAGGAGAGAGCTGGAGGACCACACTGCCTGAGGAGGACATGTCAGTCACAGCTCGAGAGAGATGGCACCAGCTTCCATGACAAAGGACAGAGCAGTCAGACAGCCAGAAGGTGCCATACTGTTTGGAACGGAAGGCTGAATTTTAGATATCAGAACCACATTTCCAAATATTCCATCCTGCACATTCTATTTATAAATTGAATTCTTTTTTAAGCTTACATTCTTTTTAGATTTGGCAAATTTGATAGCTTGGACCTTCTTCATGGAGACCTCCAGTAAAGGACTAAATTTTAAAACATCAATCAACAAGGATTTGGGGGTAGCTATTCTAGCTGTATTCCCAATCCACTAGAACTTTACAAGATATGGAGAAACAATATAATATAATAGCTAGGGTGATGGGTTTTGGAACCAAATCATCTGGGGTTTGGTCCCAGCTTGTCACTTACTCGTTAGGTTTCCTTTGGCAAATGACTGAAGCAACTTGAGAAAGTTACACCACCTCCCTAAACCTGCTTTCTCATCTGTAAAATGGGAATCAGAACCTCCACCTCATAGGGTTCTCAGCAGGATTAAACGAGATCATGCATGTACTGCTCTGACGGTGATACGAGGTACATCAAAGTGTTCAGTAAATGGTAGCTATTACCCATAAGTGGGAATGGAGGCACAATTCAAAAACGGAGTACAAGAAAGAGCTAGGCTCAGAAGCAAGAGCGGGGAGTAATGAAGGAGCGTTTCAGCTGTCAGGAGAGCTCCACTGAGGCGAAACCGATTCTGAAAGATGGCAGCGTGGAGAAATGAAGAGGAAACCACCTGGGCTCTGGAATCACATGTCCCTGGGCTCAAATCCTGGCCCCACCACTTCTTGGCTGTCTGACCTTGGACCAAGTTAACTAACCTCTCTGAGACTTTCTTTACTCATCTGAAGAGTGAAAACAATCAACACTTCACAGAGTCATTGGGAAGATTAAGTGAGACAGACAGGCCAGATGCTGGCGTGCAGAAGGGACCCTAGAAGTGAATTTTGCAGTCATGACAAAGCCAGGTGATCAGGAGAAATGCTAAAATAAGAACAGAACCTTCTAACTACCATTCATTACACGGCTACTAAATGCCAGGGACTGAGCTAACCCCTTAGAGGGTCACTTACAGGGTGGTTAAAAGCACAGTGAGTCAAGGTGACCGGATTCAAATCCAGGCTCTGCGTTTCCTCCCTGTGTGATCACGGGGAAGTCATTTAATCTTCCCAAACTTTAGTCCCCTTGCTTGCAAAATGCAGGTTCTAACTGTGCTTTCCTTGAGTGGTTTGGTGGGGATTAAAAGAGATAATGGGCATGAGGTCATTAGCACAGTGCCCAGCTCATAGAAAATGCTCTGTGACATTAGCTATCATGACTGTTTACATGCCTTTTCTCATGTAACATTCACAACAATCCCATGAGTTGGGTGTTATTGTCCGCTATTTATAGATCAAACAGATCTGAGGCTCTGAGGATAAATCACTTGTCTAAGGTCACAGAAAGGAAGCAGTGGGGCTGGCTCTGTAAGACTAGAAATCTCAGCTTTTTTGTTCTCTTCACTTTTCAGATCAGCTGGTCAGTGGCACCAGGGTTGAGGAAATATGACAGTTATTTTTAAATGTATCTCATGCCATAACCCTCATCAGTCTTTTGTCTTCTGGTTGTCCCCATCACCTCACCTCCTCATCTGTTGAAGGTTTGAGGTTTAAGGTCGTCTGTGACCCTGAATGCAGCCGGTGAGCACCTTGGTGCTGCCCCTCTGGGGACTTACTTGCAGCTTCACAAGGTTGACAAGGTTTATGAAATGTCCATTCTGATTTGCAAATAGGTCTGACATGGACATGCTTCCAGCTGGCTGGTGATTTCGATAACAACCCCTCCTCCTCGGTGCTAATTGACAGAAATTAAATGTCCCTGGCACACTTTGTAATTCAGAAAATGCATGTGCTGATTAGTTAATCCCCTGCTGGACACGCCATTATGACCAAGGGGCTCCAGGCCAAAGTCCTAGCTCTCGTTCCATCTCCATTTAAAGTCACAGAATGTTTTCTTCCTGGGTAGAAATCAGTGTCACCTCATTCATTTATTCATTCATTTTCATTCAACAAATATTGATTGAGCATCTACTGTGTGTGAGGTTTTGTTCCATACAGTTGGGATACAGCAGTGAACAAAGCAAGTAATGTTCCTGCCTTCATGAACGGGAGTAAATGGTAAACATTAAACACACAGGGTTGTTTCTATATGACAGATGTTATGAAGGAAACAAAGAGGTGGGACGGAGAATGGCTGGGGGGTATGCACTACATTGGGTAGGGTGGCCGGGAAAGGATTCTCCAAGGAGGTGAGATTTCAACTGAGATTTAAAGACTGAGAAGGAATCGGACATGCAGCATAGTGAGATGAAGAGGAACAAGTTCAAAGTGTCAAGGAAATTCATTCATTTATCAAACATTTTTGATCATACATTCAATATGTGTTGAATGAAAAACTGGAGAATAAATGAATCCTCTTTTTCCTGCCAAGAAGGACCTTCACAGGAAAGATGAACTTATGGGCGATGCCACAAGCTTAGAGGCAAGTTACTTCCATTTTCTCCAGCCCCGTTTCACCTCTCAAACAAGGGGCTTGGCTTAGGCACTAGCATTCCAGGACTGCAGGATCTTAAGTACTCACCTTCCAAAGGGACTGGCCCTCACAGCTCTTTAAAGCCATGACTCTGCAGCAAGCAAAAAGCAATCTCATTTTTCTAAGCAGTCAAAATGGTTGTTTCGAATTATGTAGACAAGGCATAAAACGTCATCTGCTTTGTTATCATTAGGATATATGTATTGAATTCCCACGCCCACTTACTCATTCCGAGAATATTATTATTAGTTGCGAGTCTCCCTCTCCCCTTCCCTCCCTCCCTCCTCCTCTCCACCCCCCCACCTCCTTCATTCTCTTCCGCTCACCTTTCTCTGACCTAGCAGTGGAGAGCCCAGGCTATAGAATCAGAACACCCATTGTACCTCAAGTGTGACTCACTGTGTGACTTTGGGCGAGTCACTTCACCTCTCTGAGTCTCAATTTTCTCATCTATATAATAGGAAGAATAATAGAGGCCCTCTCATGACAATCATATAAAGTAAATACTGAGCTATTGTTGTCCTCAATTTGTGGATTAGGATGTAAAATTTTAAGAACTCTATTCAGGTTTTTAAGGCAAAAGAAACTCCAGTAATGAGTGTGACCATGAGCCAGTTTAATGATCTGTATCCACCTGTAGGGTTTTCCATTCTTTGAGATAATCAAGAACCAGGAACATAATAAATAGCCTTGAAGAGGTCTCTTAATTTATAGTAATACTTTTGAGCCAGCGATGATAGACAGGCCCCCTGCCTTGTGCCAGACACTTTTATGTGCTTTACTTATATTGACTGATCTTAAAATCTCACTACAACCATACAAAGTAAATACTATTACTATGGCCATTTTACAGGTAAAGAAACTAAGACCTAGAGAGAGTAAATCGTTTCCATGGGGTCATACAGCTGGGACTCGGTGGAGCTTGGGAATAAACCCAGGCAATCGGACTCCAGTGGCTGCTGCTAGCTGCTTGCCACCTCATTTAAGATGAGACACAAAAGCTTTCCTACAGACATCAGGGTTTTCTACTTCAAGCAGACCTCTCCCCTGAGCGCTCAATAAACAAAGCATTATTACCTGCCTAATCCTAAAACCCCTGGCCTGTAGACACAGGACTGATAAGAGCTGCTACCCAGTACTGTACAACTGCCAGCCATAGGTAAATTTACACCTCCTGCCACTGATGGGATTTTTGAGTGTCCATTAAAATCTCAGTGGATCTTAGAGTTGAAGTTCTTTCTACATCATTTAGCACAACCTGGAAGATCAGATTCATGTGGCAGCTGGCCTTCTCGTGGCACTTACTTCCTTATTACTTCCCTGTCCCTGCGCTCACCCTCAGAAATGCTACATCACAATAAAGGTAGTTAAAGAGCTAACAAACCACCACTACTCCCTTGAGATCCAGAAGCAGTTGTCTCAAATCACCTTGCCGCCAGTCTCGGAGGGATATGCCCCCAGCTGCTGATGCCAGGCCTGATGTGCAGGTCAAAGCAGCCATTTCCAGGCCCCCTGTGATAGCAACGGGTTGACCCATCTCCAAAGGCAGGTGCCCAGCATCAGTGCCGGTACCCACTTAGGCACAGGGAGGAGAAGCAGACTATGTCTAACACAGGTGTCTTCCCTTCTTAGGGCTAAAAGTTGTGAATAGCAGGCTGAAACTCCTGCCCGTGTTTGGGGGTGTACGATGGAGACAGCATAACTCCAAATCCTGTGTAACTTACCGTCATGATGGGACGCAGAATGCGTCCTCGTAATCACAGGCTTTCTATTCATTCCTGCTTCTCCCGTGGAATAGGAAGCAGCCACCTGGAGCCTCCCATGGCTCTTACTTGCTGTTATTCTGAGTGGAGCACGCCCGCAAAGGAGTAAGTCCTGTCTTGCATCGGCAGGCCTTGAGAGCACAGAGAAGCTCAGCTGTTAGCCCAGATGTGGTTGCCTGCTTGAAAGCTCAGGCTCCTTCAGTATACTTAGTCTCTGTAGCCACGATTCATGCTTCTGCCTTTGGAGAGGGGGAGGTTTTGGTCAGACTCCCAAAACCGCTATTTCCCATAAACTTTGCTTGCAAGATCCAGCTGTCCTGTGCCACCCCGCAAAGAATGAACCTGTCTGTGATCATCATTAAAATTTCCCCAAAGACAAAACTGGCCTGTTAAATCAGCAGGAGTCCTTGGATAGGAAAGGAGTCAGGCTCCAAAATGAAAGACATTGGGCAGGAGATGGAAAACTCCCTCTCCTACTTATTTCCCGTTTTACTGGGTTTTCATGGGAATTCACTCGTGGACAAACTCCGAGCCTGAGTCTTTTAGAAAGCAAATCTTTTTAAATGTTATTGGACCAATTTCCCATCATCCTTTTAGCTCTCTCCTGTCCCCTTTCAGCATGGTCAGTCGGGACTTCATTTGCACTCAGAAGGGCCAAGAGCCAAGCAGTGGCAGCAAAGTCACAGAGAGCAGCCAGCTCCTGTGATGCCCATCTAAACCGCCTGCCCTCACCTGGACAAGGGGCAGCTGCAAGTGCTGGCTGGCTGCACTTCCTTCTGGGCATCCTCAGCCTCGGGAAGAGAAAAGGCACCAGGGGCTAGGCAGGAAGGGGAGGACACTGGCTACATGTGTGGGGATGACAGGAATGCAGGTTGGGCTTGGAAATCAAAAATAAAATATTTGAGGCTTTGGAGACATTCTGGGGGCTCGTGAATTTTAACTTTATTTTTTAAATAATTTCAGACTTTTAGAAATGTTGCTAAAATAGTACAAGGAATTCCTGTATACCCTTCAGAACTAGGTTCCCTAGATATTAACATTTTACTGTGTTTGTTTTGATCCTCTCTCTCTTTTATATATGCATATACGTATATATTAATTAATGATTAAATTACAATTTAATATAAATTATATATATAATTTTTCTGAACCATTTGGAAATAAGCTAAAAATCAAGTGCCCATTTTCCCCTAAACATTTCAGTGTGTATTTCCTAAAAACAAGGGTGTTACATAATCACAATGCGATTACCAAAATCAGGAAATTAACATTGATATAGCACTATTAACTACGCTACAGATCTTATCCAATTGTCCTATCCTTTTCCTTTACAGAGAAAACAGATTTTGATGTCTTGTCTAGGATCCCATCTAGGACCACATATTGCATTTGTCATATCTCTTTAGTTTCTTTTAATCTGGAACAGTTCCTCAAGATTCATTGTCTTCCGTGATCCTGGCATTTCAAAGAATATAGGCCATTTATTTTATAGAAAGTCTCTCAATTAGGCTTTGTCTGACATTTCTTCATCAGTAGATTCAGATTATTCATTTTTGGCAGTAATGGATGCTAATCCTTACAAATAATCAAATAGGAATCCCTGAGTCCCTACTACATAAAGAAATGAGGGAGAAGGAAAAGCTCTTCCTTACAGTAGAGTGACAACTAAAAAATGTAGAAGGAATGATGGAATTTTTTAAAATCCCAGTTTGACAACCACTGCAGTAACAAATGGTTCGAGCAAAAGTCATCAATGGATATTAAAACTAGTGTATCAGTGTATCTCCTCAAAAGATACTTATTAATCACAAAGGGGAAAATAACAATTTTATAGTGAAGAAAGCTGGTAGACAACCACCTTAACCAAAAGATCAAAGTTTTAGCATCCCCAGTAATGGGGAAGTAGATAGTGTGTACCTCCCGATATGACGAACAGAGGACACGACATCTCTTTTGTGAAATGAAAAGACAAATTCCTGCCCAAAAGACTTAAGAAGTTTAAAGAACTATAGTTCTAACCAGGCTGCATTCACAATAGATTCTGAAATCCTTTTCACCTTCACAGACCCCGCCTTCCCAGGAGGAGCTAGCAATAACCGGATACTGAAGAGAGCAAATCGTCTGCTTGAATGGAAACTGCTCGGTACAGAGCTGTGGACCATGTGATACTCCTTGGACATCAGGGATGGTACAGGAATACCAGTAGGCTGGCCTCCAAAACAGAAGGGTAATACGAGAAAAAGCAAATCTGTCTTCCCACAGTATCAATGGGTGGCGGGCCAGGTTGGAGAAAAGCACGTGAGTCACGTGCCGCTACAGGTTACACCAGACTCCTGGCCCTCCTGTTATTCTGTTCTGCTGTCAAAGCCAAACTTTGTCTTGCCAATTTCTCACACCTTGGCACCTAACTGACAAATGAAAAGACCGGACATCAAACGCCTCCCAACACTGTGTCTGGCCTATCGCTCCAGCTCAGATTTAGAGCAGTACAGGGGCTGGCATAATATTCTCCTCTCAGGTGTTCAAGCCAGAGAGGCCAGTGCTTCTTCGCAACGTCCCCAGCCTTCACTCCCTCCCCTGACTGTGCATCCTGCATCACTCCACCACATCCACATTCTTTTCCATTCCAATTCCGTTCTGTCTTTCCACACTGACACTTTCTGATCCAGAGGGTTCTTGTTAGAATATACCAATCAAGGAAATAAGGACTTAGTATATAAATAATCGCAGACAAGAAACACGCATGATGTTATAAGAGAGATGCCACAGACTGCAGTGCTTACTGAGAGGCTACTGCAAGTCTAAAGATATAAAAGTCAGTTATAACCATGCAGGCTTTTTTGTTCAGAAATAAGTCATCTTAAAGAAGTCAAAAGAAGATATTCTACCGCTCTTTTTCAAAAAAACTATAATTTAAAATATAAATTTTAAATTATCTGTGCTAACCTGAGAGAGAGATTGTACAGATAAATGAAATGCACAAATACCCCCAGACTCTTTGAGCCATGTGTTTTCATCTTCTCCCCCATCTTAAGACATCAATAAGAATTTCATTTCTAAAAGCACATGCCACCTTGATTATCAAAGACAATGACAGGAATGCAGCATGATTTGGATATGTATTGATAGACGGTTTTGAAGTTCAGTATCATAATTTTGCACTGAAGCATCCCCAGTCTTTCATCCAGTCCTGCTGGTAAGGAGCCAAGCCAAACTATGAGCTGAGTAAGGACTGTATTTTGTGGTTACAGAAATGTTTCCCTCTGTGTGAAGCTGTCACTTGCAGGGCTCAAACTGGCACCCGTGTCTTAATGGGATGACTAACTTAACGGACTTCTTAATCATAGCCTTCTCTTGGTTAACCCCAGGGGAAGGTGATAATAGGCAACAAGAAGCCCCACAGCATTGGCTTTATCTGCCAAGAGGTGAGTGAGAAGCAAGAAGTATGATGAGACCACAGAAAGGCCAATGTAGTGACAACACCTCCTTCTTACACGTGGTCCATGATGGTACTGCCAATTGTCGGTTATCCCTTTTCTCTGAACTGCTGTGACTAAATGTTGGTTCCATTTCCTCTGGGATGAATTCGGGTTTGGCTGGCTCCTCATTAGCCTCAGGAGCAATGAATAGAGAGATGCTGCCTTCAGATTCTGGCATCTACTTGTTACAATCATGAGGCCTTACAACCCACCTATAGATAGGTTTCAAAGACTTCACTTGCCAGGGCAAAGTCATAGAGTGTCAGAGTTGGAAGGAATTTTAGTTTTATAGGTGATATACAGAAAGGTTAAGTATAGGCAAGGTGTCCACACAAAAGCAAGTTGTATAAGCTGGGTGGGGATGGGGGAACAACACAGCTTTTAATGCCCAGAAACCATTAGACCACATTGGCTAATTATAGCTTTGTCCCCAAGGCCCTCTCGCTCAGACTTTCTTCTCCTTAGACTGGCTTCCCCCTCTCACATTTAGAATAACAAGAAACCACCACTCCTAATTTTACACTTGCTGTTTTTTCATCTCTGAGAACTTTCCATGTCTTATAGTTTCATGGAGGGTTTCATGAAGAGTTAGCTTTCCTTTGAAACTGCTTAGCCAAATAAACCAAATATTTTTTTCTAAAGCACAAAATGAAGACTATGATTTGTTCCCAGCCAAACTCAGAAGCGTACGAAAAGCTCCCCCATTTGCTAAAGTTTTCATCTCCAGTCTGTGAGCTCCAGCATATATATTCCAAATTGTCATGGGTCAAAAAGTGCTGGAGGTGGTGGGAATGCAGCCAAGGATGAAGTAGAAAGATTAGAATGAGGTCAGCCCAGAAATGCACCGGAGAATAGTCTGCTAACCATGAAGTCTGAGTTTCATCTTCTGGAATTGTTGCTTCTTATTCCTGCATGCTGGGTCAGGGGGAGAGGGTGTTGTTTACGGGGAAAAAGGAGGAAAGAGAAAATGGAAGAGGAGAAAAATTCACTCCTCCATGGAAGTATCAGCAGAAAATCTAAAGACTCTTGTGTCTCTGCTTCTTTTTTCAGTACAATGTTTTTAATAGACCAAAAGACAATCTTTATGACGTAATAGGTATGTGAATTATGTTTATGAAAAGGGTATATATAACATGTTAGTCATTATCAACTATTGTATAAATAAACCTTAGATATGTAAAATATATAAACATATAAAAATTATTTTATAGGGCAGTGGACACTTTTCATATCTTCGTTCCAAAAAATAGAGAGTTCCAGGGCTGGCATCTTATTCTTCATTAGTATATTGCACTGTAAAGCCAAAAGGTTTGGTGGGGTTTCATTTGTTTGTTTTCTGGTTTTGTAATTTATAATAATCTGAATGGATTACTTTGAAATGTCTGTTGCATACGTGTTGGTATTGTTTGCCCACACGGAGTCATCAGAGATCCGTCCCACATTTTGCATCCTGGAAAATCAAAAGGAGTTTTCCAGTGAGAAGAAAAACACAGAGAAAAAGCCTCCACTGTTGGGTAACTCAGATTTGTACCACTGACAGCTTCTTGTAAGTCTGAGGAAATGGGAAGTTTAAGATCAAATTTGTTGTCTCTCACTTAAGCACTGGGCATTGGATAACTTTTCTGCTGGGAAGGAAGTACATATTTTTGTTAAGTTCTTTCTTCATGGACTTGACATGTTCTAGGGGAAACCAGAAGTCATGGCCCTAAGCCACCTTTCTTCAGGACCACTCTCCACCATCCGTTTTCAAAGAACCATCCACATATCAATTCTCTGATGTTCCGTGATTCATTGGCAGACTCAATGTTTTCAGAGCCCGGAGTTTTATTTGTTTGGGTTTGTGGCTCTAAAGAAGTGTTAAGTTTGCTCTACCACCGAGACCGATCAGAAGAAGCAAAGGGGAAAAGGGAGCTCCCTTGCTGGAGAGGTTCGCTTGCACCTCTGACCCCCTCTGACCACAGCCAAGAGAAGCACTGGGCCAGTAGCCGGTGCGTGAAATGCCATCTACTCTTCACGCAGTGAGGGGTCATCGTGTGAGAGTGGAGAGGTCACCCAAGTCTCCTTTGCCAAAAATGCATATTGTTCCCAGCTGTAAGCTTGTGAAGCACAATATGTGTTTTTTGCATGAAACAATAAAAGAGGTTTATTTTCACTTAATAGACCCGTCCCTCAGGCCTGGTGTTTTCAGTAGCTGGCTTGGAGCAGGGAGTACTTTATCATGTATTAAATGTCAACATTGCGCATTTTATTGTTCCCAAAGAGCTCTGGCCCCTGGCAGCTGCCCTGGACATCCAAAAGGAGGGCTGAGAGGAGTCCTTTGTCAGACAGGAATTGCTCAGTTTCAGTGGGGATGGCTGAGCGCGGGGGTGAGTGACACTTCCCCTCAACGCTGAGTTCACCAGGCTGAGTTCATCAGGCTGAGTTCACCAGGCTGAGTTCGCCTCCCTAGGACAAACTCCGGTTTGTGCAAACACGAGGGCCCAAGAAGGCCTCTTAGCCAGAAACTTTCTCTGCTTGCTTAGTGCAGGAGTTAGTAGCACAGCCTCAATAGCCTGACTGCCTGTCACTTACCAGCTGTGTGGCCTTGGGCAAGTTACTTAACCTCTCTGTGACTCAGGTTCTTGTCTGGAAAATGGAGCTGTAATAGCTCCTTCCTGAGGGATGTTAAGGATGAAATGTCTTAAAACAAGTAGAGTGCTTTGAACAGTGCCTGGCACATACAAGCACTCAATACAATTCATGTTTTACCACCTTCATAATGTTTGCCCTATCCACCAACCAATTATATTATTATTTACCTAATGTTCTTCTTTTAATTAACTCAGTTTTAACCTAAAACTTGATAGAAAACTTTATATCCCAACTGTAAATGGAGAATTATCATTTGCTGCAAATATAAGGTAACAGTACATAGTAATAATAGCTGATATTTACCAAGTCCTTGCTCCTTCCCGGCCACTGTGCTAAGTGTCTTGACTTGTTAAAATACTCACAACCCTATGAAGACAGTACTGTCATTTTACAGAGGAGGAAACTGAGGTCCTGACAGATTAGCAAATTTGCCTGTAGTTACACAATTAGTAAATGAAGGAGGCAGTTCAGCTTCAGACCCCAAGCTCCTCAGCATTGCTCTGTGCTGCCACGCTAACAAGAACAAAAGTATTCTATTCCCATGGTAGATGGTTGGTGAATTAGCTTCCTAGGGCTGCTGTGGTAACAAAGTACCACAAACTGGGTGGCGTAAAACAAGAGAAACTTATTCTCTCACAGTTCTGGGGGGCCGGAAGTCCAAAATCAAGATACTGGCAGGGTAGCGCTCCCTCCGAAACCTCTAGGAGAGGATCTTCCCTTGTCTCCTCCAGCTTCAGGTAGCCCCGGCGCTCCTTGGTTTGTGGCAGCATCACCCCAACTTCTGCCTCCATCTTCACATGGCTGTCTTCCCTCTGTGTGTCTACCTCTGTGTCTCTTCTCCTCTTCTTGTAAGGACAGCAGTCATGTTGGATTAGGGCCCACCCTAATGACTTCGTCTTAATTACATCTGCAAGACTATTTCCAAATAAGGTCACATTCACATATACGAGGAGTTAGGACTTCAATATCTCTTTTGTGGGAAGGGGTTGGGGGTGGGGGCATAGTTCAACCTGTAACAGTGGCCCACCTAAGGCTTTGAATCTGGGGCTGAAGATTTACAAATGCTGGAGAGCTGTTCAGGATCAGCAACAAGCTGAGACTTTCTCCTTTATGCCAGTCAGGACTGAAGGAGTCAGGACAAGGGAAGGACAATGCTCCTGCATTACAGTGATATTTAGGGCCCAGACCAGGTGCTAACTGATTCGCTTGGCTGTACACCTGAAACTAACCCAACATTGTAAATCAACTATAATACAATAAAGGTTTTTAAAAATAATAAAATAAACCGTCTTCTGCCCCATCATTGGTACTTTGGGAAAAGAGGCTTAGCTTAGCCATTTAATAGTTATTCCAGCTACCCAGACATCTCTTGTGAAAGGGGAAGATGGAGGAAAATGCAGCCTTCCAAAACTCCAGGCAGGGTGGTGGAGGGCAAAAAACTCACCTCTCGAATCTGCCTAATATGGCAGGGCTGGGATAGCAAATTCAGACAAATAACAGAGTCTTCATCGGGGGTACGTGTAAAGAAAGGACAACAGTAAAGACAGTAGTGGGAAATCATTTATTTTCATACTATTTCAGTGAAACCTTAAGAACAATCTCTCTACTAAGAGGGATTTGAGAGGAGGGTGCGGGGAAGTGAGGAGGAGGAGATTTCTTGCTCTGTCAGATAAGATTTTCCTTAGTCGAAGGGGCCGCATAGATTTCGTAGAGTTGGGAGGTCCTCATCTTGAGTTCCCGGGCCACCTGGCAGATGGAAAAAGGCCAGCAGCAGTGCACTGCCAGCCAGTCCTCGCACAGCGTGCCCTAGGGGAGACCGGGTCTCTGTCCTGGCTCAATCACACAGGCTCAGTTCCCTTTCCCAGGGACCTCCGCAATATTACCTCATGGCCCATCCCACCCACTGCCCCCAAGATCTGCCACCACCCTGAAGTCATCGCCCAGGGACACAACTCCACCGGGTGACCCAAGTGCCAAGCAACTCGCCTGCTAATCAATCCTTGCAATTCAGAGACCTGCCCTCCAGACTTCGTACCTGAAACCACTGTCTCACTGACAGAAAATTCTGTCAACATCTTTTTTTTTCCTCTTAGAACTTAATGTTTATAATTATTTTATTTACGTTTTTGGAGTAATAAATGCACATGGTCCAAAATTCCCACAGTAAGAAGGGATAGGAAGTAAAAAGTAAATCCCCCCCTTCTACAGCTGTCACCAACCACCCAGTTACCTGTCAGGGGGCTACCGTTGTTAGTAGTTCTTATATACACTTCCAGATAAATTCTATGTCTAGCCAAATATATAGATACATATAGATATATACACATTACATTTTACATACATATATATAGTCTTTTTAAGTAAATCGTTACATACTTATATGCCTTGCTCTTTTGTTCACTTAAAAATATATCTTAGGGATCATTTCACATGAATATATAAAAAGATGCCTTTAACTAATGAGAACCTACTGTACAGCACAAGGAACTCTACTCAGTGCTCTGTGGTGACCTAAATGGGAAGGAAATCCAAAAAAGACGGGATATATGTATACGTGTGGCTGATTCATTTTGCTGTACAGCAGAAACTGACACAGCAGTGTAAAGCAACTATACTCCAATAAAAAAACAAATAAAATAATAAAAAGATGCCTTTTTATCTGTCCACGTCTTAGTAGGTATGACATGTCTGTCCTCAATCTCTCATTGTACCTCAGTCTCAGCTGCGCTGGAAATCGTCTGGCTCTTTGAAGGGTCCCCAGGGAACCCCCAGAGTGAATTCTGTATATGCTGGATGGGCTACATTTTAAGTGAGATTATCCCAAGTGTATCCTCCAAATCTGGTGCACTTCTACCTATCATCTTCTCTGGATGTAATAAGAGACAGAGAAACAGAAGTGGCCAACAATCTACATTATAATAGGTCCCCCTTGGAAACACCCTTCACAATGTGGCATTTTCATTAATATACATCCTAGTAACAAATGAAATCGGAAATTTCTTCCCTTTCCTTTCTCAAAGTATTCCACTAAGTGTGGTGTTTTTAAGCATCCTCACCCACACCTCATTTTTTTTTAAAAATCACAGGTTTGAAAGGCAAAGGTTCTCATACAGATCCAGCTTCACATATACATCCAAACACACTTACCCGTATTTTATGTCTCTCTCTGGTGCCAATTCTTAGTGCAAAGGTGGACCCAGGTAACAATGGCCAACAAAAACACTCTCCATAATGCCTGGCGATGTCACACTCAAGACACATGGGACAAAAGAGACCACAGAAACCTGTCAATAACCACATAAAAGCAAGGTTCTCAGTTGTGCTTGGAGCAACTTCACATCTCAAAGAGCATTTATAGCCCTATGCCATCAATTTAATACTGCATTGTCCCCCTGCAATCAGGGACTGAGAATGAATAACCAATTTGCAAAACTCACTATATGAGAATTGCCATAACTGAGCCACATCAAAATTGTCTTCTTTTGTTAAACACTGGCAAAGCTGAACCTGCTACAATTCTGTTAACACTCACTACAGTAATTGTTTTTCCTGTCAAGAGAAAAGCATTAAATAATTTTTTATAGTTGAAACATAACTGTTGCTTCTCTTATGTTCATCTAATTTCAATATTCCAAATAGACACAGTATATGATACTTTTGAATAGCAGGCCTCTTTTTCTATACATGTGATTGAAAGCTCTTATATGGTACACTGATTCTGCCTGCTATTCTTATAAGGACTTTATTCTATTTCTCAGGCCAGAAGGTTTCGCTAATGCTTGCAGCTTCATGGAGCCACTGACATCTGCCAGTTTTAATCTGTAAACTAGTAGAGGCTTGGTTCCTTGAACATCAGCTGGAAACAGTTGGTCATTTATTCATTCATTCATCTTTAACTACTGATATTGTTTCCTACACATCCTGCATGAACCATTAACACAGAGGTTCTCTTTTAAATACGTTTTGGGTCACGGGCCCTTTTGAGAATATGGTGATAGCTATGAACTTGCTCCTGAAGGAGAGAGAAAAATACATGAACACAGACATGCAAAATTGTGCATTCAATTTCACGGGGTTCAAGGATCCACTGAAAACTATCACTGGACCACAGGTTAAGAACCCCTGGTAAACGATTAAGATGCTATATCATTGCAAAAGATGACAACCTTGATGAATACAAATAATTTGAACTATGAAAGAGCAAAAAAACTAACCATAACCTTTAAAAATGTATTCAATAAATATGTTATTGAGGCATAATTTATAAACAAGAAAATGCACAAATCATAAATGTCCAGTTGGATGAGTTTTGACAATCATGTTCACCCACGTAACCAAACGTGTAGAATACTGCCATCACCCCAGGGAGTTCCCGTGTGCCCCTTCCCAGACAATTCCAGTCCTCCCACCCCCACTCCAGACATATCACTATTCTGATTTCTATTCCCATAGATGAGTTTTACCTCGATTTGGACTTCGTATAAGTGGGATCATGTTTACTTTTGTATCTGACTTCTTTTGCTCAACATCATGTTTCTTGAGATTCATCTATGTTGTTATGTGTATCTGCGTTTGTTCCTTTTATCATTGAGTAGTATTCCCAATGTATAAATGTCCTACAAATTGTCCATTCTCCCACTGTTTATTCCATTTTTTGCTATTAGGAATAAGCACTATGAATATTCAAATACAAGTCTTTACGTGGACAACTATTTTCATTTCACTTGGGTGGATTCCTAGAAATGGAATTGCTAGGTCATGGGGTAGATTTATGTTTAATTTTACCAGACATTTACAAAGAGGTCTCCAAAGTATTTGTACCATTTTACCCTCCCACCAGCAATGTATGAGAGTTTGTTGTTCCACATCCTCACCAACATTTGCTATTGTCAGCCTTTTTTATGTTATCCATTCTAATGAGTGTGAAATGGTAGTGTTCATAGCCTTCTAGTGCACCAGACACAAAGGCTCACATACCATGTCACTAGCATACTAGAAGAATTCCTTGTCAAACACCTGTCTCTGTTGCCTCATCCCTCCCTCCCTCTTCAACAGTGAGGAGTGCAGAGTCCCACTCCCAAATTCAGTGACAAAGAAGCAGAAATCTAGGAATGCTGTTTTATCTTAGAACCTCCAAGGGATGTGCCTGGACTCTGGACTTCTCCAGTTTCATATAAGGGGTGAGGTAGCACATGTGCATGCAGGGCATGAGGACTGGAGGGGGGAAGAGGACAAGGAGCAGCCTATCTTTGAGGAACAGAACATCTATGTCATCAGGAATCTTAAGAAAATCACTAAATCGTGTATTAGAGGCATCACTTGGCCCAAAGCAAACACTAAATTCAGCCTTGATTAAGTCTGGGATGTTTTTTGTCCCACATTTTAAAAAAATCATTACTCCTATCGAGATCAGCAGATCCCACTCAGCACTGACAACTGGTATAAAGAGGTCAGAGGACAGCAAATGGCCCATGAACGTGCAGTGAGTTCAGAGTGGTAATATTGTATGCAACCCTGAATTAGGGGACTTTGAAATCATGGCACATAAAAATCAATCAAAACTTATGCATGAATTACAAAATACTGTAGTGTATATCCCTGCAAATAAAAAATTAATCAAAAGTTGCATAATTATAAAGCTGGCAAGCTAAGTGAGTAATAAATTGTGTTTACACAATTGCCTGAGCTGCACCACTTTAACTGGCAGAGAGAAATGCCCACCATCCTCAATAAGCATAATGTAAAAAAGTTGTTTTGTGCACTGGAGCTCCTGTACCTTATTTTTATGACTCATATAACACATGCTGTTAATTTTATTTTTAAGCCTTTCCATTTGTATATCCATGTTATCTAAGTGTTCATTATGAGGTAGTACTAGATACTGAGGAAACACACCCAAAATTCAATTACCTTGGGACAGAAGTCAGATATGATAAAAAAAAAAAAAACCCACAATGAAAGCCAAAGTTTTATTATATAATAGGTAATATTTATACAGATTTCACCATGTGCCAAGCCCTGCTAAAAGTACTTTGCATTTATTAACTCATTTAATTCTCACAACAATCCTATAAAATTTACTATTATTAGGCCCATTTTACAGATGAGCAAACTAATGCCCAGAGGATTTAAGCCATTTGCCCAAGTTCATACATTTGTTAAGAAGGGGCAGAGATCACGTTTGAACTCAAGTAGTCTGGCTCCAAAGTCTTAACTACTACACATACCACATACGCCTAAATATTCTCATGTTTTATGTATTTAACTAGTAAACAATTGTGGACTTGTGTGTTCTAAGACAGTGTCCTCACCACCACTACAATTACGACACAGTACATTCAAGATCACCCGGTACTGTATATCCATGGCCTCTCCTCCACAGATCACGTCCAGCTGTAAAGAATATTGTATTCTCCACATGTCATTCCTTCTTGCCCCTAGAATGGGCTCTCCAATGGACCAGCAGGGACCCAGAAGACCTGTGTGGTTGGTCTCCTGAACACTGATGGGGGTGGAGCACAGAACTAAGCAGTGAAACAATGTTTAAGGCTGAGGGGGTGGCATGTGGTCCTTTCTTTGGTCAACTTTTTAGGTACTCTTGGGATTGGGCAGCAACCAATCTAAGTCTCCTGATTCTACTCTTTGCTCTCAACATTCTGGAAAACAAAAATTTAAAACAACAATAACATTAATACCTAAGATTTACTAAGTGCATTATTGTATATTTGTTGGAATTTTCATAGTATCACACCCCAATAGTAAATTCAGGAATTTATCCCTTCCCTATTGTGGGAAATAAGAGAACTGGCATTCAAAATGCCCTGGCCTAGTCAAGCAGCAGGCATGACCTAGGCTAGGCAGATTGGGCTCCATTGCTGAAACAGCAATTCTCAGACAGGAAACCAAAAGGATTAAAATGTTTGGAGTTGACCAGACTTTCAGCTATCTCCTGATAATGCATCTTGTCCCTCCTAAGCTTAGCTTTTAGTTGATTTCCTGATTTTGTGAGCTACCCCATAACCTTCTAATGAAATCCTATGTTTGCTCGTGTATTAATTTCCTAGGGCTGACATAACAAAATACCACCAACTGGACATCTTAAAACAATAGAAAGTATTCTCTCGTTGGAGAATTCTGTAGGCTAGAAGTCTGAAATTGGCGTGTTGGCAGGGTTGGTCCTTCTGGAAGCTCTGGGGGAAAGTCTGTTCCATGCCTCTCTCCAAATTTTTGGTGGTTGCTGGCAATCCTTGGCATTCCATGGCTTATAGATGCATTATTCTAATTTGTGCCTGTCTTCACATGGCAATCTTTTCTGTGTGTGTGTCCAAATTTCCCTCTTCTTACAAGAACACCAGCCACTGGCTTAGGGCCCACCCTAATCCACTATAACCTCTTTGTAACTTGACAACAATGCAAAGAACCTATTTCTAAATAAGGTCACATTCAGAGGCTCCAGGTGGACATGAATTTGAGGGGACACTATTTAACCCAATGTAGCATGCAACCAAAAAAAACTCTGATCCAGTTATGTTCCAAACCAGTGTTCTAGAGTGGGTTCTATGCATTATCTGCTTTAATCTTGACAGTCTTTAAGGTGGGCACCTTTATTTACCCCCATTTCAGAGGTGGAAAAATGAAGGCCCTGAGAATTGTTCAAGGTCAAATGGCCAGTAAGAGGCAGAGTTAAGATTCAGGCAAGGTCTATATCCAATACAAATGTGCGCTCCTAACCACTACATTATGTTCCAGGCTTTGCTCTACTTAGAAATGCATTGATACCCTCACCCCTCCAACCACCAACTATAAGCTATGAAAAGAAAATGGTCCACTTCCCAAACTGGGGCTAGGTCTCCACATCTCCACGTAGCTATTATGCCTTCTCTGTACCACAGTACTGGGTGACAACCAAAGTCAGAGAATGTAGACAAGAACCAGGAAGAATCCTGAGTGATTCAGAGAACAGCTGCCATAACTGTCTGGTCAGAAGTACACATGGGTAGCTGTGGCAGGAAGAAATCTGCTGAGCTCTGGGTCAGATGGTCAAAGGGACAGCGATGGAGGGTAGTGTTTGGTGCTGGGTGGTCTCTTCTCTGTGAGGCCCAGGCAGACAGTGAAGGCTCAGGCTTGGATGATCAGAGCACCAAAAAAATTTTGTTAGAGTTTTTGCCTCAGCAAGACTCAGCTGAATAAGGACATGGATCAGGTAGCAGCTCAGAGCTCTCTGGTTGATCCATCTTGTGAGGCTTTAGGATAAATTCAGGTCTTGCCAGACCCTCTAAAGGGTGGAGAAGCCATATTCTTCAAAAATAGCAGATCCAGAGTCTGTTGAACTTAAGAGACTGGCCCTCATCCATCAAAAAGGACAGCCCCCCACCCCCCCGCCAAAAAAAAAAAAAAAAAGATTCTGTGACCGAGTTACTCCCTAGGGCAAGAACATCAGGTCCTGGAAAAGGATACTGACGTGTGGTACCAGAGATGGGTCAGAATGTCCTAAGGTACAAATAGAATCAATGTGCTTTGAACTTCAAACCCAGCGGAAAATCATGCAGCTAGAGGACAGTGTTGTTGGTACTTCTTTACACCTAAACCAGTGTCTGAAAAGATTTCAATCAACAAAGGGAGCTATTCAACCTAAATGTCCATCAACAGAAGAATGGATAAAGAAGATGTGGTACATATATACATTGGAATATTACTCAGCCATAAAAAGGAATGAAAATTGTGCAATTTGCAGAGATGTGCATAGACCTAGAGACTCATACAGAGTGAAGTCAGAAAAACAAATATCATACAACATCGCTTATATGTGGAATCTAGAAAAACGATACAGATGAATTTATTTGCAAAGCAGAAATAGAGACACAGACATAGAGAATGGATGTATGGATACAAGGCGGGGAGGGGGGAAGGGATGAATTGGGAGACTGGGATTGACATATATATACTATTGATACTATGTATAAAATAGATAACTAATGAGAACCTACTGTATAGCATGGGGAACTCTACTCAATGCCCTGCAGTGACCTAAACGGAAAGGAAATCCAGAAAAGAGGGGATACATGTACACATATAGCTGATTCACTTTGCTGTACAGCAGAAACTAACACAACATTGTAAAACAACTATACTCCAATAAAAATTAATTTATTTTAAAAAAAGGGAGCTTCTTTTTATGATTGGTCTTATTCAATGACTGGTCTTCCTCACTATTCTGTGAGGAAAGTACTACACTTTCTTCACAGAAATACTAGAGATAAGCAAAAAGAAAAATTATTCATTAGCGTACCATCTGGAGACACTTGCTGTAAACATTTGTATTTATATCCTTCCAGATATTTTTCTAAATATTCCCCCAAATTAATGTCGAATGTACATGGTTTTACAATCTGATTCTTTAACTTAAAATTGTATCCCAACATTTTTCCATCTCAGGAAGTATTATTCTACAACATGACTTTTCATGGCTGTATAATAATTCATTGTATTGAAGTCCCCACTGAACATTTAGGTTGTTCTAGATTGTTGCTACAATAACCAATGCTGCAAAATTTAATGATGCTGCTAAATCTTTGTACATGATTTATTTCCTTCGACTAAATGCCTAAAACTGTAATTACTGGGTTGAAGGCTACATAACACTTGAGGTCCTTCTTATAGGTGTTACTAACCATTCACTGGGAAGCTTGTACCAATTTATACTCCATCAGCTGCAGATAAGGGAGCCCATTTTGTGCATCTTTACGTACAATGGATTTTGTCATTTAAAAAGATATTTGAAGTCACCACTTATTTTATAAAAACATCCACATCCCTGAAAAGCAAGATCCTTCCTGCCAAGGAGTATATTTGAGTCACTAGAATATTAATCCAGTTAGTCTGAAACCATTTAATTTCTGTCCTTGTGCCTGATGCAGCTTTTCTACCCACTGGTGTCTTAGGGAAAAAAATAGTAAAGGAGAACTTAAAGGAAGAGAAAAAACATACAAATTCTCCTATCTCTGCAGACACTGAAGAGGCCGGTGCTCCAGTCCCCACCAGTCTGGACGATCATGATTGTGGTCCTGCCACTGGCTCCCCGGACAGGCTGCTTCACCACAGCCTGGGCTGGTGCATGGCTCCTGGAGAGTCAAGGATGGTGATTAACTTGGAAGCAAAGAAGATTGTTCAGAAGGATAATCATCAAGCCAAGACAGAGTGATAAAGAGATAGGGACCCAGTGATGCCCAGTGGCTCTTATTTCATAGCCCAAGCTGACTTCACCATCTCCGTCCCTCCTCCTCCATCATACCTCCTCCTCTGATTTTTTGCCCCATTTCTATTAGTGGCATTATTATTCCAAGTTCTGTCACTCGGACTCAATGTCCAGTCTACTTCCTCAGTGTTTCTCAGTGTTTAATAATAAATTCACAAATTTGGAACCAAGAGTCCTCAGTTCAAGCCCCAGCATGTCACTTCCTGGAAGCCTGACCTTGGTTAAGTGGCTTAACCTGTTTTGTTTGTTCAAATTTAAGATGAAAAAACTACCTCACAGGGTTATTATGTGGACTGAAAGACAGATAATTTGTTTACTGTGCACACAGCATGTGTAACAATGTGACCCTGAGTGAGGCTGTATGCAAGGATTTTGAAACTTTGTTGAAAAGACTAATAAGGAAGTGGACTGAATGGTACATCTAAATCTGGAAGAGGCTACTGAAGTGGGACAGGTAGTATCATTTAAATGAATAACCCAGACTTCAGAATATATCTTGATATCAAACTACTATATTGTTGTCCTCGTGCAGCCACATAGTACAACTCTGGTTTGATTTTCCCTGAAGGGCATAGATATTCCACTTAGTCATTCTGAAATAGAAATACAGGACCAGGGGATGGGCTTCGAAAGTGAGGTGAGAAAAAAACTTCCTTCTCTTTCTGGGGCTGAAAGTTAGTTTTGCCTGAATGCCTACCATGGGGATACCTGGAGTGAGTCCTATAGTGAAGGGCAAGCTGTTATCTAGCCTCATGGAAGGGGCAGGTCAAGAGTGGGATAGAGGGGCCAGAGAATGAGAATGAGTCTGAGCCTGTACATAGTAGCAGTTACTCTGTTTGGGGCTACCCTTTTAGCAAGCTTCATTAAGAGTTTTGCACCTGGTCTCTGATGTGTTATGAGGAAATAAAGAGCTTGCCTCATACTTGAGAGAAAATAAAAAGACAGCAGAATTTCTTCCTGTAACAGCTGTTGTTACGGCAATAGTCACCAAGGTTCTGCACCTGGGACACAAAACCTAGAGGCCAGAGTAGAATACTCCTGAGCATCCTGAAGGCAACACCCTGGGGGCATCTTGGAAACAGCTGCCCTTTTTTTTTTTTTTTTTTCAGCTGCCCTTTGAGAACCTCTGATTTGGGACATTAAATCCAATGGGATTGCAAGTTATCATAATATGGGGAGCACTGTTCTTGTTATTAAGATCACATCTCTTTTTCATTCCACCAATACCACCCACACCCTCCCAAACCTGACAGCACATTAGTTTGTTAAAAAAACGCATTCCCAAGCCTCACCCCAGACCACTGTACAGGACTCCAGGGATGAGGTATAGAAATCAGTGTTCATAATAAATTTCCCAGGCAACGCCCACGTAGTCATCCTGATAACAGCCTGAAACCTGATACAGGTGGACTTGGAGACCACTGATGATCCCTGCAGTGGCTTCTGCGTCTCCTACCAGGTAGGTGGTGACGTCAGCGTAACAGAGATGGCAAGGAAAATAGAATAGGAGGTAAGGCAGAAGGGAAGAGGATGCTGGGAGCACAGCCAATCTACAGTGCCAGTGAGACAGAAGGGGCATCCCAGCCAACAGCCGGGAATGCTGCACAAGAGCTTGGAAGAGAGAGTAGAGTTGGGAGTGACCTATCTAGAAGTGTCAAAGTAGAGCTGTGAAACATCCCCACCCTTTTATCCATTCGGCATTATATAACATAGGTATGGGTACATGTTAATATATTTGCTATGATGTGGGCTAAAGCTTACTGCTATGGATTGAATTGTGTCTCCCCGAATTCATATGTTGAAGATCTAGCTCCCAATGTGACTGTATTTGGAGGTAGGGCTTCAAGGAGATAATTAAGGTTAAATAAAGAATAGGGGTAGGATCCTGGTCCGATAGGACTGCTGGCCTTATAAGAAGGGAAAGGCCATGTAAGCACTCAGAGAGAAGGCTGCAAACCAAGAAGAGTCCTCACCAGAACCGGACCATGATGGCACCCTGATTTTGGACTTCCAGCCTCCAGAACTGTGAGAAAATAAGTATCTGTTCTGTAAGCTACACAGTCTGTGGTATTTGGTTATGAAATTCCGAGCAGACTAAGACACCTATGAAGACTTCAGATTGGTCCTGAAGAAACTACCTCTATACATATCTTATCTCCTCTACTTCCATGTGAACTCCTTGAGGTCAGGGGGCACCTGCTGCTTCTCCCTGTATCCCCAGAATCCAGTGCACTCCTTGAAAACTAGTGCGTGCACAACAACTGTTGAATTGGGTTAAACTCAATTCACACATCTCTTCCATTATATTTGAGTCCTCCTCAAATCTAGCTACAGATTATGTGACCTTAACCATGTTTCATTCTCTAGTAAAGGCACAACTCTCAGGTGTGAATTGATTACATAAAAACATCAAGAGTTTTTATTGAGAGTAGCCTAAAATCTTCTTGCATGCCTCCAAAAAACCCAGGGCATTTACCTCTCAACGTGATCCCTGCAAGTTGGGACTTCCATTATTGCACTAAGAGTTTCCAACAATTTTAGTAAAGGAGTTTCTTAGGGCTGAGCCCCTAGGTTAGATTTTTCCCTGAAACGCATTTATAGCTTGGAGCCCTAGAAGAGAATTTTCTGCTTCTATCTCAGCATTATATGTGTAACACCTATTATGGCAAGGAAGCCTGTCCTCTAGCTATTGCAAATCAAATAACTAAGAGGGTAGCTTTTCCTTGGTGGAAAAAAAAAGGGGTTTTTGTGTGTGTGTTTGCCTAATTTTGAACTCAAGAACTGTATTATTTTCTTTCCTTAATACTCTGAATCTTTGGTGATTTTTATATTAAAATGTTTGAATTGACATTCATTAGCTAAAACATTTCAGTTCAAGATTATAGCTCATGTGTCAAAATTAAAATAAGAAGCATAGCTACCCTTCACCGAGTACCTGCTATGTGCCAGGCACTTAGTAGTTCCTTTAAGAACTGAATAATTATTCAGGGGCTGCTACAGGTGTCAGACTAAAGTAGCTATTGCAGCTTCCTACATAGCTTTTAGCTCTGTATATTACTCTAGATAGATAGAATCTTACACTACCATTAATAGGAATGAGTTTGGAAGCAGTGGGTGAAGCTGATGGTCACACAGTTTCTAAACCAGAGTAGCTATCCATTTGCCATCAAATTCAGCAAGTTCTTCATTTAGTGTAAAGAGGACAGAGCTTCGATTCAGGCACACTAAAGTACAAATGTGGCTCAGCTGCATTCTAGTTGTTTGACCCTGTAAAATACAACTTGTCCCAGCCCTCAGCTCTGGTCTCCTCTTCCATAAAATTGGATTTAAACTATCGTACCTCCATAGTCGTCCTGAGGATTAAACAAGATTATGTACTTGGCATATAGTAGGCATGCAGTTGATGGCAGCTACTGTTATTATTTAAATTAAGGATCTTGCACATACCCTAGGGCATCCTGAACACTTTTCTGAGAAACAAAGAACAGAGGGAGGAGACTGGGGGGAGTTTCTCAGTTGTCATATGTGCTACCCAAATACTTTAAAATTCAATCAGGGTGACTAATCATCCCAGTTTGCCCTGGCCTAAGGGTTTTTCCAGGATGGAAAACTTTCAGTGTTAAAATCAGGACAGTCTCAGGCAAACCAAGAGGGTTGGTCACCATAAAGGAGAGAAGCAGAGAGAGGCTTCTACTGGTGGGAGGCAGAGGACTGACTGCAGTCATTCTAGTTATCAGCTCCTACCAAACAACAGAGTTGAGACGGATGAGACACACAGCCTTCCCCCTTTTCAGCCTTACTCTAACCTTCACCTCTTCCAGCAGCTAAACACATTCCCCACTGCATGTCCCCACACACCTGGTGCTTCAGCCTGGGGGGTTTCATGTCACCCTCTACCTTAATGAAACTTGCAGTACGAAGAGTTTGTTCTGCCTTCCACTTAGGTCTCCATGATTAACCATTTCAAACTCTTAACTGAAGTCAAAACTCTTTGAGTTTTGATTTCAAAAGGGTGGAAATTAATGGCAGCCACCAGAAATAAAGTTTCACTTGGTCAGGGTGCAACATTTTCAGTTAAGAATAAAGAGACACCTTTCCATCCAAGCCAGCTCTCTCTTTTCACCAGCCAAGCAAGGCCAGAAGGAAATAATCAGTTGCCTCCTTTTCAAGTACACACGGGAAATGATAGCAGCTTTCTTCCTGAGCCCAGTTTTCTTTTTCCTGGCTCCTTATAAGAAGAGATTGATTTGATATTCCAACCAAAGAGCAAAAGCTGGGGGTAAAATCACCCTACTCCCTACCTCAAGCTGGAAATAAAATGTTCTTCATCTTCAGATGATATGAGTGAAAGCAACAGAGGTGAGTGTGTGTTGAGAAAGGAAATATCCTCAGGAAACTTAGAGAAGTAATTTCCAAACCAATTCATAGCTAACAGGTATTTTCTTGTCACTTGGGATATCCTTTTCCCTTCAACAATAAGCTGACTGATTCAAACTTAGGTTCAATCCAAAATGAAACATCTAAAGAATGTTGCCTTGATATTCTGGAACCTGAGGTCATAGCAGTGTAACTGGCAGACATCTTATTTCTTTAAAGACAGGTACACAGTTAACTGTGGGCATGTCCGTCTTACTAACCTGAAGGGAGATACTGCTGAAGATATAGTGTAAGTTAAATAAAAAGAAAACTTCTCTTTGGTGGAAAAAATCCCTTGGCTTTAAGAGATAACTCTAGCAAACATTTATCTAGCTAAGTGTCACTTGACCTTTCCTTAGGGGACTCAAAAGGCTACAGATTTCCGCCATGCCTTGTAACTGAGAAGTAGTGGGGACCTCTCATCATCCCCAGGGCCGCTGGTCCAATTCAGCAAGAGGGTATGAGTCTCACAAACAACCTGAAAACAGAGACAGAAAGAAAGGTCTTTCAGCACAGATATCGTGCTTGAAACCACCTAATAAAAGATGGTTTCCTAAAGTTTAAGCTATGCTAAGTTGCCCCAAGTCTCTAAGGACTTTTTACAACTCCTAGAAATCTCCTACTCTTCCATGGACTTCATCGAGCATGCCGGGAAAGTGGTGCTGCTTCTTCCCTACACAGCCCAAATGGAATCTGGTGAACAAAGCAGGGCTTGGCTGGTGATCGCCTCCCTACTGCTCTGAATCTTCAGGGTCCTAGGAACCTCTGAAGTATGCCTCTAGAGCATGTCTTATAGAGGCACGGACACCAGAAGCACTAGGAAAATGTTCCTAGAGGAAAAAAATTAGAGAAAATTGCACACTGAGGGGAGGGGTCTGCAATAAAAATTCAACGTTATTTATACTAGAAAGACAACAGGCGGAAATTGCCAACTCTACTATATATTCTCATCAGACCCACAGAGAATGATTGTTTAGGGTTCTGAACTTCAAAGCATTTACTTGAACAGGGTTGTTAGCAAAAGCCTCTATAATACCTCCCAAATCAAGATCCTTCAGATATAGCTTCATAATTGCCTTCACTCACTAGGTTCTGGACAACTCTCATTGTCTTCTTAACTGTAAGGATGCAGCCTACATGGAGGACAGCCATGTTTTTTCTGCTTACCACTCTATTCCAAGTGCTTAACACAGTGTTTGAAACACTGTGAATAAGCACTCAATAATTTGTTGAATAAATGTGCCATATATGAACATTCAAGTTTATAAGAATAACAGAAGTTAAGTGATTACTAGCTTTGCAAAAAGATTTACAATAAGAGTCCTTTGAAGAATGAGCAACCATTGCACATGTAAGCTGATTCCGTATTTTAAAATTTCATTTGTGCCAACTTTTCTAATCAAACATCTATTGTATGAAGTGACCAATCCACATGCCACACAGCTCTTTCACCTAAAAATAAATGAAAAAGAGAAAGAAGAAAAAGAAATGTTCTTCTTTATAGAAGAATGACAACTATTTATGGAAAAGAAACGGTAACTGAAACCCAGTCCCCTGAAACAGAGTCCCCTGCCGAGTTTCTGATTAACCACTCTATCCAAAACTTCCTCTTTCTTGTCCAGCCCCTCTTCCCCTCAGGACTGAGTAGTATCAAAGAAAAGGGGAGATTGAAATCGAGCAGGACCTTGCAGGGCCCTCTCAGGTACAGAAGTCCCTCCATGTTCCCTGTTTCTTATTTGTAGAAAATGGTTTTAGTCTCCTAGGCCTTCCCCCTAAGTTCTAAAGGGCTAAGACTAAGGCAATTTACTAATTAGGGAAGTGAGGGAATGCAACAATAAAGGAAAAGCAAATAGTTCAGCGATAAAACAGAGGCCGAGCTCCTCCTAAAGGGATATACACACAATCTGATGCATATCTTCGAGTTGTTCTGCAGAAACTAAGACCCCCAACCTGGTAGAAGATGGTGACGATCTGCTGACCATAAGCACAGAAACCTCAGACTAGCTGGAACCAGAAAGTTGATGATTAAGATTCCCAAAACATTAGCCTGTTACCTCACCACCAACCAACCAATCAGAAGAAAGTCCAGGAGCTACAATCCTCACCCCAAATGTTGCCTTTAAAAACTCGTACTTGAAAGCCATCAGGGAGTTCCGGTCTTTTGAGCACAAGCTGCCTGTCCATTATCCTTGCTTGGCACCCCACAAATAAATGCTGCACTTTCCTTCACCACAACCCAGTGTCAGTAGCTTGGCTTTGCTGTGCAGCAGGTAAGCAAACCCAAGTCTGGTTTGGTAATAATTTTGGCATTAGAAAATCACCATTTTGCAGTCTCCAACGTAATTTATTCAGGAAAGGATCGGGGGTAATAAAACCATTAGGTAAAAAATTGGGAACAGGACATTTGCAAGGTGCCAAAACATCACTCTACAGATTTCTAATTGTAAAAGAAATAACGAATCTTAACTCTGGAGAAACACTCAAAATGTATCTTTACAATGGAAAGTCCTGAGAGTGTTTTTTTAAATGTATCTTTACAACAAAAACTCTGAAAGTGATTAAAAATATGTATCTTTATAATGGAAAGTTCTGCAAGTGATCAAAACGTATCTTTAAAAGGAAGAGTTTGAGAAATTATCAAATTTAGCATCACTAAGAGTGGGACAAACTGATATTACATATCTCTTGATATGGTACAACGGGAAGTAATGTTTAACCTAAATCTCTTTGTCTGTAGACCATGCTGTCCAACAGAAATAAAATGCGATTTAAAATTTTCCAGTAGCTACTTTTTAAAAAGTGAAAAGAAACCGATGAAATGAACTCTAATATATTTTATTTAATCCACTTTATTCAAAATATTATTTCGGCATGTAATCAACATAAAATTATTGAGGTATTTTACGTTCTCTTTGTCATAAGCCTTTGAAATCTGAAGTGTATTCTACGCTTTTACAGCACACGTCAATGCAGACTACTCACATTTCAAGTCGTCTACAGACACATGTGGTTAGTGGCTAAATTATTGGACAGCACAGCTCTAGACCTAACTCCAGTATAAGGAAAACAAGGGATACAACAAATTACCACTTACTCCTCCAAAGTGAAAATGCAGTTAACTACTCCTTTGTCACATTCCTTAAGCCTTTAGGAGTAAGGATCATGTCCTATCCTGTTTGTTTTTCATGTGTGTGTGTGGGGGGGGGGGGGTTCCCTAGCTCATAATCAATTAAGCTTTAAGGATAGCAGTGAGCAGTTAGAAAACTTAATTGATGCTGTAAGTCTTGGGTGGCATCTAAGTATTTTCTAATACAGATGTGAAGTTATGTCCAAAGATATTAAGGAGAGAAAACAGCATAACAAAGTATCAGCTAACATTGAGAACTTACCTGAGCCAGGCACATAAGTATCTAGTAAATAGTCATCAGAATGACTAAGTGAATGAATTTTTCAAGCGAAAAACAGAAAGACAAAACTACCACAAACTATAAAAGACATGAAGGAACATATCATCTCATTCCCACCTAAAAATTTGCAGTGACTCTCTAGGTAATTAAATCAACTCGAATTTCTGCCTGGAATCCAAGAATTATTATAATAAGGCCCAATTTACTTACCTGTTTCCAATTTCTCTCTCATTCCTCCAAGATAAACATTCCATTCCTGGCATTATCTCCCAAACAAGGCATGCATTTGCTTTCACCTCCTAGCCCTTATCCACACCTGGTTCTAAAAGCTTGGAATGTGGCCCTGCTCTCCTAGCTGCTACTCCAATCCTAATAATCCTTCACGTTGCACCTCATCTGTGAAGTCTTATCTGACTCAAGTCCATAGAAACTTCTCCCTCTTCTGACCTAACAGCCCTGACATCGCTGGTCTTGGTCAAATACATTCTTGTTTCCCATGCATGCATTCCTTGTTTAATAAGTATGCTGCGATGGACTGGAGCTATGGAAGCCAGGGCTCTAACACAGCTCTGCCACTGATGTATAGGATCTGGACAGGTCACTTGTCCTCTCTAGACCTGTTTCTTCATGTGGCCTCTTTGTTACCCCTTCAGCACACCAGCTACACGTCCCTGCCTCAGAGCTTTTACACCTGCTGTACCCTCTGCCTAATATGCTTTTTTATCCAGATTATCTGCTAACAAAACTATATATGCATTTACCCTTGGACCTACAAGCCAACTTCCATAAATTTATTCTTAAGATACACTTCCACAAATACAAAACCACGTAGTCACAAAGTTACTCACTATATAATTCTATACAGATTCTATAAAATATCAGAAACTTAGATAAATGCCCATCCATAGGAAACTAATTGAATGAGTTACGGTACACCTTTACTAAAGTATAACACAGAGGAGTGAAGAGGAGGGACAGAAGGGGGCAAGGGAGGAAAAGGAGAAGGACAAAGAAAGAGATCTCCATGAACTAAAGTAAAAAAATACATACATATAGTTATCAAAAAATAAAGTTAACTTAAAAATGGTATAAAATAATTATCTATAACATCTACTTTTTACATGAGAAAGGAGGAAGTAAAGTACATATAAATAAATATTTGCTTATTTTTAGAAAAAGAGACACAGGAAAGATAATCTAGAAACTAGCGAAATGGTTAGCTATAGAACACGGGAATGTGGTGCAAGAGGGTAAAAATTCTCTGAATGGATGTAGTTTTGACTTTCAAACAGTGTAAGTACTTTACTTATTCAAAAAATAAATAAAAAGGGAATAAAACCATAAAATTGAGTAAGAAAGAGAAACAATTGACTTTATATTAAAGCCACAAATGAAAAGGAATTCATTCAAGTAACATTTAAACACAGTGCTTTGACTATTTCCCTTAGTGAGAAACACCTTAAGGACACAAAGAACTGCAAATATGTTTTTGTTTTTCAAAAAATATATATTGAACTCTACTTAGTAAATCTGTTGTTCATAGTAGCACTGGATTGGCAAGTCTGAAATTATTAACAGAGCAAATGAGTAAATATACTGAGGTTCTTGGGAACCAGAATTTTCACTGTGTGAGAAGAAAGATACAAATATTTTCAGGGAAAATGCAAGAAAGAATTGTGGTATTAGATAAAATTATGATTTTTATATATACACATTTCTTAGCTCTGCCTGTTGGAAAAGCCTAAAAAAACCCAACTTAGTAGCAATGAGCACACAAAACACCCAGATCTTGCTTTCTTAATATTATTCTCCATTAAAATGAAGCAGAGGTCCTTGGAGAAAAAACTGATTCCTGTTCTGGGGACAGGAAAATACAAAGTGAACAGGGAACTGCTTCTTGTGCCATTAAGCAAAGAAATGTTCCAAGACTGATGGGGAGATAGCAAAAGGACACAGGAACTAGCTTGAACGGGGCTCCCACTGGATAACTCCAGAAAATCTGAGCAGTCAAAGCATAACAATGGTAATAGATTATAGCATATATGAAAAAAAGAACCCATCAGTCCATAGTGGTTTGTAAAGAATGGTGAAAGGCAAAAAATGGAAGCAAAGGGGAAACCTTTTCTTTACAGAAGAATGATACCTAATACATGTAGAAGAAATGATAAAATTAAGAATTCACCTTATTACAACTACCAGTGTAGTTACTGGCAGAAAGACGATCGATGAATGCTACCATTTCCTGAAAGTTTGCTGGTAAACAGGATATTCACATAAATTTTAAAATATCACCTTACAGGCTACTTACTAATTACAAAAGGGAAAGATTACTTTTTCAATGGAGAAATCTGAAGATACTACTTTAACCAAGTGATCACACTTGGTATCATCAGTAATGGGAACACACCAACAATATATGAACCTGACAATCATCAATACATGATGCAGTGGGAAATATCACCCTGTAGTAGTCTTGCCAAGATTTTAAAATCTGAATCCAACCATGAGAAAACAGACAAATCCAGATTGTGAGGCAAACTTACTAGCAACTGGCATGGAGTCATCAAAAATGTTACTGTGATGAAAGACTGAAAAAGAAAAGCTGAGAAACTGTTCTAGTGTGAAGGAGATCAAGAGACATGACCACAAAATGTAATGCTTAATCTCTGAATAGACCCTGAAAAAAATACCTAATATTATTGCTAAACTACACTGGGCATATAAAATATATGCCCAATGTTACATTTCTTTGGCAAGATATATATATGGTTTTTTTTTTGATTATACAAGAGAATGTCCTAGTTCTTAGAGGTTACATGCTAAAGTATTGAAAGGTGAATTGTCATGGTGTCTGCAACTTACTGTTAAATGGTTCAAAATTTTTAAAAACTATATTCTAAATGCAAGACAGTATCGTGGATAGGATCCTGTAATAGCAAAAAGACATTAGTGGAAAAACTGGTGGGACTTCCCTGGTGGCACAGGGGTTAAGAATCTGCCTGCCAATGCAGGGGACATGGATTCTATCCCTGGTCTGGGAAGATCTCACATGCCACGGAGCAACTAAGCCCATGCACAACTACTGAAGCCTGCGCCCTAGAGCCCGCGTGCCGCAACTACTGAAGCCTGCGCGCCTAGAGCCCGTGCTCTGCAGCAAGAGAAGCCACTGCAATGAGAAGTCCGCACACCGCAACAAAGAGTAGCCCCTGCCAGCCGCAACTAGACAAAGCCTGCGTGCAGCAATGAAGACCCAACACAGCCAAAAATAAATAAATAAAAATTTATACAAATATAGACATAATATTAAAAAAAAGAAAAACTGGTGAAATCCTAATGAAGCCTTTAGTTAACGGCAGCGTACCAGTATTAATTACTTAGTTTTGACAACTGAACCAAGGTTACATAAAATAATAACATTAGGGGAAACTGAGTGAAGGGTTTACCAGAACTCTCCATACATTAGATACAACTTTTCTATAAAGCTAAAACTATTCCAAAATAAAAAGTTCATTTTTAAAAATGTATGTTCAAAGAGAGAGAAAGCAAATGGAGCAAAATGTTAATAACTGGCAAATCTCAGTTGACAGGTATATGGATGTTTAGTAGCCAATTATTTTAACTTTTCTGTAGGTTTAAAATTTGTCAAAATGTAAAAAGAAAATAAAGTGACAGAAGGTTAAAAGCAAAAGAATGGAAAACGATATTCTACATGAACACTAACCAAAAGAAGACTGATGTTATTATACTAATGTTAGACAAAGTAGCTTTTAGGTAAAAATAAAGGAACACTTCCTAATTAGAAAAGTTCAATTTACCAGAAAGATAGTAGAATCTACATTTATATGCACCTAATCACACAGCATCAAAATTTATAAGACAAAAATTGTCTGAACTAGGAGAAATATGTATATCCAGGGTCATGAGAGATTTCAGTATGTCTCCAAAACAGAGTACACCAAGAAAACAAAACTGTAGGATACAGATTTGAACAATTCAATCTGCAAGTATGACCTAATGCACATATGTAGAATTCCACAACTGCAGAATAAAGTCTTTAAAAGCTCACATGGAACATGTATAAAGAATGTTCATACACTGGGCGATAAGCTTGTCTTTATGGCAGGAGGCGTAAGGCAGGCTTCCAAGGTGCTGGCATTGTGATATTCCGTGACAGGGTGGTGATTACATAGGTTTTTGCTTTGTTGATAAATTCTGTTTCATTGTTCATTTTTTGTATGTATTTTATATATTTGTGTGTATATTATAGATTTCTTATTGTTGTTCACTTTTTGTTTATGTGCATTACATTTTACAACTTAAAAAGAGTTAAAATCCTTTAGGAAGGTAACCATCTCCCATAAAACAATAAGCCCAATGCAGCTTATTTTTCCTTCAGCATTTCAACTAGTTGCTGTTTTTTCAGTTTCACACCTGGTGAAGTAATAGGCTTATGCTTAGAGGCTTCCTTATACAAAACTTATATACCTTTAAACATAAAAAATATATTCAGCCCAGCAAGACATTTATTCTTAAGAGAGACACATAGGAATTGAGACTGAGGGAACAGAGAATCCATGAATCCCGACTCACACTTAATCCAAGGAAGTATAGGTTCATAGGCTCATTTAATAAAATAGGCACAATCACTTAAATAGTAAAATTTTCCTTTCACCTTTTTTTTTTTTGGCCAAGCTCATTTCATTTAATTTGCCTAAGTTAAACATAAGTAGGCTTTAGGCCCCAGGAAGGATTACTTTGACTTTGGGAA
This sequence comes from Balaenoptera physalus, assembly GCF_965194825.1. Classification (NCBI taxonomy): domain Eukaryota; kingdom Metazoa; phylum Chordata; class Mammalia; order Artiodactyla; family Balaenopteridae; genus Balaenoptera; species Balaenoptera physalus. The sequence continues at coordinate 54,873,166 of NC_138890.1, read as the reverse complement.
TAACTAAGGCTATGCAGATTGAGGGAGCAGGAAAGAATCTAATGGAGGGCAAACAAAACAGTTGCCCCAAAAGAACCAAACAAATATGACATGATTATGGCCCATAGTAATCTTAATATAATCTTTATATCTTAATCCTGATATAGTAGTAGTAGTAGTAGTAGTAGTAGTAGTAGAAGAAGTAGTAGTATTCAGTAACATTTACTGAAGGCTCATCATCATCGTCAGTAACATTTCTGAAGGTCTACCACTTGCCAGGCACTATGCTATATATACGATTTTCTTAGATTGTTTCATCTAATCATCTCACAGTAAGCCCAGAAAGTAGGTAAATTACTAGTTCCATTTTACAGATGAAGAAATGGGCTGAGTAACTGGCCAAAACCACCCAAGTAGCAAGTGGAAGAAATGGAAATCTAACTTAGCTAGCCTGGCTTCAGAGAATGTAACCTTACCCACTCTGCTATACAGCCTGTTCCTAGCAGATAAACAATGATTTGCACTTAATGATCTCTAAGGAATATTTCAGTTCTAACGTTCTATGATTTGCTTTAATGAATCTATAATAGAGCATTCAACTAGGCCCAGTAATCTCAAACTGTATAAAGCAAAATAAGGAAGCTCAATAAAATCTCTTTACATGACCTGAAAAGTTAGAATTCAGGTTCCTTAGGATTATCAGAGTTGGTCTTTCCCCATACTAAACCCTTCAAGAAATGGAAATGTTTTTCTTGTCTGTCAATCAATACCTAATATTTTTTCCTCATATGAAAACAGATGGCACAGACAAGATCAAAAGACATTCCAGAAAGAATAAAAGAATTTGCAATGCTGTTGGCTTGAACTTTTTTGTTATGGTTTTTGTTTTATTTATTTATTTATTTTTGGCTGCATTAGGTCTTCGTTGCTGGGCGTGGGCTTTCTCTCTAGTTGCGGCGAGCGGGGGCTACTCTTCGTTGCGCTGCTGCTCAGGATTCTCGCTGTGGTGGCTTCTCTTTATTGTGGAGCACGGGCTCTAGGCGCATGGGCTTCAGCAGTTGTGGCACACAGGCTCAGTAGTTGTGGCGCACGGGTTTAGTTGCTCCGCGGCATGTGGGATCTTCCCAGACCAGAGCTCGAACCCATGTCCCCTGCATTGGCATGTGGATTCTTAATCATTGTGCCACCAGGGAAGACCCCGTTGGCTTGATCTTTAAACACAATTGGACTCAAGACAAATCTGATAAATGCAGATTTCTGGGGGAAATCCTATATCCTAAAATTTCACCTAAATTTAGTGAAAATCAAATAAACTGTTTATAAACTATTGATATTATCCTTGAAAAAATAGTATTGGTGGTTAATTGAATATATTAAAGCTAAAAAAAATTCTTATAAACATAAGACCTATTTGTTCTTTATACAAAATACTGAGTGATCATAATCAAGTCAAAATATTCTCATTTGTTCTTTTAAAATCATCATGAGAGTTCTTTTTAAAAAGCAAAACTAGCTGTCTAATTTACTCTTTTTAAAGAAGAAAAACAGCTAACTCCACAATGGATATAATATAAAAAGTTGTTAAATGCTCCTTAGCCTCATAAATAATATGAAGTATACCTCATACAAGAAGCATACTGACACTTTTATAATAATCTGAAATACCAGAAGCTTCTGGGAAATGGTAATAATTTGTTAAAAAACAAAAACAAAGTATGGTACAAACTACTTCTCTTCGAGGCCTCAATAAGGAAAAAAAATTTATTAGGTCCAGGAATCCAAGAAAACTTGGTGTATTTACAAGTACATGCAGAATTTGATGGTTAGAAATGAAATCTATTTAGGTCCAGCCTAAGATTCTCATAGCCCTTCTATAGGCACAATCATAGTAGTAATATCCCCAGAAACCAGGATAAATCTCCAATGTGCCTGAATTTAATGAACCAGATAGATCATTGTATCACCAATATCCGCCCGTAGCCCATTTTCAGTAAGATGAATTTTCTTGCTCGTGAGGTCCACGTGGAAAACAGCATGCTCAGAAATGGGGGTCTTCTCAGCGTGCTCTTTTCCCAGGACAGGAACTCGCCGAGGCCCCAACAGTGGATCATCAAATCTCATCAGTTTCACTTTGGAAAGGTCTACAGCAAAAGAAAGTATCAATATGAACATTTAATTACAGTCACTGACTCAAGCCCATGCCTGAGTCTGATAATTCACACTGGTTGTTATATCTAAAAAAATATTTTCATCAGATTACTAAATAGGACCCGATGTCAGAAAGCAAAGCTGAATCTAACAAATCATCATCTTCTGTCAGCTTTTACCCAGATCAAAGACCAGCAGAGATTCTGGATAACACATCTCCTGGAATTACAAACCAAGGGGAGGGATTGATTATATTTTTGAGCATTATCCTATATGGTCTCTCAAATCACTTTTAATACACTTCAGTTAACCATTTTTCAGAATATTAAAAAGCCTAAAACTTATTTATCTTTCTTGTCTTGCTTCCTGGAATATTTAAAAGTGCAAGAATTGTAGCTTTTTAGGAAAGATAATTTTGGAGAAAGAATTACTACTCTAAGAAATAGCATTACCAGTTTCTTGTTTTGCTCAAAGGATCAAAGTGTATTAACAAGCTGATGAGACAAGGAAAGAAGGGGAATGGCTGGGGGAAAGGGCGCAGGTTTTAGAATTTTGAGCTTTTGGATGAGCTCCAACCCTCCCTTTGCTTGAGATTTTCCTGATCTGCGCTTGTGCAAGCTGATAAGATGGCTCCTGGTAAAGACAGCACTTGTCCCTTGAACAAATTTATGATCCAACAATCCTGCCAACAACTGAGCCCAAAAGAAATTTATTTATTTCAGAAAGTCTGAGACTTTTCAACATCAAATGGTTTTATTTTATATGGTAGAAAAACAACATAAATGGCTACAAACGCTGATTCTGGATTTACAGCTCATTCTAAGTGTAGCATGGCTAGTTTATACTTAACCTGATCCACAGAAACTGAAGATCTTTTCTGAATTACTTCCCACTCCTTTCTAAAGTAGATTGCTGGGTGGTCCATGAGCTACACTCCCTCATGTTGCCTTGAGAGTATGAAGCTTAGCATGAGAGGGATAAGATTTAAAAAAAGATAAAAGGAGACATGAATGCAGCTGGCGCCTATGCCAGGAGTACAGGTTATCCAGGCATTCTATTCGCCTTGGGAAACAAAGACTGAAAGGACTACAAGTTTAGAGTAGGGATCCTGGGGCTTATAGAGCAATTATCTGCAACTACCATGAAGGCAAACCCTGCCTAAGAGTCTTTGTAGACTCTCTGCAGAGGCCATACAATCTATCCCCATATACAGCACAAGCCCTGAAAATTAAAATGGGAAAGGAGCACTTACAGTCTTCATGACAGCCACGGTCTTATTTGGGGGGAAGAACACAATTCATTTTAACAGCTACTGCAATTCAACATGCCCATCAGTGATAGCAAATTATTTTCTTATGGAAGCAGTGACAAGTCCTACCGGCAGATTTTATGCACAAAGCCTTTTAATGCAGATCTGCCTCTGTCTCTCTCACTCTCTCTGAAACAGACCTCCCTCATCATTCCAAGCAATGCTGAATCAAACTATTTCAAAGAAGCCTTAACACCCAATCAGGCTTCTAAGTGACAAAACACATCTGCTTTGATGTTTCACCATGTAGTTCATTACTGCCAATAAAATTATTGGTGCTTTCTTAGTGGTTTTACTATCTTTTCTTATCTCAGACCTCTCTTATCGTTGAAAATGTTGAAATTTAAGTCTGCAACTACACAAGATTTAAGGCACTTAGAGAAAAGATGAGAGTGATTGAGAGTCCCTAGGGATTGATAATGTGAAATGGAGCTTTTCACCTCCAAATTATAGTTCATATGTGGCATGGGTGGTAAGTGATTTAAAGTCATTATCATCAAATAGTTGCTCCATGGCCTTTGTGGAGTGAATGACGATTTTAGCTCCTAGTGCCTCCTGGACCTAGATCATAATCACCCTCAATACAATTAGCACTAACTGGATGACTTGCTGGCTATCACAGCAGACAGACTGAGAAATATGTTATTGAATTTTACTCCTTTCCCATCTCATATACTCAATATACTCAGTCCCCTTAGATATCAAAGTATTCTGAGGGCTTTTGGAAAAGTCTTAAGTTTAGAGCTCTTCTGTAGACACTTGGAGGAATATCAATTGCAAACTTCCCCTAATATTTCTATTTTCCAAATTCACAGCAGCCACTAATACCAAACTTAAAGCACTTCATGATAATATTATTCACAGTTAGAATGACAAAGGATGCAAGAATTATGCCAGAGGCTCAGTGAGAAAAGACGAGCTAAAGAAAACACATCAGTACAGTTCTAAAGAACCTAGTCAGTGCTGCATCTGAGTGTATTTAAAAGGGAGTCAGGTTTAACATTATATTATATAATCCAATTTCCAATACAGGAACAAAACTATATTATATAATCCAATTTCCAATACAGGAATAAAACCTCTTATGCACTATAACCTCATAATAATCCTATCCAGCATGTCCACACAAATATCTATTTTCTTTAGAAGCCACCATACTGTTCTTCAAAGTTAAGAGTTCTTCCTATTACAAAAATTTCTCATGACTGAATATATGAAATATAAAACAGCCAAAAGGAAGGCCACAAAATGGCTTCCTATATATGTTCACACTTCAAAATTTTCAAGTTCTGCTTTTTGTGGCCTATAAGTTCTAAGGATGGCATTATCATTCTACAGTACCTGGTTTATTGAAGGAACATGCTAAATGTCTACAACCAAATGGATGAACCTTGAAAACATTTTGCTAAGTGAAATAAGACATACAAAAGAACAATATTGTATGATTCCACTATACAGGTACCTAGAACAGTCAAATACATAGAGTAGAAGAGTAGTTACCAGCGACTACAGGGAGGAAGAATGGGGAGTTATTATTTAATGGGTATAGAGTTTCAGTTTGGGATGATGAAAAAGTTATAGAAATGGACAGTGTGATGGTTGCACATCAATGTGAATGTACTTAACGCTACCGAACTGTACACTTAAACAATGACTAAAACGGTCAATTTTATGTTATGTGTATCTTACCACAATTTTTTTAAATGTCTGCAAACAAAAAAATTCCTAGTCCTAACATATTGCTGGTACACAGTGAAAAAAGCATCAGTGTTTCCCTCATGCTAGTACACACTTTCCCTTCACCCTCACAGGTATAATTCTCAAGGCCCTATCAAACAATGTTTTCTCCATAAAATCATCTCTGCTCACCACAGCTGGAAATAATCCCACCTTTTTCTGTGTGTAAACTTTACTATATCTCTCTTACTGTACTCAGCAGTTTCTCCTTAGATTATGGTTATGTACTTCAATAGCTTAGTCCCCTACTCCTTCACTAGATGCAGCCTCCTAACGAACAGTACATTGTGGACTCCCCAAAGCCCCTAGTACCTACATAGGAGTCTCTGCATACACACTTATCTCTACACACACTACACATGACAGTCTCTCAAGAAATGACAACAGAAGGTATACGAATGACTTCAAGAGAACAAAAAATACATGGTAGAACGAATTCCAAAGGGCTATTTTAAGTCTTCTATGTAAATGGAATGTTGTTACCCTGAATATAGTTCCATAAATTGGTCACTGTATGGGATTTGTAAACCTTTTCAGAAAATTTTATACTGATGGTATTTGGCCCAATCAACTCTTGATTGCCATCAAGAAGAGAAGAGAGAGATCATGCAAAATAAGGAATCTCAACATTAATTTGTCTTCATAATTTGGAAGAAAAATAATACAGAAACAAACTAATTCCCTTCACACTCTTCTCAGCATAAGACCAGCTGAGTAATTAAAAAAAGAAGCTATACAATCCCACTACTGGGCATATACCCTGAGAAAACCATAACTCAAAAAGAGTCATGTACCACAATGTTCACTGCAGCACTATTTACAATAGCCGGGACATGGAAGCAACCTAAGTGTCCACTGACAGATGAGTGGATAAAGAAGATGTGGCACACATATACAATGGAATATTACTCAGCCATAAAAAGAAACGAAATTGAGTTATTTGTAGTGAGGTGGATGGACCTAGAGTCTGTCACACAGAGTGAAGTAAGTCAGAAAGAGAAAAACAAATACCTTATGCTAACACATATATATGGAATCTAAAAAAAAAAAAAAAGGTCTGATGAGCCTAGGGGCAGGAGAGGAATAAAGATGCAGACTAGAGAATGGACTAAGGACACGGGGAGGGGGAAGGGTAAGCTGGGACGAAGTGAGAGAGTAACACTGACATATATACACTACCGAATGTAAAATGGATAGCTAGTGGGAAGCAGCTGCATAGCACAGGGAGATCAGCTCGGTGCTTTGTGACCGCCTTAGACGGGTGGGATAAGGAGGGTGGGAGGGAGATGCAAGAGGGAGGAGATATGGGGATATATGCATATGTATAGCTGATTCACTTTGTTATACCACAGAAACTAACACAACATTGTAAAGCAATTATACTCCAATAAAGATGTTAAAAAAAAAAGCTATAAATTATTATATCAGGGGCTTCCCTGGTGGCACAGTGGTTGAGAGTCCACCTGCCAGTGCAGGGAACACAGGTTCGATCCCTGGTCCGGGAGTATCCCACATGCCGCGGAGCAACTGAGCCCGTGCGCCACAACTGCTGAGCCCACATGCTGCAACTACTGAGGCCCATGCGCCTAGAGCCCGTGCTCCGCAGCAAGACAGGCCGCCGCAATGAGAAGCCTGCGCACTGCAATGAAGGGTAGCCCCCACTTGCCGCAATTAGAGAAAGCCCGCGCGCAGCAATGAAGACCCAACACAGGCAAGATAAATAAATTAAATAAATTAATTAATTTTAAAAAAATTATTATATCAAATCTAATCATAGGAGATCTAGACTTAATCTTGCTAAGAAATTAAGATTATTTACATATTTTACCCGGAGGCACATTGTCTAAAAGAAAGAATATGAGCTTTGGAGTCAAATATATCTAAGTTTGAATTCCAGCTCCAGGATTTACTAGCTGTATGAACTTTGCAAGTTATTTAGCCTTTCTAACCTCCATTTTATCATCTGCAAAAGGGGAATAATACCCTCAATGTTATAGTGTTGTAAAAGGATTAAATGGCTAATACATGGCAGACACTCAATAACTTTTACTCTGTTTCTCTTCCTTCCCCAGGAACAGATTCAGTCAAGCAGGTTAGTTTGGAATATTAAGGGAATATGTTCCTTAATTCTGAATACTTCTGAGCGTTGGAAATGGCTTATTACAATTTTAAAGCTAGATGGAACCCTGGAAAAATATTTAATCCAGTGTCCTCATTTCACTAAAACAGAAATCAGTTTAGAGCTTAAGTGACATGGCCAAGTCACCAAGCTACCTAGTCACAATGTCCCAAAAGAGAATATAGGTGTCCTGATTCTGGGTCCAACACTCTTTCCACAACATTACATGACTGTCCCTAAGCAAGACAGTTACTTTTCTTTCTCCCCTCTGCTTAGAACTCATCAAATCCACAAGCTACTGCCAAATGTGCACTTCAAGGAAACCATTTACCTTTGATTCCTCGGTCCACCTTCATTAAACGCCGGATTATAGAATCACGGTTATCTCCTTGCCTGATTTCAATTTTGGTTGAGAAGTGGCCATTGAATGGCTGAGAATTCACTAGGGAAACTGATACACCAGGCTAAGAAAATAAAGAGAAAATGAGTGTTATAAGAAATCAAACTTGAATACTGCTGAGGGAGAAGGAATCTCTGCTAGATTTTTAATGCCCAATGAAAGACAGATTTAATTCTGGTATTCTAAAATCAAGACCAAGGGATACTCAGATATGAAAGAAAAAATGTACAAAAGCTCATGCTTATAACCAAATGCCTAGGTAAAAATGACTACGAGTACACGTATCAATACTGATGATGGATAAAAACAATAATTCTATTTTCTCTTCTAAAACTACCACCATTTATTAAATTCCTACTATGTACCAGATACTGTACGAAGCACTTTATAGACATTATTCCTATATCCTGAAAGGCAGTTCCTTAAGACCCCTTTTCACAGATGAAAAGCTGAGAACCAGAAAGATTAACAAAGTAGCCCAAGGTCACATAGCTAGTATGAGGCAGAGCCTCACGTTTACTGAGCATAAACTCAGTTCTATGCCATACTAACGCCTACATAATATAAGCTATATAGTTAAAGAACTTGCTCATTATTTTAAGTGGAAAAAGTCAACTGAGCCTTATGAAACTTAAATACATAGTAGCTTAATGGAATGCTTGAAAGAAGCTTGAAATAAACATATTTGTATGGGGAAAACTATTTCATGTACCTATATCCATGGCCCAAATGACTGTACTTTCAAAAGCCACCATACCTTAATGTAATGAGACTATTTATAATCTGATGATAAATTTAGGAGGTCTGCATGATCATGATTACTTCATTCTTTCAAAATAGACTTTTTCTGCTTGCTGCATTTTCAATTAAATGTGGTAAAAGTAGCAGGATATATGTTAAGTCCTCTGCTTATCAAGAAAAGTAGGGCATTTATGGACTCTCACAATGGCACTCCAGTGAACTTTACCAAATGCTGCCATTCTGAATGGATTCTTCAAGAGTTAATAAATAAAATATCCCCAAACTTCAAAACCTATTTATCTTCACCAATAATGGCCAAAAAATAAGAAATTAAAAAAGCATTTCCAGGGCTTCCCTGGTGGCGCAGTGGTTAGGAATCCGCCTGCCAATGCAGGCGACATGGGTTCCAGCCCTGGTCCGGGAGGATCCCACATGCCGTGGAGCAACTAGGCCCGTGCGCCACAGCTGCTGAGCCTGCGCTCTGGAGCCCGCGAGCCACAGGTACTGAAGCTTGCGCACCTAGAGCCTGTGCTGCGCAACAAGAGAGGCCACCACAATGAGAAGACTGCGCACTGCAATGAAGACCCAACGCAGTCAAAAATAAATAAATAAATAAATTTATTTTAAAAAAAAAGCATTTCCAGTAGAATGTGAAATGATGCATCAATCTGGTTTATGCCAGAAACCAAAAGTGTTGAATACCATTATTAAACCAAAACTCATCTGAAATATGAAAGCTCCTTTTCACTGTTAAAAAAAGTTTCACATTTCAATGTCCACTACCTTTTTTTTTAAGTCAGGTTTTGAAAATCATATTCTTATTTTTAAAATCACAATCAACATCTGATGCTACCCATGATAGTAGAGTAAGGAAAAGTGAGGGTTGCATTAACCAGGGAATTAGAGGACCTCAAATCCAGACCCACTGCTAACCAACTAAGTGGCCTAAGCCAAGCTAATCACTTAACTTCTCTGGACCTCACTTCCTTCTATCGTTAAAATGATGGTTTTAGATGTAAAGCTCTCTAAGGTCTCTTCTAGCTCTAAAATGCAATGATTCAGTGAGATTCTTTCAACTTACTTCTGTTCTAAAGACATTAAGTGGTTTCCCAGGACAGCAGTCTTCCCTGACTTTATCTTCTGCTTCAGAGGCAAACTTGACTTCTATGTGTTCTAGCTAAGTAGAGGGGAAAAAATGGAAGTCATCAGTATCACTTAATATGATTGGAATTAATCATCACCTCATTTCACCAAAGAGCAAAACCAGTTTCTCCACTTATCATGAAATGGCTTGTGCAGTTTTATTATTTTCCGTATAAACATTAAATGAAACCTATCATCAAGTATTGAACACTCATGGTAGATGCCTCATAGTATGTTAATTTATATAGTCATGTTTACCATCTTCTATAAGGAAATCTGGCATCTACCTGCTCCCTAAGAGGAAACAAAAATCAGTATAAAAGGCTTTCACTCAAATAAATGGAAAAACTCAGAAATGTAGCAAATTGCATATACCTGAATACAAGATGACCCTAAATAAAGTGTTCCCATTGTCCCAGTGAAAATATCCAAGAAGTTTTTTGACCTCCATGAGTATATATGAACATTTAGAAATATACATAAAATAGATGTCTACTGATACTTACTTTATTAACACATTTATAATTACATGACATAAAATGCTTATTTAGAAATGCTTATTTCTTCCATTCCTGTATTTCATAAAACAATTTTATTCACACTCTAAACCTGCACTTCTTTACTTTAGTGTTTTCATTATTACTAGAACCACTTTTTGAATCCTCTAACACAATTTCCTATAGAAAATTATCTTTCCTTCTGCCTAAGGTGAATGAGAGACAGCATTTTTAGAATCTATATATTAAATTGTCACTGGGGCAGGAAGATGGAATGGGGAGAAACTCAGATATGTGAAAGCTACTGGTAATGGTCTAGTTCCTGAGTTGGGCAGTAGCTTCATGAGTGGTGATTATATTACTAATTAAGAAAAAAACAAACAGGGCCAAACATGGACCACTGATAATATATAATGAATCAAGGATTCTAATTAATCCAAATCTGTGATTCTGAGGTCTTAAAGGGAGGGGGGTAAAAAAAGCAATCCAGAATACCCCATAATATGAGAGATTTTGAAAGCATTTGAATATAAGGTCTCTCCTCATTTTTTTTTATGGATAATTTTGAAGAGGAAATCCAGGCATATACAGTTAGTATTTTAGGAATAGAATAACTTTTAAGTGAAATAAGAGAACAGATCATTTCTTCTTCCTGTAATTTCTATACCATCCATTCTCTTTCCCACCAAAATATATTTGGCAAAGGTACTAAACATAGAAGATGAAGTTTATAAAAAGGTTTATTATAAAACTAAAGAACTGGACTGTTTACTACAGTTAACTAGTTATTATAATCCCAGGCCCCTCTTACCTCAAGGGAATTGGTCAGATAGACTATATTCTCCATGAGCACTGCCTGTTCGTCAAATTCTAATTGCAAATCCAGAACACGAGGTCCCATCTTCTCCAGATTTTCCTAGCGGCCAAAATGGTTTTGAAAAACAAAATCACATTAAGAATATGATGAAAAGAACATATTTCTGCCAAAGCAATCAGTCTCTCAAGTGATAATATCTTCAAATCTGAACAGTTAAAGGAAAGGCCTTGGACTCATGGTTTCCCTTATCTATGTTTGCTTGGTAATGAAATTACTCGCTGAGAGTAATTATCATTTAAAGTATGATAAGATTAAGACAGCACTGAAAGGACTAGAAGGACAAGGTTTTCAGATTTTTATAAAAGAAATATGATTTCATCAGTTAATTTAGCCTGGCTTAGTATGCAAACCTGAAGAACTCACTTTGACAAGGAATCAAACAAATGTCTTTAAATACCCTGTCAGGTAACAAATAAAATAAATTAAATTAAATTAAATTAAATGTTTCCAAGGTACCACATCTGTAAAGCTATTTCAAGAAACAGTGAATTAATAATAACCAAACAAAACATTCCTATAAATTTAAATTTTTTTTAAAGGTCAGATTATATGGGTACTCAGATAATCCTGTGACATATAAAAAACCATTTCTTATTCTTAATTTTCTTTAACATTAAATAAAATATCAATATTTGCTGCTCAAGATGTAACCTTCAAGACCTAAGTTCATATGCACAAATACAGCTAACTGCCTAGAATATGTTTCACTTACATGAAAGTGACCTGACATGATTCTTAATATTCACTACCTTCATTTACCATCCAAGTTGTTTCTTTTCCCATGAGGTGCTAGAAAACCCTTTTCTTATTCCCAGATTTATTAAACACTTTTCAAAGTTTCAAACCACTAATTTGCCTGATAATGCCAAGTCATACCAATATTACTGAAAAAATATTTTACTACTCAAAAAATCTAACACTGGTTTTTCAAAAAGCCAACCCTTGAATCTAACATCATTTAAAATCAGTTTCACTGGATTCTATAAAGCATGTCACCAAAATTAATTGCCTCTGCAACCAACAATGGGATATTTTGTTGATTTCCCCATATTGACAATGGATCTGACATTTTGACCCATGGCACTAGCTGGGAACCAATGAATTATGAGCATACCAGCAAACATAACTTATTAGTTATTAGTGTAAGTCAAGCCATGATTCTAAATTATTTCTGAAACTTCAAATACCATAAGGCTCAGATAGTTGACTCTTGTTCTAGGAGAATTAAAAGGCTTTCCTAAGAACACAATCTACTCCAATACAAGACAAGCTAAGAGTTTTGGTCTCTTATCAGGCAGTCATCTGTAGCTTACAAGATTCAAGAATTAATCTAAAGTATAAGAATAACCATTACATGCTTAGCAGGCTGGAAGACACTGATATACATTTCCTTAAAAATGTACTGAGCCTACTTTTTGACAGGTAGTATTAAAATGTATTATGTATATTAATTCATTTACTCCTCACAGCACTCCTAAAAGGTAGGTTCTATTAATTTCCTATTTTATAGATGAAAAATGCTGTGGCCCAGAGAATTTAAGTGATTTGTCTAAGTCCTCCAAACTAAAAAGTGACAGAAAACAGGATTTGGGCCAAGATTTGTCTGCCCCCAGAGTCTGAAATCTTAAGCAATATACAGTCTTCTTTCTGTTTCTCTTTGTCAGGAAATCCACCAGATCAGTTATATATATGAAAAAGACTAAGAGTTTAACCCAAAGATTCTCAAGGGGGGAGCTATGGTAGGGGGCTGATTTTGCTACCAGGAGATATTTGGCAATGTATGGAGGCATTTTTGGTTGTCATAACTTGAGTAGGGGAGGGAGAAATTCTACTGGCATCCAGTGGGTAGAAGCCAAGGACACTGCTAAACCCCCTATAGTGCACAGGACAGCCCCCCACAACCAAGAACTATCCAGCCTAAAATACACATTGAGCCATTGTTGAGAAACCCTGATCTAACCACTATAAACAACGTTTATCCTGTTAAGCTAAACCTATACAAATGTAGACTCTTGTTCCAGTAATAGGATCTAGTAAAAATACTCTAATGTAAGCCAAAAGACTATGCTTCCTCCTTAAACTGAAAAGAAGGGAAGGTAGAATATGAAGAGAATCATTTAGTGCAGTAATTCTCAACCAATTTTTCTTCCACAATACATATTTTTCACACACTCAGCAATTCCACAGGTAAACCCCAAATCTGATCACTCATTTCCACAACCGCTGATTGAAAAGTGCTATTTTAGCAGATTTCTTGGGGGAGACTGTGCCCAAAGTGTTCCTCTTCCTTCTACTATCCTATCTAACCATTACCCACGTGGTCACAGCTGCACAAGGTCCACAGCTTACCTTAATCATGGCGACAAATGGCATCACTTTCTTCATGTATTTCTTCAATTCTGGCAAATTGACTAGTTCACTAGCAATGACTTTGTTATCAGGCAATTTTCCACTGTTGGTCTAAAAAAAAGAGTGGGAGAGGAATGTGAAGAAAAATATTTTAAAGATAATGTAGGATAGTAGATGCGCCTGTAAGGAACTAGCCAGACATGAAATGGTGGCCTCTGCCAATCTGCTAGAGAGCAGCAGAAGAGGATGCAGCCTCTAGCATCACGGGGAGGTGAAAGGTAAATGAATAATACAGAAAGGAATCTCCTCTTTCCTCTAAATTCAAAGGACACATGTTTTTTTCGGGTAAAGGAGAAGAGCACGTGCATCATGCTGAAATATTTAATTTTCCCTTACACTAATGATACCTCTAGGATTGTAACATTAGATCTTATCTAGTGATAAAATGGTCTTATAAAAATCCTATTTGTCTTCAAACTTCTCAAAGCATTTCACTAGTCATATCAAAATGAAAACTATACAACTGGGCTTCCCTGGTGGCGCAGTGGTTGAGAATCTGCCTGCCAATGCAGGGGACATGGGTTCGAGCCCTGGTCTGGGAAGATCCTACGTGCCGCGGAGCAACTAAGCCTGTGAGCCACAACTATTGAGCCTGCGCGTCTGGAGCCCGCAAGACACAACTACTGAGCCTGCTCGTCTGGAGCCTGTGCTCCGCAACAAGAGAGGCCACAACAGTGAGAGGCCCGCGCACGGCAATGAAGAGTGGACCCCGCTCGCCGCAACTACAGAAAGCCCGCGCAAAGAAACGAAGACCTAAAGCAGCCAAAAATAAACAAACAAATAAATAAATAGATAAATAAATAAAGTGGACAATAAGGTTGTTTAAAAAAAAAAACTATACAACTATCATATAAGATGTATTATAATGTCTGCTTTTGAACACTGCCTTATAAACTGTTACCACAAATGTGAAAAAAGAATCTCTAGCTATCAACCTGTTAAAAATAATATAATTTCTATCTACCAAAAATAAATATCTATATCATAAGCACTAATATGCAGACAGTCCCAAATGAGCTGCCTGAATTTAAATTCACTCCTGCAAACATCAATAGAGGAGAAATAAAGTAAGCGGCCTTTACAGACTTTTGGGTGACCAATTTTCTCCTTATTGTAAAAGAATCGCACCAAAGCCAGGGTTGGGAATAAATCTAAAAGAAAAGTAACATACAGTAAGATTTCCAATAATCTATTTACTTTCAGTTCTAACCTTTACTAGAGTACATAGGAAAAAATATTTTCTCCACTTGCCAATACGTTGCTTTGAAATACATAAGAAAAAGGAGAGGATGGAACACACTCTTTTCTCCTTATGTCACCAAAAAGGTGCCATATTGAACATAAGAACATTCTTCTCGATTATAAACTGACATTCTTTTAGTTCTTTTGGATGAAAACAAATGAAAATTTTAAACGAAGCTGGTCATTCCAAATAATGCCAATAGATGACGTTGATTTCAAACTATGTAATCTAGTCAATAAATATAACTAAAAATATAACTTCTAAAAGAACAGTGGTGATTAACTTTTTAATATCTGGGACATTACATACCATATTCGGTTCTTCTGCTTCCTTGAAAATGCTGGTATGAATATATACGCCACTGAGGCAAAATTTCATTTTTCTAACTACCAAAGTAGCTTTTACTCTTTTACTTACCATAAGTCAAAACTCTGCAAGCAGATTCTAAAAGCTACACTCCATTTCTATCAAACGCAATCAAAGGAAGAGGTAGTTCTCCATAAAAACAGGTTCACATATTGTAGAACACAAAAATACTTGCTCTTCTCTTTCCATTAAATCTTACAAATATAAAAGTTCTTCTGAGTATTTCTTGGTTAACCATGAAAAGTACTGAGGCAAAATTCCAATAAAGGTCTAGAAAATCAAAGCTAAGGATTCTTCCTTTCTATTACCACTTTACGCTTTGGCCATAATCCCTATTTGGTCTCTCTCTTTCTTTCTCTTTTTAAAGTGTGCCTTAATGGTTTCTGTCCACCAATAACTGTTGTTTATAACCTGAGCAAAAATTCTACAACATATACTTTGTTTCCATATTTTGAACGTGAAAGGAAAAAGGAAGGTGAACTTTTTTCTCTAGGAAAACCTAGAACTAAGTTTAAATATTGACTTCCCCTTAAATACAACTATCATATTTAATAGCTATTTACCTGACAATCAAAAACACAACATCAAACTCTCCATTTCTATGGGTAATTATCAAATTGGACATTTTCTTTTAAATTACTCAAGAGCCAAGCTTCAAATTTTTTCAAACATAATAATGTTAAGGCTTCATGAATGCCAGTGTTCAAGGCACAACAAATCCAAAAGGCAAACTCAGTCCTTTTGCTTCAGAATTTTAACCACACATATGAAAAAGTCCTACACCTTTTGATTACATACAACTAGATCTAGTATTTTTTTATGAAAGTTTCAGAAATGATGAAAAACAGCTTTTCCCTTGGCATCCATTTAAGAGCCACCAAGGATAACAAATGGCACTCCATGCGTAAAGGTAATTAAACAAAGCTGCCTGTCTTCCTTCCCCTAGACATTGCCAACATCCTAAAAACAAAAACAGCATAGGCAGAACACGACACTGCTGGGGTGAGGCAGGGGGCAGTCTATTGAGAACAGCACCTCAAAGTGATGACGCAGAACTGACAAGGTGATGTGTTGCCAAGACGGATAGTTCTTTGCCACATAGATGGTGCAATGTGAAGGCTTCTGAGGGTGCTGCTTGTCAGTCTTCTACAGGGCAGAAGAAAGAAAAAAAACATTTAATCACTTTCATATACACCAAAAATGAAAGAACCCTCTCCCAGTATATAGCACTACTGCCTTTAACATTAAAAAATATGCATACAATAGAACTGCATTAGAAATGAAAATAGCCCTACATTAGCAATGAATATAGTCCTAATGAAAGTTGTCTTTATTTTCATTACTATTAAATGTTATTTGACCAATAACTTTTAAGGAATGACATTTCAAAAAAAAAAAATGACTTCACCTTCCCTTTAGCAGGTATCATATAGTTCTTGAGTCTCAGTCTAAGGTCATGTGCTACTTCCATGAGATATTGTGAGGAGCGTATCAAGGTTTCATCCACAGGACCTGCCAGAGGCCATGAAGCATTCATAACTGAGTCGGGCTTAAAAAAAAAAAAGGTTCAGTGAGATTAGACAACACAACTATTTTATGATTCTTGGTTACAGTTTCATACCAAGGCATAGCGTGTAACTGTGTGCTCAAAGTTCAAACCTGACTACACATAACACGCTTCCACAGACCCTGATCTAATGTTCCCTAGAATCCAAGCTGTGAAGTCTGACTCTACATTCTTAATTAGCATCCATTTGTACAAGCATATTGATACCCACACACATATGCTCACTTTCAAAGAAAATTATGTAATGCTAATTTGCCTAAATTTAATCTTTGTTATATAAATTATGCATACTCTCAGTTTTTATCCTATTAATACATCCAGTACTGAAAGTATGGCTATTTGGAATATATATCATGAGCACATTTTTGCATTGTTCACACATTGAAAAATACAAAAGAGCTTGGCTAATAACGCTGGAAAGGAGTTATTAAATCAGCCAATCTGTTTATCTGTAAGCCTGGGAGAAATAAATTTATCTTCACAGTAAGAATGCTAATATAATATCCCTGAATATGCAGCCCTATATATGCCAGGAATTTTATATAAAACAAGAATATTTATGCAAGTATACACTTCTATCTTTGTTTATAAGCAGCTCATAACAGTTATTTACATCTTTCTCAATATTTTCACCTTTCTAAACAAACAGTTGAGAAAACAGTATTAGTTATACATGTATTCAAATACATATTATTTGAATGTATTCAAATGTATTATAACATTTCCTAATAAGAATTAGGTGATAAACAACATGCACAAAGTCACGTTATTAAAATATATACAATAAATAAAATAAATAAATTTTTTAAAAATTAAAAAAAGGGGGGCCTCCCTGGTGGCGCAGCGGTTAAGAATCTGCCTGCCAATGCAGAGGACACGGGTTTGAGCCCTGGTCTGGGAAGACCCCACATGCCACGGAGCAACTAAGCCTGTGTGCCACAACTACTGAGCCTGTGCTCTAGAGCCTGCGAGCCACAACTACCGAGCCCACGTGCCACTACTGAAGCCCGCGTGCCCAGAGCCCGTGCCCTGCAATGAGACAAGCCACCACAATGAGAAGCCCACACACCACAACGAAGGGTAGCCCCCGCTCGCCACAACTAGAGAAAGCCCACGCACAGCAACGAAGACCCAACACAGCCAAAAATAAATTAAATAAATTTAAAAAAATTTTTTTAATAAAATAAAATATATACACCGTGTGTGTATAAATTAAGGCATATATACCCGATGTAGCTTCAGTTTAAGCTGCTGTAATAATTATGAGATAATGAACCCAATATTATTCTTGAGATACTCATTTTCAGTCTTTCTCTCTTAAGTAACATTATTATCCCAACATTTATTTAATGAGGCCAAAATCAAAACCACCCAGAACATCTTAAATGCATAAAGCTACCTTTCCCAGGAGTGTCCAGATGTGCTCACACAAATGAGGACAGAATGGAGCCAAGAGAAGTGTCTGAACTTCAATAAACCGGAAGACGAGGTCTCGGTGCATCCCTTCTATGGCCAATTCACGGTACTTATCTTTCGCAGCCTACAAAATTTGGAATTATTTACCATTTCTCTCCCCCACTTCTTTAAAATAAAATTATAGGAAAAAAACCTCAGTATCTCTATTTTAATGCATTTTTAAGTATTTAGTCTTTTAAAATTCCATAATAAACTTTAGTAAAGGTTTTACTTTATTTTTAACAGCCTGAAAATAAATGTATATCAATCCTTAGGTTAAAAACAATAAATTGTTTAAATTTATACATCTTTGATAATCTTTGCTATTAAGCATTTCTTTTTAAGCATTTCTTAGCCATTTAGGATTCTTTTGGGGGCGTTGTTTGTTCATGTCCTTTGGTCATTGTTCTTTGGACCATTAGTATTTTTTTGATGGGCTTGTCAAAATACTGAAATACAGACTGCAAATAATTTTCCAATTAACTGTGTATTTTTAAGACGATTTCAGTTATGATTTTCTTATCTATGTTGGCAAATTCATCAGAATTTTTTTGGTTATTCCTTCCTTTTGTTTTTATGATTAGGAAATATTTTTTCAATTCTAAAATCAAATAAATGTTCACTTAGCCCTGTTTTTCAGAAAAAAAAAATGTAAATCAATCCTAACAAAAGGATAATGCAGTTTTATACTGATTCTCAAGAAAAATATCTGAAAAAGACATTTTGCAATGGACATAAAAGATGAACAATTTAAACTGTGTACTAAGGGTGAATGCTGAGTAGCATGTATTAATAGCATCAAAAAGGCTGTAAATATGACACACTGCTATGCTCAGCACTTATCCTTATTTAATCACATCTCTGAAAACCAAGTTACATAAATCCCAATGTGATATTTTACAAAACTGACTGAGGAAAGCTACATTTTTACTTTAAGCACTTGAACTGCCAAACCTGAGGATATGCTGACACCTTGTGGAAAACCTCAGAAACTGTTTGCTTTCAAACTAATAGCAATTAGTTACAATTATGCCTTTGTTTTTTATCAACTTTAAAATGTTTTCCTGGAAAACCTGACTAATTTTTAGATTTAACATCTTTATTAACCCACAGCTCAACTAAGAATAGAATTACTTATATTAAAGAGACATAATAGAAAAAGTACCCAAGAAAACTATTTAAAATCACAATTTATTGAATATTTTACAAATTTTCAGTCTCCACTTAAGATGAGTTATAATGCTACAGCAGGAGGGGAAAAAA
This sequence comes from Balaenoptera physalus, assembly GCF_965194825.1. Lineage (NCBI taxonomy): Eukaryota > Metazoa > Chordata > Mammalia > Artiodactyla > Balaenopteridae > Balaenoptera > Balaenoptera physalus. The sequence goes on along the minus strand of NC_138890.1, from coordinate 54,853,913 downwards.
GAAGAAATACATCATATTCACAATGACATATTTTATAGCTACTAAAAGAATAGCCTACCTGAAACTCAAAAAACCCTGTTTTCAAAGCTTCTTTAAACATCATCTTTTCATAGTTTTGATCTGTTTTTATAATGCCTGCATTCATTTCACTATTGAATAGGAAAAAAAAGGTAATTGAGTTTAAAGGCAAGTACATATATATAGGTATAAAAAACTTCCACACATACTAATAAACATTAAAATGAGAACAATGCATGAAACATTTAAGACTGCTCAACTACAAAACCATCTTTGTGTTCCTCAAAACTGACTATTGCAGCCTCCCACTGTCTATCCACTCTTGAGTATTGTCGTAACACTACTTAGGGCTCCTGTTTATGACAAGAGTTAACCACATGCTTGTTTAAAAATTCCTTGATGGTCACCCTGATACCAAAATCAGACAAAGATACTACAAAAAAAGAAAATTACAGACTAATATCACTGATGAATATAGATGGAAAAATCCTCAACAAAATACTAGCAAACAGAATCTAACAACACATTAAAAGGATCATACACCATGATCAAGCGGGATTCATCCCAGAGATGCAAGGATTCTTCAATATACGTAAATCAATCAATGTGATAAACCATATTCACAAATTGAAGAATAAACACCATATGATCATCTCAATAGATGCAGAAAAAGCTTCTGACAAAATTCAACACCCATTTATAATAAAAACTCTCCAGAAAGTGGGCATAGAGGGAACCTACCTCAACATAATAAAGGCCATATATGACAAACCCACAGCAAACATCATTCTCAATGGTGAAAAACTGAAAGCATTTCCTCTAAGATCAGGAACGAGACAAGGATGTCCACTCTCACCACTATTATTCAACATAGTTTTGGAAGTCCTAGCCACGGCAATCAGAGAAGAAAAAGAAATAAAAGGAATACAAATTGGAAAAGAAGAAGTAAAACTGTCACTGTTTGCAGATGACATGATACTATACATAGAGAATCCTAAAGATGCCACCAGAAAACTACTAGAGCTAATCAATGAATTTGGTAAAGTAGCAGGATACAAAATTACTGCACAGAAATCCCTTGCATTCCTACATACTAATGATGAAAAATGTGAAAGTGAAATTAAGGAAACACTCCCATTTACCATTGCAACAGAAAGAATAAAATACCTAGGAATAATCCTACCTAAGGAGACAAAAGACCTCTATGCAGAAAACCATAAGACACTGATGAAAGAAATTAAAGATGATACCAACAGATGAAGAGAGATACCGTGTTCTTGGACTGGAAGAATCAATATTGTGAAAATGACTATACTACCCAAAGCAATCTACAGATTCAACGCGATCCCTATCAAATTACCAATGGCATTTTTTACGGAACTAGAACAAATCATCTTAAAATTTGTATGGAGACACAAAAGACCCCGAATAGCCTAAGCAGTCTTGAGGGAAAAAACAGAGCTGGAGGAATCAGACTCCCTGACTTCAGACTATACTACAAAGCTACAGTAATCAAGACAATATGGTACTGGCACAAAAACAGAAATATAGATCAATGGAACAAGATCGAAAGCCCAGAGATAAACCCACGCACCTATGGTCAACTAATCTATGACAAAGGAGGCAAAGATATACAATGGAGAAAAGATAGTCTCTTCAATAAGTGGTGCTGGGAAAACTGGACAGCTACATGTAAAAGAATGAAATTAGAATTCTCCCTAACACCATACACAAAAATAAACTCAAAATGGATTTGAGACCTAAATGTAAGACCGGACACTATAAAACTCTTAGAGAAAAACATAGGAAGAGCACTCTTTGACATAAATCACAGCAAGATATTTTTTGATCCTCCTCCTAGAGTAATGGAAATAAAAACAAAACTAAACAAATGGGACCTAATGAAACTTCAAACCTTTTGCACAGCAAAGGAAACCAGAAACAAGACGAAAAGACAACCCTCAGAATGGGAGAAAATATTTGCAAATGAATCAAAGGACAAAGGATTAATCTCCAAAATATATAAACAGCTCATGCAGCTCAATATTAAAAAAAACAAACAACCCAACCCAAAAATGGGCCGAAGACCTAAATAGACATTTCTCCAAAGAAGACATACAGATGGCCAAGAAGCACATGAAAAGCTGCTCAACATCACTAATGATTAGAGAAATGCAAATCAAAACTACAATGAGGTATCACCTCATACCAGTTAGAATGGGCATCCTCAGAAAATCTACAAACAACAAATGCTGGAGAGGGTGTGGAGAAAAGGGAACCCTCTTGCACTGTTGGTGGGAATGTTAAATTGATACAGCCACTATGGACAACAGTATGGAGGTTCCTTAAAAAACTAAAAATAGAATTACCATATGATCCAGCAATCCCACTACTGGGTATATACCCAGAGAAAACCATAATTCAAAAAGACACATGCACCCCAATGTTCATTGCAGCACTATTTACAATAGCCAGGTCACAGAAGCAACCTAAATGCCCATCGACAGACGAATGGATAAAGAAGTTGTGGTACATATATACAATGGAATATTACTCAGCCATAAAAAGGAACGAAATTGGGTCATTTGTTGAGACGTGGATGGATCTAGAGACTGTCATACAGAGTGAAGTTAAGTCAGAAACAGAAAAACAAATATCGTATATTAACACATATATGTGGAACCTAGAAAAATGGTACATATGAACCGGTTTGCAGGGCAGAAGTTGAGACACAGATGTAGAGAACAAACATATGTACACCAAGTGGGGGAAAGCCGCGGGGTGGTGGGGATGGTGGTGTGATGAATTGGGCGATTGGGACTGACATGTATACACTGATGTGTATAAAATTGATGACTAATAAGAACCTGCTGTATAAAAAAATAAATAAAATTAAATTCAAAAATTAAAAAAACAAAAAAATTCCTTGCTGGAAACTTTATTAAGAAGCCCAAAATGCAATATGAAAATAGCTTTACTAAGGCTGTAGTCAGGTTTAATTGTTGCATTTTAAACAACTGACATTGGATTAAAAAAATATTCCCTACGCTACCTCAGGCCCTTCATAATTTGGCCTAATAAGGCCCCAACTTGTTTGATCTCCTACTTCTGCCCTCCACATACTGTACACTTCAAATAAATACCATACTCTTTCCATGGCTTTCTCCTCTCCCTCAAAAATTAGGTTTATTTTTCAAGAAACCCAGAACTCACATGCCATCTCCTCTAATTTCCCTCTATCCCTACTATTGCACTTATAATTGGTTGGGTAAGTGTTTTTCTCTCCTGCTAGACTACAATGAAGGATCAAGTCTTATTCATCTTTGTAATACCAGTGCTTAGGATGTTCCTGATACAAAGAGATTGATAAATGTTTTTTGAAGAAAAAAGACAATTCTTTTCCTTTAACCTACTTTTCCTTTAACCATTCCACCCTCCTCTAATGCAAGACAGCATGGTAAAATGGTCATGAGAATGGGCTTTGGAGACAGAAACAAATTCATATCCCAAGTTTGAAATTACCAGCTTTGAGACATTTAATGAAATACTTAATTTTTCTAAGCTTCAATTTCTTTAACTATAAAATAGAGCTAATAATATCTTTAACATATAAAATTGCTGGAAGGCTAAAATCAGATAATGGATGCAAAGTAATTAGCATAGTACCTGGCACAAGTAAGCTTTCAGTGAATAGTAGTTATCATTAACTTCTAATTTATTTAATGAGGAAAAAAAAGAAAACTTAAAAATACACCAGGACTAAGCAACTCTAAAGTACAAAGTGGTTGGGGTCCATAGATTACCTGGCAAAAACTCTATCATTGAAGGTGCTGGCAGGACCACTTCTTAGGCTATCCCAGTTGGCAACCATTTCTTTCACCCATTCCACCCAGGTGTACAGACGGAGAATACCTGCATCTGCCATGGTTTCCACAAAGTTAGCATCTTCAACAGTGTCACCAGCATCAGCTAGAGCCAAGCGCATTCCTGGAAGAAGAAAAACTCAATCGATGATTTAAAAATGTGGTTACTGCATATCAACTACTTATCCAGTTGAGTACACTGCCAAGCCTACATACAAATTAAGAAATAACAAACGCTTTAAAGGACTACATATATCAACAGCAAAAATAAAGATCACCAAAAGTAGAATCCATAATGATGTTGCTAAAATATTTGAATTTTCTGTATTGATTTGCATACACTTAGCATCAATATGTGTTTCTTCTCAGGCATGTTGAGTTAATGAGATAAAGTGATCTTTAATGAGGCAGAGGGAAAAAATGATAAACTGGGGAAAGATATCCCTATCAACATCTCAGCCTCATTTACAGGTAGCAAAATATTACTATATTTTAATGCATTAAGAACACACAGAAGTGCCTTATGTGCACAAATACAGATTTTCTTAGTCCTAAAAGCAGATTCTTCCAACTTTCCTACTAACGAAATACAACTTTTCAACCAAAATCTTCCATTCTAAAATACTGAAAAAATTATCAATAAGAGTCTAAATAAATTACAGGACATCCTTGCAATGGAAGACTATATTGCTGTAAAAGAGTGAGGTAACTCTTGTATATCAACATGAAGTGATCTCAAACATGAACTAAGTGAAGAAGGCAAATTTCAAAACAGTATGTAGGGTATATGCTACCATCTGCGCCTTAAAGGAGGAGATGAGAATATGTAACATCAAGTTATGTATGCATTAAACATCTTTTACAATACACAAGAAGCTGAACACATTTTTTAATTTTTTATGTTGAAATAATTTTACAGTTACAGAAAAGATGCCAAAGATGAGAATAAACATATACCATTTACCGGACTCTCTTAATGTTAACAACTTACACAACCACAGTTTCAAAAGCAGGAAGTTAACATTAGTATGATACTATTAACTGAACTACAGACTTTATTCAAATTTCACCAGTGCATCCTCTAATATCCTTCTCTGTTCTAGGATCCAATCCAGAATCCCACCTTGCATTTGACTGTTGTTATCTCCTTGGTCTCTTCAAAGCTGTGACAGTTTCTCAGTCTGTCCTGGACCTTGACTTCTGATGAACAGTAGTCAGGTATTTAATAGAATTTCTCCCAACTTGGGTTTGTCTGATGTTTTCTCATGATTAAACCGATGTTATGAACCTCTGACAAGAATATCACAAAAGTGATGCTGTGTGTCTTTCTCAGTGCATCATTATCAGGGAGGTAGGTAATATTGACATGGCTTATTACTACTATTGCAAACCTTCCTCACTTGGTCAGGTAGACTGTCTGCCAAGTTTCTCCACTGTAAAGTTACTGTTTTTCCCTTTGTGATTAAGAAATATCTTGGGAGAGATACTCTGAGAATATGCAAATAATCTTTTTTTTTTTTTTTAACTTTCACCCATTGATTTTGGCAACCACTGATGGATCTTGTCTGTGACAATATTACTATGATGTTTGTCTAACGGTGATTTTATATTTCACTCAATCCTTCTACTTTATTACTTGGAATTCTTCTGAAAGGAAGACCAACAGTCCCTACTCCCCCACTTATTTATTTATTCAATTATTACTATACATTCATATGGATTCATAAATATTTAATTTATTCACTGGGTTATAATTCAATACTATCATTATTTACTTTGTTTCCTAAATTGCTCTAGCGTGGGCAATTGGGAGCCCCGTCAGGTTGGCTCCTGTGCCCTTTCAAACTGTCCCCATCCTTTTTGAAACATTTCCTTACTTTCTGGCATCATAAAGTGTTCCATGCTCATCTTGTATTTTCCCTACTCCAGCCCTCAAATCAACCCTTCTCCTAGGAGTCCTAGTTCCTTTTATTGGAGAATGGTATTTAGAAACCAAGATCTGAATGCCAGGTGTTTCACTGTCCATGCGCTCTCTCAGCAAAGAACTAGGAAAATAAATGCATGTATACTAACCCACACATAAATCTATGTTTATTTTTATATCTGTCTGTATGTAAAATAAAACCCGTGAGTTCATACTGATGTTGCCAATTCCAATCCAACACCACAGGGTTCATTCTAGCATTTCCTCTTGACCTATTTATAGCTTCTGACAATGAGCTCTCATCTATAATATATTTATTTGTTAAATCCCAGTAAACCCATAAAAGTTTCAGAATTGCTAATCTACACCTCTTTAAAAAAAAAAGTAACTACAGGATTTGTGTACAGTTCTTTTTTTGCCTTACTGCGTTCAGTCAAAATACTGTTTTTCTATGTAACTTAGGTTAGTTCTTCCCCATCCCCTTCAGTGCAGTCTCAAACTATGGTAGCCATGATCAGCAAATGATCAGCCATGATGACCAAAGACTGGGTTACATAAGAAATGACTGGTTCTTTCAGGTTAGACAGTGCATTTCTTCTCTTGACAAAGTAACAGTTAAATGGAATAGTAATGAGGCCAAGGAAAACATATTTTTTGAAGAAATGAATGCTCCTAGGTTCAAGTCACTTATATTTATACCAAATATGGAGGAAATACTTTGAAAAAGCTTCCTACATACTTAACATCTCTACAAACCAACTCTTTTTTTTTTTCTTTAAGTTTTTTTTTTTGATGTGGAACATTTTTAAAGTCTTTATTGAATTTGTTACAACATTGCTTCTCTTCTATGCTTTGGTTTTTTGGCCACAAGGCATGTGGGATCTTAGCTCCCCGACCAGGGATCGAACCCGCACCCCCTGCATTGGAAGGCGAAGTCCTAACCACTGGACCACCAGGGAAGTCCCCCTACAAACCAACTCTTTAATCTTAGAAGTAGCATGAAATTAGGAACAAACCAGGTAGCACAGTGAGTTTCCTTTGAAAGAAGACTCTAATAATCTTAGCTTAAATTTGTTCCTAAACAGATCAGATCAGCAATTCTTATGTTTTAAAAATTACGTTCCTGTACACAAAGAAAACATGAGTATTTTAAAGTATTGGTAAAAGCGAAAGAGAAAAGCAATGAAACTGAAACAACAATGCTAACTTGCCTTCTGTAATCTGAGGAGAACTGGACACTATGCAACAGCAATAACAAAAAAGCATACTCACCATCAGCTGAGTATTTGTCAAGAGCTTGGGTCAAAGTGAGGAAGTTGCCTGTGGATTTTGACATCTGAAAGAGAAAGCCAATGATCAGGCATTAGTAAGAGTATATATAAATAAAATAAACCAAATCAGCCACATCAAATTAAATGGGTTGGCCACAATCAGATAAAACCCAAAAGGATCAGAAACATGGAAAGGAAAAGATACCTTATACTAACTTTACAGAGGAGAAAACTGAAGTGACTTGTCTGAGTCACTAACCTAGTCAGTGACAAAGCTAGGACAGCATCTCCAGTCTGATACTCGGTCCACGACTCCTTCCATTAACCAATACTGTCCCTTGGGAATTGGTTTAGACACGTGGATGATTCCACTATAACTCTGCAACACTTCAGCTGGTCATAAAGAAGAGCTTTACAGCAATTACAGAGTCATTCAGCTTTACAGAGTCATTCAGAAATGAATGGACAAGCTCATGAGGCCAAAATTAGGGTTTTAGGGAACCTCCTGTCATTAGGGTCACAACTGGCTACTCAAGTTGTGCTCCGCCTGAAGGCAGCACAACTAAGGAGGAACTGTGCCCAGCCTAGCAATCTTTATTATTTAAAAAATGTTTATGTTTTTGTAACTTTGCTGATACCAAAGAAAGGTGGTCATTCTATCAATTTTCAACTATATGGCAGTAAAATATTTTGTTCTAATAAAATGAGTATAATGTACGTATAGCACAACAATGTGGAGACCAAAGGAAATGTCATGTTATAACAGGATTCATATTTATATACTCACATATACATACACACATATATACACATACATATATATAAATATATACGGTTCACTTTGACCTACAAAGAACAAATGAGTTTGATAATCAAAAGTCCTTGTTGATTATAAGGTATTACATGAACTTTTTTATTCCCTTTCAATATTAGGACACTGGTAAAAAATAACATCTCATTTTGCAATTCATATCATCTGCTATGTTTAAATCTATAACTATTTTCATTATGACATACCTATAGCAATGAATATTCTCTTACCATTAATATTCCAACAGATGTAGCAAGATTCACTGGTTGGAAAAAGTCCAACTTGTTACAATTGTTATTAATGAGAAATAAATAATATTGTAACTTAATTTTTTTTTGTTTAGTTGAGGAAGGGTGCCCCTTTCTAATGTACACAAAAGCATCATAGGGGCAAACAAGGGCTTGTCAAGAGGTTGGCATAACTCCTGTTGAGGATATTGAATAATTAGGTGAAGTCTTATGTAGCATAAAAAAAATCATATATTGAATATATTAGTAGTGGTAACGTAAAGGGGAAGTTGCAGTAGTATGGGGAGAGAGATACCATCTGGAAAGAAGCATTAAATGACATTTAAAAATCCTATAAACTCCAAAATTTTATTATTCTAATTTAGTGGCCTGACACATTATAAAGCAAAAACCACCAAATTATTTTCTCAACTTAATGAGAAAGATATTGTCGGGTCACAATGCTAGGATCTTTACATTTCCTGTCCCTTTCTCTCTCTCCTCCCGTAATAATTTGTGTCACCCTTTGCCACTCTAATACAAATGTGATAATAGGGAAGTTTTCCCCATCCCACCTCTCAATTAATACTATCTACTCCACTCACTCAATTTTAAAGATAAACTTCTCATTTACGCTGGTAGTCCTAAACATTTTAAATGGAAAATATTTAACTCTCTGATTTTCACATTCTTTATTTAAAAAGTACAACAGCCTAAATCTAAAAAACTTTTCTGTAGCATTTTAACCTTTCAAGAGGCAATGAGCCTTACCTTCTCAGAGTTGAGGAGGAGATGTCCATTTGCTCTCACAGCTACAGGCCATTTATCACTTGACAGGAAAATGTTTAAAGATAGAAAATAAAATTTAAAGATTATGGTTTAGCCTTAAAAATTTGAGGTAAATGCTAAAAGATTCATAAAAGATTGCTAAGGCAAATGTGCAGGGATATTAATTGAGTCCTGTTCATAACAGGAAACCAGTGAAAACAAGGAAAGTATCCATTAGTAAAGGACTGGTTATATTGATATAAACTACGGTACAGGAATACAATGAAATACTATAACTATTTTTAAAATACAGGCAGGGCTATATATATAAAAATAAAAAGACCTTAGAAATATACTATTACAAGGAAAAAACAAGAGACAGAATAGTGTCTATAATGTGGCATCTTTGTATAAATTAAAAAATAAACAAGTACAGATATCTGCTGCTGGTATATGCATACATACATTTTCCAGAAGAAATCACAAGAAAGCAGTAGCAGTGAGGAGCTTTGGGAAATAGACTAATATAGGGAAAAGGGTGAAAGTTCACTTTTAACTTTGTACCTTTGTGAGCTGTCTGAATTTTCAAACTATGTACATATCATTCATTCATTCTAACAATGAGATCATGTAGGGGGTAATGTTAAGAGCAAGAGTTCTGGAGCCAGACTGCTGGGTTCTGCATCTTGGTTCTGCCATTGCTGGGTAACTCTGGGTGAGTTATTTTGAGCTCTCTAGGCCTCACGAAGGTTCCTTGTCCGTAAAAACGAGGATATTACAGACCTTTCTCGAAAAGTTGTAGTGAAAATTACACGAGTTACTAAAAGTGATTAGAAGAGTGTCTGACAAAAGCACCTGAAGCTACCACTTATCTGTAATTTTTAAAACCCTAATACATGTCCAAAACTTGATGCAAGGGGATAAATATTCAACTATGTTACTAACAAGTTCTTCGGAGACACCTGATATCTCCAAAAACACATTTTAGCCAATAGAGAAAAATAATTGGATGACAAGAACCACATCATATTTATTTTATTCCTCTTCTTCAAAATCTCCCTTTTATTCTTGAGAAAGAAAATGTAATCTCATTCTAAATGCAATCTCATCCTAAATACAAAAAGTCCCATGAGATTGCTTTTACAAAATAAAATTTGAACAGTGGAAGGGGTTTGTTTCTTCAGCTACTTGAGGACAGGAGGGAAAGGCAAAGAGACATGTCTGGATCAAGAGGGAAGATGATAGAAGGATTACTCTTGAGCACATGGTATTAAAAAATGCATCTTTGACCTAGATTCTAGTCAGAACATCACTACTTAATGCTGGAACCTTGGGGCTCTCAGCTCTAAAGGGATGTTTCCTTCCCTTTCTAATGTCCTAGGCTCTGTCTGAAATCGCCTTTATTCCAGCATCTAACAGGTCAAATGAGTCATGTAACAGGTCAAGGGAATTACTGACAGAGTACCTGACATGTGACATGCTTTGGTGGCCCAAGGTAGGTACGAAGATTTCCGGATATAACAGATAGGAGAAGGTGTGCTTTCTCCTTCAGTACATTTAATGTAAGAAAAAGAATGTAACTGTTAAATCTAACTATACCCCCCACAATAACATCTATATATTTGAAGCCACAAGGCACCCTTGTCAATAATCAATAAATTTAGTCCACATCTTTTTTAGCACTCACCTTTCTTCTGGCCACATAGCCACATGATTATAAAGGAAATATGAAAGATGATTTGGAATAAGATCCTTGCCAGACGCTCGAAGATCCACAGGATACCAGAACTCAAATTCCTGCTTTAACTGATCTAATTTTTCCCTTGGGATCTGAGTCTTAGGAAATGGAGCCTCCTTGAAGAAAACATAATCCCAAACTTCCTTGGTCATCTGCTGTGGTCTGTATTAAAATAAAAGAAACGAACAAACATCAACAACAAAATATATATATAATTTCCTTGAAAGAATCAGCATTCTAATCCAACCGTGAAGTAGAAATCACTTTCTTAATGTTTTACAGTAACAAATGAGGACAACAGACTCACATAAGAATGAAGAAGGGATAACAGAGAAGGGGCTATTTATTACTTTCTCAGTTCAATGCAAAAAAAGCAAAAATATCATGACAAAATTCCACTAAATGAATTCTTATAAAAACTAATTATTAGAAAGAATTTTCTGGCTTCCCTGGTGGTGCAGTGGTTAAGAGTCTGCCTGCTAAAGCAGGGGACACAGGTTTGAGCCCTGGTCCGGGAAGATCCCACATGCCGCGGAACAACTAAGCCCGTGAGCCACAACTACTGAGCCTGTGCTCTAGAGCCTGCGAGCCACAACTACTGAGCCCGCGTGCCTAGAGCCCGTGCTCTGCAACAAGAGAAGCCACCGCAATGAGAAGCCTGCGCACCGCAACCAAGAGTAGCCCCCACTCGCTGCAACTAGAGAAAGCCCGTGTGCAGCAACAAAGACCCAACACGGCCAAAAATAAATAAAAATAAAATAAGTTAAAAAAAAAAAAAAAAAGAAAGAATTTTCAATACATAAATCAAAAGATCACCTCATGCTAACAAATTACATTCCTTCCCCTTATCCATTTACCAACCTGATGCCCAGTGGAGACTCTGCCTGTCCACGCAAGTTACCTCCCTGCAACAGATGTACAACTGTGTAAAATGCCATGTAAATAGTGGAGTCAGAGAGTGATTCAATCAGCCACTGCTCATCCCACGGCAGACGAGTACCTGCAAGATAAAAAGAAGATAATTAATGCATGAGGAACCTAAGAGACACTTCATCTACAAAATTCACATTTTTAAGAGCAGGTCTATAGCACTGACAAAGCTACTTATTTAGGTTCTTAAATTTACTTGAATAATTAATATAAATAAACAAGTAAATAAAAAAACAAAATGGTTGCAGCACTAGAAACTTTGTATTAAAAAAAACTGCATCATAAAAGCTATATGGGCATTAGATACTTCTACCACCAGGTAGATGGTAGGGGACCACATCCTAGCTTCCTTCACCCTCTAACCAAAACCTCTCACTTCCAATTCAGAAACACACTGGAAGAGAAGAAAAAAAGGTGAAGTGTTAATTTGCTGTGTAACTGGCAAAGTCATTCAAACAGAAAAATTTGAAGTTTCCTTACCTAAGCCGTAAGTTCTTGAGCAAGCATGCTCTTGCAGCCAATCTAAGGTAGCTTCAAAATTCCTCCTGGTCTCCTCACAGAACCTAGAGAGAGCAGAAGATAAAGTGTCTCTCTTCAGCTTCATTGTCTTCCCTGTTTCTCATCTCCTTCCCTATCACTTTCTCCCATCTTACGTTTCCAGGTTCTTCAAGCACTGGGATGTCTTTTTTTTCCAGTTCTCTTCTCCATAATCCAAGTACCTAGGAGTGGACAAATTGATTAACAAAAAAAAAGTCAAGGATAAGCAAAGTGACCGGAAGAAATTTCTTCTTGCTATAAGAAAAACTAACCACTGGTCACACAGGGCCACGATGCATTCATCTGAAGACCTGGACATAACTTGTTTCTCTGGTTCCATGTAAATATATGCATCTCCCTAAACGAAAGTAAATAAAAATATATCAGATATTATGTCAAGGCAATCTCTATTCCTCAAGGAAAAGAAAAGTAACTTTTTAGAAAAAAAAATGCTCTACCACCAATAACCGAAACCCCAGGTTTTCATTATGTCTTCCCTCTTCCCAGGGTAGAAGTTATCTGCTTTTCTTTCTGTATAACACATGCTTCTGAAAAGGCATGCATCTTCATCAAATGGATCACCTTCTCTAGGCATAGCTTATTCCTTTTCAGAGTGAAAGATGTTTAACAGTTTCTAATGTTATGGTTTGAAGGTTAGGCTGCCTATGGCAGCCTTTTATTCTTGTTATAATAAAAATATAAAGAAAATAGATGCATGGAACCACTGCCTTTAAAAAAAAGAGACGCACAAAAATTAAACACGGAAAATACTTTTACTAAAGATCTATAGCATCATGAAAAATTCCCACTAGAAAACTGACCGTAAATTTTATTTTTAGAAAAAAATACAAATATCTCTTAATGTATTATAATCCCAAACTTATTAGGCTAGGATAATTTTTTAAAATAAAATTCAGCATCATTATTCAAAAAATGATTCATTGCTCTGTGTTCTTAATGCAAGTTCTTCACACTGAACTTAAATAGGTAGGACTTTGGTTTAAAGATGGTAAATTAAAAACAGACATTTGATTAACTCTGCTCCCTCTCAAAGTTCTAACAAAATAACAACAAAGAGCCTTTTTTTGTTTTAATGGTATGAAGCTACAAAGACAACAAGAATGGGAGAAGAAATAATATTAACCAAATTTTGGAAACTAAAAAGCAGAATGAGTGACAATTGTATTAGCAGATCAAAGGAAGCTAGCTGAATCCTAAGCCCACAGAAGAGAAGGCTGAAAAGCAATTCAGTTTGCATTACAGAACCTCCAAAAAGACTCAGGATTTGTGGCACAAGATAGTTCTGGAAGAGAAGGTAACATGAGACTGGAAACAGGAGGACTGACTGAAGTCTTTTCAAGAAGTTAGAACCCCAGATACCCTAATCCCACACCATGCAGGCAGGCAACTGCCCCTTCCTACGCCAGCAGAACTGTGAAGGTTTACTCTCCGGAGAGGACAAAAGAGAGTCAACCAGAGGACGAAGTTGAGGTTATGGGTATCATAGTGAAAAAGAGGGATTAAGTGAAAGTCAGCACATTGGGTGTTGGAACCCAACCTAGTAATCTTCCGCCGTTTAGCTCCCAGAATGCTCAGTTAGCTTAGACCCTTTAAACCGGAAACTGAAGAATCTTCTGAGGGGAATCTAACAAACCAAGAAGCCCTAATTAACATCAAGGCTAACATCAGGGTTTCCCTAAGGTCCAAATGGACCTGCCAGATCTCTCCCAGTGAAGCCCAGAGACAAGCCCTACCCATATCCAAAAAGGTTCCAATCATCTTTTTGTACCCACTCTTAAATATCATTAGTCTTCCTCAGATTAATAAGAGATTAAAATTTCATATCCCTGAAACAAGAATAGCAGCATCCTATAAAAAAAGGATAAGATAACAAGAATAAGCTCTTAAACTGGCTCTGAGTTGGTAAATGCTGAAGCTGGGTGAGAGGTACACAAGAATTTATTATACTACTCCACTTTTTTATAAATTTGAAATTCTCCACACAACGAAAAAAATTCTAATGAATTCCTAGAAACATTTATTTATACACACACGCACAAGCACACAAGTAGCAGATATAAAAAACACAGTAAACAAATGAACACAAACTCATAGGAAGAAAAAGTTGAGGGACTCCTCCAGATAGAAGAGCAAAAGAACTTTCAGAGTCTAAGAGATCCAATATCTGAATAATAAGAATTCAGAAAGCAAAAATAAAGAATGGGAAGGGATAAAATAATTAAACAAAAAAGTCAAGAAACTTTCCCCAAATTGGAAAACATAAGTTTCCAGATTGAAGGAGCCCAGCATACAGCCAGAAGAATGAATGAAAACTGACCTACACCAAAATAAATCATCATGAAATTTCAAAATACTGGAAGAAAAGAGAAGATTCTATAAGCTTTGGCAGGGTTGGGGGCAGTGCAGAGAACAGTGGAGACACAGGTCACTTATAAAAGATCCATTATTACCAGAATGGTTTTGGACTTCTCAACAGCATCACTGAACCAGAACACCATGGATAATGGCCTTCAAATTTTTAAGGGAAAATTATTTCTAACTCAGAATCCTACACCCAGGCATTCAAGTATGAGGACAGAATAAAGATACTTCAGACACGGAAGGTCACAAAAATTTACCTTCCAGGCACCCTTTTTCAGGAACACTACTAGAGGAAGGGCATCACCAAAACAATAAAAGTAAATAAGAAAGAAGAAGCCACGGGGGCAAGGAAACAGGAGATCCAACTCATGAGAAGCAAAGGAAATCCTAAGTAATGGTGGAGGAACATCCCAGATGACATCTGTGCACACCTACAGTAAGCAAACGGTGTGGATAATTACAACAGGCCAGAAGGCTCTGGGAGAACTTTCTCTAAGATGTAAACAATAGCATACTCATGTGTTTGAAGGTACTGAGAGGAGAAATAAACAGTTGGGACAGAGTTTGGGGATGAAGTATTGGTAACTGTATTTAAAAGTAAGAAAAGTGGGGGAAAAAAAAAAGAAAAAGACAGTTATTAACTCCAGGGAAAACGAAAAGCTAGGGAAGAGAAGTTCTCATTGTTTACTACATTATGGATCAGCCATGTCTCAGAAACGTACCCACTGACTACTGCTCTAACTTAAGTTATAATATACCTATACTAGGAAGATAGGGGGTGGAGAAGTGTATACAAATGCGAGGTTAGAGAGGAAGACACAGGCTGGAGAAGAGTTAAATCTTGATCTTCCACAGTAGGAAGTCTATGGCTGATGGCTAAAACTGAAAAATTTAAAAATTACTCTACAAGTATTTAGATTAGAGATCTATAAGAGAGGTAGAGGTCAATACTAAAAGAAATAACTAAAAGAGATGAAAGTAAGCCTGTCCAAGGAAGAGAAATTTAAGAGAATGTGTAAGGATGGAGAGGAAATTGCTGCTTTTTTTATTTTAATAAGACTTACAGATCATTGTCTCTCTGTATTATGGGTATACACAACTGTCAAAAATAAAAATTCAATTTCAAAAGTTAAGTACTTAAGTAACTCAACAGAAAAAAGTTACAACAGAAATGAAGAGGGGAAAAAGGATGAAAGTAAAAAGTAAAGCACTACATAAAGTAAGAATTGTCAACTACCAGTACCTCGAATGGTTCCTGCCAGGAAGCATCTCTAAAATTCTCTGTATGTGATCTGTACATGCCAACTTTAGAACACTGTCTTCATCAACATTACAGGGATGTTCAAGTTAAATGAATTGCTAAATAGGTCTCCAATTTTATATACAAACAAAATTATATCTTTAATATAGCTCCAAGTTCTACTACAGAACTCACTGCTAAGTAACACTGTAAAGTCTATTAACTGAAAGCTCTTCTCCTAAAACAGCCTTCAGAGGATAGCCTATTACATACAGTGTCAATCATCTTGTTTTTAATAGTCTTCTTTACGTCTTGGACCTTCTGTCCCTTAAATCCATCCACCAACATTACCTAAAAGGATGAGAAGTAGGGAAAAAGCACATACAATTAAAATTTGCTTTGGGTGCCCCCCCTAGAACTTTCCCTAACTAAATTTACTTCCACACACAATCAAAATATTTTTAGTGTGAAATTCATCACATTTATAACCATAAATTTTTATTTTGGCACAGCTTGGACAACTAATAGTTACAACACACTTGTTTTTCTTTCAGTATAACTAGGATAAGTATTATGAACACGATTAGAAAGAAATGCTCACTTCCTTCCCACGTCTCAGGTTTCCATGTAGAGAGGATTCCTCTACCCTAACTCACATCATTCCTGAAGGCTTTAGAAGGAACTGAGCAAATGCAGCTCGGCCCCACTTAGGCTTCTCTTTTCAGCTCCGCCTGTTGTCAGCAAGCATTCTCCTTCGCTTGGCCGTGTGATAAACTTGGCTCTTAGAGGAAGGCCTACTGTTTTTCAACTCTGCCTTTTACGTAGTGGGGAGATTTAATTCTAGGGCAAAGTAATGACTTTCCCATTGCTGTCACAGAGCAAAGCCACAATCCCCTTCCAGCTGATACTCTGACCTCCATCTATCTGACTCCTGTTGACTCTCTCAAATAGTTTTTTTTTTTTTTTTTTTTTTTTTGCCACACTGCGCAGCATGTGGGATTGGGGTTTTAGTTCCCTGACCAGGGATTGAAATTGGGCCCTCAGCAATCGGAGTGCAGAGTCCTAACCACTGGACCACCAGGGAATTCTTAATAGTTTCTATCTTAAGTGGAAAAGACACGTGTTCTTTTTCTGCCCCAATTCTCTAACGTACCAAAATGCTTCATATCTACTTAATTCATCATTATGAAATTATAGTTATTGATCATTATGGCACAGGGGTTAAAAGCAGAAATCTTAGAGCCAAGTTGCCTAGTGTGAGTCCCAGTTCTGCCTCTGCCTGGCTATCTACCTGATCTTAGGTAAATTTCTTAATCTCTTAGTGCCTCAATTTCCTCATCTATAAATCGGGAATAAGTGCCTACTTCACAAGGTTATTTTGAGATATAAGTAAGTTAATATGTAAATGCTCTGTAACTGTTGGCTTTTACTGTCATCCAAAACGTGTAAGTTACTTTTAAAAAGGACATATAACCAATTCTTGGTTATCCAGAGAAATGAAAGTAAAGGTAAAAATAAAGAACATTCTCACAGCCTTAAAAATCTTCATTTCAACCTCAAGTCACTAGCAACTTGATTGGGTTTTTACCTTCTCTAGCCTCATCTTCTTTCCATGGAAATGTAAGCCACGTTAACATATGCACAATTGAGGAGAAAAGAGAGGTTCACAACTTACCTGTTGTGCTAACATGGCATGGAATAGGCATTAACAAGTAAATTAATGAACTGAATGAAACTGCTTATTTAAAATATGAACTCCACAATTAAGAGAGGAAAAGAAGGGACCAGGTATGGTCCATGCAATAAGCCTTTGGAATTTACTGTATAATAATATGAACTAACTTTAAATATCTTCTCAAGAAATTCACTCAGAGATTAGAGGGCACAAAAATGGAATTTCTGTAAATACTATTGGACCAAAATAGATTAAAAAAATAAATTTGGAAACAGAAGAACACAATCTTATAGTAATCCCTCTCAAAACAGGATATAGCTGAAACAATATTGAATTTTTCTATAGTTTTTTTCTAAATCACTAAGAAGAAAATCATAGAGCATGGAGTAAGTAAATCAAATAAAAATGATAACAAAATTATTACTTACACCATCATAAAAGCCTCTTAGGTATAATTTCTCCTTTGCTTCTGCAAGTTTTTCTCGGTCATTCTGGCTCTGAACTTTCAACTCATCACACATGGTTACAGCAGAAAGCTGTCCAAAGCCTGGAATTTCGATGACTGGCACCTGCAAAAAAGAGCTATGTCACAACTTATTCACACTGAATAAACACAAAAACAGCCCGAAAGGCATGGTCCTTTTGCCTCTACTGTCCAATGAAGTCACTTCAGATTTTATATATCATTAGGGCAGTGTCACACATTAGGGACTAACATCCAGATGTGAGTTTGTGTTCCTACTCTCCATAGGAACCCCGCGAATTCTCTGCACCAACCCCCTCACCGTCCCTCCCTCACTACACACACACCTTCCCCAACTCTCAACCCCCCACTGGCACATAATTAACTAATGTTGAAACTAGCAAAACGCTGTAAACAACTAAATTTATGGATGGTCTTATTTCTGGTTTATATTAAGTCTTCTGGATTCTTCATGAAAACTATTCACTAGTAATTTAAATTTTTTTTCTTCTGCAGATACTAATATGAAAACATAAACATTCATGAGTAATATGGCAAAATTTTGTCTTTAGAAGCCTGGAAATTGGCCACACTAGAAAATAAGCTACTATAAATTAGTAATGCTAAAAGGCTACTTGTTTGTTTCAGAATTACAGGTGCCAGGTGCTAAGAAAATGCCTATTGTTGGTTCTTCTTTTGCTCTTATCCACCACAGCAGATATCACGTTAAAGTAAATAAACTCTTAAACAAATTCCCTCTTATTTCATACTCTACCAATTACTTAATTCTGTTACAAGTAAAGTGTTAGCTCCTCTTTTTTTCTCTAATAAAGAAATGGATATTAATATTCTGAATCATCTATGTACTCACAGGCTCAAATGGCAAGACCATGTCATCTCTAATTCCATATTTTGCTCGTAAAGCCTACAAAAAAATTGGAAGTTAATATTAATGATCAATACTTTACTGGTGCAGTAAGTCCCCTACATACAAACGAGTTCCATTCCCAGAGCACATTCATAAGTCCAATTTGTTCTTAAGTCCAACAAAATTAGCCCAGGTACCCAGCTAACATAATCAGCTATATAGTACTGTACTGTAACAAGTTTATAATACTTTTCACACAAATAATACATAAAAGACAAACAAACACAAAAAATAAAGAAAGCATTTTTAATCTTACAGTACAGTACCTTGAAAAGTATATTACAGTAGTACTGTACAACAGCTGGCATACAGGGGCTGGCATCAAGTGAACAGGCAAGAAGAGTTACTGACTGGAGGAGGGACAGGAGGTGGGAGATAGTAGAGCTGAAGGATCGTCAGCAATAGGAGACGGAGGGCAAACTGCAATTTCACTCATGCCTAACATTGATGGATGGCACAGATTCTGGTTCCTTGCTGGAACCAGATGCACATTCGCATCTTTGAAGTTCACAACCTGAAGGTTCATATGTAGGGGACTCACTGTATAATCATTAAGAGAAACACCCTCCAAACTTTTTAAAACTATTTTTGTTCTTCCCTCCATAGAGAGCAATTTTTTAATTTTACAAAATATCTCAAGAAGGGACGTATGACTTTAAAAAACTAAACAGTTTAAGTTAGAGTGAATGACTTAATGAAACTGTACAGCCAAAAGCAAAAATTCATATACATACACACACACACACACCACTTAAAATGAGGTTCATATTCCAGGTTGCAATGAAAATGTGAATATCAGAAAATTTTTCTCAAACCTTTTTTTCAAAAGTTTTATGAAATCCATCACATCAACAGGTTAAAAAAGAATAATCACACAATCATATCAACAGATGAAAAAAAGTATTTGGCCAAATCCAATACCTATTCAAGATAAAAACTCTCAGTAAACTAGAATAGAAGCAGATTTTCTCAACTTGGTAAAGACTACATATAAAAAACCTACAGTTAGGGAATTCCCTGGCGGTCCAGTGGTTAGGACTGCGCGCTTTCAATGCCAAGGGGCAGGGTTCAATCCCTGGTCGGGGAACTAAGATCCCACAAGCCACGCAGTGTGGCCAAAGAAAAAAAAAACCAACCTACAGCTAAAATCATACTTGATGATTTTTCAAAAAATTCAAAGCTTTCCCACTAAGATCAGACACAATGCATATCCCCTCTTACCACTCCTTTTCAACATCATACTGAATGCTCTTGGTAATTAAATAAGGCAAGAAAAGAAAAGGTTTACAGACTGGGAAGGAAGACAAAACTGTCTTTGTTTGCAGATAGCATGATCATCTATGTAGAAAATCCAAAAGAATCAACAAAAAAAACGTCCTGGAACTAATAGACAATTATAGAAAGGTTGCAGGATACACGGCTAAAATACAAAATTCAATGGTGTTCCTATATACCAACAATTAACAAGGGGAACTTGAAATTAAAAACACAATACCACTTACACTAGTAACCCCCAAAATTAAATACAGTTGCCCCTTCAACAACATGGGGGTTAGTGGTGCCAACTACCCCAAGCAGTCAAAAATCTGCATATATCTTTACAGTCAGACCACTGTATCCGTGGTTCCACATCTGCAAATTCAATCAACCACAGATCACCTGGTACTGTAGTACATATTTATTGAAAAAAGACTTATAAATGGACCTGCACAGTTCAAACCTGTGTTGTTCAATTGCACTTAGGTACAAAACTAACAATGTAAATGTAAGATATGAGGAAAACTACAAAACTCTGAGGAACAGTATCAAAGAAGAACTGAATAAATGGAGAGATATTCCATGTTCAAGGATTAGAAGACATAATGTTGTCAAGATGTCAGTTCTTTTCAACTTAACCAATAGATTCAATACACTCTCAATCAAAATTCTAGCCAGTTACTTTATGGGTATCAACAAACTGATTCCAAAGTTTACATGGAGAGGAATAAGCCCCAGAATAGCCAACTCAATATAAAAGAAGAATAAAGTTGGAAGACTGACACTGTCTGACTTCAAGACTTACTATAAAGTTATAATAACCAAGATAGTGTGGTGCTGGCAAAAGAATAGACAGATAGATCAATGGAACATAACAGAGAGCCCAGAAAGAGACCCTCATAAATACAGTCAACTGATCTTTGACAAAGGAGCAAAGGCAATACAATGGAGCAAAGACAGTCTCTTCAACAAATGTTACTGGAACAACTGGACATCCACAAGCAAAAAAATGAATTTAGACACAGTCCTGACACGCAACACAAAAATTAACTCAAAACAGATCATGGACCTAGATGTAAAACACAAAACCATAAAACTCCTAGAAGATAACACAGGAAAAAACCTAAATGACCACGGGTATGGTGATGCCTTTTTAGATACAACACCAAAGACATAATCTATGAAAGAAATCATTGATAAGCTGGACTTCATTAAAATTAAAAATTTCTTCTCTGCAAAAGACAATATCAAGGGAACTGAAAGACAAACCACACACTGAGAAAAAATATTTGCAAAAAACACATCTGATAAAGGACTGTTAAATATACAAAGAACTCTTAAAACTCAACAATAAGAAAACAAACAACCTGATTTAAAAAATAAGGCTTCCGGGAGCAGGCTCTGGGGAAGGGGTGGCAGACACCATGTTGGGCCATGAAGGTGGCGAGGAGAAGCCCCTGAAGCACCTCAAGAAGCAAGCCAAACAGATGGACGAGGAAGATAAGGCATTCAAGCAGAAACAGAAGGAGGAGCAGAAGCAACTCAAGGAGCTAAAAGCGAAGGCCACAGGGAAAGGCTCCCCTGGCCACAGGTGGAATTAAAAAATCTGGCAAAAAGTAAGCGGTTCCTTGTGTTTGAGGCAATGATGATCCTAATTCCATTCCTGTTTAAACATCTGGACTCCCTGCCATAGTATCTGTTGCCACTTATAGCTAGAATGAAGTGTTGTCTTGGAACCTATTGTACATGTAAGAATAAACTTTTGTTAAAAAAAAAAATCATACAGTGGCTCATCTTGTCTTTAGCTCTTCTCAGCCATTTCTGCCTTAGCTATGAGATCTGCATAAACCCAGCCCAGAACCCTGCCAAAATGTGTTCTTAAGTCTTTGTTCTATCCTGAATTCTGTACCACCTGGAATTAAAACAACTCATTTGAAAAAAACAAATAAGTAAATAAGCCAAAGACCTTAACAGACAAATCTCACCAAAGAAGATACACAGATGGCAAATAAGCATATGAAAAGACACTCCACAACATCTGCCATCAAGAAAATGCAAAATAAAACAATGAGATATGACTACACACCAATTACAACGGCCAAAATCTGGAAAACTGACAATACCAAACGCTGACAAGGATGTGGAGCAACAGGAACTCTCATACATTGCTGGTAAGAATGCAAAATGGTACAGCCACTTTGGAAGACAGTTTGGTGGTTTCTTACAAAATTACACATACTTTTACCATATGATCCAGCAATCGCACCCCTTGGTATTTACACAAAAGAGTTGTCTAGGGGCTTCCCTGGTGGCGCAGTGGTTGAGAATCTGCCTGCCAATGCAGGGGACGCGGGTTCGAGCCCTGGTCTGGGAAGATCCCACATGCCGCGGAGCAACTGGGCCCATGAGCCACAACTACTGAGCCTGCGCGTCTGGAGCCTGTGTTCGGCAACGAGAGGCCGTGATGGTGAGAGGCCCGCGCACCGCGATGAAGAGTGGCCCCCACTTGCCACAACTAGAGAAGGCCCTCGCACAGAAACGAAGACCCAACACAGCCATACATACATACATACATACATACATAAAAAGAATGTAAGCAGACAAGAATAGCATTAAAAAAATTAAAAAATTTAAAAAAAAAAAAAAAGAGTTGTCTATACAAAATCCTGCACACAGATGTTTACAGCAGCTTTACTCATAACTGCCAACACTTGCTAGCAACCAAGATGTTCTTCAGCAGGTGAATGAATAAATGTACATCCAGACAACAGAATATTATTAGCGCTAAAAAGAAATATGCTATCAAGCTATGAAAAGATATGAGAAAACTTAAAATACATATTGCTAATTGAAAGAAAATCTAAGAAGGCTACATACTGTATGATTCCAACTATATGACTTTCTGGAAAGGTAAAACTGTGGTGACAATTAAAAAGATCATTGGGGACTTCCCTGCTGGTCCAGTGGTTAAGACTCCACACTCCCAATGCAGGGGGCCAGGGTTCGATCCCTGGTCAGGGAACTAGATCCCGCATGCTGCAATGAAGATCCCACATGTTGCAACTAAGACCCGGAGGGAGGGAGGGAGGGAAGGAGGGAGGGATCAGTGGTTGCCAGAGGTGGGAGGGAGGAGAGACGAACAAAAAGAGCACAGAGGATTTTTAAGGCAGTGAAAATCCTCTGTGTATTATAATGATGGACACATGTCATTATACATTTGTCCAAACCCACAGAATGTACAACACCAAGAGTGAACCCTAAGGTAAACTATGGACTTTGGGTGATTATGATGTGTCAATGTAGGTTCATCTTCGGTAAAAAGAAACAAAATGTACCACTCTGGTGAGTGATACTAATAATGGGGGAGGCTATGCAGGTGTTGAAGCAGGGGGTAGATGGGAAATCTCTGTACCTTCCTCTCGATTTTTATTATGAACCTAAAACTGCTCTAAAAAAATAAGTCTTGAAAAAAAGATTCTATGGGGACTTCCCTGGTGGTCCAGTGGTTAAGACTCCACGATTACAAGGCAGCAGGGCATGGGTTCGATCCCTGGTCAGGGAACTAAGATCCCACATGCCACACAGCACAGCCAAAAAAAAAAAAAGATTCTATAAATTTTACATCAATATTTAAAATTCAAATCATAGAAAAAAACATGTAAATATCAAGAAACAGGTTAAAGGCAGCATTTCAAAGATACATGCATAGCTTTTTAGCCTAATCCAATAATTAGTTCAGTGGTACCTAACCAATGAGATGATGAAGAGGAAATACGAACATGAGACACAGATACTCACTTGCTTTTTCTTCAAGTCTCTGAAGGCAGCAAAATCATCAGGGGAGTCAGAAGGAACACTTGTGACCACACCAGTACCTTATAAAAGAAAATGTAGAATTAACTAATATAACCAGAATGTGTTTCCCAAAGAATTTCTAGAAAGAAATAAACTCTTTACCTTTATCCTCCTTGATGGTGAGCATTGGGAGAACATAGATCACCTTATAAGATGTTAAAGGTGCAGAAAGTGATGCACCAAGAATATCCTATGTAAGAAAAAGATGAGCATAAAGCAGAAGTAACTTATTCTAATCATTAAAATTTAAAACAATGTTAACATTTTAAGCCCTGAGAAGCTAATAATCAACAACACTCATTCTTTTATACCTACTAGACTAAAAATAATTGAAAATAATTATAATACCCAAATCTCGCAAGGTTGTGAAGAAATTAATACACTTATACATTGCTTGAGGAAAACAATATAGGAATCCAACTTGGACCCAGCAATCCAATCCTAGGAATTTACCTCAAAGGAAAAAGAATTATTTTTTCTTTGAGAATCTCCCCAATGCTGTGTTAACTACATTAGCCAAAACCTGGAAACAACTAAAACTTTAAATGATAAAAAAATCACTTAATAAAATATGAAACATCAACAAGATAGAATACTGTATCTCTATTTTAAATGATAATTAGGAAGACAAACTGAATTAGAAAGATGTATCTTAAAAGAAAAAATCAGAAGATCTGATAATATTGGACCCATATTCTCATATATCAACAAACAGCTTGCGGGGCTATCCCAGCAGTCCAGTGGTTAAGACTCCATGCTTCCAATGCAGGGAGCTGAGGTTCAATCCCTGGTCAGGGAACTAAGATCCCTTAAGCTGCATGGCACAACCAGAAAGAAAAAGAGAGAACAAGGAAGATGTTTACCTACTGAAAAAATGATTACCAAGTTATAGTTAAGTAAAAAAGAAAGTAAAACACAGACAATGTGATAAAATACATTGCCATTTGTGTGTAAAAAAGAGGGCAAAAGAATATATATATATATATATATATGTATATATATATATATATATATATATATATATATATATATATATATGTATTTGCTTGTATACACATGAAATACTTCTGGAAGGATACACAAGACAGTGATTTTACTGACAGCCTATGAAAGGGAGAATTGAGTGACTGGGACTATTTTGTGGATCTTTTTGTCTTTTTTTTTTATTTTTGGCCACTCTGAATAGCTTGCGGGATCTTAGTTCCCCAACCAGGGATTGAACCTGTGCCCTCGGCAGTGAAAGCATGGAGTCCTAACCACTGGACTGCCAGGGAATTCCCTCTTTTCGTCTTTTGAATTTTGAGTCTTACGAATATTTAGTAACCTAGTCAAAAAATAAGTTTACAAAATAAGTAAGAAATAAACTCTCCAATTCAAAAGGAGAATTGAGATGGTATTCTACCCATCCTTTTCTTTTAAAAGATTATTTATTAAGATACCAACGATCAGCATTTACCAAAGGGAATAAAACACACCCAGAAACACCAATAAGTAAATAAACTAACTCTAAGGATAAGAGCTATGCAGCCATCTAGATTTAGTTAAGATCAACCAAGACTTCCTTTTCAGAAAAAAAGCAGCTGCAATTCCACTCCAGGAATGCAGGTAATCATATTAAAAAAGTAATATAATGTCTACCACAGCTATTAAATCTCTCGGGGAGGACTGTCTGTATTTTTCAACCAGATAGTTACTGAGCTGCAATGTAAAATTCAAAAATACTATTTTACTGATATGGTCACACAATGAATACACCACAGCAATAAAAAAAAAAGAACAAACTACTCCTACACACAACATGGATGAATCTCACAGGCATCATGTTGAGCCAAAGAAGCTAAACACAAAAAAGTACAGACTATACAATTCCACTGTGTAAAGTTCAAGAAGAGCAACTAATCTTTGGTGACTGAAGTCATGGCAGTGGTTACCTCTGCAGGAGCAGGCTGAGCAGTGATGTGAAATGGACATGACAGCACCTTCTGCAGTGCTGGAACTGTTCTATATCTTGATTTGGGTGGTGCTTACATGACTGTATACACGTTTGAAAATGCACCAAAAATATACACATTTATGACTTAACACATTTGACTGTAACGTATACCTCAATTAA
This sequence comes from Balaenoptera physalus, assembly GCF_965194825.1. Taxonomy (NCBI): domain Eukaryota; kingdom Metazoa; phylum Chordata; class Mammalia; order Artiodactyla; family Balaenopteridae; genus Balaenoptera; species Balaenoptera physalus. Next base: position 54,827,913 of record NC_138890.1, on the reverse strand, counting down.
AAGGTTTTTTTAAATGTTCTTTTCTCAAGCTTCATTTTTGACATTTTCCTCTAAATTCATGCACTAAAATAAAGTCTGCTACCCAACTTACCTCTCCCATTAACTCTTTAACAACAGGCACCACTCCGTTGTCCTTCGTAAAGCCCTGGTATGACATATTCCTTGCGGCTCTTTGGGTGCAGATGAATATATCTCCATTCACTGTCTCAAATCCAATGTACTTCATATGAGGGCAAACCCAGCAGTTTGTCTGTCCAAACATGGTCTCAGGTCTGAGAGTAGCAGCTACCAAGAAGATATTTTTCCCTTTCAAGCCACTAAGAAGAAAAAATATACATTTATGCAAAAAATCTTATGGATTCTATCACAACTATCTGATATTTCAAAAAGATGAAGCAACAATTCTTCTACCTATTAAGGTAGGTAGCAAACCTACCTTAATTTGGATGGGTATGGCTCAAGCACTTTCAACTTGATTAAAGTATATTCCTGAGGTCCAACACCCTAAACAAAATAAAACAAAAAGTCAAGGGAGAAAGAAAGGCCTGGATTACACCTACTAATCTATGTGACAGATCTGATTCACATTTCTAAGATGAGTTCCTGCATTGTTAGAATAATTCTTTCTTCCAATGAAGAGACTGCCAGTGGTGTGTTGACCACATGGAAGCCTAATGTGTAAAAATGACTTGAAGACCACCATCCCACCCCACACCACACCAAAACTGATCAAGGAGGCCCAGACTGTACTAAGTAAGATTTGCTAAGAGCTCCCTTGAGAGGGAAGAACAACGGGAAAAAAAATGAAGTGACTTAGATTAATCAGCCAAAATAGTGTTTGCCAAAATCGGAGTTAGACGATACAACCAACATCAATCCTACAGAGCAGTCATCACAGACATACACTGGACCAGGGGTCAAATGATGTGCATTCAAAACCTAGCCTGGGCCCTTACTTGTGGCTTGACCCAAGGAGTCACAATCACTCTAAGCCTTCATTTCCTCATCTGTAAAATAACTGCTCTGTGCCTCATACAGGACTGTCCTGAGGAACACCTAAGATAATGATAGGAAAATGCTGTGAAAAACTATGAGGTACTATTGAAATTTAGGATATTGCTACCACTGACTATATTAAAGCTTAACATAGTCAGTAAACTGGGCCTTCTGAAGGCTCTCAAACCTTTCAAAATTTTGATTAATGCTCATTTCTGTCAGGTAAGTTACATCATAATCGAAGGCTGACTTTGAAAGGTAGTTGCTAGACTACAAATGTGTTCAAAGGTGGTAACAAAGAATGACACACTCATAGGGACTGCAAAGTTCAGATCCTGGCATTGCTGTTGATTTACTGTGCCAAGGCTTTAGGCAAATGACTTACCCTTACTTCATTCAAGTATTACACGGAATAATGTCACTAATGTGTCCTACAGGAATGTAGAATGAACCGCTGTCATGCATGGCTGGAAGTACTTTGGAAATAAGTAAGTAGGCATGTGACCAAAGCAAGTATAAATGGAATCTGCGTATATCAGTTAACCACATATCTCATTACCTTTCCTCATGATCTCCTTTTAGAGCAGTGCACTCTCCAAGCGGTGCTTCTCAAACATTAGCAGGCATATGAATCACACTGAGAACACGTTAAAAGATTCCTAGGCCCCACCCCCAGAGCTTCTGATTCAGCAATTTGGGGGTGAGGTTCAAGAATCTGCTTTTCTAGGATTTCCCTGTTGGTCCAGTGGTTAGGACTCTGCGCTTTCTCTACTGAGTGCCCGGGTTCGATCCCTGGTCGAGGAATCCCACGAGCCAGGCAGAGCAGCCAAAGAAACAAAACAAAAACAAAAAACAAACGAACAAACAAAAATGTGCTTTTCTAACACAAGCTGATGCAGCTGAACCTAGTGCTACTCTTGGAGTAGCAAGGTACTTGACAAGATACAGGTACCTATGATGACATTCTGCCTCTGGCTTAACAGCCACCAGAGTATCATGACTATACAACTCAGCACTGAAATAAAGTGATTTTTAGGTTTCTAATCTATTTCTTGAACTCTATGCCCATATTAAGAATTATTACAATAGGGACTTCCCTGGTGGCGCAGTAGTTAAGAATCCACCTGCCAATGAAGGGGACATGGGTTCAAGCCCTGGTCCGGGAAGATCCCACATACTGCAAAGCAACTAAGCCCATATGCCACAACTACAGAACCCGCATGCCACAACTACTGAAGCCCACACGCCTAGAGCTCGCACACCTAGAGCCCGTATTCCGCAACAAAGAGAAGCCATCGCAATGAGAAGCTCGAATACCACAACAAAGAGTAGCCCCCGCTTGCCGCAATTAGAGAAAAGCCTGGGCGCAGCAACAAAGACCCAACACAGCCAAAAATAAACAAATAAGTAAATTTATTTAAAAAAAGAATTATTACAATAGGTACTCTACGGCACAAATAATTACCTCTCCAGCTTGCCTGTCATGATCCATACAAGGCTGTCCATCTTTTGGAGAATAAATGGTATACCTAAAAAATAAATAATAAGTGACAAATATTATTATAACATACAAGTTTTATCCTAACATATTTGTCAGTGTTGCTCCTAACCATCACAATATTTCTTCTAACTAAAACTTCTAACTGAGCAAATGTTTACATTATTTTTATGCTTTTATGGCGAGTTCTACTGCCAACATAGTTATTTAATGAAAGCCTTCTGCCTTCATCAAAGGTAAGACCACTGAAAAATATTCACTGATCTTTGCTTTATGGTATGAAACAGAAGACTGTAAAATATAAATTTGCTTTTAAAATGCAGATAGCAGAGGGCAGACAGCAGAAGCAAGAAGAACTACAATCCTGCAGCCTGTGGAACAAAAACCACATTCACAAAGAGACAGACAAGATGAAAAGGCAGAGGGCTATGTACCAGATGAAGGAACAAGATAAAACCCCAGAAAAGCAACTAAAGGAAGTGGAGATAGGCAACCTTCCAGAAAAAGAGTTCAGAATAACAATAGTGAACATGATCCAGGAGCTCAGAAAAAGAATGGAGGCAAAGATCGAGAAGATGCAAGAAATGTTTAACAAAGATCTAGAAGAATTAAAGAACAAACAAACAGATGAACAATACAATAATTGAAAAGAAAACTACACTAGAAGGAATCAACAGCAGAATAATTGAGGCAGAAGAACATATAAGTGACCTGGAAGACAGAATGGTGGAATTCACTGCTACGGAACAGAATAAAGAAAAAAGAATGAAAAGAAATGAAGACAACCTAAGAGACCTCTGGGACAACATTAAACGCAACAACATTCGCATTATAGGGGTCCCAGAAGGAGAAGAGAGAGAGGACCACAGAAAATATTTGAGGAGATTATAGTCAAAAACTTCCCTAACATGGGAAAGGAAATAGCCACCCAAGTCCAGGAAGTACAGCAAGTCCCATACAGGATAAACCCAAGGAGAAACATGTCAAGACACATAATAATCAAATTGGCAAAAATTAAAGACAAAGAAAAATTACTGAAAGCACCAAGGGAAAAATAACAAATAACATACAAGGGAACTCCCATAAGGTTAACAGCTGATTTATCAGCAGAAACTCTACAAGCCAGAAGGGAGTGGCGTGATATACTTAAAGCGATGAAAGGGAAGAACCTACAACCAAGATTACTCTACCCGGCAAGGATATCATTCAGATTCGATGGAGAAATCAAAAGCTTTACAGACAAGCAAAAGCTAAGAGAATTCAGCACCACCAAACCAGCTTTACAACAAATGCTAAAGGAACTTCTCTAAGTGGGAAACACAAGAAAGGGACCTACAAAAACAAACCCAAAACAATTAAGAAAATGGTCATAGGAACATACATATCGATAATTACCCTAAACGTGAACGGATTAAATGCTCCAACCAAAAGACACAGGCTTGCTGAATGGATACAAAAACAAGACCCATATATATGCTGTCTACAAGAGACCCATTTCAGACATAAGGACACATACAGACTGAAAGTGAGGGGATGGAAAAAGATATTCCATGCAAATGGAAATCAAAAGAAAGCTGGAGTAGCAATACTCATATCAGATAAAATAGACTTTCAAATAAAGAATATTACAAGAGACAAGGAAGGACACTACATAATGATCAAGGGATCAATCCAAGGAGAAGATGTAACAATTATAAATATATATGCACCCAACATTGGAGCACCTAAATACATAAGGCAACTGCTAACAGCTCTAAAAGAGGAAATCGACAGTAACTGAATAATAGTGGGGGATTTTAACACCTCACTTACACCAATGGACAGATCATCCAAAATGAAAATAAATAAGGAAACAGAAGCTTTAAATGATACAATAGACCAGACAGATTTAATCGATATTTATAGGACATTCCATCAAAAAACAGCATATTACACTTTCTTCTCAAGTGTGCATGGAACATTCTCCAGGATAGATCACATCTTGGGTCACAAATCAAGCCTCAGTAAATTTAAGAAAATTGAAATCATATCAAGCATCTTTTCTGACCACAACACTATGAGATTAGAAATGAATTACAGGGAAAAAGACGTAAAAAACACAAACATATGGAGGCTAAACAATATGTTACTAAGTAACCAAGAGATCACTGAAGAAATCAAAGAGGAAATCAAAAAATACCTACAGACAAATGACAATGAAAACACGACAATCCAAAACCTATGGGATGCAGCAAAAGCAGTTCTAAGAGGGAAGTTTATAGCTATACAAGCCTACCTCAAGAAACAAGAAAAATCTCAAATGAACAATCTAACCTTACACCTAAAGGAACTAGAGAAAGAAGAACAAACAAAACCCAAAGTTAGCAGAAGGAAAGAAATCATAAAGATCAGAGCAGAAATAAATGAAATAGGAACAAAGAAAACAATAGCAAAGATCAGTAAAACTAAAAGCTGGTTCTTTGAGAAGATAAGCAAAATTGATAAACCATTAGCCAGACTCATCAAGAAAAAGAGGGAGAGGACTCAAATCAATAAAATCAGAAATGAAAAAGGAGAAGTTACAACAGACACCGCAGAAATACAAAGCATCCTAAGAGACTACTACAAGCAACTCTATGCCAATAAAATGGACAACCTGGAAGAAATGGACAAATTCTTAGAAAGGTATAACCTTCTAAGACTGAACCAGGAAGAAACAGAAAATATGAACAGACCATTCACAAGTAATGAAATTGAAACTGTGATTAAAAATCTTCCAACAAACAAAAGTCCAGGACCAGATGTCTTCACAGGTGAATTCTATCAAACATTTAGAGAAGAGCAAACAGCCATCCTTCTCAAACTCTTTCAAAACATTGCAGAGGAAGGATCACTCCCAAACTCATTCTATGAGGCCACCATCACCCTGATACCAAAATCAGACAAAGATACTACAAAAAAAGAAAATTACAGACCAATATCACTGATGAATAGAGATGCAAAAATCCTCAACAAAATACTAGCAAACAGAATCCAACAACACATTAAAAGGATCATACACCAAGATCAAGTGGGATTTATCCCAGGGATGCAAGGATTCTTCAATATACGCAAATCAATCAATGTGATACACCATATTCACAAATTGAAGAATAAAAACCATATGATCATCTCAATAGATGCAGAAAAAGTTTTTGACAAAATTCAACACCCATTTACAATAAAAACTCTCCAGAAAGTGGGCATAGAGGGAACCTACTTCAACATAATAAAGGCCATATACAACAAACCCACAGTAAACATCATTCTCAATGGTGAAAAACTGAAAGCATTTCCTTTAAGATCAGGAACAAGACAAGGATGTTCACTCTCACCACTATTATTCAACATAGTTTTGGAAGTCCTAGCCATAGCAATCAGAGAAGAAAAAGAAATAAAAGGAATACAAATTGGAAAAGAAGAAGTAAAACTGTCACTGTTTGCAGATGACAGGATAGTATACATAGAGAATCCTAAAAATGCCACCAGAAAACTCCTAGAGCTAATCAATGAATTTGGTAACGTTGCAGGATACAAAATTAATGCACAGAAATCTCTTGCATTTCTATACACTAATGATGAAAAATCTGAAAGAGAAATTAAGGAAACGCTCCCATTTACCACTGCAACAGAAAGAATACAATACCTAGCAATAAACCTACCTAGGGAGACAAAAGACCTGTATGCAGAAAACTATAAGACACTGATGAAAGAAATTAAAGCAGATACCAACTGATGGAGAGATATACCATGTTCTTGGACTGGAAGAATCAATATTGTGAAAATGACTATACTACCCAAAGCAATCTACAGATTCAATGCAATCCCTATCAAATTACCAATGGCATTTTTTACGGAACTAGAACAAAAAATGTTAAAATTTGTATGGAGACACAAAAGACCCCGAATAGCCAAAGCAGTCTTGAGGGAAAAAACGGAGCGGGAGGAATCAGACTCCCTGACTTCAGACTATACTACAAAGCTACAGTAATCAAGACAATATGGTACTGGCACAAAAACAGAAACATAGATCAATGGAACAAGATCGAAAGCCCAGAGATAAACCCACGCACCTATGGTCAACTAATCTATGACAAAGCAGGCAAGGATATACAATGGAGAAAAGACAGTCTCTTCAATAAGTGGTGCTGGGAAAACTGGACAGCTACATGTAAAAGAATGAAATTAGAACACTCCCTAACACCATACACAAAAATAAACTCAAAATGGATTAGAGACCTAAATGTAAGACCAGACACTATAAAACTCTTAGAGGAAAACAGGAAGAACACTCTACATAAATCACAGCAAGATCTTTTTATCCACCTCCTACCGTAATGGAAATAAAAACAAAACTAAACAAATGGGACCTAATGAAACTTCAAACCTTTTGCACAGCAAAGGAAACCAGAAACAAGACGAAAAGACAACTCTCAGAATGTGAGAAAATATTTGCAAATGAAGCAACTGACAAAGGATTAATCTCCAAAATTTACAAGCAGCTCATGCAGCTCAATATTAAAAAAACAAACAACCCAATCCAAAAATGGGCCGAAGACCTAAATAGACATTTCTCCAAAGAAGACATACAGATGGCCAAGAAGCACATGAAAAGCTGCTCAATATCACTAATGATTAGAGAAATGCAAATCAAAACTACAATGAGGTATCACCTCACACCAGTTAGAATGGGCATCATCAGAAAATGTACAAACAACAAATGCTGGAGAGGGTGTGGAGAAAAGGGAACCCTCTTGTACTGTTGGTGGGAATGTAAATTGATACAGCCACTATGGAGAACAGTATGGAGGTTCCTTAAAAAACTAAAAATAGAATTACCATATGATCCAGCAATCCCACTACTGGGCATATACCCAGAGAAAACCACAATTCAAAAAGACACGTGCACCCCAATGTTCATTGCAGCACTATTTACAATAGCCAGGTCATGGAAGCAACCTAAATGCCCATCGACAGATGACTGGATAAAGAAGATGTGGTACATATATACAATGGAATATTACTCAGCCATAAAAAGAACGAAATTGGGTCATTTGTTGAGACGTGGATGGATCTAGAGACTGTCATACAGAGTGAAGTTAAGTCAGAAAGAGAAAAGCAAATATTGTATATTAACGCATGTATGTGGAACCTAGAAAAATGGTACAGATGAACCGGTTTGCAGGGCAGAAGTTGAGACACAGATGTAGAGAACAAACGTATGGCCACCAAGGGGGAAAAGCCGCAGGGGGGGTGGGGATGGTGGTGTGATGAATTGGGCGATTGGGATTGACATGTATACACTGATGTGCATAAACCTGATGACTAATAAGAACCTGCTGTATAAAGAAATAAATTAAATTAAATTAAAAAATTTTAAAAAAAATGCAGATAGCTTTTAATGAGTCCATATAATCAAGGAAGAACTTTACAGAACATTTTATAGAGCAAAAAGATAAACTAAAACACAAATAAAATTATTTTTCTACTTGGCTAGAATACTTAAGAGAATCTTTAGTGAGAACATAAGAGAGAATCTTCAGTGAGACCATAAGAGAGAATCTTTAGTGAGACCCCTATTCTCCCTGGTTCTATTTGTCACAAACACTAAGCAGCTCAGAGAAACTGAGACACCAGCCAAACAAAAAGGAATACAAAGGAAACAAGAGAACAAAAAGAGAAATTATAAAAGGAGAAAAGATAATGGAAAAAAGTAGGCTCCGGGGCACACTGAATTACAATGCAGGAATTACATGATTTTTACTTTATTATACCGAAGGACAACAAACTCACCGCTTCCCAAATTTAATTTTGCTTCTTTCTCTTAATGTTAAAAACTGCCACCTGACAAACGAGTCATAGTAAGGGTTAACATCAGTGGTGATGAAGGAACGACGCCAGTCTACCTACACAAGGAGAAAGGAAAAGGTAATTTTTGAGAAATTTATATGGTCTCTATGGACAGGAATTCCCATGAATCAATTATTTATTCTTCTACTCCTTATTTCCCAACTTAGAATTATATCAAAAATATCAAAAGCAAACCAAAAAATTTCAAGTTCCACCTATTAAATATATAATATGCCATAATTATTATGTTAATTTGTGCTTAATATGTAAGTTTTTAAACACACACATTTACCTATTAAACATACAGGAATTATAATAAATTAAGAAGGAGCATTTACATAACACCTTTATGTATCCCTAAATATTCAAGCTACACTTGGGCTTCTTCATATCTTTTGTTTTGTTTTGTTTTGTTTAATTTTATTGAAGTATAGTTGATTTACAATGTTGTGGGCTTCTTCATATTCTTTGAATAGAATTCCTTTCTACTAATTGTTAATATACATATATACATTCCAAAACAACAAATATTGAAGTACTTCATTGCTTACATTGAGGCCCATGTGGTTCTAACCTGACAATAACAGTACCAAGTCATTACTGGAATATATTATTCTAAATTAAGAGGTAGTCCAAATCTCATTCAATCACACAAATATAAATGTATTTTTCATATTTCCTTACACTCTGGGGGTGATGGGCATACCTTCAAACCCATTCTCTTCAGATCCTGAACAGCCAGTGGTGGGAAATAGTCAAGCCAATATTCTGCTTCAGAAAATTTGACTATCTCTTCATCAGACAGACCAAGGGATTTCATAATGTCCCACTGGTATTTAGAAGATCCAGCTTTAGCAGCAGCTTTACTCTGAAAATAACAGCAAAACCAAACTCCATCAAAGAACAACTAACAACTGGTTAACAAATTCCAGGACCACAGTAATTTTAAGTGAATAATCCTATTTGGTAGTTTTTTAAAATCTAAGACAATACTGTTGACATGTCAGAATACTGCAGGATCTGGATGTACTGTTCTGTTTGCCAAACCATATAGTCTGATACCTGGATTCTGACACCAAAGACAACTATCAATACAGAGGTGGAACCATAAAAAATTATCATCACAAAGATAAGATCTTAGCACCAAACCTTCACTATTTCCTTTTTTCAAATACCATATGCACCTTTTTTAGCTATGAATAAGCTGCTAATAAGAGTTTCCTCCTTTTCCAATATTTACCAATATCAAAAAGGTAACCACATGCCAGGGACTGGAGGTAGGAAAAAAGGCTGAACTATATAAAAAGGTAGGACAAGGAATTTGGGGGCTGAGGAAACTGCTCTGTATAGTACTGTGGTGGTAGAAACATGACTCCATGCACTTGTCAAACCAACACAACGATACACTGTGAAGAGTGAGAGAGAGATGGAGGAAAGGAGGGAGGGTGGGAAGAAGGGAGGGAGGGAGGGAGGGAGAGAGAGGAAGGAAGAAAGGAAGGGAAGGAAGGAGGGAGGGAAGGAGGGAAGGAGGGAAGGAGGGAGGGAGGGAGGAAGGAAGAGTTTACATTAATTAAAAAAAAACCTCATTTAAAAAAATATGAAGAAATTTTAAAAAATGTATAAAGAAATAAATACAGACATGTACATATAAGCAGGTTAGTAGACATACATATATTTCCTTGCTCTTTCTACTGAGAGGACCTAGAAACAATGAGCATAACTAGCACTCGGAACTTAGTTTCTAAATACCATATTTCAATAAAAGGAAAAAGGACTCCTTGGAAGAGTGGTTGACTCTGGGGCTAAAACAGGGAAAATACAAAATGAGCCTGGAGCATCTTGTGGCACCTGAAAGTACAGAAGTGCTCAAAAAAAACAAAAAAAAGAAAGAGATAGAAAAAAGAAAAAAAGATGGGGGCATGTCAAATGGACACAGGAGCCCACCTAAAAGATTCCCCCAATGGCCATTGCTAGAACAATTTGAGCAATAACAATAACTCAAAAAACCCTAATAGGATTAGATTATAAACCAAAGAATAAATAAATATGCATGAATCCACACTGATATAAAAAAGAAATTAATAAACAAGTAAATGGGGGAGAAGGAACTTTTCCTTTCAGAAGAATTCCAGGTAATAAATGTAGAAGGAATGAGGGAAACGGAAAATCACCATTAGAACAAAATATGCAGCAATAACCGTTGCAGGGAAGATCCACTGATGAATGCTAAAATTAGTGAGCAAATATATAAAAAGAAACAAGATATTGGGACTTCTCTGGTGATCCAGTGGGTAAGACTCCGCACTCCCAGCGCAGGGGGCCCGGGTTCGATCCCTGGTCAGGGAACTAGATCCTGCATGCGTGTCACAACTAAGAGTTTGCATGCCACAACTAAGAGTCCACATGCCACAACTAAGAAGTCCACATGCCACACGCAACTAAAAGATCCTGCATGCCACAACGAAGATCCTGAGTGCCACAACTAAGACCCAGTGCAGTCAAAATAAATAAATAAATAAATAAAAATAAAAATCTTTAAAAAATAAAGTATACAACGCAATGGTTTAAAAAAAAAAACAACAAGGTATTATTTCCATAGCCTCAAAGTATCTCTCCCAAAACATACATGAATTACAAAGGGAAAAATGAAATCTTTACAGGAGAAAAACCTAATAGACACCACCTAAACCAAATAATCAAGGTTAACATCACCAGTAATAAGATATATCAATATCTTATACTATCTGATATGACACATTGAAGACACATCACCTTTAATCTACTCATGAGAAAGCATCAGACAAACCCAAAATGAGGGACATTCTATAAGTTATCTGACCAGTACTCTTCAAAAGTGCCAAGATCATGGAAGACAGAAGAAGAGACATGACAAGGAAATGCAAAATGGGATTTTGGACTGGATCTTGGAACAGAATAAGGATATTAAGGAAAAACTGTTAAATCCAAATGAAGTCTGTAGTTTCTTAAACAGTATTGTTCAAATGTTGGTTTCTTAGTTTTGAGAACTGTACCATGGTTATATAAGATGTAACTGGGTTATGATTCTAAGGGAACCCTGTACAATCCTGTAATCCTTCTGTAAGTCTAAAATTATTTCAAAATAAAGTAAAAAGGGGAAAAAAGGTAATCAAAAAGTGAGAAAGATAATTCTGCTTTATTACTTTTTAAAAATTACTGAGTATTTTTTATGTGTCAGGTACTACGCTAGTACTGGGAATGTACATATAAATCAGACAAATATAAATATAAAACTTCAACCAAAATAAGTATCATCAAACCACCAAACCTTTTTTCCTTTAGCTTTATCCTTAATTATTATATCTTCTGTTTTAATACTGATTTCTTCTTCTTCCTCTTCCTCATCTGGAAAATCAGGGGGGCAACCATAAAGCTCTATTTCTCTTTTCAATTTATCAGCACATGCCTACAAAAAACACAACATTAGAGATGGTAAAGTTAAAAATTTAAGGTGGAAACAATTTGAGTTTTTTTGTTGTTTCTATGGCCAACTAAAACTGACTCTGGGGCTTCCCTGGTAGCGCAGTGGTTAAGAATCTGCCTGCCAATGCAGGGGGCACGGGTTTGAGCCCTGGTCCGGGAAGATCCCACATGCCACGGAGCAACTAAGCCCATGCGCCACAACTACTGAGCCTGCGCTCTAGAGCCCTCGCGCCACAACTACTGAAGCCCGCGTGCCACAACTACTGAAGCCCGCATGCCTAGAGCCCGTGCTCCGTAACAAGAGAAGCCACCGCGATGAGAAGCCTGCGCACTGCAACGAAGAGTAGCCCCCGCTCGTCAACAACTAGAGAAAGCTCGCACGCAGCAACCAAGACCCAACACAGCTAAAAATAAATAAATAAATAAATAAATTTATTTTTTTAAAAAAAACCTGACTCTGAAATTTAGGTAGATAGGACAGACATTAAGTTAGAAAACAAACCCTGAAAGATGAAGGGATTTATCCAAGGTTATAAAGCTAGTAAGCTGCAGAATTACAACATGAACCTGCACTTACAACCCCAGCTCTTTTCAGCTGTACCATAATGAGTCCACTGTCACAAACAAAGATGACACCAAGTAGACAGTGTTAAAGTTATGAGAAAAATACAAATATAGAATTGTGAATTTCAAAAAAAGGGAGGGGACACTTCTATGAAGAATTTCAGCTAACAAATAGTGAAAGAATGAGACAACTAGAAAGTCACCATTTCACAACCACAAATTCAATAATTGAAAGACAAGGATCATGAAAGGATGCTAAAAGCACTGAGTTACTGGGTAACCAAATATTCAGAGGCTCGTAAGGTATTATCCCACAGATTACTTTTTAATTAGAAAAGAGAAAAGCTACCTTTAGAATGAGGAAATCTGGCACTATTAACTTAATATCACTAAAATGACACAAGCTGCCATTATATGTCTTTTGATGTGATACGGTGGGAAGTTCCAACCTCATCGACGTTGTACTGGTGATAACCAAATGCAAAGTGTGATCCACAAAATAAAAAGGAAAAAAACACCAGAAAGGATACAACAATGTTCAATTTCGTGGAGTGGACAATGGGACTATGACAATGTAGAAGAACGCCCTTGCTCTCAACAGATACAAGCTGCCATGTTTAGGGGTGACACGTCATGATGTCTGCCAACTTACTTTCAATGAATTCACGGAAAAAGGGAGAAAAAAGTGTGCATGTATTGTATGTTGAGAGACAGAACTAGAGCAGCTGTGGCAAATGTTAAAACTTGGTGACTATAAGTGAAGGGTACATGGGTGTTCACTGTACTATCGTTTTACCTTTCCTATAGGTTGGACATTTTTCAAAATAAAAGACTGGAGAATAAAAAGAAATGGGTTATATTTCCCAATTCCCAAGGATTTAGGGAATCCTTTCAACTGTAGCTTTCTGGCCCATAGTTTATCGAAAATTATTTTTATTATAAATTTATGACAAATTTAAGACACTTGCAAAAATGACCAAAATATGATAGAACTGTTTATTATTTTATTCCAACAGCCTATATACGTCATGAATGCACAAAACACTGCCCATTTTACTTGTTAGTAGTTATTATCTAATTCTAAAACAGAAATATGAATATATAAGGAACCAAAAGATATCAGCATTACTGAGAAATCACTTAGACCTTAATGTGTGCCCTTTAAGCACTTCTCCAAATGTTTTCTAAAAATTAATCTTCACGATAATAAATTCAGTTCACTTCAAAAAACACTTTAACGTAATATAGAAGTACATATTTGAAAACCCTATTTCAAGCTCTTGAACTGGATATTACTATTTGCTCTAAGCTAAAAAGAGTACAAAGCAATCCCAAAAGCAATCTTACCTTAACAGGCATTCCAGTACAGTGTAAACCAAAGGGAAACAGACAAGTTTTTCCTTTCAATCTCTGGTACCCTACTGCAAACTACAGAAAAAAAATTAAATTTAAACTACAAATTTAAATGCTAGACGAATACAAAATTCTAACTTTTCACGAAGATCATCAGTTTTGTTTTCCTCTTCACATCTTCCTTTAGAATACCAGTTAGATTTTATAGTCATTCCAAAGTTATCCTTTTTTTTCTGTCTTTTCACCAACCTATAAATTACTTATGAACATGTATACATACCTAGACCCCTGCACACACACACATACAGCATGTGAAAATAGAAAAATTAAATTACTTAAACATAAAAACCATGCTTAAAATTAAGGAATTCTAAGTTCCCTTAACAGGAAATAAATTCTATAGATGCCATTTTCTTTGAAACAGTATTTATTAAAGACCCTCCCATCCCATTATATTAAACATAGAGGAAGCTTTACCTCACATTTGGATAAAGAAAATGTATGTCCCAAGTGAAGGCGCCCATTCATATATGGATATGGGAAGGTTACAAAGTACTTGTCCTTGCTGCAAAACAATCATGTAAAAAAGAAAGTACAAAAAAGAAAATGTTAAATTCCTTTTACAATTAAGGGTGGGGTCATGGGGACAGTTACTATAAATAACTTGTTTAAATTTTAGTTATTAAACAGACATTGAAAATTAAATTTATAAATCCAGAAATTATAAGCTCTCTAAAACTGAAAATTGTTTTTGATTTAGAAAAACTAAGATATTATAGGTGGCTATTAAAGAACTAAATATCCTTGTAGCAAATATTGGAGGTTTAACTTAAGCTAAAATACTGAGTTAAAAATGATATACTAAAAAAAAAAAAATTAATAGGGAGACTGGATTAATTTACTGTTTTACTGATTAAATGAGATATGCTTTCATTAGATATATATAAAGCAATTCAAAGTCCCTCAGGTAGAATAAAACATCTTCAAAATTACACGATATGTGATAAATTCCCTTAAAAAGCACCTTTTTAAAGCTGCTTAACGTATTATGTTATACTCCTTTTTTCTATGAATCAAGTGTATCTAACAGACATACGTAAGTTATAAAGCACACATGTGCTTCATAAGTGACCACCTGTAAACACACCATCCAACTTATGAACTCACTGAAGCTACCTGTGTGCTACTCCCCACCCTCCCACCAGAGAGAACCACTTTCTTGAAATTTACTTTGGTCATTCTTTTGTTTTTGAATAGTTTGCACATATGTCTATGCCTTTAAACGATACATCATTTAGTTTCACTCACTTGTGAGCTTTTTTCATTTAATGTCATGTTTCTCAGTTTCTTCAGTTCATTTTCTTTCACTGAGCAAAAGCACTTTCTAATTCACTTTTGATTACTTTAAATTACCTTAGATTTGACCAAAGTTCTAGAACCAAATAGAAACTTCAAATTATAGTTTAAAGTATAACACCAGAGACTGTGTATTAGAGCAAATTCTTTTCCTCTCTTTAAAAAAAAAAAAAAAAAAATTCCATTAGAGTGTAGCTTAGTAGCAAGGATAGACTTTGGAATCAGAAAGTCCTGATAAGAAGTCCAAGCCCTGTCAATTCCTAGCTATGCAATCTTAAGCTGGTTACTTAACCTCTCTGTGTCTCAGTATACTCATCAATAAAACAAAAATTAAAATACTGGTAACCTTAAAGCATTACTAAGAACATTAAATGAGAATATGCATGTTAAAAAATGGCATATTTCCGGGACTTCTCCTGGTGGAGCAGTGGTTAAGAATTCACCTGCCAATGCAGGGGACATGGGTTCGATCCCTGACCCGGGAAGATCTCACATGCCGTGGAGCAACTAAGCCCGTGCGCCACAACTACTGAGCCTGCGCTCTAGAGCCCACGCGCAGCAACTACTGAGCCTGCGTGCTGCAACTACTGAAGCCCATGCACCTAGAGCCCGTGCTCTGCAACAAGAGAAGCCACCGCAATAAGAAGCCCACACACCGCAACGAAGAGTAGCCCCCGCTTTCCACAACTAGAGAAAGCCTGCGTGCAGCAACGAAGACCCAACGCAGCCAATAAATATATAAATAAATAATTAATAATAAATTTTTTTTAAAATGGCATATTTCCTACTGCCTTGGCATATTGAACAATACCTGTTCAATATTAGCTACTATTATTGCTATTGTTGTCAGTGCATTTCCTCAACTCTAAGAAGCACATTTTTCTACATTCCAACATATCTGAAATTGCAACGCATCTTATAAGTGATGCACATATTTACTGTGGTACTGTGTTGCAGCAGTTACTTTGTTTTTCCCCAGTATCATATCATTATCTATGGTCTGTCTTCTAATAAACAATTCTTAACAACAAGGCAATACAGATTTATAAAATGAGATCTTTAAATACAGAAATCCTTCAAAATTTATATTCTGTGCCTTTGGAGATAATTATCACTATAATATGAATCTCCATAACAGAATGACTTTCTATTATCAGTCAGCAAAGATAAAACTTCAAAACATTTTCCTTTGTCTAACTATGAAAAATATTAGTTTTTAAAAAAACCTTTACATAGGAAAAAATCCTTTAAGATTCCATAGGAAAGAGAATGCTAATTTGAAATAGAGAAAGTGGAAGTTACCTCCTTCAGCCTGTTTCAGACATTGTAAATACAATCTGCCTTATTCCTTCCACAGAGCAGTTTCTGCAGCCAATGGTTCTGGAAACACAAGGTGTAGAATTTCCCAAACTATTACTCACCTAGTCTGTTTCTCTAAATTAGATGCATTGACCTCAAACACTTTCTTGGCATCCCATTTTTGTTGAACTTCCTTCTCAATCTTCTTCAAGAAGTCCACTTTGGTTGTTCTTTTTCTTTCCTATTGGACACAAAAGAGATAGAATAATACACTCTATATTTCAGCAGACTTGCTTTAAAAAAAGGAAAAAAAAAAATCTGACTTCACACAGAACTGAGCTGTTTACTGACAGATTAATTTTTCCATGGTTATCCTGAAATTTAAATGAGTAAGACTAAAAATTAGGGTTATCATGACCTGATAGGATTATCCACTTCGGATGTCAAAGGGATGACTAAAGAATTACTTAATTACATAAAAAAGCTGTGAAATACTTGTTTTTAATTAGATACTACAATATAACACCGTTGTCAAATGTTCCTATTTAGTTAAAATAGATGAATACTTAGAAAAGCATAGGATGGTGCAGTACCTGCTTGCCCAGCTGCAATTATGCCCACCAAAGGAGGATGGTGAGGCCTAATGGGTAGAGGCTGAGAGAGGATTAGTCATCTGCGTGTTCTTTTTTTCAAGGAAGCTGATGAAGGACTTCTCTCCAAAATGGTTAACAGGTTATTAATATGAAATTAAAATGAAACAGAATGGCAAACATGCCTCCAGCGTATTGGATCTACCCGGCAACGTTCCCATCATCCCTTATGCTACCCTTGGATGAAAATAAAAGGAAAAAACATGCATGATCACTCTAACTCTGAAAAAGAAGGATTAGAACTTCCCTCTCAGTTTGTGACTCTGTGAAAAAGAATTAGCTACTAAAAGCACGTGTGCTACAGCCAAGGTGGAACATGGGACTTATGTAACTGGCAACTGTGAAAGCTGGATACCAATGGACCATACACAATCTAATTCTGTTTTGAAAACTTAATATTAGTTTCTAGAATTTTATTTTCTTGTACAAAATTATCTGAGCCGAAATTAGATTTTCTTCCCCTTCTTATATGCTAACATTTCCAGATTCTGCAGCATTTTCAAATGAGAAAATACCCTGGTTCTACTTATAGTGAATACCTTTACAACCTACTGGGCAAGTGACCTTGCCAAGTCATGTCATGTCTCCCTCTGTCCTTCCACCCAACAACTTAAAACATGCTTTCTACTCATATCACAGATATACTGGATTTTTAGACAGCTATTTTTAAAAATGGTTACACAAATTTGAAGTACTATGCAAATGGGACTTCTGTGCAATTTAAAAAAAAACCTAAACTTACCACTATTTCTTCAATAACTATCTTAAATATATCTTGTGTATTATGTAATAAAAATAAGAGTACTAAAATTAGGTAAGATTCAGTACAAATCTACCACAGAGTTGTCAACTCTGTTTTACTATTTTCAGTTTTTTGGGTTTTTTTTTCTTTCTGTCTTTTTTTTCTTTTTTTTTTTCGTTTTTCTTTTTCTTTTTTTTTTTTTTTTTGGCCATGCCATACGGCTTGTGGGATCTTAGTTCCCCAACCAGGGATTGAACTCCAGGCTTCCCCACTGAAATCGCAGAGTCCTAACCACTGGACCGCCAGGGAATTCCCTCAGTTTTCTTTATTTTAAATCAAAGGATTTGATTAGTAAATCAAGTTTACTATTCCTTTTTATTTTTTTAAGCAAGTTTAAGATAGAAGAGGACAAGCAACAGAAAGATGAAATGTCAGCTTACAAGGGGAGGTGCAATGATGGATTAAAAGAACCCTGCCACAAAGGCAGAGAGGAAATAAGAAAGAATTCCACATCTGAAAAGTCATGGACATAAGTTTCTCTAGCACCAAAGGAAAATAAAAATGACAAGTAAATTTTTTATTTCTATAAATCCTGACCAGATAGTAATTGCTGTGAGTAGAACTTATATCAAAACACAAATCTGATCAAGTCAATTCCTCTTCAGAGGTTCTCTACTGCTCTCTGGATAAAGACCATACTCTTAAACCTGGCACTCGAGGCCCTTCTTATCTCATCTTTGCCAGGCCCCTCCCTCTTCCCTCTCACCACCACTCCAGGCCTATTAAGCCACCTGCACTTTCCCAAGTGTACCAAGCTCCCTCTCTCCCCTCTGGGCCTTTGTTCAAGCTATTCTCTCCGCCCTCATACCCCACCAATCTCTTTGCCTGGCTACCTCATCCTTCAGGTCTCAGCTAATCACCTGCCTTGATTCCACAAGAGAGTATCAGGTACCATTCTTAATATGTTCCTACCTACCAGTATTACCTCTATGATAGCACTAATCACGCAGTATCAGTATCAGTCTATCTTCCCCATAGGACTGTAAGTTTGTTCACAGTGGGGACTGTGTCTCATTTCTCATTATATCCTCAATGTCTAAGCTCATAGCAGTTCTCAAATATTTGTTGAACATTTAAATATTTAAAAAGAGAAATGAGTAATACACTGCCAGCTTTTGCATACCATGGCCATAACAAAATAACCTAAGACTAAGAGCTGAGTTGCATATTTGAGTCAAGCTGCTAAGCAATTTGGACTCTTTCCCAAGAATTTCCATAAAACTAAATGTGGCTGCATAAGGAATTTCCTTTTCCAAGAAAGAATAAGGCCCTCCATCTATTCACTCTTTTCCATTCCTGCTACCAACCAACTTCATTTAGACCCTCAGCTCCTTGGCCCCCTCTTACTGCAAAATCCTCTTTTTAACAAATAACCTGTAAGTTATAAGTAAGTCTCTCTATTCCTATACATGCTGACCCCTGTTTTCAATTCTAACATGCAAGAACTACCATTTGAAAAAAAGCTATGGCAGAGATGACAGTTTGCCTATGCGATATCCATTCCCTCCCTTTCTTCCTCAGCAACAGACGCCCAACCTTACTTAGGGTAGTGCAGCAAAGGCAGTTAGGCATACTCTTCCATGGTTCCAGGAGAATTCACAGATTGGAGCTATGGGACTGGGTTCTGGCAAAGGAGTTTTGAGCAGAAGAAAGTCAGTCACTTCCACCTGGCCCTTAAAACAGCCTGTACAACTCCTAATAGCCAACTTAATCTGTAGGTGGAAGAGGCACACTGCCTAGGGCCCACAATACTTCTACGGGCTCATCAAAATATTTTACTATCTTTTAAAATCAGAAGAAAAAATTAAACTTTTGGATAGAAGAAAAATCTTTAATATATAATATTAATATATCTGTCTTTATACAACACAGTTGTCAAATATAATTTCTAATATTTTTTTTTTCACAGAGGAAGCAGCCCACAAAGGCAAAAGTATCCAAGGCCTCATGAAGCCTTGTTGTGCCTCCTATCCTAGGGTCATGGGTCATATGCAATCCCACTGTATCATTAGTAAATTCCTCTTTCCTTTAACCAACTTGAGTTGGCTTCCACTGCATGCAACCAAATAATCCCTCATATTTACCTAACTGGGTTGTAAACTCCTGGCAGACAGCAACTTTTAGAACATTTATAGTCACCTCAGCACCACATCCAATGCTAATAGACACAGAAGTTACATGACAAATATTTTTTGCTTAAAAATGACATCAACCACCCATGAAAGCAACAGTCTTCACAAATTACTTAGAACTATGTGTTTCTTTTCAGTGTACTGAGCATGCTAAATGCACAAAAGCTCTTCTTTGAGGTCTCTGCTTCTCAGAAAAACTTGTTCCTCAAAACTCCAAGGTCAATTGTAATGAAATCTGATATTGGCCCCAGCACCAACTTGTTGTATAACTTTGAGCAAGTCACTTGATCAATCTGAGTCTCAATTTCTTCACTGGTTACTCAACTAAACAATTGGTTTGTTGTTTTGTCTCATTTTGTTTCGTTTTGTTTTGTTTTGGCCGTGAAAGCACAGAGTGCTAACCACTGGACGGCCAGGAAATTCCCAACAATTGATTATTTTAATTAGTTAAAAGGTTATTTAACAAGAGCAAAGTTCCTAAACTTTGGCCCTATTGACATTTGGGGCCAAATAATTCTGTTTTCAGGGGCTGTCACGGGCACTGCAAGATGTTTAGGAACATCCCCGGCTTCTACCCACTAGCTGCCAGTAGCATACCCCCAGTTGTGATAATCCAGAGTCTCCAGACCACATGTTCTCTGGGGGACAAAATCGCCCCCAGTAAAGAACCACTGAACTAGATAATAAACTTTTCCATATATTCATAGTATTCTGCAGTTCTGAAAACTTTTATGCACATTAACTTATTTGATCTTAACAACAACTCTAAGAGGTGGGCAACAATCGCCCTAAGAAGTGGGCAGACCAGCGATTACCATTTCAAAGATGATGAATCTGAAGCTCAGAGATCATCATGCCAGAAAATGGTCAGGCTGGACAAAAACCCTCATCTTCTGACTTCTATTTCTGCTTTCTCTTAGTACTCTGGCCATATCCTAGCACCACTGGCTGTAGAACTTGGACAAGATCCTTAACCTCTTTAAGCCTCCATTTCTCTATCTATAAAATGAGGATAATAATTATATCTACCTTGTACTATTATGATGAGGACTAAGAGATAATACGCACGAAGGACTTAGCATAGTGCCGGACCCATAGTAGATGCTCAATAATGCTGACCATTATCACAGAGGGACAACTAGACATCATGTGCTTTTTATCAGATGTCAAAATGGCATTGTGGTTATGTTTTAAGAGAATATCTCATTATATTTTAAAAACTTACTGAAATATGTATGGATGAAATGATACAGCGCCTTGAATTTGTTTAAAATGAATCCTGAGAGGTGGAGGAGGTTCTGGGGAAGGTATGACTGAAACGAGGTATGACTGAAACGAGGTTGGCCCTGAACTGCCAATTACTGAAGTTGGGCGATGGGTACATGGAAGTACATAACACTATTATCTCTACTTTGTTCACTATTTAAATTTTCCAAATGAAAAATTTTAAAACAATAAAAAATTTAAAGTTGACTATTATCTTTATTACAACAAATCCCCAGGTCTAAGTCTGACATGTAACTAAAAGGTATTAAAACTGTCAAAACCTCTATAAAATAAATATTCCTATGATATGAAGGAAATTACATTGCTTGCTCTTTAAAAATTCAATTATAATATAAAAACTAATTTTATATCCATGCTACTCCATGTTTATTATCTTATACTCTTTACTATTGGTAAGGCTTCTTCCAGAGTTAGAAAACTTTCATTACAGGAGGGTGGCTGCAAAAGAAATTTCCCCATAGTTTACAATTGCAAATAGTACAATAATCAAGAGACTAAGCTCCAGAATGGGACCAAATGAATTAAAATTCTACTTCTTAGTAGGTCTGATCTCACCCCCTCTATTCTATACAGGAACATCACTTTTCTCTATTAATTTTCCCTTTCTACGGGACAATTTCCATAAGCATACAACCACTATATAATTTCTCCTGTCCTTCAAAAAAAACCAAAAACCAAAACCAAACAAACAAAAAAACCCTCTTTTAACCTTCATCTATTACCCCATTCCTCTGCTCTCCTTTATAGAATTCCTCAAAAGAGTTGTCCATACTCATTATCTCTCTTCCCATTCATTCTTGAACACTCTTCAATCAGGACCTACGAGGCTTTATATGACCTACATCCACCCACCAATCAACCACCACCACCACTACCCCACACACACACACACACATCATCATCATCATCACCTCCCCCTGGATGACAGTCCTTTGCACATACAACCGTCCTTGTTTTTCACGCCACTCACACTGTTGGCTCTGCCCGGAAATCTTTTCCTCCGTATAGCTGCATGGCTTGCTCCCTTACCTTCTGCCACAATGCCACCTCAGCAAAGCCCTTCTTGATCCCCCCCTTCCTGATCTATTTTTTTTGTTTATAGCACCTACCGGCACCTGACATATTTTACCACATACTTTAGAATGTAGCGCACACACACGTAAACACCATGAATGCAGAAATGTTTGTCTCCTTTACAGAGGCGCTCAAAAATTTTTTGTTGAAATAAGAAATCAATGTCACATACTCCTCTTTCTCCAAATCAGTTTTTAGAAACTTTGGTGAAATAACAACACGTGACATGAAGTCGTCTACAAAGTTAAAGATATCAGGGCCTCGCTCATCAGCTAGCAAGAAAAGGCACATCCTCACAACAGCCAAGCCTTAAATGTGGGAGGCAAGGCCTCCCCTTTCTTTAGAAAAGGATTTTTTCCTTTCAGGACAGTGGCTACCACGTGGGGCCCCCAGACTCTGGCGAAAGCAGGTAACCAGCCGGGTTCCAAGGCCTGGCCTAGCGGACCCTCTTCCCGCCAAAACTCACCGCCATGGCGCCGCCCGTCCGACTGTGCAAACCCACGACGGTGACTTCGGTGATTCCCCCTCAAAGGAGTGGTTACAACCTTTCCCCTCCCTCTCTGGGAAGGCAGGCCTACCACGACACTAAAGCACACACTTCGCACCTGATGAGGCAATCACGGGCTCACTAAATAAGTACTTCCGGGGGCATCTCGTAGCCTGCTGGGAATTGTAGTTCCCAGACCCCTAGACCCCACGTCCTTCAGGCATCTATTGACTACATTTCCCAGAGGACAACAGGCTACGGCAGTGTACCCGATAAGCCACTCAGATGGGCACCGGTAGTGACGTCATGAGCATGTTGAACTACAAAGCCCATGATGCAGTTCGGGGTCGCAGACTGTCGCGAGCGCGCCCTGACTGACGTGAGGATAGCCCGCGTTCAACCTTTTCACCGTATGGAGTTGGGTCGGGTGTCTTGTCAGGATGCCGGGATGCAAGGTGTATTCGTCTTCAGTGACTGAGGTGCTAATTATGAGTTGCCGTTGTGCACAGATATTTATCACTGTCGGTGGCATTCAAAAGTCCAGAATTTAGACATTTTATAACCATTTATTAACAATTTCCATTTTTTTAAAGGAGAGGCTGGAAGCCTTCTACCTGGTCCCAGTGCCAAGCTCAGACTGTTTCATCCGTGTCACCAACCAAGACTGAGCTGTCTGAAGTACTAGTCACTAGCCACATTGTGGCTATTTAAATTAATTAAAATTAAGTAAAGTTTAAAATTTATTTCTTCAATCGCACTAGCCACTTTTCATGTGCTGGAAAGTCCATGTGCCTCGTTGTTACCATATCTGGACAGTACAGATACAGAACATTTCCATCATCAAAGAAAGATCTATTGAAAAGTGCTGATCCAAGACTTTTACTTTCTGGTGGTCAGGTTAGTTACTCTCACATGCATTCCTTTATTAATTCAATAAATAATCATTAAGGATCTACAAAGCACTTGGAGGGGTGGAGGTGTGCCCAGCCCAGAAGTGTGTCCTCCTAATGGAATAGAGGGAAAAAAATTTTAATAAAAATTTTAACAAAAAAAATTTTTGAATTATATATGTGTAATATATATTGTATTTACACTTTTCAACAATTAGTTTTGAAATATAAATTTAATGATGGGCTAACACAATGCCTGGCACATGGTATGGGCTCAATAAAAATTTGTTGGATGAAAGGAAGTTAAGAATGAACCTTAGGTTATAGAGAACCTACCAGTGGCTCTCCTGCCTCCGGGCTCTTACACATACAAATACTCCGCATCACTTTCCACACTCTCTACCTTTAGCTACTAACCATTTAGACATCACTTCCTGACAGCCCAAGTCTGAGTTGAATGTCTGTTCCTAAATATTCTCTGAAGCACCCCTTCCTGCCCTCCCTTGGGAAAGTTATCTCACTGAATTTTAATTGCCTGTTGATTTATCACTAGAGTTAAGCTCTATGATAGCAGAGGCTGCCTAGCACAGTGTCTGGCACATAGTAGGTGCCTTATAAGTATTTATTGAATGAATGAAAGAATCCTCATCATCCACAGCGCTTATAACTATGGTTAGGCTTTCCTGTTCCAATTTTGCCCTAACCAGTACTATTTGTCATCTTTGACTCATCAGCTTCCAATCCACGTTGGTAATTGAAATTATTCATACAATCAATATTTATTAAATACCCCCTATGAACATGACATAGAGGTAAGGTATAGTAGGGAACAAGACAGACACCGCCCCTGCCCTCATGGAACTTACAGTCTAAAGTGCATGAGCCATTAAAGAAGAAAACAGACAAGTGATTGTGTGATGGCAAATTATGAAAATTATGAAAAACCTACCTCCATGCCTCCAACTGCATTCTTTTTAATTTTCCTATTTAAGTGACAAATATTTTTTTCAAGGGTCACTTGGTTTTCACTCATTCAACAAAAATTTAATTCACTTATACTATATACAAGGCACTATCCTAGATGCTGGAAATACAACTCTTGAACAAGACAAGTGCAGTCACCTCCTTCTAGTGGAAGAGGCAAACACTGAAGCAATGGGAGCGATGGGAGGCCATGGAAGGGTTTTAAGTAAGGAAGGGACATGGTCCCACTTGTGTTTCATAGAGATCTTTCTGAAAAAGGGTTGAAAGGGAGCAAAACTGGAAGCAAAAGGCTGTTGCAGTTGTCCAGGTGAGAGGTGACAGTAGTTTAGACTTTAGTGGTCAGTAAAGGTGGAGAAAGGTAAACAGAGTCAAGAGATATTTAGAAAATAAAGTTATTGCAGCTTAGTAATATGGCTTTTTAATTGGGAATTATCGATTCTTTGCTATGCCATGTGGATTACCCCCTCTGGATAAATGAAATTAGAAAGGTAGCATAGTGGATATTAGCTCAGGCTCTGAATCAGAACAAGTTCATCATTTACTAGCTGAGTGACCTCAGGCAGTTCAATTAACCACTCTGTAAAATAAAGGTAATAATAGTAAGTACCTCATAGAGGATTAAAGAAATAATATGTATTTAGATATAAACCCTGTATATATATGCCCAGCATATAGTAAGCACTTTAAAATGTCAGATATTTTTATTACTATTTTAGGAAAATTGGTCTATAAACACTAATCTGAATCTGATTAAAATAGAAAAAGCTTACCTGCACCACATAATAATCTCTTTCCTAGCCTAACTGAGCTAGTTATCACCATATAATTGTGTGGTATGCCTTCACCAACTATCAGACCATATTGTGCTCATTCTTTAAAATGCCACAACAGAACTCACTTCCACCTTATTTTATTTTGTTTTTCTTCCAAACCCACCCCACCGGTCACTCTACTCAATTCAATTGAATCAGT
Organism: Balaenoptera physalus; assembly: GCF_965194825.1. Lineage (NCBI taxonomy): Eukaryota > Metazoa > Chordata > Mammalia > Artiodactyla > Balaenopteridae > Balaenoptera > Balaenoptera physalus. The sequence continues at coordinate 54,802,239 of NC_138890.1, read as the reverse complement.
ATTTCTAAATTCAGATGCGTAAAGCTATAACTAGCTTTGGCTTGTCTCTGAGTCTCTTTATATTTGTTTTTCATGCATATTTACCTAACCTCCCAACCTTTATATGACACAGTTCAAGGAAGGAATTGGGGGCATTTATTTTCATACTTCTGTTCCACAAACATGGCACTCAATAAATATAGTTGTCACTTCCCTACCCTATTAGACACCTTTTGTTTTTAAATGGTTTTTTCCGCAACATTAGTGTTCTACCTTAACTTTCATGTTTCCTGAATGGTGGACAGTTTTTTTTTTGTTTTTTTTTTATGACCTAGGCAATGAATTTAAAGAGAAGGAGATCTTTCTAGGCTTTATGGACTTCAGCTGATCCCGGGGTTGCTCTATGTGCAGCCTCCGACAGTTACTGGGCAGCAGAGGAAGCGTGTGTGCAGTGGTTGGGCTCACCGGCCTTGGACTCAGATGCCGGGGTCTGACTTGAAGCTCTGTCCTGTGCTAGCTCTGCTCCCTCAACCTTGGGACTCTGGGTCCTCACATGTAAAATGTGTGTGATGATAGTACCTACTTCCTAGGCCTGCTGTGAAAATACAATGAGCTATACCAAGTTAGGTGATTAGCCCAATGTGTGGTTCATGGGCTAAGTGCTCAAGAAAGATTAATCTAAAGAGAAAGAAAGAGAAGTGGTGAATACTGGAAGCCAGTTTGATCAGTGTTGTGGTCTGGTCTGAATGTTTGTGTCCTCACAAAATTCATATGTTGAAATCCTAATGCCCAATGGGATGGCATTAAGATTTGCGAGGAGCTTAGGTCAGGAGGATGAAGCCCTTTTGAATGGGATTAATGTTCTTATATAGGAGAACCCACAAGCTCCCCAACCCCTTGCACTTTGTGAGGATACAAAGAGGAGTGTTTGACCTGCAACGGGGCCCTCACCCGGCCATGCTTGGCGCCCTGATCCTCAGACTTTCAGCCTCCAGAACTGTGAGAAATAAATTTCTGCTGTTTATAAGCCACCCAATCTGTGGTAGTTTGTTATAGCAGCCCGAACAGACTAAGACAGTCATTTAATTAATGGGAATTCTAAATCTGATTGACATGAACTAGGAACAAGTAGCCATATTAATTAGGGAGACTTTTATATTTAGACAAATGTAACCAAATTAGAGAAGTTGCACGTCTTCAGTACCAAATTTTTTTTTTAAATTAATTAATTATTTATTTATTTATTTTTTGACTGTATTGGGTCTTCGTTTCTGTGCGAGGGCTTTCTCTAGTTGCACCAAGCGGGGGCCACTCTTCATCGCGGTGCGCGGGCCTCTCACTATCACGGCCTCTCTTGTTGCGGAGCACAGGCTCCAGACGCGCAGGCTCAGTAATTGTGGCTCACGGGCCCAGCTGCTCCGCGGCATGTGGGATCTTCCCAGACCAGGGCTCGAACCCGTGTCCCCTGCATTGGCAGGCAGATTCTCAACCACTGCACCACCAGGGAAGCCCAGTACCAAATTTTTGAGAAACCCCTGTTGCCTAGATTTCTCCTAAAGTGGTGATACTTGTAATTCTTGGGAATTAGAAATCACCACTAATACCATGCCACTCCAGACTCAGGATCCATATGCTTCAGCCTGCTCTTGTCAACATTGCACAGAGCACTGCCAGCCGCGTCATAGGGTCATATGGGAAATGTGACATTTGAGTTCCTAAATAACCTACCTATCTAAATTGTTACCAGCATTTCCATCACCATTGTGAAGCAGTCCAGGGGCTTCTTAAGAAACAGAAGGAGGGAAGGAGAGGATGGACAGATGGATGGAAAAGAAGAAAAGGAGGAGAAAAAAAGAAATAGGTAAAGACAACCAATCACATATCATTGAGTTTCCAATTTCAGTGGCTATATTTTTAAAATATCTTTTGTGCATTTACAACATTTAGAATTCCTATTTTTACAATAACAATGAAATCAGACTGGTCTAAACTATATAAGAGCACAATCATGGTCCTACTTTTTTTTTTCTTATTCATTGGTCAGGCTCCCATTATCTTTGTAGCCAGAAGTCAGTATCTTCCTCTAGATGCCATTTTATATAAAGTCTGAGAATGTGGGCTCCATTACCAGATTGACTGACTTTGAATCATGAACACCACCCCACCCTGTTCCAAACTTGCTGTGTGACCTTGAACAAATCACTTGATCTGCCTAGGCCTGTAACATGGTGATAATAATAGTAGTTATCTAGCAATATTGTTTTGATGATTATATTAGTTATTCATTTATATTTATTGCACATCTATTATATACCAGGTTTTGTTTTCAGCTCTAAGAATATAATGTGAACAAGTAAGACAAAATCCTTGACCTCATGAAAATTCTAGTTAGGATGGGGTAGAGAAAACCAATACATGAAAAAGTTTCAGACCATGAAAAATGCTTTCATAGGGACTGAGGTCCCTATGAAGATAAAACAGGATTATGTGATAGAGAATAACTAGAGGAGGGAAATGGGGTGTTAATTTAGATGGGATGGTCAGAGAAGGCCTTCCTAAGGAGGTGATATTTGAGCTGACAAGAAAATTCAACCATAAGAAGATGTATGGAAAAGAGTTCCAGGCAAAAGGACCAGCAAGTGCAAAGGTCCTGAGGTGAGAAGGAGTTTGAAATGTTTGAGAAACCTAAGATGCTTTGTCCTCATAACTCTCTTCTCAAGTATCCAGCACCCCTTCCTCACATTCAGCTGATGATTGCTTCTTAATTCACTGAAAACATAGCAGTCTGTAAATAACTTCCATGAGTTCCTTTTTCTACATCCATCATACCTCCATCCCTTAACATGTGCTCTATTTTCATTTATCATGAATAATCAGGGCTCCTATTAAGACCTACATTCCATCTGTGCACTAAATCCCATTGTCTTTTCCTACTAAGAGATTTTACCTTCCACATCATCAAATTTCATTTCTCTACTAGATCATACCAATCTACATTCATACATATCTTCTAACCTAATGCAAGCAAGCAGACAAACAAGCAAAACAAAAACAGAATGAAATGCAAACAAATCCTCCCTATCCCACCACACCTTTTGGTACCTTCATTGTTCTACTCCCCTTTACAGTAAAACTCTTCAAGAGAACTGTCATACTATCTCTGATTCCTCTCTTCTCTTTCTCTCCTGAACTCTTCCCAATCATGTGTTCACCTCCTCCATTTCATGGAATTGTCCAGGTCATCAATGAACTTCATGCTGCCAAATCCAGTGGTCAATTCCATGTCCTCATCTTACTTGATGCAAGAACTACATTTGACACAGTTGAAAACTCCATCTTTCCTAAGGCACATTTCTTCTTTCTCTGTTCTCCTCCTGCCTCATTGGCCAAGTCTTCTCAGTTTACTCTACTGGATATTACTACCTTTCCTTCTAAATAGGAGAATGCCCTAATGGCCTTTCTATCTAGATATACTCACTTCCTAGGTGATCTTATTTAGGCCCATGGTTTCAACACACTTTACATGCTGATGAATCCCCAGTTTTTAACACAAGGCCCAATCTCTCTCTCTCATGAACTCCAGACTCTCAGATCCACCTGTCTACTTGGCATTCTACTTGGAGTTTTATATTAATTATCTATCATGCCTAAGAAATTACCCAGAACTTAGTGGCTTAAAACAATAATAGCCATTAATTATCACTCACAGTTTCTGTGGGTCAGGAGTTTGGAAGCAGCTTGACTGGGTAGTTCTGGCTTGGGGCTTCCATGAAATTGCAGTGAAATGCTGGCCCAGGCTGCAGTCATCTGAAGGTTTTACTCAGGCTGGAAGATCTGCTTCAAACATGGCTCACTCACAAGGCTAGAAAGTTAGTCCTGGCCGTTGGTAAGACGCCTCAGTTCCTCTCAATGTGGGACTCTGCAAAGGGTTGACTGAGTGCCTTTGGACATGATGACTGGCTTTCCCCAGAACAAGAGGTCCAAAATAGGAGCTATAATGCTTTTTATCCTAGTCTTGGAAGTCAATGACTGTCATTTCTAGTGTATTCTGTTGATCATACAGACAAGCCCTGATCCAATGTGGGAGCAAAGTATACCTGGGTGTGAAAACTACAAGGTAAGGATCATTGGGGGCCATCTTGGAGGCTGGCTACCACTGTGTCCAATGTCTAAGACAATGTCTAATGTCTAATTCATGTCCCAAACTGAATTCATGATCTACCAGCCATTCTCTAAATCTGCTCCTCCCTCATTTTCCCCATCTCAGGCCAAACACTTTGGTGTCATCTTTGATTCCTTTTTGTGTTTCATACCAACAATTAATCTGTCAGTAAAACTCATTGACTCTACTTTTAAAATATATCCAGAATCCAGCTTCTTCTTACTATCTCTTTCAGTGCTGGTCTAGTCCAAACTACCATCATTTCTTGCTTGGATTATTGCTTCCTAACTGGTTTCCCTACCTCCACTTTTGTCCCCTCTCGTCTGATAACCATGAGGCAGCCATAGTTATCGTGTTTAAAAATCAAAAACTAAATCAGACAATTTTATTCCTCTGCTTCAAACCTTCAGTGTCTTCCAGTTTCACTCAGAATAAAAATTCAAAGTCCTTATCATGGCCAACAAAGTCCCCCATGATCTGGCTTCTAACTACTTCTCTAACCTCTTCTACCATCACTTTCTTCCTGGCTCACTCTGCTCCAGCCCTATTGCTTTCCTCCTTTCCTCAAACTTGCCAAATTAGTTCCTGCCTCAGGGTCTTTGCACATCCCTGAAAAGCTCTTCTTCCTGATATCCACATGACCAACACCCTCCAGACCACTGCTCAGTCAATCCCCATCACTCTCTCTCCCATCACGTTGCCTTATTTTTCTTCATAGAATGTATCCCCCCCGACATATGATATAGTTGTTTATTTGTCATCACTCTCCTCCTGCTAAAATAGATCTCCAAGAGAATGCCTATTTTATTCGCTGCTGTATCCCCAGGGCCTATAAGAGCGCTTTGCCTATGATAGGTTTGCAATCAATATTTCTTGAAAGAAAGAAAGGCTGAATGCAGGAATTGAAAGAGGCTAATCCATGCAGAGTGCCTGGCACACAAGGAGTGTGAGTTATTATTATTTGATGTGTCCAAATCCCAAGGGGCTTATTCCATCCAAGGAAGAGAGGGCAGTTGTCTTCTAATATCACAGGGATAACCAGAGGGAACTGGTGTCTGGTCGGTCTACGGTTGCTATTTCCTGCTTTAAAAAATAGAAGTCCCTACTGCAGTGGAGCTTTGCACATTTCTCCTGGATGCTTTTCTAAACTGTAAGGATGGCAGACTGAGGTCCCTATGAAGATCTCCGAGAATGGGGCATGGACTATTTCTGGTACACACACATCCAGAGATGCCACTTTCAACCTTTTCTCCCTGTTGACACTGCTCTCTATGTGTGAAGCAACTTTCTTTTAAATTGAGATAATTGTAGAATCATAAGCAGTTGTAAGAAATAATGCAGACAGAACTTTTGCACACTTAATTTCCCCCAATGGCAACATTTGCAAAACTCTAGTTTTATGATTTTGCAAATCATAATCAGAATATTGACACTGACATGTTTTATGTGTATTCATTTGTGCATGTCTCTGTGTGTGTGCATAATTCTATACAATGTTATCCTCTCTGTAGTTCCCATACGCACCCCCACATTCAAGATACAGAACAGTTCCAATTCAACAAGGATCCCTCATGCTGCCATTTAAAAAACACGCCCTCTTTCCCTCCACACCCCCATCTCTGTCTTCTGCTCCTAAAATTATGTCATTTTCAAAGTATTATATAAATGGAGCCATACTGTATGTAACCTTTGGGGATTGGCTTTTTTCCTCACTCAGCAAATTCATCCAAATTGTTTCATGTATCAATAGTTCCTTCCTCGTTGGAGGGAAGCATGGGATCGCATTCCATGGTATGCTGTGTCACACAGTTTAACCATTCATCTGTTTAAGGTCATCTGAGCTGATTCTTGTTTTGGGCTATTATAAATAAAGCTACTCTAAACATTTGTGTACAGGTTTTTGTGTGCGAACATATGCTTCCATTTCTCTGGGATAAATGCCCAGGAGTGTAATTGTTGGGTCATATGGTAGTTGCATGTTTAGTTTTTAGAGAAAATACCGAAGTGTTTTTCAGAGTAGCTACCATTTTACATTACACCAGTGAAGTGTGAGTCATCCAGTTTCTCTGCCTCCTTATCAGCATTCAGCACTGTCAGTTTTTTTGGGTTTGTTTTCTTATGTTAGCCATTCTTTTTTTTTTTTTGGCTGTGTTGGGTCTTTGTTGCTGCGCGGGGGCTTTCTCTAGTTGTGGCGAGCGGGGGCTACTCTTCGTTGCGGTGAGCGGGCTTCTCATTGCAGTGGCTTCTCTTGTTGCGGAGCACGGGCTCTAGGTGCGCGGGCTTCAGTAGTTGTGGCATGCAGGCTCAGTAGTTGCGGTGCGCAGGCTCCAGGGCACGCAGGCTCAGCAGTGTGGCTTGCGGGCTCTAGAGCACAGGCTCAGTAGTTGTGGCGCATGGGCTTAGTTGCTCCGTGGCATGTGGGATCTTCCTGGACCAGGGCTCGAACCCGTGTCCGCTGCCTTGGCAGGCGGATTCTTAACCACTGCACCACCAGGGAAGTCCTAACTATTCTTATAGGTATTTAGTGTGAAGCAACTTTTTAAAAAATCCCTTTTAATGTAGTTCTCCTAGGAAAACAAACTGACATTTCCATAACGAAGAGAGACTCTTCCAATTGACTGACAAACTATTTGGCTGTCAACTCACCTTGACTTTGCATAACTAAGATTCAAGTGACTTTTACTGAAGTGACTTTTCTCTGAGCCAGGGCTGCTCCAGGTGACCCAAACTCAGGAGAGACTGATATTTTGATGCGTGTGTTGTTCAATTAGCTGATTATTTACAAATGTACAGACATGAGAGGGTCTGTTTGTAAGCATGAGCTTCCTACTTTGAAATTCCACCAAAGCTTAATTTAACTGCATGTACAGGAAGCAAATTGTGATTGTAAGGTTCACAGAGAAAATTCAAAAATGACCCTCAACTTCTCTTATTGTACATCTGGGACATTCTTAGCTGCAGGTTGGAGAATAAGGACCAAAAAACCCCCCATAATCCCTCCAAAAAAGTGGGCACAATACACTCTGATTTTGGAAAGCCTGTCTAATCCTGTCAACACTTGTGTGAAATCACACCATTGACAGTTCTTTCTGGTGGAGGCACACTTACCCTCAAGCCAAGAAAGTGAACTTGGTTTGAATAAGGATGGTTTAGATGTGTTTTCTTCTTGTAGTGTTACTCTCTCTTTTCAATGCCCCGTGTTAATAATCTCTTTTGTCTTTGATAAACTGGCATCTCTTTTTTTCTCCTCCTGTGAAAATAAACTGAGAGAAAAGTCAGTATTTGTCAAGTATCCATTTTAACATCCACCTTAATTAACTAAGGAAAGAACATTTATTTAAAATCAGTTTTACTCTGTATTATCCAAGAGCAGTGCCTAATAGATGATAATGGGCTCAATACATATTTGTTGAATGAAATTTGAATGAACCACATAGTTCATATGTCAGTGTTTGCAAGTGAGGTGATTAAGTGAAGGTTACAGGTGTGGGCTTTGGACTCACTCATGGTCAAGGCTGGGTTTTTTCACTCATTAGCTTCATGACTTTCTGGGATGCAGTTTTCCTGTCTATGAATATTGTTTACTATACAGGGGTACTGTGAGCATGAGAGGCAGAAATACACTGAAATATTTAGCATAGGGCCAGTACAGGGTATGTACTCAACTTTGGGTTTGATTATCATTTCCAATGCACAACTATTAGACCACCAGAACCTGAGCTCCCGAAAGGCAGTGAATGGATATAACTTTTCAAACTTTTGTCTCTGCCCCAGTGTAGAACACAGAATCTGGTACCTGGTAACCAGCACTAAGTATAGGTGTGTTGAACTAGTACATATGTGTATGCATTGCCTTCAGGGTAGCCCAATAACTGAATGACTGAAACCAGTGCCACGTTCATTCATGGACTTCAGATGAGTCAGTTCTGTGCATACAACAAATAAAGTATATGGAAAATTCTGGGCCATGGCTACTGACCAAATCTGAACCAACTATTTAGCAAATGGAGTGAGTCGGGCATGGGAGTGGGATTGCCTGTATTGTATCCCATTTCCACTTCTGGAAAAGCAACTCTTCTATAGATGCCACTTTCTCAAGACACAGTTTGGAGTGCAACATCTACATTCAAAATACTAGTTTATATCCATCTATCTATTCTATTCTATTCTATTCTATTCTATTCTATTCTATTCAGTTTATAAAAGTAGTAACATCACATTTGAAAAATAGGGGGAAAGGAATAAATTATCCAGGGTCTCCAAACCCAAATATTGCTACTGTAATCATGTCTGTTCTACTCTCTGTGTTTGGTTAAATGATGCCCTTGGTCTCTAGGAAGCTGGTATCTCAGCACCCTCACCTCTGAAGTAAGGCTTGAAAAATCTGTTCTATAAATACATTTGAAAAGTACTTTGAAATTCTTGCAGAGGAGTGATTTACTGTGATAAAGGCAATTCCTATTCCATATCAATCATGCTATCAAGTTCTTGCCTAGCCCTAGGCCTAATGAAATCACTTTTACATTTCTCTTTTTAAAATTTCTGTCATTTTGGAGTAACACTTCATCTCTGTAGTGGAAAGAAGTAAAGGGAAAATGTGGATAAGCATAAAGCCAGAAGGGGAGGTGAGAGTGAAGAAGAGGCAACAGTTGAATGTGGGAATGCTCTGGGCTTGCTATTAGAAGCTGTGGATGTTACTTCTGCTCCATTGACAGACGTGCAATTCTGCGTCAATCACTCAGTCTCTCTGGGCTTTTTTTCTCATACGCAAAGTTGGGGAAGAGGTGTCAGTGAAGGAGTTTCACTAGATGATTTTTTTTTTTTTCACTAGATGATTTTTAAGTGCACTTCGCTTTTATCACTCTACAGTGAGGGGTCCACAAACTGCGGCCTGCAAGCCAAACCATATTGGCATCTGTTTCTGGACACCTGCGAGGCAACAATAACTTTTACACTTTTAAATAGTTGAAAAAAAAAAAATCAAGGGAACAATATATTGTGAAAATTCTCTACAGTTGAAATTTTCATATGAGTTTTATTGGAACACTGCCACAATCGTTTGTTTACATATTACCTATGGCCTATTTCATGCCAAGAGGGCAGAGTTGAGTAGTTGCCAGAGACCTCATGGCCCACAAAACCAAAAATATTTGCTGTCTAGCCCTTTACAGAAAAAGTTTGCCTACACCTGCTCCATATATATATAGCATGCCTGCTTATTTTGGGTTGACCCGTCTCTTTTATACAAGGTGTGTGCTCATCAGGTATTTTTCATAGTGTTATGATTATAATGCATTATCCCATATACTGTTCAGCTTTCTAAGAGGAGGGACTCTGTTTTGCTCACCATTGGAATCCTAGCGCCTTACACAGTGCTGGTATATAGCAGGTGCTCAGTATTTCTTGTTAAATAAACATTCTAACACCAGTGCCAAGCCAGTCATTTCAAAACTCCAGAAAGGATTTTTCATCTAGTACAGACTAAACTATTTCAGTGAGTTCAATTTTTTTAAAGTTATTTTTAAAAACTTTTTTTTCTGACCAAAATCCTCCCTGCACTAAACTCCCACCGAATTTTAGATTGGCAATGAAGAGAGAATTTTTGTAAAAATTGGAATCCTTTTTCTTCCTAAATAAAAAATATATTTAAAATACTGGTAAAATTGAAATGGCCTCAGCTTTTTACAACCGTTGCGCCACGTTTTAAAAATGACGATTATTGGAGTCCAAGGCATGGTTGCCATAGCATTTTGCATAATTTAAGCACAGCAGCAAAGGATACCGGTATGTGTGCCGAGCAAAATGAGTGTGCGAGGAAAAAAAGTAAAATTTTGCGTTCTGTGCGATATGTCGAACGTGAACGTATTGCACGTTGTGTTGCAGATTTACTACAGCTGAGTCATTTCGGGACACGAGTGTGTGCTTCCAGGAAAAAACGAGAGGAAGGAGCCAGGCTGAGGGTCTCGCCGGGTTCCCCCACGCACTTCCAGCAGCAGACAGCGGTATTCCGCGGCGGTCGGCGGTGTGGTCAAAAAAAAAAAAAAAAAGGCGCCGCGGCCCCTTTAAGAGCCACAGCACCTTCTCCAAGATACCATCTTGCACCAGGAGTTCACTTAAGCTCTCTACCAAACTTGCTAAATCCCTCCTCCTTCACTGGGTACGACCGGCGGGCGGGGCGAACGAGCCTTTTCATTGGCTTTGCGCGCACGGCCCCTCTGTCTCCTATTGGTTTCTGCGCCCGCCATTTGAGGCTGTCTCCCGCCCTTCTGTGCCGTCAGGCTAAGTTGAGTGAGGGCTCTTGGGTTAGTTCCTGTTAGGCCCCGGCCGGGGGAGTAGGTTGAAGTCTCCTAAGATGCCCGGTGGGCTGGAGCACTGAGAGCTGTGAAGAAGGCGTGAGGAGGCGGCGAGGAGTGACCCGCGGCAGGCCCGAACAGGAGCGGCGGCCGAGCTCGCCTTCCCTGCACCATGCTAATAGAGGATGTGGATGCCCTCAAGTCCTGGCTGGCCAAGTTATTGGAGCCGATGTGAGTGAGGCAGGCTGGGCCGGGGCTGGCGAACGTGGGCGTTGGGGGCCCGCGGGGGTGTGGGGGGAGGGGAAACGGCGTGGGGGAGGGCGGAGCGGAGGGGCCGCGGTCGGGAGGTCCCGGCGATGTCTTCTCTGTAGTACTATCACCATTGTGAGGGTGGGGGGGAGGGAGAGCAAGGGGCGTAGAGGCGGTGTGGCTGGGGGGCCGGGTGGGGGGGAGGAGGGCGGGGAGGACTACGAGGGTTTTTTAAATGTAAATATTGGGGTGCTCAAAGGGGCAGAAGGAAGTGAGGGAATTTAAAACATTGCTCTTTGATAACTGAGGGAGAAAGCGGGGCTGTCGAGGGATTTTAAAATTTGAATATCGGGATCTTCAAGGGAGTATCAGAATACCAAGGGCTTTACAAATAATATTATTCCGGGACTAAAAGATCTAGAAGCAGAGTATTGAGGACCTTTTGAAAACATGAGAGGAGAAAAGGAGAGTAGGGACATTGAGAGATGTATAGCGATTACTGAGCTCTAAAGGTTCAAGAATATTGAATTAAAATAGGGTAGTTGAAAGGGATTTGTCGGCATCGAAGTGTTTTAGGAATTATTGGGAACCTAATAAGCCTATTGAGGGATGTTATTATTGAGGAGTTGATAGTGCCAGGAGAGCTGATGATTTTTAAATACCATTAGGGGTTGGGAAAATTGAGATTTTTGTAAGTTTGGGGGTTGAAAGGACTACCCTGGTATCTAATATTATTGGAGGACGGGCTGGGAGGGGTATACCGGCAGCTTCTAGGGATTTTTGGATACAGGTATTGGAGTGATAAAAGGGGTAGTAGGAGGAATGAGTTTTGTAAGTCCTGAGAGGGCAACTGAAGATGTTGGGGTGTAGGATTATCGGTGCAGGGCTTGTTTTTTAAAAAATATTTTGGGTAGTAATGTGGAAATATTGCTGGGGCCCTTGAAAGGAATAGCGGCGGTATCAACCTTTGGTTGGTTTTGTAAGCATTTTCAAGGGGCAAGGTTGTGAAGTTCTTATTTGGGACACTGGGGCACAGGTAGTCTCCGAAACACATCTCCATGAGCAAAGAGGGAAAGCTGGAGGGAGGGTTGGAGAGAGGTGCTATCTAACCCTCTCGGGAAGGAAGGCATGGGAAGGAATCATTTGCTGCCCCCTTGTCATTTCTCCTTCTTACTTATCCTCCTAGTGGAGGGGAGGGCTTTCTGGCTGAAAGAAAAGGGGTAGACGAAGAGAAGGGCAGGCTTTGATTCGTTAGATCAGATCACTTTAGTGGAAAAATTGAGTTTTTGCAGAGACGGAAAGAAGGGGTAGTTGGGGAGGTGTGGAGGTATGGTGAAGTTGGGGCTGTTGGGAGACAGCTACTTCCCTGTTTGTCTATTTCCTTGTCCTCCTGAGAAACCCTGTTAACTAACTTTTGTTGTTTTGCCGTTTTGGTTTCTTGGGTTGGGATGGTAACACCTAGGAAGCCTCATCTGTAGTCCAGTGTGTCAGCCTTGTGAAGGAAGTAGGATGGGAAAGGGAGACAGCATTAGGAGCATTTTGATGTCTGAAATGATATTTATTTGCTTTCTGAGGACGAGGGGTGTGTGAGTAGAGCACAGGTATGAATAAATGTACACTAAGGGCCTCTGAGTTTTACATTAGTGATGGTTTGATTAAAGTGAAAGGGACTTCTGGACACCCTTGAAAGTTTTATAGAAGAATATGGGCCTCTTGAGTGTTCATCATACTTTCCCTACACACAGTAACAAGCTTGGAGCACAAAGATGGAAATGAAGGTGGGAAATCATGAAGTAGATTTAATGAAATTGACCATATATGGAAGAGGCTAGAAATAGAAAAAGGTGTATTAGAATATTCTTTACCTTTGTGTTTTTAGTTTTTTGGTAGAGATCCTTTTGAAAGTATTAAATGTGTACTTTATGTTTTGGGTAGAAGGTGACAAGTTTTAACATTATAGTTAATTGCTATTTTTTTTTAAAGTTCCCTGAAATGTTTTGGTCTGGGTAGTGTTTTTTGGTTTCTTTCTTAATGTCAGAATTTAGTTTGGGTGGGAACTTAAACCTCCTAAGGGTGTTTTCACTAGGTTTTTTTTTTTGACTGTTTACACTGATTTTTTTCATAGATATTCTGTAATTTTCATGGGTAAAAATTATCTTTCGAAATGATTATTTCTGTTTAGTTTCCCCGTTTGTTTTGAGTTATATGTTCAACTTAAAGCTCACATCATGCATCTTTTAAGAAAAATTTTGTTACTTTTTTAGGGTTAAAAAAGATCTAAAGTCACTGCTTAGACTTTAATAATAAAAATGATTTTCCTAGAACTACAAAATTAAAATACTTATTAACTCATATAAGTAATGATTTTGGATGAAGGTGTTAATAAGAAATAGTAAATGCAAATGCCGAGGTCACGTATATTTTCATTCTTAGGATGTTGTCATGGGAGATTATTTTTTGTTTAGACATCCTAAAATGTAATAAATGATATGCTGAAGTGGGTTGTATTTGTAAATTTACTTTTTGCATATTCCAGATTCAAGAAAATTTTCATAGGAGATTGGCATGTTGCTACAACATAGCATTTCAGAGCAGTTGTTAGGCTTTCATATAATGTAGTTGCAGTGGGTATGTTGGAATCATACTGTAGCTGTGTACATCATTTCCTATTGCACTTTCTTATTTAGCTTAATTTGAAGTTAACTCAATTTAGGGAGTTCCCTGGCGGTCCAGTGGTTAGGATTCTGAGCTTTCACTGCCGTGGACCCGGCTTCAATCCCTGGTCTGGGAACTAAGATCCTGCAAGCCACACGGGTGGCCAAAAAAGAAAAAAAAAGTTAACTAAATTTATAAAAGTTTTTGATTTTTAGGGATTTTTAAGCATGGTCCACCTCGTCATAGTGAAACGAAGGCACGTAACAGGATATTACTAAGCCAGTCCAGTTTGTATGTGATTATTCCCTGTAGACAAATAAGAAATCTCATGCTGTTAGAGCTTATCTGTTTCCTTCCACTCCTTTTGTAGGTGTGGGACATATCTATTACTTTACTAGAGGAAAATGAGAAGGAGGGAGGCTAGAAGAAATGACTCCTTAACTGGCTGTGAGAAACCCAGTACCATTTTTGTTGGCAGTGCAGTAAACGGGAGAGAAACCATCTTAGTCAAGGAGTTTGTCTCTTCCTACCACTGCATGAACAGACTGAACTTACACATCTTCTTTGGGGTCCTCATCTTTCTTCACTTTCAAAACCTCCTAGGTATCCTAGTTATAGAGACTGTGTAGGGATTATGCTTAAGTAGGATATGTTGTGGTTTCTTTTTATTAGAAATAACTGCTCATTTTAAGTATTTGGACTCCTTAAAGGTAAGGGTCTAAGTAAACCTCGGGGATAAATCAATCACTAGAGAAATTTCTACAAGTTTAGAAAATGTTCAGGCAAGCATTTTTCAACAACAAACATGCATTTCTACCAAAAATGCTGTCTTTAATGAGGAATGTTTTAAGTTATTTGTATTACATATATTAAATACATACAAATACATCTAATTTACTGCTGCTTGTTAGGCTTATTGTAAAAATTTGTCTTGTGATGGTCATTTTGTAATGTATAGAAATATTGAATCACTATGTTGTGCACCAGGAACTAACGTAAGTGTTGTAGGTCAATTTTACTTCAAAAACAAACAAACTCATACAAAAAGAGATCAGATTTGTGGTTACCAGAGGTTGGGGGTGGCGGGAGGGGAATTGAAGATAGTCAAAAGGCACAAACTTCCAGGTATAAGATGCAGAAGTACTAGGGAAGTGAAACATAACTAATATAATTAATACTGCTGCGTTACATATGAAAGTTGAGAGTAAATCCTGACTTCTCATCACAAGGAAAAAATGTGTATTTTTTCTTTTATTTTGTGTCTGTATGAGATGATGGATGTTCACTAAATTTATTGTGGTACTCATTTCATGTATGTAAATCAAATCATTAATGCTGTACACTTCAGATGTATATAGTTCTGTATGTCAATTGTATCTTAATAAAACTGGAAGAAAAAAAGCTATGAATAACAAAAATTTGTCCTATTAATATGTTTTAAAAAGAGTGATGGGGTTTGTAATACTTTTTGGACAGTTGTATCCATCTATTTATCTATCATCTATCTATTTTAGTAGAGCATCATTATGTGACTTAGGGCATTTAGCTTCTAGTTCTATATGTGATTCACTGTTTGACTTTGGAGAGATTGTCTAACCTTCCTGTATTAAACAGAGTTAATTACTTTAGCCTTTTACCTACCTCACAAATATGATATGAGTATTATGATGCAGACTATAAAAAGTGCTTTGTGTACCTCAGAATCATTAAATATAAATGAAATTTTATGGTTTTTGGAATGTGAAAATATGTTGAACTCTTTTTGCAAAAATTTTACTTACTAATGTTAAGCGCTGCTGCCTCTTACAAAGTAATCAATCTAGTGCATGACAGGGTTAGATTCTCCTTACAGGCCCTATAGGTAGGGACAAGAATTCCTAGTGAAAGGACTTGGTGTGCAGTTTCTGTGAGTTCAGGTCTTTGTACCTGACTGTGTTTCATTTGACTGTGTTTCATTTCTGAGTGTGATGGAAAAGGCAGCAATAAGGTTCATTGAGGTCATTTTATGACTCGGTGGTCAGCGGGTGTATACTTGGGTTGAACTCTAAAGTTTACATTCTGCTTATAGGTTTGCAGTCCTTATCAAGTTAACTCTGACTAGTAATCTCTGCAGTTGCTCAAATGGGAAGAAAAATCACCATGTAGCAGCTGTTAGATCACATCTCCCTGATAAATAAACTACAAGGGTAAAATGAGTATTTTGTAAATATGTTCTTAAGATCAAAAAGTAGTGATAATTTTCTGAAATGTATGTAGTGGCTTTATAGAATTGGTGTGCCTGTAAAGTCCCGTGGGACTTGTTTAAGGAGACCGTTCACTATTTCATAGAAAGAGACTTATTTTGACCGGAAGACTTCTTGGCAAGTTATAGTATACTAAGTTAGGAAGGTATTTGTTCTTATGTCCTTTGGTCCGCCTCCTAAATATTTCTGACCTCATTCTCCCTGGCCCAATTGTTGTAGGCTAGAAGCCATATATTGCTTTTATAGCCTTATGTTTCCTACCACTGTCTTGTCTCATCCTCTCACAGTGTTGTTACTTCATTATTAATCTCTTTTTTTAAACCGTTTGATATTTTGTACTATAATTATTTGTTTTCATTTCCATCTCTTAGCCTTGTGACTGCAGGGCAAGGTCTGTCTTGCTCAAAGTAATTCCATTACCCAGCAAGATGCTTGGCATTTTGTTAAGACTCAGTAAATGTTTAAATGAATCAATGTCCTCATATGTATATTTAGGTTGGTCACAATTAGAAAAGTAAGATTTTGTTTTAGTAGTCTAATTTTCTGGGTGTGCTTAGCTGGGGGCTACTGCACTAGGAGCCATAGTCCAAGTATCACAATGAGATACAACTGAGGGTCATATATTTTCCCCTCCAGATAAATCTAGGGATATTTTCTTCTACATCATATTCATTTATGAAAGCCCCTAATTAATGAAGGGGAATATGAAAGCTTTCATTTGAAAAGAAGTAGAAGTACCAATATTTGTGTTTCTTAATATGAGTTAACAGGTTCTTAGAAATTAATAGTTATTTATTCACTTATACTCTGATAAAATCAACTCAGATTTTACTTATTTTTCCAGTACTTTCTTATCAAAGGAATATTCTGAACATCGATCTCAGTGTCAGACTTCCTGTTTTTTTACTTTTTTATAAGTAGAAATAAAAGCATTATTGCATTACAGAAAATGTAGAAGGGACAGAAGAGGATAAAATTATTTGTATATACTTATTTCTAGTTTCTCTTCTGTGTATGAACTTTCATGTAGCTGTAATTAGACTCAAATGTAAAATTTAAAAAAAATTTTTTTTATTTTTGGCTGCATCGGGTCTTTGCTGTGGCACGTGGGCTCTTCGTTGCGGCGTGCGGGCTTGTCTCTAGTTGTGGTGCGTGGGCTCCAGGGCACATGGGCTCTCTAGTTGAGATGCACGAGCTCAGTAGTTGTGGTACGCGGGCTTAGTTGCCCTGCAGCATGTGGGATCTTAGTTCTCTGACCAGGGATTGAACTCGCATCCCCTGCATTGGGAGGCGGATTCTTTACCACTGGACCACCAGGGAAGTCCCTCAAATGTAAAATTTTTTATGTTGATTTCTCCAGTTGATGTTAGCATTTTAATATTTGTGTATTGTTTCTATAATAATCACTTTGGATGCCTAATGTTTCATAAACATTCAACAATAAGAGTGGTTACTTTGACTTTCCTTTTTCTGTTAAAAATAATGCTGTTTTTATATAATACATGTATATGTATTTAGTGTCTCTTAGGTACCCATAATATTTTCTACGTTTGGCTTTATTTCCTGAGGTTTGTTTCCCATAAGTACAACTACTAGTCAAAGAGTATGGACATTTTTTTTTAATTAATTAATTTATTTCTTTATTTTTGGCTGCGTTGGGTCTTCGTTGCTGCGCGCGGGCTTTCTCTGGTTGCAGCGAGCGGGCACTTCTCTTGTTGTGGAGCACAGGCTCTAGGCATGCAGGCTTCAGTAGTTGTGGCACGCGGGCTTAGTTGCTCTGCGGCATGTGGCATCTTCCCAGACCAGAGCTCGAACCCGTGTCCCCTGCATTGGCAGGTGGATTCTTAACCACTGCACCACCAGGGAAGTCCTGAGTATGAACTTTTTTTTTTTTTTAATTAATTAATTAATTAATTTTTGGCTGTGTTGGGTCTTCGTTTCTGTGCGAGGGCTTTCTCTAGTTGTGGCAAGCGGGGGCCACTCTTCATCGCGGTGCGCGGGCCTCTCACTATCGCGGCCTCTCTTGTTGCGGAGCACAGGCTCAGTAATTGTGGCTCACGGGCCCAGTTGCTCTGCAGCATGTGGGATCTTCCCAGACCAGGGCTCGAACCCGCGCCCCCTGCATTGGCAGGCAGATTCTTAACCACTGCGCCACCAGGGAAGCCCCGTGAGTATGAACATTTTTAATGGCTGTTGATGCACATTAGGATCAGGAGGTTTTTTTCCTGTGGCCCAGTAGCATAGTCATTAGTTGTCTCACCTCTGAAACAAAAATCACACTGAGGTAGAACTTAAAACAGCCCACATTCAGAAACATGTAGGTTTTTCTGAAAATGGATGAGGTTTAGGTAGCCTTGGCTTTTTCCTAAAGTAGTTAGTGGTGTTTCTTGGCTTGGGACTTAAAGTAAGGGAGAACCTTTACTCTTTGTTCTTGGGATTGGGTATATGTCTAAATCTGTAAAGCTGAGGTGCTAGCTCAGTAGATGTGTCAGTACCTGCAATGGAGATTTCACTTAGAAGGAGAAGACAAATTTGAGGTTTTTATAGATAAGACATTTTTAAGACAATATTTCTGTTCACTTCCCCTGATAAAAATTAATTCTAGTCAATTTTTACTTTTTAAATTAAAAGATAGATAATTGAAACGTTCTTAGGACATTATTATGCAAGATGTGAATTTTAAGGAATCCTCATTTGTAACTTCCATTAAACTTTAGGAAATTTCTTTTGTTGGTTCTTTATTTTAACTGAAAGGTGATTATTGGTTGAGACTTACAATACATTAATTTGTTGTGCAGATAAACATTTGAAAAATGTATATGCTGTGATAGATTTTACTTGCATGGAATTGCAGCTGAGTTTTAGTTCCACAGGTAAGCTGTCTGCCTGATCTTGAATGGATCACATGATTTGTCTTTACATATTTACAGATTTAGGTATCTATAAAATGAATAATAATTGATTGATTATGCTGTTAAGGTCTTTTAAAGACTACAGTAGAATAGTAATTTTAGGTGGATATTATTACCTTTTCTAATCTCTTTGTTATAATGGAAGCCCCTTTTTGTCTAGAAACGTGTGTATTTAACATAGCCATGGCTCCAGAATTTTAAAATCTCTTTCTTTCCAAAATGTACTTGTCCCTGTAGTTAAACAGAAATGAATTTCCATAAGCTTTGGTTACAAATGAAGAGCTAAAAGGTTTTAAATACTCTTCTTGGGTACTGCTTTTTGTGTAAGAGAAGTAGGAAGTGGCCCTGCATTTGTTTTGTAATCTACCGAGGATCTTAAACATGCTCAGATTTTTGTGACACACTTCTGGAAGTCTTGTTGGGCTACTATTAGTATTGGTACCATAGCTGCTACAGTATTGTAATTGTCAGTTTTTAAAGATTATATGGTAAGTGGTGATGAAAGAATAAATAAGAGCAATCATAAAGGTACAGAAAATTACAGCAAAAAACTCCCTAATGTATTTAAGTTTCAACATGACTCATTATTTTAGACTGGCAATTTCCTTCACGGTGCACTTTATGGATACATATTAGGAGCTGTTAAATTTAAATGGTCCCATTCCTTTGTCTGTAAACATGCTTTTGTATTTGGTGCAGAATTCTAACTATCAGTTATTAACAGTCAGTTCTTCACTCACATTAAACAAATATTTAGAATCTGTGATCACTCTTTTTTCTTGGTGTCTAGTCTTTTTCTACTCTTTTACCTTCTTGTAACTATTCATCTTGAGGTGTTTTTTTTTTTTTTTTTTGGCTACGCGCAGGCCTTCTCTAGTTGTGGTGCACGGGCTTCCCATTGTGGTGGCTTCTCTTGGTACAGAGTACGGGCTCTAGGGCACGCGGGCTCTAGAGCGCAGACTCAGTAGTTGTGGTGCACAGGCTCATTTGCTCCGCAGCATGTGGAATCCTCCCGGATCAGGGCTCGAACCCGTGTCCCCTTCATTGGCAGGCGGATACTTAATGACTCCGCCACCAGGGAAGTCCCCCATCTTGAGTTTTAACACTATCACATCAAGAAGTATTTCATCAGAAGCAACCTAACTCTGCATTTGTTTTTCAGAGTCTGAATACTGAATATATGTATAAGATATCTGGGTGTGTTTAACTCACCTCATTTATCCAGTAATCTGAGTTTTGCCTGTTTCTCACTAGATACTTCATATCCTTACCCAGTGTTATACCTGTTAGGTCATGAGACTCCTTGAAGGTCCCTGTAACATCGGGGAAAATAACATTGCTTCTTTTCTTCCATTCTTACTTATTTTAAAAAATCCTTTCTCTCTGTGTTTAGAATATCTTCCTTATCCAGGATCTGAACTTTCTAAGTAAAGGTAGAGATGTAATTTCTTTTTCCTCTCCTCCATTTGAATGTTGATTAGAACTATACTGATCAAACGTCTTACTGTTCTCAGGAGTGAAATGAAGTCTATCTACACATCTCTATTTTAAGCTGTTTATGGAAGTGCCAAGGTGGGCATGGCATGGGTAACATTTTTTGAAGGTGGAAATGCTATATATCCATTTTAGAATTTAGCAGTTGGATTTACTAAGGTAATCTGTTCATAATTCTACAAAATGTAATAGTTTTTACTTTAAAATTCCAGCTTTTTTTAAATTAATATGTAGCTCATCATCTGTATACTTATACTCCTAGTGCACTTTGACCTTTGCCCATCATTTTTTTTTTATAGTTTTGAGTTTTGTAAAGTTGACAAAATCACAATTTGCTCTCTTAGAATTTGCTGCATAAATGAGCATGGATATTTAAAGAACCAGCCTTGCCTGAAACAGTGTTAATATTGACAATGAAAAAAGTCTGCTATTTTATTGGAATTATTAATTTTAAAAGTATACATTACACTAGAAAGGAAGTAAGGGTGCTGGTGCTTGTTTTTTATTTACTAATCTCATAAAGTTATTGGAAATGTGATTGATACCTTGAACTGAAACTTTTTTTGTTTTTTTTAATTCTTGACTTTTTTTTTTTTTTAATTTTATTTATTTATTTATGGCCGGGTTGGGCCTCCGTTTCTGTGCGAGGGCCCTCTCCAGTTGCGGCATGCGGGGGCCACTCTTCATCGCGGTGCGCGGGCCTCCCACTATCGCGGCCTCTCCCGTTGCGGAGCACAGGCTTCAGACGCGCAGGCTCGGCAATTGTGGCTCACGGGCCCAGCCGCTCCGCGGCACGTGGGATCCTCCCAGACCAGGGCTCGAACCCGCGTCCCCTGCATTGGCAGGCAGACTCTCAACCACTGCGCCACCAGGGAAGCCCGAACTGAAACTTTTTAACTTTCTGATTGATGGTAGAGGCCCAGGGATTATAGAATAAGATTAGTTAGATTTGAATAGTGTATTATAGGGATATGATCACTTTGCTTGCATAATGATTTTATTTACTGTCATTCTGAATTTTTTCATTTTACCTTCACAACAGTGCTGTGAAGCCACAAAGGATATGTTACTTAAATGTACATTTATGGGGAAAATAGAATATAAATATATAAGTGTGTATATAAATATTTTTTATAACATGGAAACTTTCTGTTTCATGTAATATATATAAAATGTTAAGTCTGGCAGATTGCTACTCAAGGATCATGTACCGCCCTGGCATAGGAGATAATTTTGAATGTCAAAGTCAGGTTACTACTGACTAGAAAAAAAAAAAGTGACGTAGACGAAGGTTATCTCTGCTGCCCTTTCACCACTTCTCTTGTCCTTTCTGTTCTCCCAGATCTTTTCTTTCTTGCTTATAGCTGCTGAAGTGTTTGCCAATAAAATTTAAGGTGACATCCTTCTTGTGTTCTCACTTTTTATCTTAAAAAGATCCTTAAGATACTCACTGAGAAGATTAGTAGTGGAAATTGATTGCCGTTTTTAGATGTTGGTGCTTGGGGTTATAGGGAATGGGGCAAGCTGTCGCATCACACTTTCCCTGCTTCTTCCTCATTGATCATGTGGAACAAATAGTTCCTGAGGATACTCATAGTGCTTCTACAGGCTGGGAGTCAAGCTGCAACTTAAGGGTCCATTGCCACTCTTTCCCTATTACCACTGAGAGCAAATAAATGTAGATTTGGTCCAAAATTCTGAGTGTGATTAGAACATTGAAAATAGGAGACAAATTATTTTATAAGAATAAGCAGAAAAAGAAAAACTTACTTGTACTATATATATGCTGTTTGTTAAAATAGTCGCCTTTGTTTGCAGTCACTTTTTAAAATAAAGTTTTTGACTTAAAGCTTTCTAAAATAGGGGTGACTTCATTAATGACATCAGTGTTTGAAAAAAAATGTTTAAAAATTTTTGTTTTCTCTTTGTTTAACTAGATGTGATGCTGACCCGTCAGCCTTAGCCAACTATGTTGTAGCACTGGTCAAGAAGGACAAACCTGAGAAAGAATTGAAAGCCTTTTGTGCCGATCAACTTGACGTATTTTTACAAAAAGGTAATTATTATAGGCCTTCAACCAAGTATTTAAGTAAAGATTTTAAATTTAAAACTTCCCGATAAAATCTTGAAGATAAAGCTTGAAAGGAAGGAGATTGGTCAGGGTCCTTTAAATACTTGAATATACCTATTCATGCTTAATTATTTATTGTGTATTTTGGCAAAACTTTTTTTCCCTTTCCTTCTCTGCTTCTCTCCTATATTGAGGCAGTGGTAACTCAAATGCTTTTTAGGTGAATGAATCCTTTGCAGCTTGTGGTAGAGCCTGGTTGATGGTTGAGGGGTAGCAATTTAAGGATAATGAAGTTGCTTATTCTTACTGTTTATTAGGACAATGAAGGTATCTGTTTTTCTTCTTCTTGGCTGGGGCTTCTTGATATGCAAGAAGAAATGGGCATGATCCTCTTCTCTTTGTGTCTTTAACTTCATCATCTTATCAAAGTCTTGTCCGTAGTCTGAGGAGCTTACTAGGGGCCTCCCTGCTGCTTCTCTGACCTCATCTCTTACCATTCCCCCTCACTTTTTCTATTCTAGCCATATTGACCACCTTGCTGTTTTTTCAGCATGGCAGACATGTTCCCAGCTCAGGGCTTTTGAACACTGTTTACCCTTGCTTGAAACATGGTTTCTTATTGTTTCTGGTCTCTTCTCAAATGTCATCTTCTCGAGTGGTTTCCCCTGAGCATCCTGTATACAATATAGTATACCCCATGCCCCTAATCACTCTCTGCTCTTCCCAGCCTTGCTTTATTTATTTATTTTTTCATGGCACTTGTTACTCCCTGTCATGTTTCCCCACCTCCCCTTTGTCTTTCCATTTGTTGAGATTGGTGACTCAGAACCTACAGGCTTGGCATGTAGAAGATACTCATTAAATATTGTTGAATGGACAAACAGGAATGTGGATAATTCATACTCACTAGTTGATCTAGCTGTTGGTAATGAGATAATACCCTTTAACTCAAATATTTACTGAGAAAGAAAAGATAGTAAATATGGCTTCTCAATCTAAAACACAGGATTACATATTTTGGGGGGCATTTTTAAGGCTTTTTATACATAATAAATCTAATACAGGATTCTTCCAGTACCGATGAGTATTTTCTTTTCTAAATGTATTAATTTATATTACTTAGTTTTAATTAAAGATAGTCACGATATATGTCTTTTAAATTACAAAAGTAGTACCTGTTTTAAAAAATGCTTTAGAAATACAGAAGCATTTGAAGAAGGTCTTCTGATCATGAGGGCTTTTGAATGGTCTGATTAATTTGTCTTAAAGTTATGTGTAACAAGAGCTCACAATTTTATAATCATGGGAAATGCTTACTGCACAAACTAATAGCATAAAAAAGTTATGAAAAGATGCTTTTCTGAAGAAAAATTAATTTGACATTTTAGAAATAGCTATTTATGTAAAATGTGTAATAGTTGCAGTGTAAGCAGAGTCTGTGTTGTACTTCTAATATGCTCTTTAGCTGTTCCTGAGGGGTAGGACCAATGAAAGTGATTTAACTTTGGTTTGAATAACATAAATATTTTGACATTTAATTTGTAATAAATTCATCTGTTTCTCCCCATTCAATTAGTCTGAAGAGTTACAAAATAGAGCAGCCCTTAAGTAAGACACAAAATGATATTTTCATATCAATTCGCATGTCAAAGTTTATTTTTCAACTGAGTTAAAAATATTTTTAATTAAATTTTTGAGTAGGCAGTACATTTAATCTAACAATATAAAGGTATGCCATGAAAAGTCTCTCTCACCTCATCTGCTCCCTTCCCACCTCCAGTGCACAACTTTGTCATTTTTGTGTCCTTTCAGGGTTTTTTTTAATGCAAATATAAATAGAAAAAATATTTAATCTTATATCTTTGAGAGCTGATATTATCAGTACGCATTCTTTTTATAGCCACTCTGTGTTCTGTTCAGTTGTCATATAATTTATTAAATATTCTTTTATTCATGGACATCTGGGTTGTATCCAGTCTTTTACGTACTCAGACAAGCAATCTTGCATATAAATCATTCTGTACATGTGCAAGTATGTTCAAAGGGTTTAAAACCCAGAAGAGGGGTTCTCCCCCATAAGGGTTAGGCTCGTTTTTAGTTCCACCAGCAGTGTATGAGATATCCCACTTTCCTCAGCTTTGCCAATAGTGTTGTCAAACTTCTGGTGTTTGTTTGTGTAACACTTACATATTATTTCTTCTCCTAGAGACTTCAGGTTTTGTGGATAAACTATTTGAAAGTCTCTATACTAAGAACTACCTTCCACCTTTGGAACCAGTTAAGCCTGAGCCAAAGCCACCAGTCCAAGAAAAAGAAGAAGTTAAAGAAGAGGTAATGCAGAGTTTTCTTTTGCTTGTGGGCGCTTCTTAGATCTTATTACTAGTGTCATTCTTAGCTGGTAGTTGGCCTCTTTAGAACTCTCTTGATGGAAGTTTCTGGGTTTTGGGCATGGTGCAGATTCTTTATCAGGGCTTCTTAGTTCCTTGGACTTGAGGAGTTGGAAGAATTTCAGGTAGCTTGTTTAGTGTTACAAGAAATATTTTAGTAATATTGAGGAGTTCAGGGAAATCTTTTCCAGTGACTTTTAGAAAAAGAAAACTTGGTTAAAAATAGGCTTGACTACCTCAATGAGAAGCACTGCAACGAAGAGTAGCCCTCGCTCACTGCAAGTAGAGAAAGCCTGCGCAGCAACAAAGACCCAATGCAGCCAAAAATAATAAAATTAAAAAAAAAAAAATAGGCTTGACTGAAAGTAAAGTATTAGTGAAACCTCAAGAGAAATCATTACATCATTTTCATGTGAAGAGAAACCATTTCTTCTTTTTTAACCATATAGTTTTTCTTACTTAATGGAATTATAAACATCACTTTCAACATAGGAAAGAAAAGGAAAATAAATGTTTTCACAGTGTTGAAGTATAAAAACATGATTTAGATGGTAGTCTAATTGTTTGAACCAAGGAGGAAATTTTACAGAGTTCATTTGTAATTCTTTTTATATATAGATATCATAGTATTTAGTATTACATGATGAGAATATGGGCTCCAAAATTAGGCTGTATGAATTAAAATAGTAGCTTTAAAATAAGTTATTCTTCGTTTCATTTTCACGTCAGCAAAATGATGATCATAGTAGTACTTATCTCATTGAGGATTAAATGAGATTTATACACCACCCCCCACCCCACACCCTAGTCCAGTGCCTGGCACATAAACGTTGGTTATTATATAGAAGTACTTCCCAACTTTTGTTTTTATTATAATTATTTAATAAACTTTTTATTTGGGAATAATTTTAAACTTACAGAAAAATTACAAGAATAGTACCCAAAACACCTGTTTGTCATCTACCTGGATTCATCTATTGAAGATTTGCTGTTTGCTCTCTTTATATATCCTCACCCAGAACTATTTTTTTCTGAATCATTTGGGGGTAAGTCAGATACATCATGACCCTTGATCCCCAAATACTCTGTGTATTTCATAAGAATAAGGATATTCTCTTAGATAGCTTTAGTACCGTTATCAGTTTCAGTAACTTTAACATCGATAAAACACTTTTTAAAAAATATTTATTTATTTATTTGGCTGCACTGGGTCTTAGTTGCGGCATGCAGGATCTTCATTGTGGCTTGTGGGATCTTTTGGTTGTGGCATGTGAACTCTTAGTTGTGGCATCCAGGATCTAGTTCCCTGACCAGGGATTGAACCCAGGCCCCCTGCATTAGGAGCATGGAGTCTTATCCACTGCGCCACCAGGGATGTCCCCTAACATCGATAAAACACTTTAATCTACTGTCTGTTTTCCAGTTTTGTCAGTCGACCTGGCAGTGTCCTTTTTTTATAGCATTTTTTTTTTTCTCTCCGGTACAGGATTCATTCTGAAGATCACATGTTGCATTTAGTTGTCATTTCTGATACATTTTTATCCTCCTTTTTTTTTTTGTGGCTACACCATGCAACATGCAGGATCTTAGTTTCCCTGACCAGGGATCGGACCCGTGCCCCCTGCAGTGGAAGCACAGAGGCTTACCCACTGGACCATCAGGGAAGTCTCTTTGTTACAGTTTTAAATGCTAGCTTGATTGAACTGATCCAACATTAAAAGAAAACAAAATGTAGCTATACTTAATTAAGATCACTTGAGATTACTGTCACTTTTTTGTTTTTGGCTCATGCTCTCTAGTTGTCTCATAAAGTCTTTTTAAAATAGAAGGGGCATGCAGCTAGAGATTACCATACCAAGTGAAGTAAGTCAGAGAGAGAGACAAGTACCATATGATATCACTTATATGTGGAATCTTAAATAAGGCACAAATGAACCTGTCTATGAAACAGCAACAGCATCATGGACATGAGAACAGACTGGTGCTTGCCAAGGGGGAGGGGGCTGGGGGGGGTGGATTGGGAGGTTGGGGGTAGCAGATGTAAGCTTTTATATGTAGAATGGATAAACAACAAGGCCCTACCGTATAGCACAGGGAATTATACTCAATATCCTATTATAAACCATAATGGAAAAGAATATTTAAAAAAAAGAATGTATATATATATGTGTATAACTGAGTCACTTTGCTATACAGCAGTAATTAACACATTATAAATCAACTATACATCAATTAAAAAAAAAAAGAAGGGGCTCCCAGTATGTTTCTTCAAGTAATGGAAATAGGAAGAAACTTTACTTCCATACTTGATAGTGTGTAATTTTTGGTTTAAGGTATAGGTTAGGGAATTCCTGGCTCTCCAATGGTTAGGACTCCACGCTTTCACTGCCGAGGGTGCGGGTTCAATCCCTGGTCAGGGAACTTAAAAAAAGGTATACGTTAAATCTTTTTATAATAAGTTAAAATTTTTGCAGCGTATGTCCTTTTTTACAGTCTTTGAAGGTCAGTGGATTGGAAGTGTCTGTTTGAAAGACAGCTCATTTGAATATGAGGAAAATTGCATTATTTTGAGTTTTGAAAGAACAGTTTAAAAAAACCAAATTGTTGCACTATTTCATTTTGTATCTTTGTAGTAAATTCTAATTTTGAAAATTATGAAAAATGGATTTCAGCTTCTGTATATGTATAACTACCCCAAATGATGCTGCCTGGCATTTTCCCCATTTTCCAAGCTTTTATACGTAACTTAATTGTCATTACTAACAAATAATAGCTTGTAGAATAGTGTGTAAATATGATAGTTTATAGTAATTGTTAGATAACATTGAAGGAATGGGATTTGAGGTAGCACTGCCTTTGGCTAATTATCTCTTTTTCTGGTCTGTGCTCAGTTGATGCAGTTGCTGCAGTTGCTCTGAGCACGGGAGCAAATCTGAGGACTAGCTGTTTTAACTTTCTTCCTTGGTCCCCAGCTACACGATACCATCAGTTTTACAATAAAACTATTGGTCACACAGGGAACCAGGTGGGAGAATTTGGATCATTGGCACAACTCATCCTGAGGCTGGAAAAACACTTGGTATATATGTGCCATGATTTATGAAGCACAATGTGTTCTATCTGCGTTTGGAAAATTACTTCTGAATTTGCTGTGGTTATAATTAGCTGTCATCAAACCCTTTACCCTGTCTGTCTGAGTTCATGAACATGCAAAAGAATAATCATGAAAATAGTGGATCTTTGATATTATAATTCCTTATTCACACTATATCACAATCATCTGAAACGTTAGAAGGCAGTTTTTCTTAGACCCAATGCATGGATTTATGACTGGAAATATGAGAGCCTCTGGCACAGTTTTCCCCCTGTTTGGTTTTTCTGAAAGTACCTTTATTTCACTTAATTAAAAAAAAAACAGCCCTGTTTTAGAGAATTTTCAGTACACATCAAAAGGAGACAGAATAGTTGAATGAATTCCCAGTATTCATCACCCCAGCAGCTCATCAGCCCAGGGCCAATCCTGCCTCATCCACATACCTGTTTAGTATACTTTTATATCTAAAATGGTCCAGTGGAATGGAGGCTTTCACACTTGTATAGCCCTGATAGACGAAGATAATAAATAATTAAAACTTCTTAAATATGTGTGTAATGATCAAACTTCTAAAAGAAGATGTGAGGTAGAAGAATTTAAGTCAGGTGGACAACATAGAAGAAAAACTTTTAAAATTAGCATGTCTGGTCATAATCTGATTCTATAAAGAAATTTACTTTTCATATTCTTAGAATACTAGGCTCAAAATAGGTAAGAGGTTTTGGAGTATGAAGTCTTTACATATACTTCATATTAGTTCAAGAAAAATATGACAGTTTAGTGCTGTGTAACTCATTTCAGAGTAAAAGTTTTAAATAATTGTGGAAAAACATATCCTTACCGCAGGAAGCTCTGGAAATTTTATTTAAAATAGAAAAGAATACAGATTATTTTTGTTTAACTTATATAAAAAGTTTTTATTATGAAAATGCTTGAAAGAAGGCAAAATGTAATGAGTCCCCATGAAGCCCTCATTTCATCTTCAATAATTATAGATCCATGGGCAGTCTTTTTCTGTACCTTCAACCACTTTCCATCCTCTTAAATTATTTTTAAACAAATTCCTGACATATTATTTCATCTGCAAATACTTAGCAGGTATCTCTAAAAAGTTATATTTTTAAAGCCCCCAAGTATTCTTTCTTTTTTTTTTTAAATTTATTTATTTTTGGCTGGGTTGGGTCTTTGTTGCTGCACACGGACTTTCTCTAGTTGTGTCGAGCGGGGGCTACTCTTCGTAGCAGTGCACGGGCTTCTCATTGCGGTGGCTTTTCTTGTTGCGGAGCATGGGCTCTAGGCATGCAAGCTTCAGTAGTTGTGGGATGCGGGCTCAGTAGTTGTGGCACGCAGGCTCAGTAGTTGTGGCTCTTGGGCTCTAGAATGCAGGCTCAGTAGTTGTGGTGCACAAGCCCTTGGTTGCTCCACGGCATGTGGGATCTTCCCGGACCAGGGCTTGAACCCGTGTCCCCTGCATTGGCAGGCGGATTCTTAACCACGGCGCCACCAGGGAAGCCCAAGTATTCTTACCATGTATAAAAATAACAGTAACTCCTTAATGTCATCAGATACTGAGTGTTTAAATTTCTATTTGTTCATAAATGTCTATTTTTTCCCCATTTGTTTGAATGAAGATCTAAATCAAGTTCGTTGAACTGCCTTTTTTTTTTTTTTTTTTTTTAATTCCCTCTTTCTCATTCTCTCTCACTTCCCTCTCCCCAAGGTTACTACTACTATTATTTCTAATACCATGTACTCCTGTTTTTTTCATTTTATGCAACAAGAATCAAATAGACTTTTTTTTTTTTTAATCTGTACAAATCAAGCATTTTATTTAGTTATATAGCAAGGGAGCACTCCTTTATTCTCCACTTAAATACCATGCTTGAGATTTAAAATCGTGTTTGGTAGTGTACTGCAGGATGCTAAATAAGACTCCACCCATATTGCTTTGGATTTCTTGATATCTTTTTATGTTTTCCATCACCCATTAGAACGATTAGTTTAACTTCCGTAACCTAAACTTGACACTTCCTGGATGTAGAAGTCATACAGTCCGTTGTCTAGCTTCCTTGTTATGAGATTCATCCATATTGTGCATGCCCTTTGACTTTTTTTAAACGGCTTATTGAGGTGTAATTCACCAACTTTACAAGTCACCTATTTAAAATGTACAAATGTAATGATTTTTATTGTATTCAGAGTTGTGCAGCCGTCTCCACAATCCATTTTAGAACATTTTCATCCTCCAAAAAAGAAACCCCATACTCATTGTCATCACCTTCCAAGTGCTTCCCTTCCTAGCCCCCACCCCAGGCAACCACTAATCTATTTTCAGTCTCTATGGATTTGCTTATTCTGGACATTTCATATAAATGGAATTATACAGTATGTAGTCTTTTGTAACTGGCTTCTTCCACTTAGCATAATGCTTTCAAGGTTCCTCCAGGTTGTAGCACGTATCAGTACTTCTCTTTTTTTTCATGGATGAATAGTACCCCATTTTATGAATATATCACATTTTCTTTATCCAGTCATCAGTTGATGGATATTTGGATTAATAGGCAAATGGTTAATACTTTTTGCCTATCATAAATAATGCTGCTGTGAACATTCATGCACAGGTTTTTGTTTCGTTTTATGTTTTTCTTTCTCTTGGCTCCTTTAACTTTTTAAGAATAGTTTTTCCTATTAGAAAAACTAATTAGAAAGTAGTTTAGAAAATTAGTTTCCGGGACTTCCCCTGTGGCGCAGTGGTTAAGAATCCACCTGCCAATGCGGGGGACACAGGCTTGATCCCTGGTCTGGGAAGATCCCACATGCTGCGG
Organism: Balaenoptera physalus; assembly: GCF_965194825.1. Classification (NCBI taxonomy): domain Eukaryota; kingdom Metazoa; phylum Chordata; class Mammalia; order Artiodactyla; family Balaenopteridae; genus Balaenoptera; species Balaenoptera physalus. Next base: position 54,771,875 of record NC_138890.1, on the reverse strand, counting down.
AGCACCTAAGCCCGTGTGCCACAACTACTGAAGCCCGTGCGCCTAGAGCCTGTGCTCCGCAACAAGAGAAGCCACCGCAATGAGAAGCCTGCACACCACAACGAAGAGTAGCTCCCGCTCGCCACAACTAGAGAAAGCCTACGTGCAGCAACGAAGACCCAACGCAGCCAAAAAATAAAAAAATTTAAAAAAAAACAAAATGAAAACTAGTTTCCTAAAATTAGAAAAATTCAGAGTGAATTAATACATGTCCATCAAAAAAACCTTAGAAAATACAGAACAGCAAAAAGAAGGAAAAAGTTCTCCAAGTTGATGTCTTTTAAGTCTCTTTATGTCTTTAAATTCCCCCTTCATACTTACCTATATATCTATCTCTCTTCTTCCTTTCTTCACCCTCTTTTTTTCCTTAAATTTTGTTTTGTTGAAGAAACTCAGTCATTTGTCTTATGGAGTTTTGACTCTGGATTTTGCTGATTGCATCCTCTATTTCCTGTAAATTGGTAGAAAGAATGATTTTTAAATATAGTCTAATAATTGTAGAGTGTTTTTGTCAGCACCATATGGTTGCCATATTGTGGCTGCCATTTTATGTTGCCTGAGTTTTACTAAATTGTTATCTTCTGTTCCATTCATTCACTTGCTTATTTGTGTATTTTTAAGTGAGCTTCTCCATTAGATGGGCATTTGTTTACCTCTTCCAAATGTCTTTACTTCATTTCTCTCTGGTAAAGGCCATATATTTGTTTTGAGATTAACTTCTGTTTACAAACTATAATAGAATCACTAGTTCTCTATTTCTGGTCAGTCTTGACTGTTAAGTTTTAAAAGAAGCCTTAACATTCCCAATAATTCCAATACCATTTTTCCGTAATTCACATGAAATACTTAGTTTTATAGCAGTGGTTAACTTAACCATTTGTTCCCAAAACGTTTTCTGTGAAATAAATCTGAAGTTCTCCTCAAATGAATTAATGTGTGAATATATTTTGTAATTAGGAAAACACACACCATTTTACTATATGATACTTAGAAATAGAGATTTGCTATTTTTACTGTTTCGGTTTAAAGAATGAGTTGCTGTTTTCCTCCTATTCTCTATCTTAAGTTAGCATTTAAAAATTAATATATTGCTGTTAAAGTAATTTCAGCATCCTTTTTACTTCTTCCTGTTGACCAGCTTTTGGGGATGTGATTTGACTTCAGTATTTCAGTATATTTGTGCCCTCTCGTGTGCCAGAAAGATTGTCAGGTGGATGTGTTTTATAATTTATAGAAGGACTCTTCTTGTTTCTAATGAATATTTTCATGTAGGTATTTCAGGAGCCAGCAGAGGAAGAACGAGATGGCAGAAAAAAGAAATACCCTAGTCCCCAGAAGACTCGTTCAGAATCTAGTGAACGAAGGTTTGTGTTTATTTTTAATTAGGAAGACATTGATAACTCACTTTTCAGTTATCTTAGAAGGGCATTAAAGCGATTTTTAACATATGCTCTACTCCTCTCTCTACGCTGATTAAAGAAAGAAAATGTTTTTCCTTCCATTCCCTCTTGTTTTTTGTCTTTGTCATGCTTTCTCCTCCTTTTATAAACAGTCGTCATTATGTGCTTTCCCCAAGAGCTCAGGGGTGGGAGCAGTCTCCTTAGAGAGTATGAATGAAATGTTCCATTTTGTTAGGGTTGCTCAGTATTAAAATCATCTGTAGCGTTTTCTGTTACAAGTAGTGCAGTTTATATGTTGAATCATCAGCCTACCATCAGAAAATTAGTCTTTGTTTAGGAAAACTTTGTTTTGAGCCTTTTGTCTTTTCTAGTTTTAAATATGTTTTTCTCTTACCCCTCCCCATACTTTGGATTCACCTCTTTTTTTCATTTCTCCCCACCCAGTGTACTTGAAGGGAATGTTTTTTTCTTTTTATATAATGGATTAGAGGAATTATATGGTGGTTTTATGGCTTTCTGGAAAAGTATAGAAGCTATGAATTTTGGTGAATCAAGGAGGATATTTCATACTACTGATTTGTTTTCAGACTTGGTTTCTATAGCGTACATATGGCTTTCATATCTGTGTATTATAGGACACGTGAGAAAAAAAGAGACGATGGCAAGTGGAGAGACTATGACCGGTACTATGAGCGGACTGAATTGTACCGTGAGAAGTATGACTGGAGAAGAGGCAGGAGTAAGAGCCGGAGTAAGAGCCGAGGCCTGAGTCGAAGTCGGAGTCGAAGCCGGGGGCGCAGCAAAGACCGGGATCCCAATAGGAATGTTGGTGAGTCCATGAGGCTTCCCCAAAAAACTCCGTAGTTGCTTATCTTCCTGTATCACAAGGGTGCCACAGTGTCCCTTAAAAGTAAATGTACCTTTAATATGTCTGAACAATGTAAAATCTGGAATTGTCTCAAAAAACTTGATTTTTGTTACAAAGACAAGGCTCTATTCTCAGGTTGGAGTCAAAGGAGTTTGACTAAAAAGAAGCTATCCATAAGTGTATCATAATATGTGAGTAGACTTAAGTCATGTTGTATAATTGAAACAAATGTCCTTTAGTCAACAAAGCTGTTACTGGAGGAAGAGGGTTGCCTGCTCCCCTACCCCCACCCCCGACTGAAAATAATTGATTTGCTTTAAGGTTGCTTAGAGTATTTAAAATTAAAAAGAAAGAAATTTAAGTAGATTACTGGGATCCCAACCACTGATCTCCCAGGATAGCAGCTTGGAAGTCAGTTCTTGGATAGCATTCTTATTAAATGTCAGTAGAGAAGCAGGTCTTTCTTCATTTTGTATTGATGTTGATGTTATAAAAGATGATTTTATGCAAGTTACTGGTCAAGATATGTCACACTGTTGATATTCCTGGTTTTAGGATATATTAGTAATGAGAGCACTTTGAAATATGGACAGCTCAGGAAGTTTACTTCAGTATTCTCATCTTTCTTTTTCTGTGAGAAAATAAATGTAGTTTAAGAACATAGATGTCTGATCTTATTTGTTTCTTGTTTTTTGTCTCTGAAGCAGAACATAGGGAAAGATCAAAGTTTAAGAGTGAGAGGAATGACTTGGAGAGTTCCTATGTGTCTGTGTCTGCACCAACTCCAAACTCTTCTGAGCAGTATTCCTCTGGGGCACAGTCTATTCCCAGCACTGTTACTGTGATCGCACCTGCGCACCACTCTGAAAACACAACGGAGAGTTGGTCTAATTACTATAATAATCATAGCTCTTCCAATTCTTTTGGTCGAAACCCTCCACCAAAGAGGCGATGCAGAGATTATGATGGTAAAAGTTCTCTTCTATATTGTACCCAAAAGTACTAGTAAAGCAAATGTTGCTAGTAGTGCATACCTTTTCATTACAGTCTGGATTTTATTAAAAGGGATGAATGAGGAGGAGAATCTCTTTTGGCATATGCTTCTTTACTTGTTGAGTTAATAGTTTGGCTCTTGTTAACAGAATGTTTAAATTTTACCCTTTAGTTTGTTTTTTGTTGTTCTTGTTACTTCAAACACTGTAAGTATACCACAAACTTTGGTAGACACTAGGAATTGTAATTTCTTTGTGTGGTGTTTGTCCCTGGGAATTTGTTAATAAGCATGTATAACCTACTTACAATTTTAACTTGCTAACTTTCCATTTGAATGAATGGATCAGGCTGTGTGTGTGCATTCATTTATTTTAATTTTTTATTATGGAAATATTTAAATATTTACAGAAGTTGACAAAATAATATAATTAACCCTAGTGTATCCATGATCTCACGTCAACTCATGGGCAATCTTGTTTTTGCGTATACTTCCACCACTTCTCCCTGGCCTGTATTATTTGAAGCAAATGACAGACATCATAACATTTTTTCTCTAAATATAGAATGTATATATTTTTAAATTTTATTTATTTTTAAGTAGGGAATAGAATCACATGATTCAAGCATTAAATCACTCTCACCCTGCTCTTCCAGCCACAAAGATCTCCTTCCCAAGGACAGTTTAATGCTGTCAATTTCTTGTGTGTCTTTCCAAACATAGTCTTTGCTTGTGTACATAAACAAAAACATATATTTTCCCCCACTTTCTTTTTTACATAAATGCTAGTATGCTATATACTAATACTATTCATACTTCATTCATACTATGCATAATGTTTTTTTCACTTAGCAATATTTCCTGGAAGTCATCCTGTGTTAATATATAAAGAGCTTCCTCAGTATTTTTTACGCTTCTTAGTATTCTGTATGTACAAAAATGTGTTTAAACCTGTTTCTTTTTGATGGCACTTTTGAGGTGTTTCAAATATTTTGCTGTTACAAACAATGCTGCAGTGAATAACCTGGTACATAATGCTCAGTTGAATAATTTAAAGTTTCAATTCCTAGATGTAGCAAGAATGGTTGCTTTAGAATAATAGCATGAAAGTAGATAGTTGAAAGTAGATCATCTAATTCAAGTTCCTTATCCCTCCCCACCTTTGTTAAATTGTTATTTAAAATATCTGAATATTTATTATGAAAACTCAGTAGCAACTGGGTTAATCTAATAGTGGTTGGTAGCCTGTTTTTGATCCAGTTATTTGCTATCTCAACAAAGTGTAGTCTCACAGTACAGAAAGTAGAGAGTACACCTGCCCCTACCTCAGGGATATGCGATGGTTAACAGAGTAACACTAAGAAGGCTTTAGACTCCCTGGAGAAAAAACACTTCATAAATCAGATTGGTGGGTGTTTCAGGGACTTGTTTGTTTTCTGAACTCTGAGTAGATCATAATAAGATTTATCTTTTATTCTTACAGAAAGAGGATTTTGTGTACTTGGTGACCTTTGTCAGTTTGATCATGGAAATGATCCCCTGGTTGTTGATGAAGTTGCTCTGCCAAGCATGATTCCTTTCCCTCCGCCTCCTCCTGGGCTTCCTCCTCCACCACCTCCTGGAATGTTAATGCCTCCGATGCCAGGCCCAGGCCCAGGCCCAGGTCCTGGACCAGGTCCAGGCCCAGGCCCAGGTCCTGGCCACAGTATGAGACTTCCTGTTCCTCAAGGACATGGCCAGCCTCCGCCTTCTGTTGTGCTTCCCATACCAAGTAAGTATATGTTGAATATTTCTTTAGTGGAGAATTATATTTAGAAGAATCCATCCCTTTTACCTAACTTGACACTGGATTTTAAGTTTTTGAAAAATAAATTATTAATAGAATTTGGAATATATTCCCATAATTAAGATGTTTTTCTTTTTTTTCTATCCAGTGTTACATTGCATTATTTGTAGTACCTCCAAGTGTAAATTTTATTAATAGTGGCCTAATCTATATTGACCTGGAGTCAGAATCTTGCTAAGTGATAGCATCTTAAGAAAGCCAGGGTTTTGAAGAGGTCAGAAAAAAAAGAATATGCCAGTATTTTAGTGAAATTTCTGTCTTTAAAGAAAATCTCTGCGAGAATATTGAAATAATCTTTAAAACATTTTATTATGGAAATTTTCTTTTTTTTTTTCTTCCAGTTTTATTGATATATAATTGACGTACAGTACTGTATAAGTTTAAGGTATTCAGCATAATGATTTGACTTGTATACATCATGAAATGATTATCACAATAAGTTTAGTGACCATCCGTCATCTCATATAGGTACAAAGTTAAAGAAATAGAAAAAAAAATGATTTTTCTTATGGGGAGAACTCTTAGGATTTACTCTGTTAACAACGTTCATATATAACATACAGCAGCATTAATTATATTTATCATGTTGTACATTATATCTCTAGTGCTTATTTATCTTATAATTGGAAGTTTGTGTCTTTTGACTGCCTTCATCCCATTCCTTCTCCCCTCTATGGAAATTTTTGAATATACACAGATGTAGAATAATAATATACCATGTACCATCATCCAACTTCAGTGGTTATCAGTATTCAGCTGTTTTTGTTTCATTTATTCCTCCCCCTCCCCCCACACAATTTTTTTGCTTATTTTTTTTTTTTTTTTTGCTGAAGTAAATTTCAGATGTCATAGCATTTCACCAGTATGTACTTCAGTATGAATCTCTTCAACGATAAGGACTTCAAAAAAAAATGATCAATATGCTGTTACCACATCCACCAAAATTAAGAGTAAGAAATGTTTTAAAATGATCATTTTAAAAAACTTAACAGTTGCTGGTTTAGCAGAAACAGAAATAAGACTAAATTTTTTAAATGTAACTGAAAAAATTCTGGGGCAATCAGTTTACATGTGTACAAAGATATAAGAAAATACCTGCCCAAAGACATATAATGTTTTAAGAGTTGGCAGATTATTTTAAAAAATGGTTGCCATTCAATTTATTTAAGTTGTACTTTTTCAATTTTGGGGTTTTTTTTTTAATCTTAATTTTTAAAATTATTGCAGACTCACAAGAAGTTGCAAAAATAGTTTAACATGATTCCATGTACCCATCACATAGCTTTCCTGCAGTAAATGTGTTATAGAACACATTTCATTAAAGTTGATAAAGATTCAGAGACATTTAATACATAGATTTGGTCAATAGCAATATGGTTATTTTAACAGTGTTTGTTAGTATTTAATATTGTCACATGAATGGTATAATTATGAAGCTCAAGGTGAGATTTTATTTCCCAGATTAAAAGGCATCTTTGATGTATAGGAATTCTCACAATAAAAGATCTTAACCTCATTTTGGGAACATATCTGTTTAAAAGTTAAATCTAAGAATGTCATTTCCCCCCAACATTTTGCTATGAAAAATTTCAAGGAAACAAATACCATCTAGGTTCTACAGTTAACATTTTACTATATTTGTATTATCACATGTGATCTCTCCATTTTTAGTTTTGATGCATTTCACAGTACATTGTAACATCAGTACACTTAAACATGTTTATCATTAACTTGAGAGTTCTGTAGAACTCTATCACCCCAGAAAGTTTGTTCAGGTCCCTTGGTAGCCATTTTCTACTCCCCCTCTAGATGCAACCAGTTTTGCCATTTTTCCACCCGAGATTAGTTTTGTCTGTTATAGAACTAAAATGTCATTTAAATTAATTATGTACCCAGTGCTTAAGCCTGCACATATCAAATTCCTTAATTCTGTTTTAAGCCAAAGTAGGTATTTTAAGTGTGAATATCCAAATTAATACTTGGTGTAGAGAGTATTTTTATTAGCTAGGAAACATTGCTCTACCTTTCACTTTTGATTGTCTGTAGGACCACCTATAACACAGTCAAGCTTGATAAACAACCGTGACCAGCCTGGGACAAGTGCAGTGCCCAATCTTGCACCAGTGGGAGCAAGACTACCTCCTCCTTTACCCCAGAACCTCCTTTATACAGTGTCAGAACGTAAGTATACGTTTGATTTAAAATTGCTAGGGTATAGAAAAGCCAAGTTTTCTCAGAACAGTCTTACACTTAAAAAAAATACAATTAATTTCTATTTTTATGGACTGTGCTATATAAAAATTATATTTGTGTTTACGGGGCAGTTTACTGTGTGGTTATGATATATAACTGTATTTTAATTTTGTGTGATAATGGGAGAGAAGGGTAAGGCCTTCTGTACTGGAGAAGTCTACTCTGCTGTAGAGTAGCAACATTCCTCCACTAAAGGAATTTTATTTTGAAGCTTCTGTTCAAAAATTGTTCCTCTGATTGAATTTCCAAAACATAAGGCTTATCTCCTAAGAGTATACAAAAGGTCCGATAAAATATACCTGATTATTTAACTTGTAATGCTGAAGTGAAGATAGCATCATTTAAACTGTAATATTTAGTGGTTAGGCTGTTTTGTAACATTTATGTTTAACTGTAATAATATGTTTTTCTTGGATCCTAATTCTCTTTTATTTCTTAAGTGTTTTTTTTGTTGTTGGTGTTGGTTTTAGTTGACTAAGCCTTAAAAAAAATTTTCTTCAAAAACATAAAAATAAGGTGGTTGTTTAAAATGTCAGACTGTGAGATTTTCTTTACAGAGCTAGGTAACTTTATAGATAAATTCATCTTTTTTTGTAACTGTGTTTATCATAAACATTTCTTCATCTCTGTCATGACCTGGAGAGGCAACTTAGAAAAGTAATTAAGCCCAGGTTCAAATTCTGCTTCTATCACTTATGTCATTGTGACCTTAGGCAAGTTACTTAACCTCTTTGTATCCTAATTTCCTCTTTTGTAGAATAGAAATAATAATAACATTACTCACCTCATTATGGTTGTTTTGGGGAAGAAATGGATTAATACCTATAAAGCATCTAGAATAGTATCTGGCACCTAGCAAGTTACACGTAAGGAATAGTTATTATAGTTTTGTAGTTATCATTGTCTCCATAAATTTCAGCCTCTCTGAAATCAAACCTGTTATCTTCCCTTAAGTCTCTACTACCTCCACAATGCCTGTCTTTCTTTGTTAATGGAATTAACACCCACCTTATCACCTAGAATTGAAACACTGACATGACTGACTCATTGCTTTGCTTTTTTATATCTAGTTAATCGAAAAATTCTTCCTCTTTTTCTTTGAAGCATCCCTTTCTCTCTATTCCTGCTGTGGCTTCTGCCCTCATCCACACTTGAATCACTTCACATGTCAGATTATTGCTACAATCTTCTTGACTCCATTACATTTCACCCCCATCTTCCCCCCATGTCATACCACATAATGCTGCTAAGCTAGTTTGCCTAAGAAAACCAGCCATGACAGTTCCTTACGAGAACTCTTCATTGGCCATTATTTCCTCCTAGACCATAGATGAACCCCCTTCTATGGCTTCTCTTTCTATAATCTATTCCTCACTTCTTGGTAGTCTGTTTTCACTATTCCCCCATGTGCATTTTCTGTGGTCAGGCCAATTATAACCCTGTCTGTGCCCCTGTCATGACTCAACTTTGTTTTCCTGTCTTCATTCTTAGTAACGTACTCTCTGTCCTGTTTTTGCAAGACCCAGATCTTCTAAGTGTATGGGGAACATTATTGCTCTGTTCTGAACTCCTACAGTACCAAAAAGCATTTATTACGTAATGACATATAATTGTACGTAGGCCTACTATTTGATTTCTTTTCATTTATGTAAATCTTATGTTTAGCTGTTCTTCTTCAGAACAGAAACCACATCTGATAGTTAAGTAATTGTCCATACTGTTTCACTTTTAGTATCTCACCGTCTTCTAATTACTATAGTGTCTTGTTGCAGTGCTTATTTGTTTTACTGCTTCTCCCATTTTTTTTAATTATGGGAAATTTCAGACATATATAAAAATAAAGAAGGTAGTATAATAAACTGCCACGTTCCCATCACCCAGCTTCAACATGTTTCATGTTGACCAATCTTGTTTCATCTATTCCCCCCTGAATCAGCTCTTAACATTACTTCTTAATACCTTTTATTTATCTGAGAGTCTTTTGCAGATGACACATTTTCATATTGTTAAATTTAACATTGTGACTCACAATAAAAATTCCATTTTGTTTTTAATTTCTAAAAAATCTGGCAATTACCATTTATTTTAATATTGTTAAATTTAACATTGTGACTCACTCTATAAAAGTTCGTTTTTTTTTTTTTTCCCCAGCATGAGATTTTTATTTTCTATTTCAGATAAGTTATGGGGAAATGTATATCAAATTTTGTGCCCCGAAGTCCAGCTTTTTTTTTTCTTTTTTAATTTTTATTGGAGTATAGTTGATTTACAGTGTTGTTTTAGTTCAGGTGTACAGCAAAGTGAATCAGTTATACATATACATATATCTACTCTCTTTTAGATTCTTTTCCCATATAGGTCATTACAGAGTATTGGGTAGAGTTCCCTGCGCTATACAGCAGGTCCTTATTAGTTATCTATTTTATATACAGTAGTGTGTACATGTCAATTCCAATCTCCCAATTCATCCCTCCCCACCCCTCACCCCTTTCCCCGCCCTGGTAACCGCAGGTTTGTTTTCTACATCTGTGAGTCTATTTCTGTTTTGTAAATACGTTCATTTGTACCATTTTTTTAGATTCCACATATAAGTGATATATGATATTTGTCTTTTTCATCTGACTTCACTCAGTATGACAAAAATTCCATTTTGATTTTAATGAAAAGATATCTGGCAGTTACCATTTATTTCAATGACTTAGCCTAATATTCATTAATTCAGCAAATATTTATTGAGTGCCTACTCTGTGCCAGGCATTGTGCTACACCCTAAGGAGCCAAGATGAACAAAATGTCTGACTTCATGTTTGAAGATGATTTTTCTGTTATTTTTTAAAGCCAGACTATTTTTGGTATATCAGTAAAGTCCTTTTAGAACTGAAGTTTCAAGTTTCTGTTTTTCAGAGGCTGATAACATTTCCAAGAAAATTTTGGGGACCAATACAGTTAGCAGCTTCTTATTTTGCTATGTTAAGGACTGCATATGAAGACATCTAATATTTCGATTTTAAAAATACATTTTTATACCAAATAAATCAGAATAAACGACAGTCCTTTTAAATTTGGCTTTATGAAATATCACATTTTTTTCCCATTTTTGTTTCAGACCAATAAAGGGCAATAGCTTCCTATTGGCATTTGTGAATTAGTGCTTTAGAAGATAGTCTTATATGCTGTGTCATTGTTTATAAAGAGATTTAGTTGGTGGGCAACTGAACATTTTGAAACTTATAGAATATTCAATATTGGGAAGTTTAAAACTCTACTATGCAAACTGCTTTCTTCCTTTCTTTAAAGTTAAAATGTGATTACAAAATTTAGAGAGAAATTTGAAAACCTAGGAGATAGTTCCTGATAATCTAAACATAAAAAATTTTTTTTGGTGAGTGTAGTTTGTTATTTGTAAATTTTTTGTATCTTTCTATTCAGTTGATTTTAAAACAGCTTTTTTTTTTAATTACCTTTGAGACAGATAAGTTGAATTCTTCAAATTGTTCAGGTTTACTTTTTAAGCACTGTAGTTTATAATTTCAAGAAAATTAGAACTTGCTTCAGTTCAGATGAAGTAAAAAAGCTATATGTATGTTTGCAATGTAATAGAGAACTTAAGCTATCCTTAAAGTTTTACAAGTTGGGAAAGTTTAAGTTACAGATTTTTTTGGTCGTTGAAACTATCGTTAAAACTCACAGCATAGAAAATGTGTGTAAGTGAAGAACAGCATATCAGATGGTATTTAGTTGTGAAAATTATGTCAATAGGGACCCAAATAAACATAGAAAAATGAAATCTGGATTTTTGGAGGTAAGAATAGGAGTCTACTCAATGCTAGGTACTGGGAATATACAGATGAATAAGAAATGATTTTTCTCCTAAGAAGCTAAAAATCTAATAGTGGGAAAGAAATATGTTAAAAATTACAAACCCACAAAAATCAATCATAGTGTATTTTGCTGTTAAAACTAAATGAACAGAGTGCCTCAGAAATACAGGTAACAAAGGAACTAATTCTGCCTAAAATAAAACCTTCATCTAGTCTGTAATTATCACTCATTTTTGAAGAGGTCAATTGAATGTTAAAAGAAGAAAAAGAATTACCCCACTGGAAAACTGGGTAGGATACATGGGGCTCCTGGTAATGCCATTCAAAACTTAATGTCAGAAATGGTTATAATTTAGAAAAAGCTCTGAAATTTGGTTTTTGTGGAGTTAAGATGTTCCAGATACTCTGAAAAGGACTTAAATAATGAAATGTAGTTGGAATTGTATGCAAAAACACCTATTAAAATCAACTATTTCCTTTGAAGTACTTAAACATTTTACCCAAATTTGAAGTCACCAATTCAGTGTATAGTTTTGGGGTTTTGGGTTTTGTGGGTTCCCCCCGCCCCCTGCACAGGACAGTACCATTTTAAAGTATACTCCCTTTTCTGCCTTAAATCTGGCCTGTTTATTCTGCTTCTTTGAAGAAGTAGTAGTAGAAATATTTTGTAACTGCTAAGCTCGTTGTACTGGGTATGTGAAAGAGTAATAGTAAAATATAACATCCTAGGTTTTAGAGACTGATTGTTGGGTTGAAGGCAGTTGTCAATCTTCAAGTGAATTTACATAAAATACTTTTATCTTTCGGAAAATACATTTCCTGTTATTAACTATGTAAAATTATTAAAACATTATATTCTTAAACGGGAGATTCCTCATTTAATTCTGTGGAATACATAACATTTTTCTGTGCACAATCATGGATTTCGATGTGTAGAAAAGTCATTCTCCCGTAGAGTCGTCGTATATTCTCTAGAGTTTCTCTCCCCTTGTGTGTTACTTGGATCTGTGTTGCATTAGTTGTCATTATTGCCCATTTCAAATAATGTCTAATGAATATCAAATAAAGGTATTCATCCAAAGAAATACTTAATTGTCATTGGGATACTTTTAGTAAATAAACTTTCATCCCTTCTTTAAGTATTGAGTCCTACTGTGTTCCAGGCACCATTTAGGCCCTGACCTTTAGAAAGTGTGCCAGGGACCTTGTATTCTAATAGAGAAGACACATGATAAACATGGCCAATAATTGGAAGGTATAGCTTTTTTATTTTTTCTGATTGAGCTTTTAGTTTAAAACTCAGGGGGACTTCCCTGGTGGTGCAGTGGTTAAGAATCACCTGCAGTGCTGGGCACACGGGTTCGATCCCTGGTCCAGGAAGATCCCACATGCCACGGAGCAGCTAAGCCCGTGTGCCACAACTACTGAGCCCGTGTGCCACAACTACTGAAGCCTGCACGCCTAGAGTCTGTGCTCCGTAACAAGAGAAGCCACTGCAGTGAGAAGCCCACGCACTGCAAGGAAGAGTAGCCCCTGCTCGCCGCAGCTAGAGAAAGCCTGTGAGCAACAACGAAGACCCAACACAGCCAAAAATAAATAAATAAATAAATTTATTTCTAAAAAAAAAAACAGGATTTTTTTTTCTTGTGACTAGTCTTAAAGACAAAATCAGGAGAATTACAAAGTGTAGCTAAAATTTTAGTTTGAATAGACTGTCTTCAACTGACTAGAGTTAACATTAAGAATGTGAAAATGTTGCTGTCAGGCATGTAAGATATATGAATGACTCAAGATAAGAGTATGAATTTAGGATGTTGGCAGTTTGGAATTATTTAGTCGCTCTACACTGATCAAAACTAAATTGAATGAATATGGGAACTATACTCAATATCTTGTAATAACCTATAATGGAAAAGAATCTAAAAAAGAATATATATATATACACACATATATATGTTTAACCGAATCACTTTGCTGTACATCTGAAATTAGCACAACATTGTAAATCAAATATATTTCAATAAAAATTTTTAAAAAACTAAATTGAATGAAGCTAAATTGTGACTGGCTTATCTTCACCATTATTGTAACCAATTTGATTTTTTTTTTTAAAGGGTTTAAAATTAATTAATTAATTAATTTTTGGCTGTGTTGGGTCTTCGTTTCTGTGTGAGGGCTTCTCTAGTTGCGGCAAGCGGGGGCCACTCTTCATCGCGGTGCGCAGGCCTCTCACTATCGCGGCCTCTCTTGTTGCGGCGCACAGGCTCCAGACACGCAGGCTCAGTAGTTGTGGCTCACGGGCTTAGTTGCTCCACGGCATGTGGGATCTTCCCAGACCAGGGCTCAAACCTGTGTCCCCTGCACTGGCAGGCAGATTCTCAACCACTGCGCCACCAGGGAAGCCCACCAATTTGATTTTTAAAAACTTTTTATTGTGGAAAATTTCAAATACAAGAGGAGAGCAAATAGTGTAGTTAATTGTCATTACTCATTTAGTGGCTTCAACATGTATCAACATATGGTTAATCTTGCTTTATCTGTAACTCACTCCTGACTTGATTATTTTAGAACAAGTCCCAGACATAACATTCAATCTGTAAAATCTTCATTATATAGCTCTGAAAGATAAGGGATAAACACTCATGCACACAATTACTATACTTTATCACAATCCCAAGATATTTATAACAGGTATTATTGTCAAATATCCAACCAGTGTTCATTATTCCCAGTTGTATCATAGATGTTCCTTTATAGCTGGTTCATTTGAAGCTGGATCCAAATAAGGTTACATATTACATTTAGTTAATATGTTTTTAAGTCTTTATTTTTTATTTTATTTTATTTTTTTAAGTCTTTAAATCTATAACAATTTCTCCTACCTCTTTTTTTTCTCCTTGACATTTATTTGTTGAAGGAACAGATCATTTGTCCTGAAGAATTTTTCCACAATCTGGACTTGGCACATTGCATCCCCTGGTGTTATTTAACACATTCCTCTATCCTCTGTATTTCCTGTAAATTAGAGGTTTAGATCTAGAGACTTAATTAGGGTCACATTTGCTTTTTTTTTTTTCCCCCTTATTTTGCATGAATATTTTATTGATGGGGTTTTGTACTTCCTATTGCAGTATATCATGATGTACATAATACCAAGTTGTCTCCTTTCTGTGTTACAAATATTGATCACTGTGTACAGGTGTTTTCATCCTGATGCATCCGTTTAAAAAGTTGCTCGTGGTTATTTGTGATCCCTGCCTAGATCTCTTGTTTCATTTGGGGTTATAAAAGTGTGATACTCTAATTCTATGATTTCTTCTACATTTATTGGCTGGCATTCTACAAAGTAAAACTTGGGAGTTAACCATTTCTTTAACCTGAAATTCACTTTTTACAGGAAAGACAGGATAAATGCTTGTGTCCTTTCATTTATCACTTTTCAGAAAATGAGTTTGTTTCCTAATATCTTCCAAAGGGACCACTGTATTTTTTTTAAGTATAATTATGAACTCATGGATTTCTAATGTTTAGTAAGTTTCACCCCATTATGGCCCTTTTTGATGTTCAAATTGTCTAGTTTATGACCATGGGGAGCTTCTTCATGTTGGTTCTGCAGATTGCTTTGTTTTGTTTTTGACATGCTAGTGTTTGGTAGCCATCTTGCTTTTGGAGGGACAGGGTATACTAAGGTGTACCAGGCTCATATTAGAAGTTTTCTAACCAGTCCTAGAATCAGCCTTTTATCTGAGGAACTGTTTCTTTTTGAAATAGTATTTAGAGACCTGAATAGATGTTGTTAAAGAAAATCAGGCCTCATTTGAATAAACAGCCATCTTTCTGAAGTGTCTGAATGCATGTTCTTTGTCACTCGTTTT
Source organism: Balaenoptera physalus (assembly GCF_965194825.1). Classification (NCBI taxonomy): domain Eukaryota; kingdom Metazoa; phylum Chordata; class Mammalia; order Artiodactyla; family Balaenopteridae; genus Balaenoptera; species Balaenoptera physalus. The sequence continues at coordinate 54,756,782 of NC_138890.1, read as the reverse complement.
AAAAAGACATTGTACAAAGTAGCCTTTTAGTTTCTAATTTACTTTGAGACAGTTATTAATTAAATACACATGGTACATTGAGTGCTGTATCATAAATTTAAACTAGTCATATGGACTGAGATTGTACTTCCCATTTTTCTCTTTAGCTCACTACTGCATTCTGCAAGGAATTCTCTGCAGTAGGTCATGCTTAAAACTATTTTCAGATCATTGAGGATATGTTAAATTGTTTTTGCAATGTAATGATTGGTCCTTTTTTCAGTTTTGAAAGGATTGGTGCTAAGCCCCCAGTTATGTGGTCTGCTTATACAGTATGATGTGTCACCTCCTCTGCTCCATATATAGGAAGAGAAGGGTAGTAAAGTTTAGTACATCTATTTCTTCTCTACATTTACTGTGAAATCAAGTGGTGCTTTGTGACTTGTCTTATTAAGGTGTATTAAAAGTCTTCTGGATTGTTCACTTTATGAGGACATTTCATCAGGTATTAAAAAAATTCTAAATTCACTTTTTTTTGTGTCACATAGTGAATCTCTGACTTTAGATATGAAATATTGAGTAAATCTTAAAAGTAGGTCTCATACGAGGTAGTCAGTGAAAAAGATACTATTAAATAACCAACCAAAGGGGGCTTTGCTCCTTGATACCTTGTCTTTTTTAATCTTGTTCTACAAAATTTGGCTTCATTGTTTCTGACATTTCTTGCATCTATAAATATAGATTCTAAATGTGCTTTCTTTCCAAAAGTGGTCCTTAATATCTGAGGTAATTTCATGTGTACAGTGGCTAGTCTGTTCACCTGGGATTTTTTCCTTTTTTTCTTTCTCTGTGTTTGTTATCCACCTGCTCGTAGGATAACAAATTTTCACTGTCTATAATTTTTTCTTTTGAATATTTCTTATTCTCTGAGGGTATGCTTGTGGTGGGTTTTTTTTTTAAGTTCCTTTATTATTTTTCTTTTTCTGCTCTCAGATATGGGAGTATAGTTTGTGCATACCTGAAATTATATGAGTTTGGGGAGGAGTGTTTTTAATTTTTTTGAACGGGTATGACAGCTTTCATAACCACATGTCTCATTGGATACAAAACTCTACATGAATAATAGCTCAAGGTTCTGTTATCTAATAACTTGATATGGTTGATTGTTCAGTTTTGGGTAAATCAGCACGTAATTATTCCATTTAAGATTATAAAAAATGGACGTTTTGCAGTCACACTATCTAATTCTTACTCTTTGTACCTCAATGCATCCTAACCAGTTGCATGTCTATTTCTTGAGTTAGAAAGAATCTTAGTAACATCTTTCTTGAGTACAGTTCCCATTGGTATACTTTCTCTGTTCTTGGCTCAAGTCTCAGGAAGTAGATCATTGCGAGAAGCTTGTGACTCTCAATCCCAGCTGCCCTCCTATTCTTTCCTCTGTAGGACAGCCCATGTACTCTCGTGAACATGGTGCTGCTGCATCTGAGCGACTTCAGTTGGGGACACCGCCTCCTCTGTTGGCAGCTCGTTTGGTGCCACCTCGAAACCTCATGGGATCCTCCATTGGGTACCATACCTCAGTCTCCAGCCCCACCCCTCTGGTCCCAGGTAAGCTTTGCTACAGATGGCCATCCACCTCTGATCTTTTGTACCATAAACTGACCAACCTAAGAGGTGATCTGGTATCCTGATCTGCTCTCACAGATTCCTATTAAAACTCCTAGGTAGTTTTATTTTCTATTTCTCTGCTTCTTTGGTTTGTCCCTAGTGGCTCCTAGATGATTAGGTCTCCTGTGTGTCTGTCATCTCTGGTGTCCTTTGTATTTACTTTCCGTGCGTCTGTAACTAAGGTCATGCTAGTTCCTTGAACTAGTTTCTAATCCGATAGATAGGAAGAGAGTATCTACTTGAATGGTTTCTAATCAGTTACATGTTACAAGAAAACTAGGTTAATTTTTCTTTAAAACAAAACAAAAACATCTGGTTTCTTCCTCATCATGGATGAAAATGTCTTTTTCCCGTCTGTCCCTTGTTGTATGGAATGGCTGTGTATAATGTGATTTCTTGAAAACTCTTCCCTCCTATTGACATGTACATTTTGAAGATCTATGGAGTGCTTTGAGGGTGTCTCACGAGGTTTTTAACATTTCTCACTTTGCGTTTAGATCTCAGTTCATCATGATTAAAGGGCTTTCAAGTTTCTTAGGGTTCTGTGTATTCCCAGGAATTATCAGATCGAGACTATTTGATTACGTAACTTCTTTAAAACTCTCTGCAACCTCAATATAGATTTTTCTGTCAAGAGTAACAAGTGGTAACTGAAAATTTTTAAATCATAATTTGCTGATCTTATACTCTGGATTATAGAACTAATCGGCTAGTAATAAAGATCTGAATGTACCTTATCTTGTAGCTGAAACCTAATACGAGCAACAAAGGAGTTTTTCCACTAAGAAAAAAAGATGCAAATATTTATATTGATAAATTACAACTGTGAGAATCAGCATCTTCACTCCATCTTAACCTTCTTTCATTTTATGTAGGATGAAAAGGATATTTTGGAGATAAGCACATTCAGAATTTTTTTTAAACACTAACAGGATATTTATTTAGCATAAGAATTTTAAAAATTAAATTTTTAGGGACTTCCCTGGCAGTCCAGTGGTTAAGACTCCGTGCTTCCAATGCAGGGGGCGTGGGTTTGATCCCTGGTTGGGGAACCAGGATCCCACATATTGCGCAGTGCGGCCAAAAAAAAATAAAGAAAAGCAGATAACCAAATTAATAGATTGGTTTTTTTACCCCAATTAAAAGAATACCTAGAAATTAGGTGAGACGTGATAACAAAGGAAACTCAGCCAGTCATTTGTATATGGCGTTCATGTATGTGAAAACTTCTCTTAAAAATGTGCATTTAAGTTTGCATTAGGTGATTAATATAGAGGACAAAAATGACTAGGTAAACGAATCCAGAAATATATCAGTAATTCAGAATGGATTTGCATGTCTGTGTTTTGTGACTGGAACATTTTTGTTTCTTTGACTTCCAATAGGTTTATCTATATACTATATTTCAAAGAGAGAAATATATATGAGTTGATACATTTGTTGAAGAAAATTCATTTTTGTGGTTATTTTATAATAGGAAATTATTTAACTACTGTTATTTGTTACATGTTTTGTTGTTTTGTTTTCCCTCAGATACCTATGAACCAGATGGTTATAATCCAGAAGCTCCTAGTATTACCAGTTCTGGTAGATCTCAGTATAGGCAGTTTTTTTCAAGAACACAGACACAGCGCCCAAACCTGATTGGCCTAACCTCTGGAGATATGGATGCAAATCCAAGAGGTAAGAATGCATTTAACTTTTTCTCATGCTAAATGTCATTTGGGCATAGCATTTCTGACCTCACTAAGGTCTAAAAATACTTTCAACAGTCTCTTTTTGAATAGTGCTGTGTAATGATCTCAAATAAATGTTTTTGAATATCTATCTCCAAATTTTACTTTAAAGCTATAAATAAAATAAAAATAAATATATTCTGCTTATATTTATTTTTAAATTAAAATAATACTAGTGTTAATTAATTGCTCTTTTTGTAGGACTTTAGGCTATTTTAGGCACTATGCTAGATGTTAGATATAGAAAGACGACATGATCCCTCGCCCTCAAAGAACTAATCATTTAATGGCCTACTTTATGTTTTAAGAGCTGTGCTTCACACTAATAACATTGAGAATTTTAAACACTATGATAAAATTATCCTTTGACCATTTTTATTATTTATGATTATAACCATATGTTAGGACCTTTATAAAGCATAGCCACAAATCTTAAAAGATTAAATGCAAGCATTGCCTTTAATATGGGTTGATACCATCCTTTCACCTCCGCTCAAAAAAAAGTTTGGTTAAAGAGTTTGATGAGATTCCAGTTTCTTACTTATTATTATAGTTAGATTTCCAGTATTAAATTGCAATTTGAACGACTGGCCATGTGCCATCCTGAGGATATTTTCCTGATTTAATTATATGGTGGACATTTTCCTGTTCTTACCTTCTTTCTTATCCTGATTTTATTAACTCTTCTTTACTGCCATTAATGACATTATTGCCACTACCAGTTAACAGTTTTGTGTCAAGATTAAACCAAATCCTTTTTAATATATTATTATCTCTAATATTCCTTACCAACAACTTAAATTAGGTACTATTTTTATTCTCTTTTGTATAGACAGACACTGAGGCGAAGAGAGGTTAAAGAACTTGCCCATTATTAATTCTTTTCTGTTCTATTCTATTCTATACATCAGTGGTCTCCAGCCTTTTTGGCACCAGGGACAGTTTTCTTGGAAGACAGTTCTTCCACAGACGGACGGTGCAGCGGGTGGTGGTGGGGATAGTTCAGGCGGTAACGCGAGCGATGGGGAAGCTCGCTAGCCCACTGCTCACCTCCTGCTGTGCGGCCCGGTTCCTAACAGGCAGCGGACCGCTACTGGTCTTTGGCCCGGGGGTTGGGGACCCCTGCTATACATGACAGAACTAGCATTTGAACCCAGGTTTATCTAATTCCAAAGAATATGCTCTACACCAATAAAGATGGTAAAAAAAAAAAAAAAAAAAAAAAAGAATATGCTCTTACCTTCTGTGCTGTAATGCATATATTGTTACCAAATTACCTGAAATTAGTGGGAAGATCATATTTTCAGCCCCACAGTGATTATTCTTTGCTGCTGATTTTACTTTTGGTGGAGTTGCTAAAGTTATGGAGAATACTCAATATAACATGTGCAGTTTTGGGTTGGTATTTGCTTTTTTGTTCAACACACCTCTTTCCACTGACAGGTAACCTATCGTAAGGTCAGCGTCTTATAGTATTTTAGTCTTAACTGTTGTGAATGGAATGTGTTAATTTATAACATTGGCTTTGAAGTTTCCTTTCAATGTTTAGGTTTGAATAATTTTAAACCTACAAAAAAATCAAAAGTGCAATAAACACCTGAATACTTTAACTTAGATTCACCAGTTGTTAACATTTTGTCAGCTTTGGGCATGAATGCTCACTTGTGTGCACTCTTCTCTCTGCCTTCCTCGCCTTCCTCCCCTCTCCCTTCACATTGTTTTCTTGAATCACTTGAAAGTAAATTTTGGAGATTGTGACACTTTAAGATCCTTTAGTTTACATCTGAGAATAAGACACAGTACTACATACGTGCAATATCATTGCCACACATAAAAGAAAATCATAATTCCATAGTAATATCCTATCCATGTGAACTTCTTGTTGAATCCTATAAGGAGACAAATATTTCACTCCATTTGTGGCCTAATAAGTTTGATCACTTGCCGTAATTGTTAGAACTCTCCATTGTAAAGTAAATAATTTGTGGAGTGGTACTTTGGCATCAGATAAATATCTTATTCTCCAACACCCTTTCACTGATTTTTTTTTTCCTTCCATTTATGATCCTTGCCTGAATCAGTCATTACATTAGAGTTGGCTAGGAGTTTTTAAATGTGCATATTGTATTTTTGAAAAAGGAGAAAAAGGAGGCAATTGATAATTTATTTTTGCTGTTAAACATTTCTGAAAAGGAAATGGTAGTAGTTAGGTGCTATTCACAGTGATTTTTAGCTTTTGGACTAAATAATTTTAATCATTTGAAATTCCCCAAATACAACGCCTGGTCAGTAATGTTAATTTTTGTTTTCTACAGCTGCTAACATTGTCATCCAGACTGAACCACCAGTTCCTGTTTCAATTAATAGCAACATAACCAGAGTAGTTCTTGAACCAGATAGCCGGAAAAGAGCTATGAGTGGTTTGGAAGGGTCGCTGGCAAAGAAACCTTGGCTGGGAAAGTAAGATAATTTGCTAATTAGTAACATCTAATTGATGTTTCTGGTTTTTTGTTTGCAGTAGTAAATTTGTAAAATTAAGAGTTGTCATTAATCATTAATTTTCAATCTATGTGCCTCAAAGCTAAGGTTCCCAGAGGCATCATTAGTATGTCTTAAATATTGAAAAGTTAACAGAATATTGATAATAGATATTAGTAATTTGTACTGATTTCTAGGCCTAACCCAGTATTAGAATTATTGAGGCATCAGTCTTCTTTCTTTCTCTCTACCTGTTTGGTTCCCATGTAATAAGGATAATGTGAAAATTACCTAGTCATTTCTGAAGAATGTTAAGTGCGTACAAAGGATACTTGAATAAATATAGACTTACATTCTTTGCTGATTATCTCTTGCCTAGGCATAATGTAGGAGACTTAACCAAGATCTGTTAATATTCCTTTCAGGCAAGGGAATAACAATCAGAGTAAACCAGGATTCTTGAGAAAGAATCAGTATACAAACACCAAATTAGAAGTCAAGAAAATCCCTCAGGAATTGAACAACATTACCAAGCTCAATGAACACTTCAGCAAATTTGGAACTATTGTTAATATCCAGGTAGGTGTGGCTATGTTGGTGACAAAATCCATGTATATAATGTACCTTCAAAAATATTCCTATCAGCTTACCTTGCTTAAACAAGCCAGTGATTAGTCTGATCATCTCTGCTATGTGTTTTAAATTCCACTGTGTATCTGTATGCCCAACTTTATGACGGAGTTGTTGTGCTGAATTTGTCCTCTGAATTCACTTGGTTCTTTTCTGCAACCTCTTCCTGAAAGACAGTGGGCCAGTTACTGTATTTTTGTTCATAGTTGTATCTCTGGACAGATGACTTTTTTACCTGCTTTAGTGTTCTAACTAAGTAGGTGAGATTTTTGGTAACTTCTAAGATTGTAATTTTGTTTACTGACTGGCTTTTATTTTGTGAAATATTAATTGGTTAAGGATGGTTCTAATCTTGAGAATTTTAGGCACTGTAACATATAATCTAACATCAAATAAATCATAGCTTTTATATTTTGCTGTGTGTTTGTTAGATATTTGAATTTATCAATTTGTGGTTGGGTGTTATGCTGTAATTGAGGGTAGTAGAAGGTCTGTTTAAGTTGGGATTTCAGTCAGTTACCCCTGACACTCAGTGTTGCCATCAAACCAAAATATGATTTATGTATCTCTAACTACCTTTTTTCTCTTAAATTTTTCCTAGGTCATTATTCTTTATGGGATTTAGAAAAATTAGGAAGCTTTTAATGTAAATGAGTATATGAGTCTGCTTGGGTTGCCATAACAAATACCATAGACTGGGTGGCTTAAACAACAAAAATTTATTTGTGGGGAATCCAAGATCAGAATACTAGCCAATTTGGTTCCTGGTAAGGACTCTCTGGCTTGGAGACGGGCATCTTCTTGCTGTGTGCTCACATGATGGAAGGAGAGGGAAAGGAAGAGACAGAGAGAGAGAGCTCTTCCTATAAGGTCACCAGTCCTGTCTGATTAGGGCCCCACCCCTTTGATCTCATCTAACCTTATTTACCTCCTAAAAGCCCTGTCTCCAAATACAGCCACATTGGGGGTTAGGGCTTCAACATATGAATTTGGGGAGGACATAACTCAGTCCATAGCAGTAGGCCATAATTTATAGAAGCACTATTCTCTATTTGGGGGATTTTATGTTGTTCTTATTATTTTTTATAAAAACAATGCTATTGTGAGCCTCCTTTTATATAAACCTTTTATTTTTTTATGATGCATTGCTGAATTAAAGGGAATTTTAAAACTTTTTATTTGAACTGCCAAATTGTTCTCCAAAAGGGTTGTGCCAGTTGATACTCCCTAACGCAATGTGTGAACCTCATCAAAGCTCTAATATGGATCCATTAAAAACTTTTAGACCAGTTTCATAAGTGAAAAATTGTACTTGCTTTAATTTGCTTTGTTTTTATTCCTAGGTAGACTCTAATTTATATAGACCATTTGCAGTACTTTTGGATTTACCTGTCCACTGTCTTTGCCCATTTTTTTATGAAGGCATTTATAATAATGCTTTTCCAAACCTTTGCTTGTCATATATATGAAAATTACTTTTTCGTCTTGTCATTTATTTTGTTTGTGGCAGGTTTGGACTGACAGTGGTTTAAAATTTTATTTGGTCAAATCCGCTGTTTGTCTTTATGGGTCCTACCTTTATAGGTGTGCATAAAAAGGCTTTCCAAAGCCTCAGATTATACAGATAATCACCTTTTTTCCCTGGGTTTTTTTGTTTGTTTTTTGTAAAATGTTTTCTCTCTCTGGAGTTTATTTGGATGTAAGATACCAGGGAGGAATTAACAACTTTTCCCCAAGTGGTTATGTAACATCACTAGGATTATTTATTAAATAATCCAATATTCTTTCATATATAATGTTGAAATACACATGTCATCTTTTAAGGGATAGCTAACTTTATTTACATAGGATTCACAATGGATTTCAGCAGGCTGTTTTCTACCTCTGAATTTTTTATCAATAATTTATCAGTATTTGCTTAGCTACAATCATTAATTTATGTGTGTTGTTGTTGTTGCTGTTGGTTTTTCTTATAGGTTGCTTTTAAGGGAGATCCAGAAGCAGCCCTCATCCAGTATCTTACCAATGAGGAGGCCAGAAAAGCCATTTCCAGCACTGAAGCAGTTCTAAACAACCGGTTCATTCGAGTCCTGTGGCACAGGGAAAATAATGAGCAGCCAGCACTACAGTCACCAACACAGCTGCTCCTGCAACAGCAGCAAACACTTAGTCACCTGTCACAGCAGCACCATCACCTGCCGCAACACCTTCATCAGCAGCAAGTGCTGGTGGCCCAGGCTCCTCCCTCAACAGTACATGGGGGTATTCAGAAGGTAATCTACTGGCTCACAGGGAATTAATGGTCCTTTAATCCCATCCTCTAGATCATTGTTTCTCAATTTGTGGTCCTGGGGTCTTCTGCATCAGAGCCATTCAGTTTGATTTGTAGACCGGCAGCATCTGATCTCCTAGGAGCTTATTAGACATGCAGTTTCTTAGGCTTCACCTCAACTTACTGAATTAGAATCACTATGGGTGGGGCCCAGTAATTCGTTATAACAGGCTTTCCAGGTGATTCTTATGTACCTTGAAGGTTGAGAAGTGCTGTGTTGCATCAAAATCACTTATCTGGGTGCACATTCCTGGGTCTTACCTTCTCAGATCTACAGAGTCAGTCTCTAGATATGGGACCCATAAATCTGCATGTTTAAGAAATACCTTTAGTGATTCTTCTCAACACTAAACACTGTCATACTAAAGTATGATAGCCATCCACGACTGAACAACTTTGAACCTAGAACAGCTTCTTTGTTTTGTGTTAGAATCAGTCACTCTTATAGCGATCCTTTTGTCCCACTTTTTCTCATATAGAAAAATTCTGTTCTCTTTAAAACTGAACTGGGAGCTCCAGGAGACTGGGATTTTGTCTGTTGTATTCATTTGATCCCTAGTGCCTAAAACAAGGCCTGGCACACAGCGCTCAAAACATATTTGAATGGATAGATGAACGAAGGAAAGAACAAACCACCATGCATTAGAACCATTCAGATATTGATGATAATGTTAATCTCCTCCTAGCCATTCTCTTGTTTGGATTAAATGCATTCAGATTGGAAAAAAAAAAAGTATTCTTTAACAGTACATAGTATTAACTCCAATTTATCATCGTGTTTATTTGCAGTTAAGCCTGCATTTCTTTTGTCTCTGTCCCATTTCATGTTAGGGCCAAAGGTAAATATTCCCCCAGGTGTTGGTTGAATGGTGTATGAAAGAGTGATACAATCACCTCTGTGATGCATTAGACCCTGTTCTGTTAATGCAGCCCAAGATTATGTTATGTTTTTAGGGTGGCCATATCACAGTTATTCTTATTAAGCTACTGTCAATTAAAACCGTAAGTCTTAAAAAGCATTATATATTGAAGGGAACATTAAGAAAATTATTAGAAAGTTTTTTCTGTATGAGTATATACACATGTGCATGCATAATTTCAAACATCCAAAAAAGTATGGATACTAACAGTCATTTGTATATCCACCTCTTCACTTAAAAAAATCAAACCTTACAGATGATTGAAGCACCCTTCCTTCGCATTTCCTTATCTTCCTCCCCAGGGTAATCACTGTCCTAAATTTGTATCATTCCTAGGCATTTAAAAAAACTTCCACCATAAATATGTTTATTTTGTATATGCAGATGATGAGCAAACCACAGACATCGGGTGCCTATGTTCTTAACAAAGTTCCTGTGAAACATCGTCTTGGACATGCAAGTGGTAACCAGGGTGATGCAGCACACTTGTTGAATCAGTCAGGTGGTGCTGGAGATGATTGCCAGGTATATATTTCTGTGGACCTTTAAATCTGTTTAGAGTTGTTCAGTGACACAAAGAAATTAACAAATTGATTATCACCCAGATTTGTAATGTCTTATTTCCTCAATCAAGATAATTTTGAGAGCTAACCTAAATGTGGCCGGTAAACTTCCCTAATTTCCATGATTCCGCCAGAAATTTGCTAGTTAAATTCTCTTTTCCTATTCAAAGCTAAATAGGAATTTGAAATTTTTAGCCATTTATTAATAGATGTCTTTATTAATCCATTTCTTTTATAATGTTTCTTCTTTAATATAATTAAGAACATCATGAAGGGGATTCAGTCATAGTCAATTCAAAAGTCAGATTTTGAAATATGTTTTTAAGTCGTTTCCTTTCCTTTTGGGAATATATCTATATGATGACTCTCCGGAATGGTGATTTTTTTTTTCCAAGAGAGCTAGGAAAACTGAAAAAGAACAGGTGGGGTTAGCCCTCCTAGACATTAAAAAATACTGTGAAGTCAGTATAACTCAAACAATTTGATACTGGCACATGAAGAGAAAGGCCAGTGGAATAGAATCGAAGACTGAGATTATAGACTCACTTGCAAATAGGAATTTATCATATGCTAACACATTATCTCAGTTCAGCGGGGAAAGTATGGACTCTTTGGTAAATGGTATTGGGATAACTTGATAGCCTGATAGAAAAAAAAATTAGATCCATTTTTAAAATTACATAATAAACCAGGATAATGTCCGCAAGGACCTGAAATTTATATGCTGACGGTAATGCTAAATGGTACAGCCTCCGTGAAAGGAAATTTGGCAGCATCTAGCAAAATTATGTATGCATTTACTCTAAACCAATAATCCTCCTCTAAGAATCTGTGCCAAAGATATACTTGTCAAACTATGGAAAGACATATGAGCAAGGCTAGGGAATGTAGACTCTCTTCAATAGCAAAAGACTGGAAACAATCCAGTGTCCATCAGTATGGGACTGGTTACTTAAAATGTAGTACATGCATACAATAGCGTATGTGTAACTTTGCAAAGGAATGACGAATATCTTTATGTATACCATGAGGTGATCATCAGGATACATTAAGTAAAAAAAGCAAAATGGGACAAAAAATGTAGAGTCGGCCACTGTTTATTTAAGAAAGTAGGGGCAGTGAATACGAATAAGTACTTGCTTATGATAGAAAAAAACAACAAAAAAAGTAACCCATATCATTTAAATCTTGGTGGTTACGGCAAGGATAGAAGAAACTAGACAACTTTAAAAACCTCCAAAACATTTCTTAATTCTGTCCACCAGAAAGGTCTAGAAACAATGACCCAGCCTGATGGTAATGAACCTTGACATGCCCCTTCCCCCAGCTCCAAAAGGAACCAGGGATCCTTGAAGAAATGGCTGTCCCCAGATCTGGGGCTGACAGTGTTCCAGATGAGCCTAGAATACTTTGTCAAACCAGAAAGCGAGGAATTTGTCAAAGATTACTAGCATCCTATCAAAGAATGAAAAAATGTCATAAAGGCTCTAGAACTACTCACCAATTTAAAGGAAATTCAGAGGACAGAGGGACTCGTTAAAGGATACCATAGAATCCTGTGGTGAATACTATAGGATGAATGACCTGGTTTCTTCCAGAATTGATTTGCAAAGAAAAGAAAGATACAGAGAGGGAAACGGAATTAAAGGAGACTTTAAAGAGATATAACCAATTGCATTTATATGGACCTTAGTAGGTCCTAATTTAAATGTGAAAAAAATGTTTAGAAAATTATAATAGAATCTGGAAATGTGACTATTTAATGATATTAAAGAATTGTTATACCTTTTAAGTGTGACAACGGTATTGTGGTTTTACTTAAAAAAGAAAGGAGTCCTTATCTTTTAGAGATACAACTGAATTATTTACAGATAAAATAGTGTGTGTGTTATGATGATGTAGTTGGGGGTTTAAATAAAACAAGGTTATTTTATATAAAATCATGTAAATTAATTAATGATTTTACATAAAATAATGTAAACTGATGATTGTTTCTGCTTGCTGATGGATACGTCGTTTTTTATATATAATTTTGTACTTTTGTTTGTTTCAAAAAATTTGATACTAAAAGATAGAAAAACAAAAGCAATCTCAGACTTTGAAGTCACACAGCCCTGACTGACTTGACCTGCTTCTTAACTAGCTGTGTTAAATAACTGGCGAGCATTGGTTTCCTTTTCAATAAACTCAGTTGCTATGGGGATTAAAAAATTTCATGTTGGTAAAGCTTAAAAGAGAAGTGTTTATTCGCACATAATAAGTGCTCAGTAACTTGCAGGTGGTGCCGTTTTTATTTTGATAAATAGTAGTAACAGCACGGGCATCATCTCTGCAGGTTCCTACAGTACTTGAGAGAGCTTCCTGTGGATTTAAAGTAGCTTAATTTTTAGGACAATTAAGTATTATATGATTGAGATAAGTTTTGTATTTGTATATATTGCATGATTGAATTTTCCATGAATTTCTTAGTATTATATCCTGTGTCCCTTATATCATATATTCAAAGTTAATTTAAAAATAAAAGAGTGGAGTATGTTAGGGAAGACTTGAACCAGAGAGGTGTTAGTACACCATATTGCTCTGCTATGCCTTAAAGAGGGGAAGATTAACTGGAGTCATCTGTTCAGAAAGGAATCTAAATACCAAAACAAGCACAGTAAAGATGGTCACCATTTTACTTGCAAAGTTAGATCTGTGAGCTAACTACTTGTCTTATGGTTGGTTGTAAACTCATATAACATTTGATTAAATATAATATTAAGACTATGACTGCAAAGTACCTTAATTCTTAGGAGGGTTTGCAATTATTAGAAACATGCGTTCTTATTTGGCATTGTGGAAAATAGCTTAATGACATTACCCCCCCAAAGACCTCCAGGAACACACCTGTAGTTGAACAACTCCTACTCAGTGAGGGAGTATACACAGTGAAACCATGGAACATCTCATTTAGAGGGTGTTAGCAAGGACTTATTTTAGGATTGGCTGTGTTAGGTGATTTGTTGGAGGGTTAAAGGAAACAGGAGTAATTCTATGGTCAGACTTCCTAATACATTTACCGAGAAGGAGGGAAGACTAGAATTACGCTAAAGCTGTAATTGGTAAAGAAGCTGTAGTCATTCATATTAGCCAGGGTAGAGAGATGTTTAGTCATTTTTATGGTTTGGATAGTGTTCATGGTTTGTGTGTGTGTGTGTTCAGTCGTGATAATGGAGTGATCTTGTTTTTGCCTTGATCCACCATGGGCACAAGAGTGACCTTGTCTGAGGTTGATGTTCTATGAAATTGTTTATGTTCCACAAGGGGACACTAAGGCCTAGCTGTGAGTGGCAGTCTGGCTCCTAGATGTCAGGAGTTGTTCTTTTTCCCACAATTAAAAAAATATAAAGAAAAGAAAGATAAGTGATTGTATTCAGAAACACAACATTATTGCTTAAAATTAGTTTTTGTTTTTATATTTGAATGACAATTGAGTTTATGTATAAAGAACTTGTTTTATAAATGATTTTTAAATGTAAAAAAAATATATGGAGTCTTTTTAAAAAATGATTTTAAGGTATTGCTAAGATTTAATTTAATTATATTTGTGTTTCATAGATATTTTCAACTCCAGGCCATCCAAAAATGATCTACAGCTCCTCAAACTTAAAGACACCTTCAAAACTTTGTTCAGGATCAAAGTCTCACGATGTCCAAGAAGTTCTTAAAAAGAAGCAGGTAACAGCCTCAGTTCTTGTTTCCTTCAAGAGGAAAGGATCTATTGAATTCTTTTTTTTTTTTTTAATAAATTTATTTATTTTTTATTTATTTATTTTTGGCTGCGTTGGGTCTTCGTTGCTGTGTGTGGGCTTTCTCTAGTTGCGGAGAGCAGGGGCTTCTCTTCGTTGCGGTGCGTGGGCTTCTCATCACGGTGGCTTCTCTTGTGGAGCACGGGCTGTAGGCACACGGGCTTCAGTAGATGTGGCACACAGTCGTCAGTAGTTGTGGCTCGCGGGCTCTAGAGCGCAGGCTCAGTAGTTGTGGCTCACGGGCTTAGTTGCTCCGCGGCATGTGGGATCTTCCTGGACCAGGGCTTGAACCCGTGTCCACTGCATTGGCAGGCAGATTTTCACCCACTGCGCCACCAGGGAAGTCCGGGATCTGTTGAATTCTTAAGTGATTATATTAACACCTCTGAACAGTTCATGTTGTTATGGAACTACATTATAACATTTATTTAGCTGCTGCTTGATGCATTGTACACTTGAAAAAAAGATGAGCAAACAGAAAAAATGTTTTGCAGTTGCCTTTCAGTGGCTACATCAAGCACAAAGAAAGAACTTTTTTCTATGTAAAAGTAAAAGACACTGAGCTGTCGTCCCGTCCATCTCCCCCGCCCCCAGCAAGGGAGAGAAACAAATACTTTTATTTCATTATTTACTCTTCTAATTCCTTTCTGGCTTCGTAAGTTAGATAATATTTCACGTGAAGTGTAACAATTATGTAGTTATTATTCATGTGACTCAGTTCTGAGTTTCATTATCATCTTAGATTTAAACTCACATAGAGTTTTTCAAATAAAATAGTTATTTATATATATTATCTCAGTATAATTGGAGATTTAATTAACAGAGGGGTTGGAGGCAACATTTTCCAGGCAAAAATCCATAGATTTTGCTATCATTTCTAACCTATAGCTGCATGTCACTTTTAGACTTTAGACTTTATTTTTAGACTTCAAACTTCAAAAATAAGGATTTGGCTTATTATGTGGGAAAATGAAAACAGCTCTTGTTTTTCTTTACATATATATCCAGGTCATTTAAGTGAATAAACCTCATAGATACAGCTAATTAGTGTTCAGTATTTTAAATATTAAAGTACAGTTACAAACATAAACTCTTTTATATTGGAGGTGTGGGGGAAAATAGGTTTAAAGGTTTCATCTCTGGCTTCAGCTGTTTTTTGATTAGGAGGAAAATCTGTCTCGTATAAGGGGTGACTCAGAAGAAATGAGTTGAGACTGTAGTAGCCTTATGTATCATGGGCAAACTTAGTTATTCATTACTGATTTTTTCTTTACCTGTTCATACAGGAAGCAATGAAGCTACAACAAGATATGAGGAAAAAGAGGCAAGAAATGTTAGAAAAGCAAATAGAATGCCAAAAGGTAAGATAAATGTTCATTATTTGCATGCTGGAATTGATGTATGGAATGGATTTTACAAAGATATCCCCAATAAAGTTTTAAAGGTTATTTATATTAAAATTTACTAAGCATAGTTTTACTTTTTTCTGTTTATTTTATAGATGTTAATATCCAAGCTAGAAAAAAACAAAAACATGAAACCAGAAGAGAGAGCAAATATAATGAAGACTTTAAAAGAGCTTGGAGAAAAGATCTCACAATTGAAAGATGAGTTAAAAACATCTTCTGCAGTCTGCACACCATCTAAAGTAAAGACAAAAACAGAGGTACCTATTTGCATTTTTCATTCAGCATAGGGTTATTGAACATCTGTGGTGTGCTTGGCACTTTAAAAGTGCAGTGGAACCCTTAGGTAGCTAATAGTCTAGTGTGAGACAATTATAAGTATCTTTTTTTTTTTTTAATGTTTCTGTAGATGCTGTACACTCCCTCTGAAAGAAGTGATAATACCGGGTTTGAACAAAGATGTTTTTTAACTGAATTTTTTTGTTCTCCATGCTGACGATGTAACTGCTTAGAGTGATGGCAAGGAAAGAGACATTTCCTATTTCAGCAGCTTTTTTTTCTAATTTTTTAATAATGTTGTAATGCATCCATCCCTTTTAATATTCAAAAGATATCATTGACTTTAGTATGGATAAAAATATGGCTTTCTATTGAAAAGAATAATCAAAAGTTCTAGATCCATTTAAGTCTAATTTTGTTCATTTCTATTTGTTTCCTTACTGTAGAAGAATACTTGCTTTTACACCATGGTTCCATCATTATTCTACAGCTCTATAGTGGGATTTTAGATAAATTTGCAGCCCTTTGAGAACTGGGAATAAATTTGTCAGATATATATATATAGAATGCAAATTTTTATGTACAGTATTATATTACATTTGAAATTGTGGTTCTCTGTTATAAAAGGAATGTAAAGTGTTTCATTAAGATTGCTTTTACACAACATTGTAAATCAACTATACTTCAATAAAAATTTTTTGAAAAAGATTAATTTATGATCTAAAAAAATGATTGCTTTTTAAAAATATAATAAAAATGTTATTTTAATTGAAATTTCCCCCAATTATAAAAAGAGCATTTAATTATAGAAAGAAATTTAAGAGAATATGGGGGAAAGAAAATCTCTCATAGTCACAGCAGCTAAAGGCTGATAATTTGTTTCTTACCCAAAAAAAAAAAAAAAAAAGAGTGGCAATAGTTATAGGGTTCAGATCTGAAAGCAATTATGTAACTGTTATGTTTGTACTATTAGTGAATTTTTATTGTGTAATTTATTTTGCCCTATTATGTTTCACTTATTATGCTTTATTACGTTCTCAGCTCCCTCATCTCAGATGACTGTTTCCAAGGTCTGATTTTTAGGCCATCTTAAGCATTTGTAATACTGCTTGCTTATTAAGCAGTAATACTGTTTATTGTTACTACTGATAACATTATACTCTCTACATGTTTTCTATTATATCTGTAAAGTTACTTTCCTTAAAACACCCATGTTTATTGCATACTCTCACATTTACCCAGAAGAGATGTTTGTCATTCTATAAGTGTCATATTGTGAACAAGATTTTGTAAGTTGTCTAAAAAATACATTTTTACTCTTAATTTTTCCAAAGGCCCAAAAAGAACTATTAGATACCGAACTGGACCTTCACAAGAGGCTATCCTCAGGAGAAGACACAACAGAGTTACGGAAAAAACTCAATCAGTTACAGGTTGAGGTGAGATTTAAGAGGAGTTACCCACTACATTTAACATCTCAAAATAGTTTTCCAAGATTTAGTCTGACAATGTGTTATATTCTGCTTTTTGTTGTTATTCAGGCTGCACGATTAGGTATTTTACCTGTGGGTCGAGGAAAGACCATGTCCTCTCAAGGTCGAGGAAGAGGCCGAGGCCGTGGAGGAAGAGGAAGGGGTTCACTAAATCACATGGTGGTGGACCACCGCCCTAAAGCACTAACAGTTGGGGGATTCATTGAGGAGGAGAAAGATGACTTACTTCAGCATTTTTCAGTAAGTTTTTAAAGTAGTAAATGCCAACTCTAAAAGCATTGTATTTAGCATTTCCTTGTTGCCTTCTGTATAAATGTCAAATGTTTTACAGATTAGAAAATTAAGTTGTAAAATCATGGATATTAGCAAATTCCTATTAATATATTTGAAGGTCAAGAAGCAGCTCATGCTATGTTCCATAATACTTCACATAAATGCATTTGTCGTAACAAGTTATTCGAAAGCTATATTTGATTTTTGCTTTAGGGTTTATTACATGGTTTATCAGGTGTTTATAGTCAATAAGTGAAAATAGTCTGGGATGGAGACGAAATCCAAAGGAAGAATTTGTTAGGAGAAGAGTCATGTTTAGTTATATTCTGTATACAGTGGTGACCACTTACTTTTAGACAAATATGCAAATAGATATTTGCCACAGGTGAATGTTTTTATTATTTTGCACATAAACAGAGTATATTCTTTTTCTAACCACTCATTAATGCATTCAGTAACTTTTTTGAGTGTTATTTGTGCTAGAGCATTTTCATACATGATCTCATGAAACCTTAAATAACTGTATAAAGTGCAAGTAGAAACCCATGTGTACAGATCGGAAAACTAAAGCTTAAAAAAGTCACCCAAGATCATACAGTTAATAAGTGACAGGACCAAGGTAAAAATACACAACTGACTGTTAACATCCAGATGCCTATTCCTCAAACAACTTTTTTGAGAGAAAACATTTTCAACCCTATTAAGTGTTAAACATGGTGAGAGAAATCTTAAAGAGCAAGACTTCACTCCATAGTTTCTTATTAGTTTGATGCTCATTAATCCTGTTTCACCCTGGCTATTACAGAATGGTGGGTTGTTATAAGATGTCCAGATTTGAGAGCCACCTGGGCTGCAGTCTGTTTACTCTTGAGCCAATTTTTTCACTAGCCTGACTGTTATTTTCTTTTGTGGTAAAGTGGGAGATTGTCTTGAAGTGACTTCTTTGAGGAGTAAAGAAGATAATGTATGGAGGAGCACTGTACATGGGCAGGGTGTTCTTCTGGAGGCTGGGTGAATGTTGATTTTTGTCTCTCAGTGTTGAGTATATAACATTCGAATCTCCTTGCCAAAACGTGGGCATGGGCATTTAGACCCACTGCCAGCTCTGGTGAGGTGCATTAGATAATAATGTATAATAATATAAAGCAGAATTTTTATAAATTTGGCTCTGTAGAAAGTTTTAGTTACAAAAAGTAGGTAATTTTGTTAGGTAGGAAGCTGCATGCTCTACCCTGAGGGTTATATATAAATCTTTAAGTTTTAATCCAGAAGTCATGCTCAAATGGCTCTCTTTCCTTCTCGTAAGTAGAGTCATTCTAGAGTATCTAATAATAACCAACTTTTATATACATATATTTGTTAAGTCTGAAATACGGCGCTTGGTTTTCGGAGAGGGGTGTGTCCAGGCATTTGGGGAAGGAGCAAACGAAGCCAAGGCCGGTAAGGCAACTTCAAGAATGAGACACTACCATTGGTTTCAATGGTGTTTTGTAGTTTGTTTTTTGTTTTGATAGGGTGCTATCCGACAGTCTTGAGTGCTAGAAACACACTTACACTAGTAACAGATACTTGGGCAGTATAGTATGCTTTCTTTGAAAAAAATACAGAAATACATATGCCTAAGACATTATTGAAAGTAGATTTAGCAAACCTATAGGGTGACTCTTCTTCAGGGTCTTTTATAATCCCACAAAGGCTAAAGTAAAATGTATATTTTCAATATTCTTTTACTGTCCTTAATGATTGTGAAAGGATCATGGATCAACCATATCTGTATGAAGAGGTGATGGATGGGTGTTAGTGAAGCTGTTCTGAAGTGTGAGGACCTAATTCTAGGGTCCTTCAGTTTATTCTTGTATTCAATCCAGTGGTCCCCAACCTTTTTAGCTGGTTTCATGGAAGACAATTTTTCCACGGACCGGAGGGGAGGGGGGAATGGTTTCGGGATGATTCAGGCCCATTACATTTATTGTGCACTTAATTTCTATTATTATTACATTGTAATATATAATGAAATAATTACACAATTCACCATAATGCAGAGTCAGTGGGAGCCCTGAGCTTGTTTTTACATGCCACTCACCGACAGGGTTTTGATGTGAGTCTGCATGCAGTTGATTTATTATGGTCTCTGTGCAGTCACACCTCTCTGCTAATGATAATCTGTATTTGCAGCCGCTCCCCAGCGCTGGCATCACCGCCTCAGCTCCACCTCAGATCATCAGGCATTAGATTCTCACGAGGAGCGTGCAACCTAGATCCCTCACATGCGCAGTTCACAGTAGGGTTCGCGCTCCTATGAGAATCTAATGCCGCTGCTGAACCTGACAGGAGGCAGAGCTCAGGTGGCAATGCAAGCAATGGGGAGTGGCTGTAAATACAGATGAAGCCTCACTTGCTCACCTGCCACTCACCTCCTGCTGTGTGGCCCGGGGTGGGGGGGGTGGGGGGGTTGAGGACCCCTGCATTAATCCACTTTTAAGAATTTATCATACGGAAACTATGCAAACGATTCTGCAAACTGTAAGTGTGCTCAGTGTAGCACTCTCTATAATAGTGAAAATGAGAACTATCTAAACGCTCAGCAGTACTTTGCTGCTATTAAAAACATGTTTTTAAAGAATAATGACATAAGAAAATTCTCAGGATTGTCTTTTAGGTTAAGAAAAGGTGGGATAGGAGAGTATACATAAACTTGGAATGGAACTGCTTTAAATTGTTAGTTCTGGGTGGGAGAATTCAAGTTAGTTTTAATTTTTTTTTCCCTTCTAGGCTCTTCTCTGTTTTCTGTGCTTTCCAAAGGAACATATCTTATTTTTAAAATCAGACTTTTTAACTGCACATGCATTTTTAAGATGAAGCACCAGCATTTTTATACTGTATATGTTAAAACCAAATTTGAGGATATGTGTTAATCTTGGGCTTTTAAGTCCCAGATACGTACATGAAAAATATGAGTAAATTTAAAAAGTGTTGACCTTTGAGCAGCATGGGTTTGAACTGTGCTGGTCCACTTATACACAGATTTTTTTCAATAATAAGGCTGACAGTAAGTTATTACTAAGATTTTTGACCGTGTGGAGGGTTAGCACCCCTAATCCCTGTGTTGTTCAGGGGTCAACTATATACACAAATTTAAAATCCAGAGAATGTTTATATACAATGGAAGTTATCTATAACAACATAAAACATGTATAATAATATGTAAATATTTTAATAGTATATATCACTAGTCAGACTTTTTCTAGTAAAGAACCAGATAGTAAACACGCTGGGCTTTTGAAGACTTCGTACAGTCTCTGTCACATTTTCTCCTTTTCCTCCTCTCTCTAAACCTGTCCTTCCCTCTTCCTCTTCCTTCTTCTTTTTCCTTTTCTTCTTTTAATAATTTTTTATAAATGTAAAAATAATTCATAGCTCACAGGCCACCAAAAACAAGGTGCTGGGCCATGTTTGGAGTGAAGGTTGTAGTTTGCAGACCCCTGGTATATATTATTGTATTACTTTATATATTAAATATTTAAGTTCAAAAATGGGAAATATGGGACTTCCCTGGTGGCACAGTGGTTGGAACTCCATGCTCCCAATGCAGGGGACCCGGGTTCGATCCCTGGTCAGGGAACTAGATCCCACATGCATATCACAACTAAGAGCTCGCATGCCACAACTAAGGAGCCCACCTGCTGCAACTAAGGAGCTGGTGAGCCTCAACTAAGGAACGTGTCTGCTGCAACTAAGACCCGGTGCAACCAAATAAATAAATAAATTTTTTTTTAAAAAAAAAGGGAAATAATATCATGTAATATATAAATAGAATTTTGTATATTTTAAAGATAAAATCAGTGAGTCCCAAAAGAACTTTTTTTAAAAAAGCATCCTTATTTATATATCTTTCATTTGACAGAGATAGGAGGGTATCAAAGACCTTCATGAAGAATTTCCTTTAAGTATTTTAATATTAAAGTTTAGGTAAAAGCTGCAAATTTTAAGTCATAGAGCCTTGCTTAAGGGTACAGATAGGATGAGAGCTTAGGGTGCTTTCCTTCACTCCTGGGTAAAGAGAGGTTCAGCTGATTTCAACAGGGAAAGTTATTTATACTAAATGTTTGGAGTACTTGAACTGTACTTTGGCATTTTTTCAATAGTATGCATCATTTAACTACAAAGATTTTGAGCTATGGTAGTGTGGTTTAGAGTTGTACTCAGTAATAATAGAGTGGAAGTGGATTTTTTTATTTTCTTCTTCCTGATTATGAAAATAGTAAATGCTTCTCAGGATGCATTTAGCTGCAAGTAACAGATAAATAACTTGGAAAATATGGACATTTATTTTCTTTTTTTTCAAGAAGTCTAGAGGTAGGGAGGTTTTAGGATTGATTATTTAAGAAACTGAGCTACACAGGTTCTTTTCATATTTCTCCTCTACTATCCTAGTGTGTTGGCTTTCTTTCTTAGGTCTTTTTCTTCATGGTGTCAGGCAGGATGGCTAGTTAGGGTGTTTCCTGTTTTTTCACTGTTATGGACAATGTTATATACATCTTACTGGATTTGGCGTTCTTGAGTGAAATAATTTGTTATGTGGACAGTCCTGTGCGTTGCAGGACCTTTAGCACCTCTGGCTCTCACCTACTAAATACTAGTAAGTGCTCTTCAGTCAGCGTGACCACCAAAATGCCCTCTAGAGTAACATTATCGTCTCCCGCCTAGAACCATTGCCCTAGGTTAGTTCGTAGGAGCAAGATGACTGGATCGAAGGCATGCGTATGTGTATTTAAAATTTTGGTACAGCTTGCCAGATGACCCTCCAGGAATGTTGCGCTAATTTAAACTTGTAATGACATTGGGTGAGAGCACCTGCTTGCCCATATCCTCAACAGCACTTAAGTTTTGTTTTTTCATCTTTGCCAGTCAGGGGATTGATGAATCATGACTGGCACAGATTTGGCATCAGTTTCTGATCTGGGAAAATGGCTGTGTAGGTGAATTGCTCTCTGCGTAACTTCTGCCTCTAAGGTTCTACATGCTTCTAAGTTACTGCATATAATTTTTTATTGATGATATGTAATTGATTTGCTCATATTCACACATATATTCATATATGTTAATATTTGATTTATTTTGGGGGGCAACACACATATACATAGTCAAAAAGAAAAGTATGTACAATGAAAAGTAAGATTTCCTGGACTTCTCTGGCGGTCCAGTGGTTAAGACTCCATGCTTCCAATGCAGGGGGCACGGGTTTGATCCCTGGTCGGGAAGCTAAGATCCCGCATGCCGCGTGGCGTGGCCAAAAGAAAAAGAAAAGGAAAGAAAAATAGGATTTCCTTCTACCTCCAGTCATTCAGTGCCACTCCCCATAGGCAATTACTGTTAATTGTGCATATGGTGTTGCTTTGTTTTTAATGGCTGCATGGTGATTTATTGTATAGATGTACTGTACTAGATTTAATTAGTCCTGTATTGATGGACATCTAACTTTTCTCCAATATTTCATTATTTCAAGCCATGGTATAGATATGCGTGTGAGAGAATATATATGTGTGTATAGAAAAATTAGATATTTTGATAGGTATATGAGGCAAGTCCTAAATTTTTTAAAGTATTTTTAATTAAAAAAATTAATACATGCAAAGGGTTAAAATTCGGTTAATAAAAAGTAAAAATCTCACCTCTTAATCTTGGCCTACTCTTACAAGGTAGTTATTATTCTTGGATATTTTTATAGAAAAAATTACGAATATAAGAATACATATATTAAGTCTCTCATTGAAAAAATTTTACCGGGGCTTCCCTGGTGGCGCAGTGGTTGAGAATCCGCCTGCCAATGCAGGAGACACGGGTTCGAGCCGTGGTCTGGGAAGATCCCACATGCCGCGGAGCAACTGGGCCCGTGAGCCACAACTACTGAGCCTGTGCGTCTGGAGCCTGTGCCCCGCAACAAGAGAGGCCGCGACAGTGAAAGGCCCGCGCACGGCGATGAAGAGTGGTCCCCGCTCACCGCAACTAGAGAAAGCCCTCGCACAGAAACGAAGACCCAACACAGCCAAAAATAAATAAATAAATAAATAAATAAATTTATTTAAAAAAAATTTTTTTTTACCAAAATGGGATCATTTATAAATACAGAGGTGCGTTCTGAACATTGCTTTTTCACATAAATATCTTGGCTAATTGGTATTTTCTTGCAATTATGAAGATAATACTCAACTTAAAATGTTTATTGAAACAAACTATACCAATAAGAAATGTATAGTTAAGTGATTTATCAGAAGGTACCATATTACCTGCCCCTCAGGTCAAGAAATAGAACATTCCCAGCACCTCAAAAGTCTCCTTCTGCCCCCTTCCAGTCACTATCTTCTCTCCTCCTCAGAAAAAGTCTAGCCTCACTTTATTATAATCACCTCCTTGCTTTCTTTATACAGTTGATTCTCATTATTCGTGGATACTGCATTGCACATTCACCTACCCACTAAAATTTATTACAGCCTCAAAATCAATACCTGAAGTGCTTCTGTGGTCATTTTCAGACATGTGCAGAACTGTGAAAAATTTGAGTTGACCAGTGCACAAGTTCCCAACGGAGGTCAAATGAGGTGATATTCTGCCTTCTCGTCTCAGCTCTCATGCTGTAAACAAGTCTTTTTTGCAGTCTATTTAGTGCCATATTTCTCTTTTTTTGTGCTTTTCATTGGTGATTTCACTATTTAAAATGGCTTCCAAGTATAGTTCTGAAGTGCTGTGTAGTGTTCAGTAAGGTCATGATGTGCCTTATGGTGAAGATGTGTGTTAGAGATGAGCCTTGTTCAGGCATGAGTTGTCATGCTTTGGGCCATGAGTTCAATGTTAATGAATCAACAGTATATATTAAATAATGTCTTTAAACATAAAACAAGATTACATATTGATCAGTGGACAAAAATGTCTTGACCAGAGGCTCATAGGAACCGAACCCTCTATTTCCCCTAGGAACAATGAATGGTTCAGTGTTTGCTAATTCAGTGCTTGGGTGAACTTTATGTGACTACTGCAAATAACGAGAATCAACTGTATTTTTATCACCTAAATGTGTGTTCCTAAATGTTATAGTATTATTTTGCCTATTTAAGAAAATTTATATATATGGAACCACATAGTATATATTCTGTTGTGTCTACTTTTTTTTTTTCTTAATATTATGTTTGTGAGATTCATTCATGTTATTACATGTGACAGTAGTTTGGTATTTTTATTGCTGTATAATTTTCAGTTGTATAAATATACCACAATTTATTTTTCCATTCTCCTATTGATAGGTATTTGAGTTATTTCCATTTCATTTTTATGAACAGTGTTGCTATGAACATTGTTTTAAATGTCTTTTCATATATACGTGTACATTTCTGTTGGATATACATGGACTTGTGAAGTGAACTGCATCAGTTTTATTAGTTTAGATTCCCACCAGTGGTGTGTGAGAGTTCCTGACTTGGTATTACTAGAATACATCTTTATTCTATTTATTACTCTTATTTGTTACAAGTTAGGTAGTGGGAGTTTTATTTTCTTAGTTCCTGACTGCATACAAATTAAATGTCTCCTTCTTCCTTCAATAATATATATGCAATATATCTAATGCCTTAAAATTTCTTTTGGAGGATAGAACTGCTACCCTCTTTGGAAAGCAACCCAGTTAATATAGGTTAAAATTTTTTATATTGCTTTTTCTTGCTAATAAAAGTAATATAACTTTACTTAAAAATTCAGATAACAAAGTCTAAGGACCTAATGTATAACATGGTGACCGTAGTTGACAACACTGTATTATATAATTGAAATTTGCTAGGAGAGTAGAACTTAAATGTTCTAATAACCCCCCCTCCCCCGCCCCCCTCCCAAAAGGGTAATAAATACGTGAGGTATGCATGTGTTAATTAACTCTATGGGGTTTCCTTTCACAGTGTAGCAAGTCATCACATTGCACACTTTAAATATATTACAGTTTTATTTGTCGGTTATACTTCAGTAAAGCTGGAAAGAATTTAAATAATATAGAAATGAACGAAATACCGAAGAAATCTCTATAATTGGGCTGTATGTTAAAGGATAGAGTAAGGGCAAGGGATGTCTATTACACAGATTACCTGCTTTTTCTTTCCCCAATGTTTATTGAGATATAATTGACATACAACATTGTATTATTTTAAGATGTGCAACATAATGATTCAGTATACATATGCATTGTGATTACTAAAATAAGTTTAGTTAAAATCCATCACCACACATAGTTAAAAATTTTTTTTCCTTGTGATGAGAACTTTTATCGTCCACTCACTTAGTAACTACCTGATTTTGAAAAGATGGTAAATGTATATTTGGGTTAGGGCCATTTTGATATGTCATTTTAGTTTGTCCCATGAGTCAAAATGTTTGGCGTCAGGTTATAAACATTTAACCACCTACAAGGGATAATAGGAGTTTTTCCTTAAATCACAGGCTGTGATATCAACAGAGACAGTAATTGACTGGTATGCATCTGGCCTAATGTACACTCTTGCCATGCAATGATCTGAGTGTTCTATGGAAATATTTTGCAAATGCTTCATGAAGTTCATCAATATTTTTCCTAGAAAAACTAGGGTGAAACCCCAAATTTAAAAGAGCCCCTTCTATTACATATTTTAGGACTGAACCAAGAATTGGGGATATTCTACAACCCAGATCTGTTGATAGGAAAGCTGTAGGAATGATTAAGCTTTCACTTTCATGAAACTTTGGGTCTTTGTTCTTTTGTCTCTGTGGCTTTGTCCTTAAAATTAAACTTTTGGTTTCTCTTAACTGAAATTTGCTGGGGAGGAGAAAAATGTTTAGACAGTAGTAACAAGAAATACATTTGAAACTGCATAGTTTTACCCTGAGATAGGATAGTAGGTGTTTAACATTTGTGGGATGTGTAGATGAGCTGCAGAGTATTTGTCATTGTTATATAGCATTTCAGGAAAAGAAGTGGGAATAGTTTTAACACATATAGATGGGGATATAAGAGATGTCATGAGATGAATAGATAATTTTTAAATTACTTATATTTGTAAGGTTTTACTCTAAATATGTAGATTATCAAAGATAGAGGCCAATAATCATATTAAGACAGTATTTGTTGTCCTCATCATGACCTTTCTAAGTAGAATGACTATATAATTTATCATCCAAACCAAGACAGATCTTAAAATTTATGTGACATCAACATTAATCATGGACTGTCCTGGGAAAACCAGACATGTGGTCTTCTAATTAAAAAGAACTTTACTTTTTCTAGCTCTCATTGGAGATTATTTGTAGAGCCATTTTAACAGATTTTTTTTCCCTCAAGTCATTAAACTTTTAATAGCACACAATTTGAAGAAATTACTAGTAAATGTGAGTACAAACTTTTGTGTTCTTCTAAAATCTGTTTTAGCCTGCAAACCAAGGGTCAAAATTCAAAGACCGTCGGCTACAAATATCATGGCACAAGGCCAAGGTGCCTTCTGTATCCACTGAGACTGAGGAAGAAGAAGTCAAGGAGGAGGTAAATTTAACGATTGAAAATAAGAGTTGAATTAGATTGTTTTCCAGTTATATGCTTTTCTTAACATTAAAGTAAGTAATATAAATTTAAAAATAAATATTGAGTTTTTTCATGCATGTAATTAATTAAGACTAGTCTAGAAGTTTATTAAAGAATCAGATGAGGTGCAGAAATATAAAAGCTCTTTTGGGGGTTATTTTCTGGTGTAGGAGAGACTACTTTTTTAAAAATTTGCATTTATTTTGGCTTTATTGGGGCTCTGGACGTTTTTATTTTGGTAAATGAAGACATGGATTGAGTGAACAAATTAAATTTTATCTGATCTAGTTTTCACTTATTCAAGTTCTGTAAGTAATAGATTTGAGTTTCTTATTTTCTTTCTACGTATAGTTGGTTAAAATGAGAGTGTAAAGAAGATGGACATAAGAGGGAAGAATAGCAAAACCAAGGACTTAAATAATACAAGTACTAACCAGCTTCTTAAAACATGAGAATTAATATTGCTTTTTTACTCCTGTATTTCTAATTAGTTTATCAAAATGGACACTTAGGCAGCATTGCAAGTTATTCCTCATTCATCGTAATTTTGGTTTTAAAAGATAGCGAGCATTTATGGCTGATCAAGAGTCTTCCTGACCAAGTGGGTAATTTTACATAACAAAAGCAGAAACATTTCCCTTGTTTAAAAAAGAAAGAAAAGAAAAATCTTGGTATTTCGGGAATGTTTGTAGATACTTTTACTTTGTGTAAGATTTTAGATTTTTATGTAAGATTTGGAATGTCAGTGTCATAGGGAAGGTATTATATTCGTCCCTCACAAATAATCGGGTATTAGAGGAAAAGTTTAGAAGTTCAAATGGTTATTTATTTTCCTCACTTTTAAGATAATAGAATAAAATTAATTTTATCAAAAACATGTTTCATAGATATCCCCCTCCCCCCACTAAATGTTCATATGTTATTTATTTTTCTGATGATATTAGAATGGAAATCTTCTATTAAACTAGCAAAATTAGCAGGGGAGAAGAATATATATATATATATATATATATATATTTTTTTTTTTTTTTTTTTAATGTTTTGGGGTTTTTTTGCCCCAAAAAGATACTTTGCGTCACTTGTAAACCCAGCCTGGGCTTTGTATACTGGTCTGTTTGTCCTTTGGCCTAAAAAGCATTTTACTTAACTTTCTTGTGCCACTGAGCAGATTTTACCCTCTCTTTTCTTCAGGAAACAGAAACGTCAGATTTGTTTTTGCATGATGACGACGATGAGGACGAAGATGAATATGAGTCTCGTTCATGGCGAAGATGAAATCTGATGTGAGCTGTATAATTTTTAGGAATATTGTTTAGAAGAACAACTTTTTAAAATTATTTAAAGAAGTCAATGAGCCAAAAAAATTGTTTTTATTTTTATTTTCAACACAGTAGGTTTAAGGACAGCAAGTTTGCTATTTAAATACATCTCATAACTGTTCATGATATTAAAGCACCAAAGGCCTAGTGACTTTTACACAGTTGTGAAGATCCACAAGAATGACTTGGATAATCTCTAGAGCCTTATTTTTCCACACCACCTGTTTTTGTTGCTATTGGTGTTGGATTATGATGTAAATGACAGGGTGTTCAGAAATTTTATTTTGGATTATAATCTGCTGATAAAATTTCATTAAATGTCAAAATCGCCTGGAATCTCTTATCTCTTAGCTATTATAGATGGGTCGTCAGATAGTAGGAGATATTTGTAATTAAAATACCCTTCTGCTTTCAAGAGTTGTCTTGGAAGAAGAGTAAATTTAATTATTTTATTGAGGAGGAGCCCAATTTGTATTCAATCTAAATTTCGGGGGGATTTAATGTGCAGCAGTAAGTAATATTTTAGTGTAAATTGTAACTGTTCTTCAATGATATAAGGCAATGGTAGCTAGCTCTGTGGTATTTCCATTCTGTCATCATATTAGCTCTCCTGGACTTCTGCCACTGATTTTTAGTTTGCTTTGAAATTACTGAGCACTGGTTCAGTTGGTCCTTTTTTTTTTCCTTTCTTTTTTTTAACATTCTCAATATAAAAGGCTTTCACCTGTTGCCCCTTTCTCATCCCCATTTTCTTTCTCCTGCCTTTTTATTAATAGCCTGACTTACCCATTATTGAGATAAGTTATTCTTTTGGGCCACCAAAAGTCAGTCCCCAATAAAAAGTTTAAACCAGCACCTTGATAAACAAGTGATATTTTGACGAGAATAATGGAAGGATTTGTGGGGAGAGAGAGTCATCAGCTTTTTTTTTTTTTTTTTTTTTTTTTAAAGCTTCACTTTAGTTAATAGTTATGCAGAAGGGTTTGAAAGTGTATGAAATTCTTTCCCTAAATTTAAACCATGATGATGAGGTGACTGGGGATAGGTTGGGGGTGGGACGGGGTAGGGGGGATGGGTATGCTAGTAATAAATGGGAGTCATAACTTGACTTTGATCAGATGACCTTATATTTTCATAATTTTGTAGCTTGTTGCTATCCATGAACATATGCATCCTTCAGTAGACGGCTTCCTTCACTGTGTGCATTTTTACTGTACACTGTATAGAGTATCTGTTAAGTAAAATATATCTGTAAATTTATGTCCTTGTGTTCTGAATGTTAGATGGAAAAGCAGAGGAGCAACACTACACTGTACTGACCCCTGGGGAAATAAAATGATTAATGTACATAGGACGTCACTTTTTCCAGGATATGCACAGCTACGTTTTTATAGTACGTTTGGCGTGAACATTTGAAACCTCCTGTTGGCTTCAGAAGGTTCTTGGTGATCACTATGTCAAGGATTTTGTTTCCTGAGGTGAAGACTGTTTCTCAAAATAGAAACTATTCACTAAGAAACTTAAAACCATCAGGACTCTAGATTTACTTGGCTACAAGAAGTTAAATCCCATGTTCTGACGATCTTTCCTCTTCTACATGTTTTCCTGGAATGATGTGTCAAACCAGGATCATTTTTAAGTTTTCATGTAATTTTCCCTTCATAATAATAAGGACTTCCTCTTTCTAGGTTATTGTTATATTTCTGATAACACAAAGCTAAAATAAGCTTATAAAGGAAGGAAAACATTACTGTGGGGTAGGGGTACCTAGAATAAGCAATCTTGCTCCTTCCTCCCCCGTCATCTCTAACAAAATTTTCCTGATGTCTGTGGCTCAGTCGGTATATATTTTGAAAGATTCATTGTGGTGAATATTTTGAGTCCTGACAGTTTAAACGTGATAGAGGGAACAAAGGATTTATATATTTTTTGTACAAAGTTTTTTCTTAAACTGTATAATTTTGTAAATAATTTGTTTGGTTTTTTTGTGTACTAAAACTACCAGCGTATAGATTTCAATAAGAATTGTTGTATTTTTGTATTTGGAAACTGAAAATTACAGTAAATTAATGGAGCTGTAAGGAAATTTTCAGTAGACTGACAATTCAGCAGAATGAGATTCCTTTTCATATGATTTTTTAACCTAAAATTGACATCTTATTACACTCTCAGTACAGACAGAGTTGAGGATTTGTTTGAC
Organism: Balaenoptera physalus; assembly: GCF_965194825.1. NCBI lineage: Eukaryota > Metazoa > Chordata > Mammalia > Artiodactyla > Balaenopteridae > Balaenoptera > Balaenoptera physalus. The sequence goes on along the minus strand of NC_138890.1, from coordinate 54,726,126 downwards.
CTTTTTAGTTCTTGGGGGAGAGAGGGGTGAAAGAGAAGGATGTTAAAGTGAGGAATAGCTAGACACTTTTTCGAGTAAGTTTTGAGGCCCTTTATATAAAACTTAGTTTTCGATACACCTAAAATACTTCATAAACGTCTTTTCTAAGACTTCTAAAACATGTTTGACTCTCAAAAATGTATTCAAAATATGTGTTAAATATAATATTAGAAAATTTAAGTTAAGGTTAGCATAAACTAGTTAAATGTATATATTTTTTCCTTTAGGACTGAGATCCCCAAGCATTAGAATTTCTCTTAAAAGCGAGTAACTATGACTTGTTTTCTTGGCATCTTCACTTACAGAAATAACATATACCATCTGAGGCAAATTCTGTTCTTTTTAATGTGTATGACATCTTTCTAAGTAGCCATTGAGCCGTAACAACCACCAGCCTGGCTCTGTCATCTTGGTTAACTAGTGGATTGCTGCCCAGGCTTAAGAGGTAACCCCGGGGAATGCAGAATTTCCCTCAATTTCTTCATGCTGTAACATTGAGAAAACATTGTCACTAGCTAAGGTGATGAATTGGAAAACGTCTTGTTAGGGTGAAAAAAAGAGGTCCATGGTGATGGATCATTATTTAAAAAAAAAAAAAAAAAATCATGTGAAAAGGAATAGCGGTTCCTCTTGATGTATAGTATGCCTGTATTATAGTTTTTACAAAATTGTGAACTTGTGTAATAGTATAATAGGAGATATTGTTGAATTTCTAACTGTTTATACATTTAAATTCATATATGTAATGTTTGTTTTATCAATTACAATCTGAATTTCTAAGAAGCATGTTGACTTTTGCAATAAAGATGCAATATGGAATGGTTCACAATTGGAAAAAAAAAAGATAAAAGTGTTACAAATTTAAAAGAATTTGGAAAATTTATGAACCATTCCAAAAATTATAACAATCACCAAAAGAGCTGTAATTCTGGCTTGTTCTGGAAAGAAAGAAAATGTGTGTGTATGCTTGCTTCAGTGTGAGAATGAATGAGTGATGGATATGTATGTGTGTTTTATGCTGGGTTCATGTGCATGAGAGAATGCCACTCAATACGAATTTGGGTACCGAAGTCACTGGCTATTAAATATTCAGTAGAATAACTCCTTTGACAGAGTGGTCTTGAAAATGAAAGAGAAGGGCATTAAAGTGTTAACTTATAAGTAAGCTTTAATAGCCATATTTCTTTGTTCATGGATGGATCTTGGTATCCCAGATAAAAAGCACAAACAATTTTATAAAAGCAATTATTTTAATATTATCTTGAGGATATTCAAGATGCCTACAAACAATAGGAAGGACATTTTCCTTAAGCACAATAGAGAGAAGGGAAAGAACACCTTGAAGAGATGATCTAAAGATATGACAGTTCTAATTGTGATGGATATTTGTGAGGAATAAGAAGAGAAGGAAGTGATCTTACCCAAAAGGACTATGTGGTGATGGGAAAAGGAAGTATATATCACTTGGGCTCCTATTTTCTTGTTTTAAAAACTGCTTTTCTTATAAAATCCCCCTCCGAATATTTATGCATTGTCCAAGAAGAATCGTTCTTTAAATCTCAGCTTATACAGGAAAATAATAAAGAATGGGAGTAAATTTCATTTTCATTCTTTTCAAATAAACAAGTTTTATTCATATTTTGTGAATTAAGTAAATGGCAAATAAGCTGTGTGACCATTTGTTTTGAATAGATGATAATTTATCCCATAGATGTTTATCATAAACATGAGTCTAGGGCTTTTGGTGGGGGAGCCAGCATAATTTTGAACATAGTTACATTTGTTTAATAGTAACAAATAGTACCAAAATGAGCTCTCATTAAAGAAATTATTGGTTTTATGTGATTTTTTTTTTTTTACTGCTTTGGATGTAAATTATTCTGTAGCCAAGGATAAATTTTGAATCACAAGCCCCAGTTTACTATCTAGGCTGGATCTAATTATGTTCCAGTAAACGTAAGACATGAGTGAGTATGTCAGCCTGCAGGATCATTTTAGATCAGAGAGTCAGGGTTGCTTTAAACAAGTGGACCAACATTTTGCAAGTCAAACCTGCCCCATTTGGCATCATTTTTAGTCTCAAAGATCTACTTGAGGGGCCAACCAACACTGACTCAGAAAAAGGCTATACACTGCTAATCCATGTATTACGAATCACCTTCATTTATGCTAAATCCATTTATTGCCAAGTGATCTCCTTTCTACAGGATCATCTACCATTTGGCCTCTTACCTGGTTCTGCAATCGACCTTAGGTTAACTAAACCATCCCAAGCATTCTGAGATAGGTGATGTGATACAGGTGAAATTAAGGTCAGGATAGTGTTTGATAATTGTTTGCAGGATATTTGTGGTTTGAGTCTACTCTTGTCTTAGACTTCCACAAACAGATTTTTTTTTTTTTTTGGTTGTGGTGGTTAGGAAGCGTGATAAACACTTCTTCTTTGTATTTGTTATATTTTTCCTTTTATGAAAGGTGAGCAAGGGAAGAAGGCCCTAATCTAATAGCCTATTAGTTTGTGTTCACTGAAAGTCTGTATTCCTACATCACTGCAGTTTTCTAACCACTTTATAGAGTTCTTTTTTTTTTTTAGGCCGCACTGCGCGACACGCGGGATCTTAGTTCCCTGACCAGGGATGGAACCCGTGCCCCCTGCATTGGGAGTGTGGAGTCTTAACCACTGGACTGCCAGGGAAGTCCCCATAGAGTTCTATCACTTTGATAGAGTGATCCATTCGTTCTTAAAACATTTGAGTTGGGGTAATGGTTAGTGCTTGATTGTTCAGAATTTTTGTTCTTTACTCAACTCTTTGTTGGGGAGTAGGGTTATAGAAATAAGCCTTTTAGTTGCCTAGCCATGTTTCTGTTGATTGAGTTTTCAACACTGCTTTGTAAGCACCTCGTAAAAGTGAATGTCTTTTTAACAGTTTTCTACAGTCTTTGTGATTCTGTCTTTTCTTAGTTTGCCCCCAGACAAAAAAGACAAAAAAGACAGCTTCTTTTGTGAGATACTGATATATTTCTCTCAATTTGAAATGAAATTGGATAATAAGGGCTAACGTAGACCTTGCCAAATAAATGCAGTTTTTGAGGATGATTTGGCTTCAAGATTGAGGCTGCTCACATGTTTACTTTGAGTTCTTAGACCAAAGGCTGCTGATTTATCTGTGTACGCTTCTGATCCTGTGTAAACTCTTCAGTGCTAGTTCCTGAACCAACCTCCAACGAAGGGTTATTTACTGTAGAATTCAAGATTTTAACATTTAAAGCCTGTAGGGGGCTCCAGAAGGCAAAATTTAGTGGGCCTTAGACCAGTGACTGAATCTTTTTTCGCAGCAACTCAACAGTGAAAAACACATTTTGCACTGTGACCCAGTATATATGTACACACAAACCAAACAAAAGTTTACCAAACAATGCTTATCCTTGCAACCCAGTATGCACCTGATATTTTATTCTTGTCAGGACCCACTACTTGGCTTTCAAAATTGCAGTTTGGAAAACACTAACCTATTGAGTTTCAGGGTGAATTGCATTTTTAAATCCCTCTCTCTGTGACATTGTCAGTACTATTTTGAGTATAAAATGATAAAATTTTATCTTCTGTGCTTTGCTTGGAAAAGTAGTCTGGGGTCTGAAGTTGACCTTTAGTCTAAAATTAAAGGTGAAAATAATGTATACATCAATCTCTTTATTGATTACTTGATGCTCTTGAGCATGAAGTTATTTTATAGTTTTTAATTTTTAAAATAGACAACTGTGAGTGACTTTTTAAACTTGCCTGTAGTTTTATATTTTTGTCATTATTTGCCCTGGGAAGGGAGTGGAATGCTAGAATATTGGTGCTACTTTTTATGAAATCTAAGGCACTTTGCAGAAATTATTTATTTAAAAAAAAAAAAAAAAAACCTGCCCACGAAGTCCATACAGCTACAAACGTTTAGTGTCTGTGAATCAAGAAAAGATTATTTGGCTTTGAATTTAATTTTGCATTTAGAGTTCACCTTAGCTATCAATGATTCAAAACAAACCAGGTTTGATATCTCTGAGAAAATTGTACATGTTCCAAAATTGTTCCATTGAATTTCACCCTTTTAAAACATATTCTCCCATAGGTTCATAAGAAATAGGAGATATTGATAAACTCATATAAAAAATAATTACTTAGTCCTTGCCACTTTTTTTAATCTTGGGCAAGTGTGTCATTTGTGTATTTACATGTCTGAGCTTTTCTAGTTTCTAAAATGTAAAGAGAAAGATTGAGAACATGTCAGTGAGAAGGTTGCCATATTTTCAGAAATCCATAGAAGAAAACTACAGTCTGCAAAATAATGAAATCAACACTGATCATGGAAATATGTTATTTGTACATTTCAGTATTTCTTCTTGTCCATGCACATTCCTTTTCGGATTCCTTAAGCAATAAAACGACTTTCCTCTAATACCATGGTGGCAAGTAAATATTTTCAATTAAATTGGTTGATAGTTTTAAGCTATTCACTTTTGTGAATTCAGTTCAGTACATGTATTGAATGCAGACTGTGAACCAGATAATGGCTCAGTAGTTTGCCTACATTCTGCTTGCAGCCTTTTGAAGAAGGTGCTCCCTGTTTGGCTTTGAAAACTGAGTTTAGAAGAGATTAAGTGGCTTCCCAGAGGTCACACAGCCTGTAGTGGTGGCACCAGGATTTGAACATGGGTCTGACTCCTGCGCTCATGTGCTTAACCTCTGTGCCCTGCTGCTTTTAATAAAATGGGATATTGCAAGTCTGTAGAATGTCACTGGTTTTTTTTACTAGTGTCTGTCAAACACTGCCATTCTGGCTCCATCTATCTCATCTGCCCTGGATTGGAACCAGGCTCCCTTGGGGAGTGATACTTTAGGTAGCATATTGGAAACCACAGAACATAGCGTTTATAGATGCTAATTTGTGGGGAAGCATTTTAAAGTAATAATTTTCTGTGACCTCCATAATGTACAGCCAGCCAATTTGATACCTTTGACAATAATTTGGCTGTATCATAACCTATGTTTATTTTATGTTCAATTTTATCTTAAATATTTTTCCTGTGGCAAACAGAATTATGATAATCTTGCAGTATTTCTACCTTGCTTCTTTGTGTTTTTCAATATTTCTGGTGCCTTCTTTCTTTTAACCTTGGCATTAAAAAAATCATGTATATAAATAAGTTTACATACTTTAATTTAATGATGTTTTCATATAGTATACTGAATTTTCTAGGCAGAAAGTGCTGAGAAAAGCAGTGTTTGTTCACAGTTATGTTTATGCCATAGATTTTTTTTTTAAAGAGTATATTCTCAGTGAATAAAACTGATGTTCATGTCATTGTTCTGTTGTTTATAGAGTTATTTGATTCTTTTGCATGTTCAGATTTCTTATTTTAGTAATGTCATTCTGAATCCTTGTGGATTTTAGCTATTTTGGCAACTATGAGATGTTTATTGACTACTAATGATATGGTAATAATTGTCATCTGCAAAAAGGAAAAGATGTTGGTACCCTTGGGAGAAAGGGGGCTTTTTATTCTTTGACAGCCCATGAGAAAAGTAGGCATGTTCTAATAGATTCAACAGAAAAAGTTTTTTATTCTTGACAAATTTAGCAGCCATTGGGAATATTTCCAGTATGGGAACTGTATCAGGGAAATTGCTGAGACAAAAGAGAATGATTATAACATTCTGCTGGTAACAGTACAAGTTTTTAGAAAGGTGTTTCCCCCCAAGTTTTGGATTATGTCAAAAAAAAATCTCACTGTCGTCAAATGCTAAAAAAGCATACATGCCCTTTTTAAAGCATTATCAACATATTTTGCTTTGAAATATCAAAGATGGGGAAGAATTTTATACATAGAACTTAATTTCTTAGATTTTTTTTTTTTTTTTATCTTTTGAAAAATTTCTACCAAGAACTTTAAGGCACTTCTCTCCCTGTGATTTATTTAAATCTTAATAAATCATACATTTCTGCACTTTAGCCATTCATGTGAAAATTATTTGGAGTCATTGCAATAGAATGGTGCTGTGTGGTCTCCTGAGACCCCAAGTATGTCAAAGAAGTTTCATCCACTCTTAGTTTTACATTTTTCAGTGACTATTATTGATAAAGTAGATAAAGCTGGACAAAAGTCTTTAAAGATTGAAGTAAATCATTCAAATCTGTGTAGAAGTGAAGACTTAATTTATGTAAGGACTCTATGTTTATGACTAGCTTTTGTGCTTAGCTCCTAGTGTTTTTGGAAAGCTATTTATGAGTTGTAGGCACCTATTAATTTCTCAGAAATGGCTGTATCTAGGAAAAAAACAAAAACAAAAAACAAAGAACCCAACTGGTATGATCAGACATGTTCAGAAAACTTTGAACATTGTCTGTAAAAACAGTTCACAGTGTATTTTGTCTCTCCTGTTTTACAAACCAGGAGGATTGCCTTTTTATTCATTTTGAGGTTTCCATGATCATCACTGGCTGTAGCTTGATGCTTCATAGACAGGGTGGAAGAACTGGTTACAGTAGAGAGTTTCACTTGTTTTTCTTTTTTCGTGGCCTACGTGAATCAGAATCCAAAGAAAATTTGCACACTTAAAATAGGAGACAAGTACAACGACTTTTGATAGTGTTCAACATTTTTGTAGGGCAATCCTTGACCGTTTTTGCCCAGAAACATGATGGGATTTTTTTTGTGTATGCCATAAATAAGAAATTAAGAAAACATGAGACAAGGAAAAATAGCCTGCACGCAGAAGCCCTTTAATAACCGTTGAAAAAATGACTTGAAGAACCAGGAGAGGTCATAAAGAAAAACCTATTTCTGCCTTTTATTTAGTGAATTTTTGTTTCATTTCACCACAGTCAAATTTTAATGGTGCTAAGAAGAAATAATTGTAAACTTGGAAAGGGAATTGTGAAGGCTATTTTTATTCCCTGATGTACTCCTATAAATTGTTATTTTTCAGTTTAAATCTTGCTTTCTTTAAGCATGGTACCGTTTTTGTGTTGTACGTTTAATGTCACTGTTCCCACTCGGGAGGCACAGCGAGCAGACCTCCGAGGACCCACAGGTCTGATGGAGGTAACTCCTCTCCCACAACGGAGGTGTTCCTCAGCCTTTCAGGGGTCAAGAGAGCCCTAGCCTTGGTGTCAGAATAATATTGGCTGCGATTTCAGTGCTCATCATGTGACTCACTGTGCTGTATGGTTTCAAGCATTCTTATTTACTCTACAAGGTATACTATGATTTTTCCCTTTCTGTCCAAGGGAAATCTGAGGCACAGGCAGGTCACTGTCTCAAAGCAAAGCCAAGATTTGAAGCCACAATACATCTGACTTCAAAGCATGGCTTGTAACCACTGCTTGGTACTGTGCTCTTGTCCCAATAGCTGTGTGAGCTGAGGTTAAGTACTTAGTCCTTTGCTCAGTTTACTCATAAAATGGGCCTTATAATAACAGAGCCCGTTTAATGTTCGCAGGATTGCAATAAGCGTTAAATGAGATAGTATCTCTGAAAGTACTTTGTGAAATGTTAACCACTATTAGCAGATCTTCTAAGCTTCATCAAACTGTCTGAATGGAGCTGTTTTCAACTACAAGTGAATTTCTTACATTGGTTATTAAATCTTGTGGAATCACCTAAATAAATGTGCTTAGCAAATGTTGGAAAAAAGAGAAGGGAATACTTCATACCTGAGATTGCATCTTTATATTTCTTTAATATATCACATTAATCAAGTAGATAAAGACAACCAGATTCTAGGTACTGACATTTCCTAATCCTTAGCAATTGTTAGTGAATATTACACGTAGCCACGAGGTGGGTCAACTACCTCGTGGTAGACGGTCAGCATGTTCTGACCGTCTTACAAGCCTCTAACTGCAGATGGGTGAAGGGGCTTCATTTCCTGTCTAGAATCCCCTTACCAGTCTTCCACAGAAGAACAAAAGTATTATATATACTTATGTAATGTACCACAGAAAAGCCTAAGTATTCCCCCGAAGTCTCAAGCCCTTTGATCTGGGAATTTACTTAACAGAGCCAATACTTCAGAATCACCCTCTACTGGTTGTTCTGTTTTTTGCCATATGATCTGCTCCCGCTGGATAAGTGTGAATCTCTTAGTGTGAATCTCTTATTTATGCAAAATGAGATTTTTTTCCTTGTTTTAACAATTCTGTTAAAATTGTTAAATTGTGGTCAGTGAATTATGCTTTAGGCTGTGACCAAAGGAAAACATTTTAAATAGAAAAATTAATGAAACTATTTTTCATAAAGAATATATTTGGAGGACACTGGAATTAGCTCTTGAATAGACATATCACTAGTACAAAGTATGTGAAATAACCACATTGTTCATGGGTTTGGTGTTTCTGCGTAAAAGGCCGAAAATATTTAAAAGCAAGCTGTCATTTTCTCCAACTCTTTGTAAAATTATCATGCAAATGTGTGAAAAGAATCACGTTAAAACTCTTAAGCATTTCTTTTTTAGTGGGTTCTACTGTAATTATTTAAGCAAACATATTGATTTATTGAACATTCAGGAAGATAAAGTTTTGGGGGTTTTTTGGCCACGCCGCTCTGCAGGAGGGATCCTAATTCCCCCACCAGGGATCGAACCTGCACCCCCTGCACTGGAAGTGCAGAGTCCCAACCACTGGACCGCCAGGGGAGTCCAAGATAAAAATGTTTCAGACACTCAGATTGAAAATATACATGTTTTAGGATGGCACCTTCCCTCTGCTCGCTTCCCCTCCTCACTTCGGACTTAACTCCACTATTAAAGTGACCGGAGGGAGACTTTCTCCTTTGCGACTCTTTCCACGTCTCTATTTTACACTGCCTCAGGACATCATCTCTCTATTCGTAAACCTGCAGGACTTTGTCTTCTTTTTTTTTTTTAAACCTATTCCCTGTAACAAAGGATTCCCCTTCAGGAAGAAAGGAGGTCATAGCAACAGGCTTCTCTCAGGGATCACCAGGGGCACCAAGCATAATTCACTGCCATGATGGTACCATGCTTAAAGAAACCAAGATTCTTTCTTATCGTTGGAATGACTAACCTAATGTGAATACCCAGAAGCCAGGGGCGGAGTTGCACTTCAAATTTAAAATTAAAGCAGGGGGATAGCAGGTGTGAACTTTTTGGTACTGGCTCTATCTGGACTAGATCTGGAACATTAGGTGAAGGGATGTTTTCCACTGGTAATGAATATTACCTGTGGATTCCATTCTAATACTACACTGTAACCCCAAAGGGTAAGCACCACAGAAGAAAAATGAGCCTCTCTTATAACCCACACAGAGCTTTTTTCAGGCAACAAACCTAAGAATTATGAAATCATTCAAACCTTTACAATGTTATAGTACTTTTCACCCTGGAATAACAGGTTATGAGAGAGGCTGGGGCGTTCATGGAAGAAAAGATCATTTACTGTTGTCACTCTATGCATTGGTGCTTATACTGAAAAGTAACTTACAGAATTTTTGAAGAACTTAGCACCAACTGCATGGCGTCAGGAACAAATGAGTGTCATCTGCCCATTTGTTTAAGGAGTATATTAACTTACACGATAAACACAGAGGGAAGATTCTTTCCCCTCATACGAGTTGATTTTGCGTAACCTTATCAGCTCAGATTTTTATAAGAATTATCTCCTTCTTTCAAGCAATAAGAGCCTGGCAACACTGGGAAGAAGAGAAATTCTGGAATAGCTCTTTAATTTTCTTCCTTTCTCCCACCAGCTGGTTTAATTGTTATTGCAATACACTCTGCAGGTATTTTAGTAATGGGTGTAATTCTGGACGTTGCTTTTTAAAGGTGATAGTATCTGTCCTAAAGTAAAAATACCTGAGCAGAAGCTTGTGCAGATCACTGTAATGGAAGAGTGGTCTGGAAATTGTAATTTTGAATAGCTTCCTAGGCAAATTAGAAAATTTTGCTTTAATGTGGTACAAAACATGAGTATTACCAAGTTTGGGTAATTAGCAAATATTTATCTCTTCCACCTTTTTTCCTTTTTATGGTTTATAGAGTGTGATTCTCCTTCAGATTAATTCCATTCTGCACTGTGAGAGTTTATGTGTTTTTACAGATCACATGGCAAATAAGCACGTCCTTTGGGTTAGAAATGTGTAGAGAGAGAAATGGAAATGTGACTGGTGTGGGTAGAAAGACCTAAATATACTGTTGCCATATACCTGAGTGGCTCTTTGGATTCAGTTGGTCTGAGTACAGAAAGCAGTGCCAGTTACATGGCCCGACAGGTCGTGTTGTTTAATAAAACATAGAAGTGACACAGAAAGCTTTGGCAGCATGTGGGTTTGATTTTGTTAGTACAGCTAATGGCGTGTACGCTTTGCCCAGCTCCTGCATGTTTTCCCCACGCTGGACAAATGAGCTAATGTGCTACTTCCAGAGAGCTTGGTTTTAGGTAATAGGCTCTCCTCTCTTTGTGGTATTTCTATTTTAATTCCACAACCTGGTGACTGGTCCAGGGTTCATTGATGCTAAAGGAGTAGGTGCAGGGGATGGTGGAAAGCAGCAGAAGGATGGATACTAAAGGAATCTGTTATCCTTGTCTTGTTTCATGTCCATTTCCTCTACTCTTTTGTGTGGGTTCTTGGCTGAAGCCATCTCAGCTGAGTAGGCACAGAGGGGAAAACGGACAGAGGCGTTAAAGAGAGGTTGATTGTGGAGGCAGGGCGGATTCTTGCGTGAAAGGGGAGACAGTCATTCTGGCCCACAGGAGAACAGGATGCTGGTCTGCTGCAGTGAGGGCAGGGTCTGCCCTGCCCCACCTGGTGGGTGACGCGTAATTACCTGAGCAGCGCGCTCTGCTCTGGTGCATGTATTGTGCGAGGTACGGAAAATAGCACCCTCCCCATTTCTTCTGGTAAGTAAAGCAGTGTTTCAACCACATTCACTAACGGCCCATCAGTGGCACTCACTCATTCGAGACTCCCGCAGCGATTAGACAGGATGCCGGTTTATGCCCCAGCCATATAACTCCTCTTCTCTCCATACAAGAAAACATTAGAGAGCGCGAGTGAGGGAGAGTGACTTCATTATAGGGGATAACCTCAAATCCACCCTAATTTATGACAGCGGATCTTTCATAAATGTGGACACTCTAAACCACAGCAAATGATGCAAGACATGCAAATGTGCTCTGACACAAGGTGTTAAGAATCCCCGCCTTGGAGTAGAAGCTCCAACATCTGATTGCACACCAGAAGGTTCTGGGGAACTTTAAAAAATACAGGTTACTGGGCTGCAGCTATGAAGATTCTATTTCTGTAATCCTAGAGAGGGGCTTGAGTATACACATACACACACACACACGCACACTCAATATAAGTATATTTTTAAATTTAAATTAAAATTTTTTTAACTTCCCCAAGTGATTCTGGCAGGCAACGTGAGAAGTACTTCCTAGGATCACTCCATATATTGACATATATTTCAACAGGCAGGACATCCCAAAGAGGGGGTCATTCCCTGTGACCCTTTGGATCCAAGGTCTGAGTGCTGCAAGGGCCTTTGAAAAGATCTCATCCTTAGTCTCCAGCGTGGGTCGGGAGAGGAGCGCTGGAAAAAAGACAGGGTTAGCACACCAGCCTCCTACCAGCTCCCATATTGTTCCCCATGTTGATAACAACAATTTCGCACACCTTCTGTGGAACATGTGGGAGGGGAACTGGGTTCTACTCAAAGGATGATGAGAAACATCATCATGACTGAGACTATGAGTTAGCAGGCAAGGTAGAGCTGTCACTATCCATCCATCACAAAAGCTGTGGCCGGACAGAATGTGAATTCCGTGTAGAAGACCCAGTCCTGTCATTCCGTAAACTGAGTTGTCCTGAGAATTCATTTTAAAACCTTTTGAGTTGGGTCCTCTTATTATTCCATTTTGCCGATGAGGAAACTGAGGTACTGAGAGGCCAGCTTGTCCAAGTTACAAAGCTATTAAGTGGAAGAGCCAGGATTTAAATCCAGATGGTCCAGCTCTCAGAAATGTCCCCACTTTAACAGCAACTCCCATACTGCGGCTCACAGAACTGCAGGCGCTGCTTTAACACAAAGTTTGCAACTCAGAAAAGGAGCCAATAGATTTTGTATGAAGGCAAAAATGAAGGTTTGAATCATTTCAGAATTGGATATGATGATTTAGAAATTTACAGCCTTACTACTTATATAACCTGCATAAAAGAGGCTGCTTTTAGAATGTTTACTGGAAATTGGGCAGTTTTCTAAATGCTGTTTTCAAGAAGGACAGGCTCATTCTTTTCGTTCTCCAGTATTAGTTTTAGCCCCCTACGTTCATCTCCTATTATTATTGCTTAATATAATCCTTAAATATTGGAAAATGTGAGCAGAACTTGCTCTGGTAATTTTATTGTGCCTTGCAGTTTAAACAAATATTGTCTCTGGGGTAGTGATGTAGCCCCTGTTTTTGTTTCCTGTCATCACTATATATATATGTATTTTTTCTATTTGTGCCTCTTTTATTCTCATTCTATTCTTCAAGATTGTCTTTATGACGATACATCTGTTTAGCTTTGGTGATTAGCAGAAACATTAGCAGACCTACTGTTTCAGAGCATAAATAATTAACGGCTTGTTCCTCATTAATTTCTTCTGAAACTGACTCTTGTTAGACTACCGTCAGATATATTTCTTGAATTAAGAGAAGATCTAAGGAAAAGGTTCTCACTGTCTATTTTGAAAACAGATCATTTACTTTTGAGGGAAAATTATGACATGTGAGTTCATAGATGGCAATAAAAAGAAACCTCTTTTAATGAGATACGACATATGTCTTTTGTTTGCTAAGGGCCTTCCATCACAAGTTGCCTGTTCTGTGACCTGTTTCCCTCATTTCCACACAAACCTGCCTTTTTTAATTTTCATTTAATGCAAGTAGTAACTATTTATTGTATTGAAATATTTATAAAATATTACAACACACCTGCCTTTTCATCAAAACAAATCCAAAACCCAAAGGTCCCCTCTGTCTCTGCATTGATCCCTTTCTTCCCTTTGCTGTGAAATGGCCCCATGTCATTACCTGCTGGGGGCTTCCTCTCAGTTGATAAGCAGACAGAACCCTTGCCCCAGTTTAGTCTTTAGTTCCCTCCCTTGCTATTTATTAATGCACACACACTTTAAATAATCTGTTCAAATTAATGGGCAGACAATAAAAATATAGGTTCTGAGGCAAATAGCCCAGTAAAATACTTCCCTAAGCTCTTTAGCCTAATTAATTGTTACATTTCCTTCTATTAAAAAAATCAAATGCACATCAGGGTTTGCGTGGTTCTGACACCCAGAACAGGCAAAGCTTCCCCCCGCCCAAATATCAACAAAGTACCCTCTTGGGCTTCCCAAGGATCTTCAGAAATTATTCAGCCTGGCTCTAAACTGGGCTACACTTCACCCAACCAAAGGCAAATTGTGGTTGATTTAAAAACACAACAAAAAAGCTAGTAGAATAAGTTTACAATACAGAAGTAAGTGCCTCCAATGTAGTGATAAAGTATATCTCCTTTATGGCTTTGCTAAAATTCTAAGTAATGGCAACCACTGCAAGCAAGGAAAGCTGTGTTTCTTAGATGTTTTCTTAGCCATGGTGGCCTCTGAAGATTTATCCCAAAGTAGCAGTACCAGGTACTGAAACTTAGCAGGACCCTATGGTCCTTAGCCCCCCATGTCCTCCACCTGCCTTTTGTCTGTGGAAAAATTTTACCAAAAGAATAAGTTTAATCAGAGCAGTGAGAAAATGCAGAAACAAAGGAAAACTGTCAAAGGAGACCAAATAATAATAGTTTAGTCATTAAGCATAGTCAAGGCCCTTTAGTTCCTTCTCAAGGGCTATAGATAATATTCTGAGCCACATCCTGTGAGCTGTCTTATAGATGCTGAAACCCTCACCAGGTGGAAGAAGTTAACTACATGATGACCAGGCTGTAGCCATGACATAAGCTGCCACAATTCCGAGAATTGGGCTCAAAGAAATGGAAACAAAGCGACCCTGGAACTGAAGATTAACTGTACCTAAACAATCGAGATGACGCTGGTCAGACCACCGATGACCAATTTCAAGATGACTGTCAGAGCTGACTGTACTGTTTCTGCATGTAGCCCCCTCCCTCTGTCTATAAAAGCTCTTGCCCACTGATTGTCAGTGGAGGGAAGTCAGCCTCTGGACAGGCGACCGCCCTCCTGCCGCAGTTGCCAGTATCCAAAATAAAGCAAACTTTCCATTCCACCAGCCTTGCCTCTTTATTAGTTTTTAAGTGGCGAGCAGCCGGACCCCACTTTCTGTTACAGCACTAATGAGAAATGTTGGTGTCAACCTGAAAGACCAGCACTATTAGTAGATTGATTAAATAAATTATAGTTTGGCAATACAGCTGAATAGACCCATCCATTATAAATAATGTTGTCGTAATGAAAATAGCTAACTTTTTGAGCACATTAAGCATAGTGCTAAGTGTTAAATAATAGTTTTAAAGGACGTTTTAAAAATGTTTCATTGAATTTTACAATAATCCTTAAGGTGCATATTATTATCCCCACTTTACAGATGAGAAACTAAAGCACAGAGAGATTAAGTAATTTGCCCAGGGTCACACAGTGAAGAAATGGCAGAACTCAGCTATGAATCCAGGTAAGATGAAATAAAATTGTCCAAATGGATTGTTAAGGGAGAAAAAGACATCATGGAACTGATTATCTAGTTAGTTCCCATTTTAATTAAAAAAAGAAGACAGTTCTTATTTTCTTCTTTTACTAGAGATCATACATCACTTTTGCATTTTTGTAATTGGAAAAAAATTACTTTGACATTTGAGATAAAATATGTTGGGTTATATTTGACATAAAGTGTGTTGGCTATTTATAGGACTACACCACAATGTCTATTTAGTGTCTAGTTAATGACATTGAGACGGCATTCCTTTTTTTGAGCTTGCTGTCTAAATTCAGAAAAGACTAGGCAACTCATTGAAAGAACTCTGGAGAAAAGCATAAAGCCCTAGTTTTCTGTGAAATTTGTTTCCACTATAATTTAGAATTGGTTCATTAAAAAAAAACTAGGCAATAACTCTCAGCTGTCTAACCAGCTGCAACGTAGCTGGCAGGCTGTGGCTGAGAGCCCTCATGGCAAGAGTTAGGTGAAGGCGCACGACAGGAGAAGCGCACACCAGCACACTCACACCGCCATCGCGATATTGGTTTCTTTAATGAATGGTGCCTTAAAGTTGTATTGAAGTGAATATACATTATTAGCATCGCTTACCATGTTTACAATCCACTCCACAACAAAGTGCCATAAAAAGCAGAGTTAGTACCAGTTAATATCCAATTGCTCATCAAACTTTAATTTGTATTTGCTTTCCCCTGATAGATACATCTTTTATAACTGAAAGGCTCCATCTCTTTATAACATATGCTATCATTCAAGGCACTTATTTTAATCACTCTGCAAACCAGCATGAAATTGTCTAATAATTCACCCAGACTTTGTCACAAGTGCCTGAAGTTACAGCTGTCTTTTAGAAGAAGCAGTGGTCCTCCTCAGAACATTTGGAATTATTGAAACAGCGGGTCGGATCCTTGGCTAGGAAGCAATCTTGGCCAACTGATTGATGAATAAAATACTGATTTTTTTCAGAGGCGTGAAGTTTATTTCCTTTTTTCACCCATTGGTTTGGAGTTTGGTAGCACAGCCTCAGAATAGAATTAATAGCTGCAGGGCTGTTGGAGTAGGTTTGGGGGGAAGGTTGCAGTTGAGAGGTGTCACCTGTCAGCTTGGTCCTGCAATAGCAATTTTCAGTAGCTACTCATCCACAGCCAGTGCGGATTTGGATTGGACATAAGGTAAGAACAAACAAAACCAGTTATCTTTCATGTTACCTTCTATTAGGCCTTCTACAGAGAGTGAATAAAGCACCATGCAGGAAGCTTCTTTTTGTCTGGCTGTCAACAGCTTGAGGTTTCTCCAGGGCACCGGAGGGGATTGCCTGCACACAGAGTGACCTACAAGACCCTGGCCCTTCCCCTTCCCCTTCCCCCCAGAGCCCATGCAAGGCTTCTTAAGTGTCTAGGTCACTGCCATGTTTTAAAGGTTCCTGCTCTATTAGAAAATAAAAGAAGTAACCAACATGAAAATATGAAATCGGCATATTTAAAATCCTCACATTAAATAATATAAATGCTTTAGCATTTAAAGAAGAGGAAGAAGAGAAGGAAGAAAGGAGAGGAAGAGAGAAAAGAAAAATTACAGTGCCTCTCAGTATAACCTTATTTGGAGAAAAATCTCAAAGGTCTAAAGCCCCCCCGCCCCCCCAAAAAAATCCTCTTGGCCAACCACATGGTAGATCCCGAGCCTTAGCATGGGAGATACAGACACCGGGCAAATGCTTGTGTTCGGCGGGGTGGGAGTGGGTACGGGGTAGTGTCTGGTGCTTTGAACATTTTTGTTATGTATATCAAACCCGCTTATAGTGAGAGTGAAGAAGGGCTTGGGCAGAGTTACAATCCCGGTGCTACTTTAGTCCTTCCATCCTGCCCTTGGCATCTGGGTGAGAGTCTCTTGAGGAGGGAACAGACAGTCAGAGCGTCCAGACCAAGCCAATGGCACCCCTCCCTCTCCCAACTATGGAAAAATACAGGATGGTGGTGCGAACACGAATCCTGGGGTCAGACAGGCCTGCTTTCAAATACTGGCTCCATACCTGCCTACATGTCAGATGTTGGCCATGCCACCAAATTTCCGGGCTATCAACACAGGATAAAAATGACATCCCCCAACCCCGTAGTGTTGTTATGAGGACTAAGTGAGATCAGCCTCTCAAAGCACATGGCACAGCGCCTGGCACAGCATCCACGTTCAGTAAACACAACTAGGTATTATCACAAAACTATGAGTTGCTGGGCTCAAGCCTACAGAGGCAGGAAAGTGGGTGAGTGGGCGGCTGCACTCTGCTACCAGGACAGCCACGTGTTACTGCCAGAAGTATTATATGTCCAGGAGAACCTGAAATACAGCACTGACTTTAGTTTTTTAAATCATGAAATATTTCTGACTTCCTATAAAGTTGAGAAAAGAATCCAGCGAACACCAGCGGTACCCATCACTCAGCTTAAGAAATAAAACATTATGAACAACAAAACGCTCTACGGCTATTAAAATGAATGAACGGGAGGGATGTGGATAAATCTCAGAAACAGAACTCTGATCCATAAGAGCAAGTGGCGGTGGGCTGCACACAGTACGATGCCGTTTATACCGAGTTTGTAAACTGGCCCAACGATGCCGCGGACGAGCAGTTTAGTGAAGCAGACAGAGGTAGTAAAAGTGTCAAGATACGCAGGGGAATGAGAAGGGATGACGGCTTAGGAAAGCTTTGAAGGATGGGGGCCCTTTCATTCTCAGGTGTCCTGGCTTTGTTCTCAGCAGGGCCGAGGCCAGGAGCCCCCCTCCCTGCTGTCTTACACAGATGTTAGCCCCTGTGGAGGCAGCACTCTAGGCAAACAATGTTAAATACACTGAAAGCAAAATTCTTCCTTTGAATGTGCTCGGCTCCCATTAAAATCCAGGGGCGCTCTCTCTGCAGGCCTCCTGCACACCGTGGCATGACATATCCAATCTGAATTCTGAAGGTTGGGTGTGACATAAAAGCAGCCAACCAACAGCATAAATGTATATGAAATGAAATCAATAAAAAGTGTATTTTTTTTGGCTCTTGAAGGTAGTCCTGCGAGGGTACATCACAGGAGCAGGGACAATGCTAGGGAGATGCAAACAGGAAGGAGGAAGGGAGGGAGGCCCTGGGGACAGAGGCGGGGGAGCTGAGGGGAGGGGCTTGGTTAACGCTAATATTCACTGTGTGAATCAAGGTTTAGGGAGAACTGTTCTTCCTTTTCCCTCATCACCTAAAAAAAAAAAAAAATCAATTATCAATGCTTATACCATGAAATAAGGATATCTGGCTTGTTCATTCTGCTTTTACCTAAGAGGTCATCATAATAAAGAATTATTTCTGAGATCAGATTGATAATCGCAAAAGGTTGATATCAGATTATGAGTTTATAGTGGATTAAAAACTGAAATCAGGCAGAGAGAGAGAAATACCTTTATTCATACATTTTTTTCTGCTATAACAGTAGTGGAATTTTTATATCTCAGAAAAATAAAATGCCAGGGTACAGCCACTATGGAAAACAGTATGGAGGTTCCTCAGAAAACCAAAAGTAGAATTACCATATGACCCAGCAATTCCACTCCTGGGCATATACCCAGACAAAACTCTAATCCAAAAAGATACGTGCACCCCTATGTTTATAGCAGCACTATTCACAAATAGCCAAGACATGGAAACAACCTAAAAATCCATCGATAGACGAATGGATAAATAAGACGTGGTACCTATATACAATGGAATACTACTCAGCCATAAAAAAGAATGAAATAATGGCATTTGCAGCAACATAGATGCAACTAGAGATTATTGTACTTAGTGAAGTAAGTCAGAAAGAGAAAGACAAATACCATATGATATCACTTATATGTGGAATCTAAAATATGACACAAATGAACCTATCTACAAAACAGAAGCAGACTCACGGACATAGAGAACAGACTGATGGTTGCCAAGGGGGAGGGGGTTGGGGGAGGGATGGAGTGGGAGGCTGGGATTAGCAGATGTGAGCTTTTATATATAGAATGGATAAACAACAAGGTCCTGCTATATAGCACAGAGAACTATATTCAGTATTCTATGATAAACCATAATGGAAAAGAATATTTTAAAAAAAGGATGTGTGTGTATATATATATATATATATATATATATATATATATATATATGTATATATATATATATATATATATAACTGAGTCACTTTGCTGTACAGCGGAAATTAACACAACACTGTAAATCAACTGTACTTCAACAACAACAACAAAATGCCAGGCATTGCAACAAGGCCTTTGCATCGGTTATTTCATGTATCCCTCATAATAAATGTATGAGGTAGCATCGGAGAGCTTATGTGGAACCAGAGGTACACTGGAGAGCCAGGATTGGGCTTGGGCATCAGACTCCAAAATCTGCCCTATATCACCATGCGATATACCTACTCCCATTGAAAAGTAGGCTGCGAATAAATGTTCTTTGTTTACTAATAAAGTAATCCTCAAACTGTACTTAAACTTTACCACAGTGCTGTATTGCTGGTAGGGCTTTGGAAATTATCTAACGCAACCCTCTCTATCATAATCCTCGTACTCTAAGTGATGATGTGGTCTGGTGGTTGAAACCTTAGCCTGGGAACTGGGGACCTGTTTTCTGATCCCCTTATTATTCTAAAATTACCCTGCTGTGTAAGACACCCCTTTCGCCTTTCGTAACTGTTCTCTCCTCCCCCAGGCCTGGGCTTCTGCGTCCTTTTTTATATGACATGACCTTGTCCTCCTGTGACCGCAGGTGATTAAACCATAGGTGGACACCTGACCTAGGGGAAGGCAGTCACTGGTGGGCAGAATCAGCCAGACTGTCTTCTGGGAATTTGGACAAAGACAGAGAGGGTCGAGGAATAATACTGTCTCCTTTCTAGATCTTGGAGTTGTCATTTAGAGATACCTGGAGCCATCAGCTTTATCATTCCATCCTAAAGACCAGCTTTTTTGATTCTCAGCCTAGAGCAGTTTGTATGTTATATCATCCCATCTTTGCTTCTTTTACCCTCCTCTCCCTTTCAGAGCTTTTTACTTGGTGGGGTCACAAAACTTTGCTGCTCCATCATCATTGCTTTGGGTTATGTTTTCCAGGATTTCTGTTCATTTTGCATTAGTTGTACATCAGAATGTTTTTCTTATAGCAGATGGTGCTGGTGGACTCATCTTGATTTCAAAAGTGTGCTATTTTCAGAGCACTATATATGTATTATGTATGTGTATATATATACAGTATGTATTCATTTTATTTCCTGGGAATAATAGATATTTTCTGACCTTTTCCCGCCAGATTCCAGGCACATATGTGCCATTACCCAGTATCATCTTGTGACTTTGCAAACACTCAAAGGGCTGGGTGTGAAAGTGGTCCATGAAAAGGGGGCTTTGTATCTCTTTGGGTTCCTTGGTTGTGAGCAATAGAAACTAAATCTGGTTAACTGAAACAAAAATGGAACTACTAGAAATATAGAGTAGCATACAGAATTGAAGAAAAGCCTGAAAATCTCGAGGAATGGCGGAAATCAGCCAGTTCTGCAGCAACAGGAAGGAAGGGGCCCAACTTTCGGGTGTTGCAATTGTGGTGAGTGAGCTCCTACAGCCCTTCTCGGTCCACTCAGGACAGTGTTCATGGAGAAAACATGGCCCCGGCTGACCTTGAGTTCTATACCAAACCATGACCCAGAAGAGGGCAAGGCTCTTGACTGACAGTCCCACCAAGATTGCTTCCACTCAGGAAGGGCTAGCTGCCCAAAGCAAAGTTGAAGTGTAGAACAGCAGAAGGGGGAATGGAAGGTGGTCAGGTTAAAAATAGTTGTTCATTCTATGCTTTCCACATTTCGTTGGCACCCTTCCCAAGCAGTGTACGAGAGGAGCTGCCAAATATGGGCTTGTTACCATCATAGTCATGGATCCACCACACTTAGCTCTATGTTACTTGGCACTATAGGCTTGTACTTGGTATTCATGGGCCATGAGAGTCTCCAGACTTACATGAGTGTGGTGCTAGGGGCTGGGTTGGTGACTGCTAGTATAACATGAAGAGATAATCGGCTCTGTGACTGAGACTAAATTCTATATCATCTGCAGAGAAGGAGACTGATCTATAAGAATATCTGGAGACAGAGTTTTCTAAGTGGTGATAAAAAAGTCAATAACTATTCCTAATCAGGGCCCCGAATATGTCTACTTCAAGTCAGGAAATGTCTTCTCCCTTTGATTTACTTACATCTTTCCAATGAGAACAAATATTTCATATTACTCAGTTTTGGATCATGTCCATATACATATCATGAAAGCTTCCCGGTTTATTCGCTGTTTAGGTTCACAAAGATCATTGTCCTCTAAAATATTCATCATTTACTTTAAAGTAATTTTTAGTGCTCAAGTAATTTATGTGCGTTGTAGAAAAATCAGAAAATAGAGATTGGCCAAAAGGAAGAAAGTGAAAATCTACAGACAACCACTTGATAACTGTGTGTATGTGTGCCGCTACAGTTTTTTCTCTGTGTTTAATGTATTTACGTATATAGGTGTTCAAAAATTTTAAACATGGAATCATGCTGATCGTGTTGCTTTCATTACCTTTTTCATTCAACAATAAATTGCTATCTTTCCATAATTATAAAAAGTATTTCTTTTACATTGTTTTCATACTTCTAACAGGCTTCCTATTTTAATATCACTTTGCTTACTGGTTCACTGTGGCACAAAGAAAAGACAATTTGCCACATACCTTATTTTTCATCGGTGCCTTCATTTTGATTTGCCCTCTTTATGTGACCATGAAACCTAGATTTTTCTAAAGTGACACAACAGAATCTCTGACACAATAGTGGTTTTTAAAAATAATTAATTGCTCTGGCAACAAAGTTTCCTTTCTGGATGCCCAGACGTGTTAAAAGTAAACACTCGGATGTCTTCTTTCTGAGGAAGAGGCTAGCATTGCTGTCTCTATTTTACCACTAAAAAAAAGGAGAGCGACAGTTTTGAGGCCTTGGGAGAAGTCATTGGCAGAGCCCAAAAGAGGACATGAAGTTCTAATGTCCCAGTCCTCTAATCTAACCACAAAGCCACACTACTTCCCCTTCTGCTGCTTCAGGGCTGGGCTGGAAGAAGAAAGTGCCACCTCCCACTGAGGGCTGAATGGTGATTTGCCATTCACCATCCACCTCGAGAGAGGCACAGATGCCCCAGCTCTCAATTGCAGGTGGAAGCTTGTTATCATGTGCTGGACCCATTGATCTGTTTTGACAATGACTCCTGAATTATATGGCCCCTAAATGTTTGCTGCCAGAGAGATCTATACTGTGGATGCAATGATGGGTACTTACTGGAAACTATCGTCTGATAGATGAGTTTTGCTGTTTTGTCTCAATGAAATATTCCTGTGCACTTGGAGATCTCTCTCCTCCCAACTCTTTCCCTTGATTCTAGTATAATGTGTTGTGCTAGAAAATAGTGAAATACAATAAGGTTCAAACATCTTAACGTTTAAAGTAAAGCCATATTGGTTGTCTGAGCGCAGAGTGACAGAAGCTTTTCAGAAGATGATTTGTCAATTCGTTAAAAAAAAAAAAAAGCTTAAAAACTGTGTGTACCCATTTACCTGGTAATTGTGCTTTGAGTAACTTATTCACAGCGAATAAGAGCGGAAGACGGCAAAGAATGAATTACAAGGGTCTTTTCTGTAGTGTCATTTACAGGATGAAAAAAAATTGAAGCCATTTCAAAGCTGAACAATAGGAGATGGGTTAAATGAATTATGATTTGGTTATATAATGGTATTCTATGCTGTCATTAAAAATAAGTTGTATTAGTGTTTATAATGACAAGGAAAGTTGTTTGTGATATACTGGTTAAGTTTAAAAAAACAGGCTATGAAACAATTTGAGTTTGATACTTGTTTTGTAAAAATAATACAGGCATACACTCTCCCCCAGACACACACAAATGCACATCACACAGAGCTGTGGTACTGCCTCTCTGTCTTGCTGCCTCTCGTACTATTCTCCGGCTACCCCAGGCCCAGTGCCCAAGAAGTCTTCCTTCTCCCTCTAGCTACACATCCTTCAGATACTGGCTTAAACATCACTTCCCAAAGATAAGGGTCAGATCCCTATTCTACATTCTCAGAGTCACCATAGATGAAAAGGACATTTTTTGCATAGCATGGTGAGGGTCATTACTGCTGCTGATCAAATGCAAGGTATTCAGAAGTCTGGAAACAAGAAAATATAATTCTCTCACAAATTGTAATATTAATAAACTGTTCATTAGGATTCTCCTATGTTTTCAGACTTTGCAGACACTTTGTACTTCTGCTTCCCCGCCATCTAGGGACAAAATTGGATCAGGCATCCCTTGCCTCCATGAAGTTAAGTGTGGCCATATGACTTGCTTTGGCCCATGAAATGGGAGCAGAAACATGTATCAATTCCCTGTAAAAGCGTTTAAGAAACAGTCCAGTTTGCTCTAATCTCTCTTCCCTACCATGGACTTGGAATTGTCCAATTGTAAAAACTTAGTCAGCCTTTATTGCTGAGTGAGGGTGACCTGGACAGAGACCATCTCCCGTTCCCACTGGAGTATGATGGACACATAATGTGAGAGAGAAACAGTTCTTTGTTATTTGAGATGACTGAGATGTGCGGGTTGTTTGTTATTGCAGCATAACCCGGCTTATCCTGACTAGTACATGCACTTATCGCAGGTGTAGTTTTACATTTGCTAGTGCAATTTTTAGTCTCATCTATGGCACCTGTCTATTACTTACAGACACTGTACTAGAACATGGAACCTCAGCAATGAACAAGGTAAACAAAGTCCCCTGCTCTCATGGAGTTTCATTCTGATGGGAGAGACAGATCATGAGAAAATAAAGCAGAGATCTGCATGAAAACAAGTCATGTGCACAGTATGGGAGCAGAGGGCTCCAGAGAGAGGGATGAGTGAGTTCAGAGTGGGGTCCTGAAGTTCCTGAGGCTGGGGTGTGGGAAGCAGGGTAGAGAGTGGGAAGTGGTGGAGATGAAGATTGTAGAGGCAGTGGGGGAGGGGAGAAGATCATATAGGATTTTGTAGGCCCTGGATAAGTCTTGGGACTTCATTCTGAGTGTGATGGGAAGCTATTGGAAGGTTTTGAGCAAAGGTATGATATGATAAAACTCTTTTTAAAAGGATCACTGGTTATTGTTTGGAGAATCAGAGAGACAGGGAGATAAGGACAGAAGTCAGGGGGTCAGTTAGAAGGCAACAGGGGGTGCTGGTCTAGACATGAGTGATGCTCTTGGAAGTAGTTTGGAAAGTGGGAGAGATAGGGATTGGTCAATGGATTGGATGTGGGGTGTGCAAGAGAGGAATCAAACAACATTCCTAGAAATTGTCCTGAGCAACTAGGCAAATGGTGGTACTGTTTGTGGGATAGGCAACATCGAGGGAGGAGAGAGCTTGGAGGGGGTGGTAGAAATGAACTGTTGTATGAACGAAAACGAGTGTCCAGAAGATAGAAAAGAGCAGGATGTTATTAACTGCTATAATAAGCACACAATCAGAAAAAATATTCCTTAGAGATAAGTTGTATTTTTCCAGTTGTAATTTGGGGATTGTGGGAGTCCAGCAAAGTTCTCTGAGAGCCCTCACCAATCCTCTAATGTTTTAAAATTTGTACTCTTCTTCCTCATTCAGCAGTACCCACTCCCTTTGAAATACCCCCAGGTCAGTGATCACTATGACATGAGAAGGAAGAAATTGAAGGGAGAAAATATAATTTAGAGAAATAATATTTTTCAGGGTAAAAATTAATTTTTAACTGCAAAACTGCATAAGCCTAGCACATGCTGGAGCCCACCAGTTGTGTATGAAGTTACTTCTGCCTGTTCCAATTGCTTTCTGCACCACTGGAGGCAGTATCCTCAGGAGGGCAGCCTCTGAAGTCACTCAGCCCTGGGTTCAAGTCCAGGTTTTGACACTTCTTCTCTCCATCACCATAGTTATTTAACAATCTGTGCCTCTGTTTTCACACTGGCAAATGGGGAGACAAATAATACAAGCTGCCTAGGCTTGCCGTGGGGATCAAATTCAATAGTGCCCTAAATGCTGAGTACGATGCCTGCCCTTTGTAAATGCTGGTAAATCCTGGCTACTGTTACTGCTGTTGTTGTGAGTTTGGGGAGGGACTAGGGATAGAATAGCCTCGTCGTATGGGGACTAGCTTATTTTTTAGTACTGGTTGTAATGAGTACTCACAACTAACCCTGGGAGGTAGGTACTAATAGTACCCCTACTTTACAAATGAGGAAACTGAAACTCGGCCCAGGTCACACGGCTGGGAAGAGGCAAAGTAGGGCTTCCAGCTCCTCTCCCTCTGCCTGTAGGGCCGGTGCTCTTAAGCCATTATTGCACACCGTCTCCCAGCGGAGCTGATAACACGCTACGTCTGTTGCGTGTATCCTCTGGGTCCCCATTTAGGAGAGTGCGTTCCTTGTTACCCATCTGCCATTCTGATTGTAGCAAACACATGCTGATGGAGCCCTTCCCAACCGCACAAGATTGTTGCCAGAGCCTGACTCACTGTCTTAACTGCACCTCACCTTTCCAGCACCAGCCACTACCGTGGGCTAAGCAGGGGCAGGTCCCCGGGGACAGACTCTGTTACTGCCTGGGGTGTTTCGTCCAAACATTTTGTTTTCCAAGTCTGTGAATTTTAAGACTTTTTTGGAGCTTATTATCATACCACAAGTTTTTTTTTTTTTTAAATAACTTTATTTATTTATTTATTTTTGGCTACGTTGGGTCTTCGTTGCTGCATGCAGGCTTCCTCTAGTTGCGGCGAGCAGGGGCTACTCTTCGTTGCAGTGCACAGGCTTCTCATTGCGGTGGCTTCTCTTGTTGCAGAGAACGGGCTCTAGGCGCACTGGCTTCAGTAGTTGTGGCTCAAGGGTTCTGGATCACAGGCTCAGTAGTTGTGGCGCACGGGCTTAGTTGCTCTGCGGCATGTGGGATCCTCCCGGACCAGGGCTCGAACCCGTGTCCCCTGCCTTGGCAGGCGGATTCTTAACCACTGTGCCACCACGGAAGTCCCACTGCAAGTTCTTAATGGGAGTTGGATACATCAATTCTCTCTCATCCATTTCTGTTTTATGGAACAGACTCCAGGCACTAGCTCTATTGCTACCACGCGTGGCTACCACTTAACAACACAGAGAGAGCTAAGGCATGCTCACAGGTTCACAGACACAATTCTGAAATGCCCTGGGCAAAGTGTATAACAATGATGCTTTAATCCACAAAGAGTAGAACTGATCCATTGGGAAGGGACTGTGATGTGTGACTGTGGACTGCACAAACCCTTCCCCGGCCTCAGGGCCCCTTCAGTGACTGAAATGGCCCTTTGCAAAGTGTTGCTAAAGTGGCCTGATAAACCTTCTCCCACGCACATCCCTGCCTTCCAGAAGCCTTGGGGGAAACCATGCAATTAGAACAAGGCAAACATCACACCAGAAGTCATGGGAGGACACAGTAAAATGTAGAGCAAAGCTGTAACTTATTCACATAATTAGAAGAGAAACACAGACCTCCTTGTTCCAATTACAGTGATTTTGGAGAAAGCCTTCAAACCTCCGATGAGAAAGAAAAGCTTTTGCTTCATTTCAGAACCAACCATGTAATACATTCCATTTGCCTTAAAAAATGTATATTGGGAGAAGAGATCATTATAAGAGGTTTAAAATTGTTATATGTCTTTAAAAAGTGTATGTGATATTTTAAATGTGCATGTTTACACATTTAAAATATATAAGATACTGTATAGCACAGGGAACTATATTCAGTATCCTGTGATAAGCCATAATGGAAAGGAATAGGAAAAAGAATGTATACATGTGTAACTGAATCACTTTGCTGTACAGCAGAAATTAACACGACACTGTAAATCAGCTATACTTCAATAAAATAAATTTTTAAAAATAATAAAATACATAGGAACTCCCCTTCGCTGCCCCCAAAACTTCCCAAATGAAGGTGGCACATAGTTATGATTATTTGCATGTGAACATGTGGATTCTTAGATAGTCCACTTGCCCGCTGCAGTATAATAGAAGGGGACAATGTCCAGGACACCATGATTATGTAAGGGCTGGGGCTGAAATTCATACTCGGGCTCTTAATAACATTTAACTAGCTGAACATAACATTGATGTTTGCAGTCTGGATACTGTTAAACATTGCAAAGAATAAAGAAAGATCTAATTTTCTTGCTTTAGAGGGGTGTCATCATGTGCTAGGTCTCTCTGGGATGCTTAATTAGTGATAACATTGGGAAATTGGTTTGTCTGTCATTTAAAGATCAGCTGGGTGAGACTTTCTTCAGCAACTCTAAAATAGTACTTCACTTATATCTACAAATGTATGTGTTTAATAAGGATTTTCAGTATCTGATTCACAGCAGGGACAAGTGATTGCAAGTAACAAAATATTTACAAAATATTTAAAACTATTTTTCTTACTACATATGTGATACATTATAATCATTCTAGGAAATTCAGAGAATACAGATGAATAAATAAATCACAAAATATCCTTACGATGGAATACTACGCAGTCATGAAAAGGCTAAGACAGAGCTTTATGTACTGATGTGGAAAGATGAACATGATAACCACTGCCACCACCACAACAATGGTAACAGCTATTAACGTTAATGAAGACCTACATGTTTCAGACCCTGAGCACTTTTCACACATTGATCTATTTTTCCCCTTAAAACAACCCTATGAATAGATACCAAATACTATATTCTGAATGCAGATGAATTACTCTCTGTAACTTTCCTACCCAAGGGTAGAACTTTCTGGCTCCTAAGCTTGAGCTGAATTCAGGACTGAACAACTGAGTGCCATCTGACCGTACTGTCCACCAGTAAAGTCCCTGTAACCACTTGGTGGGCAGAACAGACACAATTTAAGGTGTGAAATTTCAACAAGGTATTTCGAAATCAGTGAATATAAGGGGGCTGTCAGTTCAACAAACTTCATCCAGTGTTCCATGGCAGAGTAGTTCCTCTTGGTGGTCTAGACAGGCCCAAGCATTTGCACTATATATAGACTTTAGCTAGTTCTTAAGAAGCATATGATGGGAACTTCTTAAAATTAATGTTATTTACCTGCTAGGATGTAAATGCTAAAAGGATGTGGTCTACATTATGGACAAGGGCTCTGTAAAACGTGATATTAGAAAATGGAAATTTTACGAGTTCTGGGAACAGAAACAGGTGATGTGACTGAAATGGGAGAAAATTCTAATTTTTGCTGCCTTGCTAGAACTTAATCCAAAGTACTTTATTTAAAACAAAATCATGAATAATAGAACTACAACATTCCTGGTTTAATTGTGCTCACTTTGGCTCCCTCGAGTGGCCTGTTTCTGAGAAATAACCCTCCTACTTAAAACAGTGGTCCTTTACACGGGTGTTCATGGGGTTAGAATCACAGAACTTCTAGCTATTGAGGCACTCAGGGCTGTCAATCCATCTCCTAGCCTGGGGCATGAATTCCTCTTCGTTGGGGGGTTATGTCGTCTGGCTTGGAGACTTCCACAGTGGGTGGCAGTAGTGGGCAAGACCTCAACAGACTTTGCTTTCAAATGGTCCTCACTAGCTCTGTGAGGACCTTGGGTGTTGCTTAGCCTAAGATTTTGTTCAATGCATTTCTAAAATGAGAATACCTCATGGGACAGTTGGAAGGATTCAATGAAGAAATCTCAGTAAAGGTGGTGATGAAAGTGCCTGACAAAGCATCAGTAGCTATCTTTATCCTCCTCATCCTCATCGTCACCAACTTCACAGGGAGGAGTCACCGTGAGAGAGCTGTCATGATGTGGGGCTTCAGACTCCTGCTGTTGAAGAGAGTGATAAGGCCCTAGGGCTATGTTTGATCATAAACCACCCCCTTGTCTTGAACTAGAGACCAGTCTCCACGAGCCTGGTCCTTGTGAGAACTCTGTCCCCTCGTTGTAAAGGAATCCTTACGGCGCTCTTCTCCTATTTTGAATGTTACTTGACATCAAAAAGACCTACCTCGTGCAAGCGCTTTCTGTAGTATGGACAGAACAGAAAACCAAAATTACATCTATCAAAAAGGGAAACAAGCTGATTGATTCTGCCCACTTCCCTCCCACCCTCCCCAATTAAAGCCTAATTCTTCGAGTACGATATTAACCTACAACATAGTTATAAGTATATAGTGATAAATACTTTCTCATATTTTATTTCATTCAATTCTTTCTAGCAAACCTGAGAGGACGATAGAGCAGAGCATACATTATCATCCTTGTTCTATAGATTAAGGAAACAGAGAGGGAAAGCAACTAACTTGCTTAAGATACACAGTTAGTGATAGAAGTAACATCAGAATCTCTACCGATACGCCCATTGTCTTTTCACTGCACCAGAGAACGCGAACATGTGCAGCCACTTTCTCACTCTTCACTTGTAACATACATCACTGATCAATCACCAGATTCTCTCCCACCACCTGAACGTCTGCTCAGAGCCATTCTCATCACAGTGTTCCAGACAGCCATCAGCAGTTGAGTGTAAGTGACATAGGAATATAACAAACTTATTTGCCATTCCTGGACAAGACTATCTAGCCTTCATCACTGATCTCATCTGCTAATTCGCTTGGCATATCAAAGGTGGAGGGAGGATCTTTCCTTAGAAATCTTATGCCAGGTCCTGTTTCCGGTGGATATGTGGTCAACTTTTATCGTGAGCTCCTCCAGGCCAGAATCCTGGGCATTTTCATTTCCCATAACCTGGAACGGAACCTGACACAGATGGGATGTTGAACCATGCTTTGATGGATGGATGGATGGGTTTAGCAATTGAATAGGTCCATAGAAACAGGTCCAGGGTTGGGAAAGAGCCTCTACTGCCCATGGTTTTATAGACTTTCACTTCAGATGATAGCTTGACGCCTTTGTGTTTCCTAGGATTGGGCTGTCAATCTAGAAAGCACTGTCCACCTTCCAAACACTATTTATCTCCATTTATCAGGGGATATTATTAGACACTGTGCTGCTGAGGTAGCAAATTAGTTAGGGCTTTTAGTTCTGGGTCTGTGATAAGGATTTGGGGGAAATGTGTTCCGCCAGGGGAGGGCAGGTCCACGGTCTCTCTATTACTCTGGCCTGATGACAGCTGCTAGCACTCTGCTGAATGATCAATAACTGGCTGCCCGTCCAATTACTCCTCACTGGCTATTTTAAGGACTGCTGCAGAGATCCACCGTGGACTCATGAGGAAATATTCCGATCAAGGAAGTCTATTGTTCCTCCTCTATACCAGCTTTGACCTCAGTCACAGAGCCCAGGGATGCACGCAAGTCCAGGAGACCCTTCTGAGGGGTACCACTGAAAGCCATTTATGATGGGGCTGAGGATCAGCCATTCCCATGCACTTAGACATCGATCAGGGTGCTGTCCCACTGGCGCCTCGACTTCAGCATTGTTGGTGAGAATTTGAGGTTCCAGTTATTTCCGCCTTCCCTGGATTGCTTTCCATTTTAGTTGCCTCTTTCTCAAATAAAGATAAAAGGAATTTGCAAGAGGTCCAGACGGTCACCAAAGAGTCTTAGTTTATAAGAACAGTTCCTTTTACAAGGACAGGTTTTTAAAAAACAGCATTTCTTTCCTTTACTTACTTTGTGTTTTATATACAGAATCTCTGGGAAGAACTTACAGGACTGGGGAAAGTTTTTGGCCTAATGACAATTTTTATGGGCTTGGAGTTTATTTACCCTGCAATATGTGCTAGAATTGGTATCACATATGTATTTCCATTTCCTGTACTCTTTTGGAGAACAGATGTTACAATCTCTTTTGTGGTAATGATGACTAATAAAAAATACTTAGTGTAGACTTCAGTTAACTTTATTTTTTTAAGTGAAATAGTTCAAAAATATGAAAAGGCATAGAGAATAAAATTAACCTATGTATCTATCCCCAGCTTAGAAATAAAATATTATAAATACAGTTCAGTCTCCCCAGTGATATTCTTTACTCCAACCTTCACCCCTACTCCCAAGGGACTCACTACACTGATTCTGGTGTTTTTCATTCCCATGCATGCCTTTATGCTATATGTTTGTATCAGTAGACAATAATATTTTGCATGCTTTAAAGTATTATAGAAATGGCAACAAGTCAAATGTTTCTTTCTGGGAATGGACTTACTGAACTCATCAACATATATATGAGATTTTTTTCCCCATTGGTACATGTAGTTAAAGTTAATTTTTGACATCAAGCAATGGATTTTTCCAGGACCGATTTGAGAGTCCAAGAGGGGAGACTTCTCTAATCCCTAGACCAGGTTAGCTCTCCCTGTTATGGGATTTCATCGCACTCTGCTTTTCTCCGTAATGTTTAATTACACTGCTTTTAATTAGTTTTGTTTAATGATTAAATATAAGTCATTTTGGATTGATGTCATGTCTGTTTTCCCTGCTGGAAGGTAAGCTCCCTGAGGTCAGGGACCATATATCTCTTGCTCACGGCTGTATTCATCACACTTAGTTCAGTGCCTGGCACAGAGCAGGCGGATGAATGGAGTGGGCTTTCCTGCCTCCAGTATAAAACTCAGCTTCCTCAGAATTACATATGGCGTATTTAGTGATCTGGTTCCCACTTCTGTTTCTGGGCCTAATTCCTGCCCTCCTGTGACCTGGGTCCTACCCCTTTGTCCTGCTAAAAAGTTTGCAGTTCCTGGGACTTCCCTGGTGGTTCAGTGGTTGGGAGTCCGCCTGACAGTGTGGGGGACTTGGATTCGAGCCCTGGTCCGGGAGGATCCCACATGCTGCGGAGCAACTAAGCCCGTGCGCCACAACTACTGAGCCTGCGCTCTAGAGCCCGAGAGCCACAACTACTGAGCCTGCATGCCACAACTACTGAGCCCACGAGCCTAGAGATCGTGCTCCGCAACAAGAGAAGTCACCGCAATGAGAAGCCCGCGCACCCCAAGGAAGACCCAACGTGGCCAAAAATATAAATAAAATAAATAAACTTAAAAAAAAAAAGTTTGCTGTTTCTGAACTCCCTTGGGACTCTTGATTTTGCACACGCTTTCCCTTCAGACTGGAACATCTACCCACCTTTGTTTGCCTGTCAAACTCCCTCTCCTCCTTCAAGATTCACCTGAAATGACACCACCTCTGGGCAGCCATCTGCAACAATTTCAAGCATAATGCAGTACTCCTTCTCTGTGCTCCCACAGAATCATCAAAATTCCCTCATGCCTTATTCATTAATTTACTGAAAAATATTTACTGTGTTCCTATGAGCCAGGCCTCTCTCTGTGTTCTAGAGATGCAGAGATGAACATGATATGGTCCCTGTCATTTACAAATAAGTCAACAGGATCTATGAAGGCCTTAAATGGGGTCATGGGACATGGTCCTTGGCAGTCTTCTTTAGGGAGGGTAATGGAGGAAGGCCTGGCTGAGGAGCTGACATTTGAGCTGAGACCTAAGAAGATGCGAACAAGTCAGTCCCGTGTAGGGCTGTGGCAGTATTTTCCAGAATGCATGTCCTCATGCCCACTCCCCAACCCTGAGGACAGGAATTGCTTATAATTTATCTGCTTCCCCAATGCCAGCAAGTGACCATGAAAAGAATTTCATGGGGAATTAATTCCCTGGCGGTCCAGTGGTTGGAACTCTGCACGCTCACTTCCGAGGGCCCGGTTCCATCCCTGGTCGGGGAACTAAGATCCTCAAGCCATATGGGGTGGGGGGGACAGCATGACCAAAAAGAAAAAAAAAAGTATTTCATGGGCTTCCCTGGTGGTGCAGTGGTTAAGAATCCGCCTGCCAATGCAGGGGACGCAGGTTCGAGCCCTGGTCCGGGAAGATCCCACATGCCGTGGAGCAACTAAGCCTGTGTGCCACAACTACTGAGCCTGTGCTCTAGAGCCCGTGAGCCGCAACTACTGAGCCCACATGCCACAACTATTGAAGCCCGCACGCCTAGAGCGTGTGCTCCGCAACACCGCAATGAGAAGCCCGCGCACCGCAACAAAGAGTAGCCCCCGCTCACCGCAACTAGAGAAAGCCCGCGCGCAGCAACGAAGACCCAACACAGCCAATAAGTAAATAAATAAATAAATAAATTCTTAGAAAAGTATTTCATGAATGAATGAATGATGGAATGAAAGGGCCAAATTATGCTGGTTCAGAATGAACCTTAGTTATCAAACTCACAACAGCTTCACCTCGCATGAAATATTCACATCAACCCAAATCAGGCCCTTCTCAGGTGCTAACAGCTGTGGGAAGAAAGGAATTCCATTGAACCCCACGACTAGGTGATACCCAAGTGTGGCGGGAAAGTGGCTCGGCTTGCTGTGGAGTCTGTATGCACGCGTAGAGTTTCCCGTGCAGACACTTAGCGCCAGGCCTGGAGGGGCCGGCTCTGCTGTCACCGCTTGTCATTAATATTTCCACAGCGTTAAAGATCATTATCCCCTGTGGAGTGGTTAGCACGAGCCATGCATGGCCTCACGCAATCCTCATTTTGCTCCCATTATTATCTCTGAGAAAATGGAGGCTCACTGAGGCCTTACATCTGGTAAAGGTGAAGCCTGGGCTCACCGGAGTTGGTCTCACTCGGAAGCCTGGGCTCTTAGTCCTGCAACCAGGGCCCACTGCAAGGGCGTGTAACCTGCACAGTTGTACAGGCCTTATGCTTGGAAGGGCCCCGTGCTTGGTTTAATTGTCCGCTGTTGCCATCCTGAAATTCTTCATAATTTTTGAACGAGGGGATTTACATTTTTATTTTGCAATGGGCCCGGCGAATTATGTAACCGGTCCTGCCTATACCACATGAGGTCCTGGAACATTGGATATAGTGAGCGTCCTGATTTTTTGATAACCCTGCGTCAACCTCTGTATGAGCTGAAGCTGGAATCACAAGCTCTTTTCCTCACGATCTGTATGTTCAAATCTGATTTTTTTTTTTTTTTTGCTGCGCCATGCAGCTTCCCTGACTAGGGACTGAATCCAGGCCCTTGGCAATGAGAGCTTGGAGTCCTAACCACTGGGACGCCAGGGTATTCCCCCATGAGTCTTTTTTTTTTTTTTGATTATAAAAGTTATACAGACAAATACTGGAAGTAGCAGTCAAGGGGATTATAGTTTTATCTACAGAGGAACAAATTTTTAGGAGGAGAAAGTTAAGTACGTTGCATGTATAAAGCTTTGTGTCCTCTATACAAACATTTGTATCCTGTTTATAAATCTTCCTGTCCTTACAATGATTTTTAGACTCAGTCTCAGATGGATGCCTGAAGAGAAAAATCCAAGAATTTGTAGCACCCAGGGGATTTTTTGTTATGCTTGTAGTGTACTTTTGCTCAATTATATGCTAGATAAGCATCTTTGACTTTTAACTAACATATTAACAGTACGTGTTGTAAAATATTCTTACTCTTCCTGGTAAATATTGCTCTCATTTGGAAAAGGTGATTTAGCTTATGTCTTTTTTAAAAAATTTTTATTGAAATATAGTTGACTTACAGTGTTGTATTAGTTTCAGTTGTACAGCAAAATGATTCAGTTATACATATATATTCTTCTTTTAATATTCTTTTCCATTATAGGCTATTACAAGATATTGAGTATAGTTTCCTGTGCTATACAGTAGGTCCTTGATGGTTATCTATTTTATATATAGTAGTGTGTATACTTTAATCCCAAACTCCTAATTTATGCCTCCCCCGCCTTTCCCCTTTGGGAACCACAAGTTTGTTTTTTATGGCTGTGAGTCTATTTATGTTTTCTCAGCCATAAAAAAGAATGAAATAATGCCATTTGCAGCAACATGGATGGACCTAGAGATTATCATACTAAGTGAAGTTAGCCAGACAGGGAAAGCCAAATATCATATGATATAGCTTATATGTGGAATCTAAAAAAATGATGCAAATGAACTTATTTAGCTTCTGTCTTGTACATTCCTTCTGATGTCTCTAAATCCAGCCCATCTGCCCTCAACCCCCTTCCCGTTGCCAAAGCTGAAACTAGCCCCAGCGGGGTTTACCACTTGATCTCTCGTGCTGGTGATCCCTGGGCCCTCTCTTGCCATGAAAAGACTCATATTGTGGAGGTTGCAGCGTTGTGGGCTGGTCAGGTAACTTCTGTTACTTAGCAACTTTCTCCTGCTTTGTTAAGTTGGGCTGTTCAATCTCCTTAATGAATAAGAGCATCAAGCCAGGTAATTGATGCCTGGACGTTTAGCTCATGAATAATTGACTGTCTGGGTAATCCTAGATACATTTCCTCCATCAGATTGTACAATGGAACAGTCATGTCATAGCCAGTGTTGAGTTTTTATTGTTTTTTGTCCTAATCAGTTTTATGATGTCAATAATCTGCTTTCTTGACCCAAAGGCTCAGGTGAACAATGGAAGCAGTGACCCTCCCAGGGCTGGGACATGCTTCCTCTTCCCTGTACGAGAGCTCAGCATTTCCCCTGGAGTTTGGGCTTAGAAAAGTTTCAGCTCTTCTTGTTTATCTTTTCGGGTATCTTTTCCCACATACATCGGGAAGGCAGTGTGCTCTAAAGGGGAGGAGGGAACTGGGAATTGGATTTCCTGGGCAACGCCAATCACTTACTCTGCACCTCTAGGCCAACCTTAGCTTGTCTGACTTATTTATTCATTTATGCATTCATTCAACACACGTTTTGAGCACCTCCTATGTGCCAGGCACTGGGGAGTCCATAAAAAACAAGGGTGACTTTGTCTGCTTTCATGGAGCTTACATTCTAGTGAAAGCACATGAGTGATAAGCATGTAAATAAGTAAAGGAACAAGTTATTTTCAGATAGTGGAAGAGCTAGGTTGAAAAACACCAATGGAGTAATGGAATAGAAAGTGACCAGTGGTGGGGGATGGGATAGATGGAAATCATTTTGATTGGGTGGTCAGCGAAGGTCAGGGATGTCCTCTCTGAGGTTAACCTTTGAGTTAAGAACTGAATGACAAGGAGGAACTAGCCAAGTAAAGAAATGGGGGAAGAAAATTCTAGCTAGAGGAACATGAAGGCAGAGGTTTAGAGTTGGGAATGGGTTTAGCGTGTTTGAGGGACGTAAAGAGGGCCACGGGGCTAGAACAGAATGATGGGAGCACAGTATGAGGTGAGGTTGATGCCCACCCACCTTTGATACCCTTCAAGATCACAAAAACTGTGTGGCCTCCCCTTAGACATGAGGGCCTGAATGAGGGATATGGACGGAGCTAACTTTTTCAAAGTACACGCCTCATCCACAGTGCAGGCAGTGCCATTCTTTGTCTATAATAAGCAGGTGCTGTCAAAACTCGGCTCAGGTTAGTTCGTTTATTCCACACATACTTCCTGAGCTTTAGGCAGTGTCTGTGACACTAGGTATGTAGAAGGGACTAAAGCCACACCCCTGCCCTTATCAAACATATTCTATCTGAAAAACAGGTAATACAAATCATAAAACAGGAAAATACACCTATCTTATATGAAGTACATAAGATAATGAGTGTTCTGGAGACGAATAAAGCAGGGAGGGGCAGAGGAAATGAGGGAGGAGGGCGAGATAGTTGAAATGTTAAAAAGAGCAGTCAGGGAAGTCTTCTCTTCACTGAGAAGAGGACAGTTGAGCTGCCACAGGAAGGGAGTGTGAAAGTGAGCCCTGTGACTGTCCAGGGAGGAGAATTCCAGGCAGAGGGAGCAGCAAAAGTACCCCCTTTTTTTCTGGAAAACCTCCCTGCCAGCAGCCTGCCTCTAGACTGGGTCGTGTCCCCTTTCATGAGACTTTTATCACAATATGTATCACTCTCCTGCTTCAAACCTCCCACTGCACTTGGAATAAAGTATACGTTTCTTACCGTGGCTTACAAGGTCCTGTTTAACCCCTTCACCTCTCCAAACTCCTCTCCGTCATTTCATTGGCTCCAGCCACAGCAGCCTTCTTCCCCGTCTCTGAACACGCAGACTCGTTCCCAGCTCACTGCTCTCTCTGCCTAGAAACTCTCCCCAGAGCTTGTCCTATGGTTGCTTCCTTCTTCTCATTAAGGTCTTAGCAACTCAGAAAAGGCTTCCCAGACTCCCCAAATCATCTGCCCATTCCCTATCACGTGGTCACTTCCCACTCATAGCCTTTATCAAGGGCTCAACTATCCGGAAGACCTACCACTTATTCACAAAGGATGTAGTCATTTCCTACTGCACTGAATCTGACCCATTATGTATAATACACTCTTCGGAGAATAAGGAGGTTATAAATGTGAGATGAAATGTAACAGAGTACCCACCTACCATATCGTGAGGCTTACAGCCCTTCAGAATATGACATTCACTTCCAGATCCTTCTATTTACCACCAGACCTGATTTTGAATTTTAAAATGCTCCACTGCAAATGCATGCAAAAGTCTCTACACTGCTCAGGAAGTAGGATTCAAGAGCAGAAGAAATGGATGAACTGCCATTTTCACAGGAAAAAAAAGGTCTGAAAAAACACTAGAAAAGAGCTTCCAGGTTCCCTGTATTTCTAATCTACTAGAACTTGGATGTTGAACCCACTCATAAGGCCAGAACTTCATTGTCTTATTTGTTGTGTTAAAAAAATTGTTTGAGAAATATAATAAGTTATGGATAAATATACACGCGAAGAAGGGGAAGGGGTTAGTATTTGCTTACAGTGTTCTGTATTGTTTGTAAAGTGATTAATTTTTGCAAAGAGAAAGCAGCTATCTGCAAAACCCTTCTGGACTAAAGTATTAAAATATGTCAATGGTAAGGTCAAATTATGTCAAAAGCTGAAATAATCTTTGACCTCAGTTCACCCAAATGGGTTAGACCAGACAGAAGACATGGGTCTTGGAAGATGAGGTCTCCACCACCATCACCACCACCACTACCACCATTAGCACCACCATCACTCCCCTTCTAAGTCCCGTAAGTGAATCCACTAGGTGAAAATAATCTCAATGCCCCGGATGGCAACTCTTTCAGTAGTACTGTGCTTAGGGCCACAGGACAAGCAAAAAAAACATAGACACAATTTATCCTCCAGCTCAAATTTAATGGTGGAGTAAATAGGTGACTGTGTGAGTTTCTTTTAAACCCACTTTTGGGGGGGGGTACATTATCAGAGCATGGGAAATTAAAGAACCTTCAAAAGGGAGCTGGACAGTTTCTCCTCAGTAAGGAATGCCCATCCTTGGTCTCTCAAGGAAAAGAAAGGAGGG
Organism: Balaenoptera physalus; assembly: GCF_965194825.1. Lineage (NCBI taxonomy): Eukaryota > Metazoa > Chordata > Mammalia > Artiodactyla > Balaenopteridae > Balaenoptera > Balaenoptera physalus. Next base: position 54,688,061 of record NC_138890.1, on the reverse strand, counting down.
TGTTTAGTTGGGGAAGGTTCTGTCTGCCCCACCTCTGGACAGAAAGCTGCTCAACATGGCTCTACTGGAAGGAACCCAAATGAAGGAAGAGGGCCACGGGGGCTGTTCTTTATCCCCCAGCCTGTCTACCCTCAGCCCGCTGGGTAAGCACACCCTCTCCCCATTTCCAAAGGTTCAACCCTGAGTGAGTCATCACTGTTATTTCCAGTTTGGTGGATTTTTTTTCTTTTCATATTCAGGAGGCCCATCAATTATTTAGGGCCCCAGGATGATCTCAGGTGGTGACACCTCTGTAGGTTTGTATGGCCTTTCTGAAGGGAAATCATCTGGCCTTCCTTAGCTTGTTCATCCCTGGGCTTCTCTCCCGGCTTGTAAGGTGTGGCAGCCACAGAGAGAGCCAAAACCATCAATATTTCACAGCCTTAATTAAAGTAAGCCGAGAGCCTCGGGCCTCTCACAACTGGCTTCCTTTTCCAAAACAAGTGCTTGGCGTCTTGAGCAGGGGACACACACAGGGAAATGGGAGTCTGACTAAAGTTGGGCTGGGGGAGTGAGGGAGCACAAGATTTCATTTACCAGGACCTTCGGGAGTTATAAGGCCTCCAGAGAGGTGCAGTATATTCCCTGGCGCTGGCGGCAGGGCGGGAAAGAGAGAAGGGGGGCTGCCTTTTTGCTTTTTTTGGACAACACTTGAAAGGGACTAGACACTGGGCAGCCGGGAACTGTGGCCAGGCTTCGACTTCGGGCTGCATCCACTAGTCTAATGTGAAATAGCTCCTGGGTCCCAGCGAAGGCTTCACAAAACACAGGGCGCGGCGGGGGGCGGTAGCTTTGGCGCAGGTCTCTTTGCTGCTGCCGCCCGGCCCCTTCCCTCGTGGTCCTCAGGTGCCGAGGAGGCCCGCGTCGCCATCCAGCAGGGCGGGCAGGAGAGCTGAGAGCCCTGCGATTTATACGTCTATTAATTACCTCCAGCATGGAAGAACTGCCTATAAATACAGTGGCACTTTAGATAAAACTTTCATGCAGCTATTTAGATCCCTTAAAATATAAATGATTTCCTCTAAATTTTTTATCATAAATCAGGGCATGGAGCTAGGCGACAAGACGCCGATTTCCCCCCTGATGGGAGCAAAGCCTTCACTTGTCTTGCCTCTTCCTTTTTCTTTTCTGCCTTTCTTTTTCTTCTTCTTCTTCTTTTTTTTTAATTTACAGAGGCTTGTTAATGGCTCTGCTTCTCTTCGCTGCATCCAGGGCTTAAAGGAAAGTGAACAAGTGGCAGAAGTTTCACCCATTTTCCTGGAGACTGTCTAGTATGTGTGCAGGAAAGCTTGTGGTCTCTGGAAAGCACACCTGAGTTCAAATCCTATCCCTGCCACTTATTCCTGTGTGACCTCAAGGAACACACTTAACTTCTCTGACTGAGCCTCAGGGCTCCCCTCTGTGAAACAGATGTAATAATAGTACCTACATCATAGAGAGGGTGGCTGTGAGGATTAAGTGACATAAAGCACAGAGCCAGGCTGGCAGAGTTAGAGCTCAAGAAACAATAAGCTGTGCACTGATAGACAAGTTACTTCACCTCTCTGAACCGGTTTCCTTATCTAGAAAGAAAAGGCGGAGAGATAATGCTCCCTTCTGGGAGTATTAGGAAGACTGAATAAGACAACAGCAGACTCTAAGCTTCTTGAAGCAGGGACCATGTAGCCCTTGTTTATCATTTTATCTCCAGACCTAGCATGTGCCGGGCACAGACTAGGTGCTCAGCAAGCATTTGATGGATACACAAAGCAACAGAAGTCCCTGCTTTTCTTACAGAGCACACTGCAGAACCATCAGAATGTGGTTTCCGTTTATGGCGATGGATATGGCCTCTACCTTTTCCCCAAGATCTACACTTAAAACCTTGAGGTATCCACACAGGTCCTGAAGGGGCCTGTGGAGCCCGTCTCCCTAATCCTGTTATAGTGATAAGGAAACTGAGGCCCAGAGACCATGAGTGACTTGTTCAGGATCACATAGCAGGTTAGTTATACATCCACATTAGAATCCACACTTCCTGCGCTCTGTCCATCACCCCTTGCTGCCTCTTCACAGCCAAACTGGCTGGGTAAGAGAAATGGCCTAATCCTTTGGCCATGGAAGAGATGACAACCAGCTAGGCCACAGGGGGATTGACTTTATGACTTTGAACTCTGAGACACCTATGAACTGGAGAAGAGGAAAGCGAAACCAGTCCTCATGTGCCAGAACCATGTGTTTATTGAGTCCAGGAGCTTGAGGGCAAGCACAGAGCTGGCCATGCTGCTCACAACATATATGATAATGTCTAGAGCTCGAAGATGAAGACACAGGGGACCTACACAGGGTGTGGAGGGAGGAATACGAAAAAGCTGTAGGACGTTATTAGGAAGAGTCTCCTGGGCCATGACACCTCAAATTCAAACCATTGACCTGGATTCCCCACGAAGCCCAGGACTAAACCCAGAAAGCTTGGGGTCTCTCGCCTCCACTCTGGACCATCTCACCCAGTTCCTGCACAACCACCAGAAGTAGACCTCAAATCCTATCACTGTCCTGTTGAAATGCTCTGGGGGCTCCCCACTCTCCTTGGAGCAAAACCCAACCTCTCTGCAAAATCCAGCTCCTACCTTTTGATTCTGCCATCCCCCACATTCGAAGTTTTCCCACCACACTCCCCCCACTCTAGCCTTCCTGCTCTTCCCTGAACACCCCAAGCTGATCCCACCTCAGGACCTTCACACTGTGCTGTTCCCCTTTATCTTCCGTTTTCTCCTTCCGGCCTTGGCTCAAAGGTTCCTCCTCCCCTTTCTGTCCATGCATTTTCTGTTCCATCACCCTGGTTTATTTTCTCTGTAGTAGTTATCACTACTGGAGGCTTTCTCTTTTACTGCTCATCTTCCGCTGAAGCATCAGCTCCAGGCGGGTAGGGGTGGTAGGTGCAAGTCGGGGACTGTCTGTTCCATTTGCAGCTGAATTCCTACCTCTTAACACAGTGGCTGCCACATAGTAGGCACTCAGTAAATGTCTTCAGTGAAAGAATGCATGGTGGAGAAGGGCTCCTGGCGATCCCTTGGCTCGGTCCTCTCATTTTTCAGATAAGGAAACAGGCCGTGAGGAAGCAGGGACCTGCATGGAGCCCTACTGCCTGAGAGCCAGCGCTTGGTCCGCGGTGGGGACCGCAGGGGAAGGGGAGGGCTCCTGGCGCGTGCCGGTCCCTCACGGATGCTCGGCCCCGAGCTCCTGAGTCCCACTGGGCGTCTCAGATCGTCCAAGGCCGCGCAGACAATACGAGGCAAGCGGCCGACAGGCGAGTCCGCAGCAGCTGCGCAGGCGGCGGGTACATGTGAGAAGTTTGTGAAAGGAGACGAGAGAAAGGGAGAGGAAGGTGAGGCGGGCGGCTGCGAACACCTGGCCAGGCAGCCCCGCCAGCTGCCTCCCCGCGATGGCATCTTGAGTTCGGGCTGTCCTATCGGGGCCATCTCCCATTCCACCCCTTTTCTCTCTCCCCAACACTGGAAGGTGGAGGTTAGCCAGGGATGGAGGTGGGAGGGGGGTAGCTGCTGGCTTCTCCCCGTGGCCTCAGCCCGGAAGCACGCCTGGAGCAGGGCCAGACTCTGAGCCTCTGGAAGCATGGCCTTCTGAGAAAGGAGTAAAAGCCAGCTCACCCCGCTCCCTCAGGCCCTGGGCTTGGGTGGTGGGGAAACTGGTGCAGTGCAGGATGTTAGTCAGCTTTCAGCATGGGCTTGGGAGTCAGACACCTGGGTTCCAGTCTCCACTCTACCATGCTTGCCGCCTTCAGGCAACTCAATCTCTCTGTGCCTCAGTTTTCTTATCTGTGAAATAGAGATAATGATATCAACCTCACAGGCTTGATGTGGGGATTCAGCATATAATACTTCTAAAGCACTGAGCCCAGAGTCTGGCACACAAGGAACCACCCCACCAATGGCTCCTCTTATTGTCACTATCATCACAGGCCAGAGTCCTGGGGAGGATATTATTCATGCATTCATTCATTCAACACAAATTATTAAGTCCCTGCATGTATACCTGTAGACTCATCCTCAAAGAAGTCCCGGGGTCCTTCGAGAAACAGAGACCATAAAACATCATGTTCTTCCCAAGACATAATAGAGGAAGATGCAAAAGAGTCAAAGAAGGAAAACTCTCTCTTTGAGTCCTGGTGAAACTGACATAATTAAATCAGGGCTTTAACATCATCATCATCATCATCATCATATAACAAGTGTGCAGGGCAAGTTTTTTGAATTGATGGTCCCAGATCATCTGCACACAAATCAAGGATGTCTATTTAAAAAGCACCTTAGTCCTTGTAGCCAAATCTCTGTGTGTGGCCCTAGGATGCTGGATTTTAAGAGGTTGCAGATGATTCCTACTCCAAGTAAAGCTGAAAGCCACTGGCCCTCAGGGAAAATGCCTCTCCCCACCCCGCCCTTCCTAGAATTCCTATAGGGCTAGTCCTTCTGGAGAACATGGTGCTTTGTGTCCTGACTTAGGGTTACATGTAGCAATTCTATTGTCCCCACTAGACTATGAGCCCCTGAAGCAGTGAGCTCTATACCTGCAGAACCTATACAAGGCCCAGCTGTCAGTAGGTATTCGGAAATGGCTGTAGCATGAAGAAAATGCCCCATTTAGGGTCACTTACATAAATGCCCATGTGGTCCTTCCTTGGACCCTCAGACAGATTTTGTTTGGCCCATACGTGATGTGTATATGTAAGTGTGTGTGTGTGTGTGTGTGTGTGTGTGTGTTTTAACTGTAATTTAACCCCATGGGGTGGGGACATGTGCTCTCCGGTTTACCACAGTCCCAATCCTCCCTTGTATACACCCAGCTAATTAATTTTACCAGACTTGCCCCTGACAGAATTTAAGTTTGCAAATCCCGTACAGTACAGAGGATGTTATCAACTGTGTTCTGGGGCTCTCCTTCCAGTTACTTTCTGAATGGCCTTTTCCTTCATTCTTCTCCAGTCTGTTATCTCCAGGGCCTTCTCAGTAAGAGTGGTCCCTAAGGACGGCAGTCATCTTCCTGCTGGCTGCTTAGAGCTGCTAGTAGACCCTCTTGAAGGGAAGGGTGGGAAAAACCCAGGGAACACAGGTTGTCTGATGCAAGCATGGTTTTTGATTTGTGATCCTAATGCCTCAGGATGCTGGAGTGAGGGCTGGTGAGCCAAAGGTCTGCACTGGAGGCCTAAGGGGGCTAGTTGGTTTTGCTCTGTCTCTGACCCCTGCCTGACCTCGATCCTGGCTAGTATCTCCCAGGCCCCTGAAGGGACAAAGCGGGGAAGAATGGATGTAGATGGGCCTTTCCCTTCGTTTCTGGGGGTTCAGCTTCACAGACAACTAGGGTCTCAGGGCACCGTGAAGCCAGGCGAGTTACAGATTCTTCTCCCTAGAGGATCCAGTATACCCAGCTTTTGTCCCCGTTTTCTCTTTTGGCTTCTAGTATTGGGCAGAAAACAAGAATGAGTGGTCCTAAATGCTGGTGAGTGATACAATAATGCTGCATTTAGCTTCTGGAGAGTTGAGGATTCCTGGAGAGAAGCTCCTGACCTGCTCAAAACGTATTTCATTTAAATTAACCAGAATGGTAGTCTTTTGCTACAGCTGGAAGCATTTAGCGATCATCTAGTCCAGCCCTCTCTTATGGGTAAATTGAGGCTCAGCCAGCATCACACTGACACAGTGTTTGAATGCTGTCCCAAGCCCAGGCCTCCTGAGGCTCACGGTTCTGGTGTGTATTCTGTATTTCAAGAATCCCACCAGCCTTGCTCTGTGTTTTGTGCATGAATCTACATCCGCTCCACTGCAGTGCAAGTGAACAGTCAATTTCCTGCAGTGGATTTTAGACTGGTGATCTTGTGAGGGTAGGGATTGTGTCTGATTCACATCTGTGTCTCAACCTTCACCACGGAGTCTGGTGCAAAGCAGGTGAACAGAGGAGAGCAAGGAACCAGTTTGCACCTGCAGACAAACCGTTCTCTAGAGAGAGGACCCAGGCCACTCCTGCTCCCAAAGGAGGGAGAAGAAGAGAGGAACAAACATTATTCCATGATTTCAGTGTCCCAGGCACTGTGTCAAATGCTTATCTCAGTGCATTCCTCACAACAATCAGTGGAGGTGAAACTACGATGTCCATTTAACAGATGAGGAAACTGCAGTACCCAGACACTGAGTTGGCTCCTGGCCTCTCGAGAGCAAGATCCCAGGGCAGAGCCTGAGCCCCCAAGCATCAGGTTGTGAGGAAGTTGACTCAATGCTTTCCTTTCTACTCCAGCTGTCAACATCTGCACCAGAACCCAAGAAGGCAAATAGCAATGCAATTCCCATTTTAGAGCTCAGGAAACCGAGGCTCAGAAAGGGTTAGTGAAAGGGCCACACGTGACTTCCCGCACCAGGGTTAATCCTCTCCGCTGGTTGGAGGACAGGACCCAGGCAAGGGGGTTGACTCCGATGCGGAGAAGAGGGATTATCAGGACCCGAGGGTGGGGAGGCCAGACCCGGCTGCGCTTTCTCTTAGGCCAGGGGGTGGCCCCTTTCACCCCGCCCCCCCCCCCCCCGTTAACCTTCGTGGAATCCTGACTCAAAGCCCCAGGCGTGGGGTCCTAGCTTACAGGCTGCCAGGATCACTGAAACCCGAAGGCCGCTCCGCGGTGGAGGCAACGAGGTGGGCTCAGCTGGGCGCGCAGGGCTTTTCTCCCAAGCCGGAGGGCGGCACGGCCGCGGTCCCAGGATTCCCTATGCATTATTCACGATGTTTACCAGCGCGGGGATAGGAGAGGAGAGAAGAGGGGAGCAGAGGGGAGGCGAGGGCGGGGCAGCACTAACCTCGGGGCACGCAGGTCCGAAACTTCGGGAGGGAAGACAAAGTAGCTGAGTGGTTAAGAGCCTGGGAAGTCAGACTTGGCGCCTGGCACACAGTAGGCCACCAGTAAATATGTGTGTAACGGATAACGACAACGGACGAGTGAGTGAATGGCTTTGCTCCCAGTTACGTTGTCTTGGGCTTAACCCATCTGACCCTCGTTTTCTTCGTCTATAAAATGGCACAACAGTAACTATTCCATAGGGTACTGAGGGTACCCTGAGCTAACTCTAAATTGCCCAACACACAGTAGGACCTCTAAAATGAACGCTGCTGTTGTGGCTAATGGGGCTTGTAAGCATCAGCGGCCCAGCAGAAGTCCTCTGATCGACTCCCAAGGCCGGTGGGCAGTCCTAAAAATAACCTGCAAGATTCCTTAGACTGGCGGCTTGGGGAAAGGGGGAGGCGGGGAGGGGGGGGGCGGGAAATTTTCTTTCTCAAGCGAAGGCAAGAAAGACAAGTGCAGGGAGGAAACTTCAGGCCTCCTGCACTAGGCAGGCAGTTACTTTCCCCACCTCCATCCCGGGAGGTGGAGGTCACCTGGGGCTCATTCTGGTAGTTTCTCATCCTCCCCGGAGCCCGTCTGGGAGCTTGGAGGCGCCCCTTCGCTGCGCGGCTGGGCCGGACTCTGGTGGACCGCACCGGCGTGGGACCAGGAGCGCCCTGGAAATGGGCAGTTTGGCGGCAGCTGGGCAAAGTGTGTGTATGGGGTGGGGGTGGGGGTGGGTAGGGAGGTTGGTCAGCTTCCCGGCCCACGGCTGCCCTTCTATCTGGGTTATGAGAGTTGGGACAGGATGGAGAGGTTTGGGACTTTGGGGGAAAGAAGGTCCGAGAAGAAGAAGAAAGAATCCGGAAGGTCTGCGGGCTGGAGCCGGGCAGGGCGGGGCGGACGGGGAGAGGCCCGGCCCGGCCAGGGTATAAATGCAGCGTCTGGGGCGGCGGGGGCCCGCGCGGAGAGCTGCTGCCTGGCCTCGCCTCCCGGGCCGCCCCTGCGAGTCTCGGGCACGTGAACACGCCTGCGCGCGCGCCCGGGCCCTTCCTGGCAGGCTGCTTGTAAGATGAGTGAAGGAGCAGGTGGGGGAGAGGGGAGGCAGCGAGCGAGAGGGCGAGGGGAGCGCGGGCGCTGAGCGGCGCTCACTTGGAGTGCGGCGAGCGAGCGAGCGAGAAGATCCATGTCCCTCGCTGCCTCCCTGCCCGGCGTGCGAAGATGATGGCCATGAACGCCAAGCAGCCTTTCGGCATGCACCCGGTGCTTCAAGAACCCAAATTCTCCAGCCTCCACTCCGGCTCTGAGGCCATGCGCCGAGTCTGTCTCCCAGCCCCGCAGGTACGTAGTGGAGCATAATTACCGCTCTAAGGCACATTTTCTGACAGGCACTTGGTTCATGTTTTTTTCATGTCGCCCAGAACAATCGCCGCTGTCTGAACCCCTCTCGTTGTCTCCCCCGTGCTCTCTCCCGGCGCGCGCTCTCTCTCATTCATGTCTCTGATCCACACGTCTGTTCCAGCAGAGCCTCTGTCTCCGTATTAATTTTTATGACCTGGGCTTTGAGGAGAGGCATCTCGGTTGCTTGAAAATGTGTTTTAATCCTGAGTTGACAGTATTCCCCACTGACCGTGCTGTGCGCCTTCTCGCTTGCAGCTGCAGGGTAATATATTTGGAAGCTTTGATGAGAGCCTGCTGGCACGCGCCGAAGCTCTGGCGGCGGTGGATATCGTCTCCCACGGCAAGAACCATCCGTTCAAGCCCGACGCCACCTACCATACCATGAGCAGCGTGCCCTGCACGTCCACTTCGTCCACCGTGCCCATCTCCCACCCGGCCACCCTCACCTCGCATCCGCACCACGCGGTGCACCAGGGCCTCGAGGGCGACCTGCTAGACCACATCTCGCCCACGCTGAGCGTCAGCGGCTTGGGAGCCCCCGAGCACTCGGTGATGCCGGCACAGATCCACCCGCATCACCTGGGTGCCATGGGCCACCTGCATCAGGCCATGGGCATGAGCCACCCACATGCCGTGGCGCCTCACAGCACCATGCCCGCGTGCCTCAGCGACGTGGAGTCGGACCCGCGAGAGCTCGAGGCCTTCGCGGAGCGCTTCAAACAGCGGCGCATCAAGCTGGGGGTGACCCAGGCGGACGTGGGTGCGGCTCTAGCCAACCTCAAGATCCCCGGCGTCGGCTCGCTCAGCCAGAGCACCATCTGCAGGTTTGAGTCTCTCACTCTTTCGCACAACAACATGATCGCCCTCAAGCCGGTGCTCCAGGCCTGGCTGGAGGAAGCCGAGGCCGCCTACCGAGAGAAAAACAGCAAGCCGGAGCTCTTCAACGGCAGTGAGAGGAAGCGCAAACGCACGTCTATCGCGGCGCCGGAGAAGCGCTCGCTGGAGGCCTACTTCGCTATCCAGCCGCGGCCCTCATCCGAAAAGATCGCGGCCATCGCCGAAAAACTGGACCTTAAAAAGAACGTGGTGAGGGTCTGGTTCTGTAACCAAAGACAGAAACAGAAACGAATGAAGTACTCGGCTGTCCACTGACTGCTGCGGGGCGCAGCGTCCGGGGCCGGGAGAGCTGAGTGTATGTCCCCCTGGAGTTGGGGGGCACGGTTATGGGGGCTCCGAGACGTCTCCTGGCAGGTCAGGTTCTCTCCCCCGAAGTCACAGACTTTCCCCTTTATCCCACCTGGTTGCCTCCCGGCCTTCTCTTTTCCATTCTTTTCTTTCTATTCCCATCAGAAAAGTGTGGGCGCTAAGAAAATAATTCATGAAAGGCAGGCCTGGAGGGGCTTGTGCTGTCCGTGGTGCTGAAAATCGCCCTAGCGCACGCGACTGCGCGACCTCACGGCGGGAGCCGAAACGCAGGGGATGGTCCATTGGCCCGAACGCACGACTCTGGGGTGAAGGCACCACTTTACTAAGCGCGATTAGACAAGGGGTGAAGGGATGGGAGGGAAGCGATAAGGAATAACACAGAGTCTAAGTGGGGCACAAACATGTACTGGAGATTTATTTAGAGTATATAAAGTACATGTATGTTTCCAAAGGATAGCCTTATACTCCCTTCGTCACCTAAATTTTATCCATTTCATCCTTTGGTTTGTTGTAAATTCTCTAAGGTAGCATAGATTAGGTTCAGGGAAAATGTTCGGGGAGTAGCGGGCTCCGAGCTGTTCTCCACCATAAGGTGGGCTCCAGAAAAGGTGGGCCCAATTCAGCGACTGAAAATGCTGGGATGGGGTGGGAGGGATCCTGTACAAGCTGGTTTGCAAGCAGCAGCCGGCCCCTGCTGTGGCCCGTCCGCCACGATCTGCTGGGTAATGACAGCAGTTTGAGGGGTGATGACCGCCTGCAGGAAAACAGGGGATTGGTAGCAATCGGACTGAGGACTGACCCCAGCCAGACTCCCAGAGCAGCTGCGTAGAGGCAGCTGCTCGAACGAAAGTAACTGTAACTTTTCCGAATCATATGCAAGTCCTTCTAACATGTCTCACCTCATTGTGCTTTTATTATTATTGTTAGCACCGTTATTTACTGTTATTTATTTAACTCTACGTCTTTCCATCCCCCAACCTCTCGGTGGAGGTTCACTCATAGTTTTGAACGGAAAGAGGGGCGAAACCCCGGCCTGGATCTTTCTCACCCCAGTCCCTCTGGCCCCGTCACATGTTTTCTTTCGTTGCTTCATGTAATTTGCGTGTTGCTGTGTGACCTTTGGTTTCGTTGTCCGAATAGATACAAATAAAATATTGTTTCCTTCTCTCTTTACCCCTTGAATTAACTCCTAAAATAAATGCTTTATTTTTCAACCCGAATTGCAGTGTTTTTTCTTTCTCGGAGATTAAGGAGAACTAGTCTTGGAAAGGATTTAAAAGTAAGAACCCAAAAGGGCTGGACTGTCATTTCCGGGAGGCCAGTCTCCTGCAATCTTCTCTCCTTGCTCCTCTTTCCTGGCTGCCTCATCTTCTCACCCAGATCCTCCCTGGACCTCAGGGTTTCCAGGCCCTTCCTCCACGCTTCCCACGTGCTAATCTCTCAGCTTCTATTTGCTCAACTTGACTCAGACAGAAAACTTTTAGGCCTGACTGATGGGAGTAGGAGCCCCCAGTACCTCCACTCACTGGCTGAACGATCCTGAAGTGAGTGTAACATCTCTGAGTCTCCATCGGTTGTCTGCAGCATGAAGATGCGAATACTTACAAGGCTATTGTCAGGACTAAGTAAGATTATTTATTTAAGGTGTCTGGTAGTGCTTGGCTTTTCGCGGGAAACATTATTATTTTAAAAGATTCAAACAGCTAGATGGGAGGTGAGGAGAGAGATGCAAAAAGGGAAGAAAATGTTCTTTGCTGGGACAGAGTCGTTTGGACTTCCTCGGGGTCACTTCAGAAATTCATTTGGAATTGTCACCCAGGAGGTTATTCCACAGTCTATCTAGGCTTCTGTGTGTGTGTGTGGCGGGGGGGTGGGGGTGGGGGTGGGGGGGATGGATAATGAGATATTTGCTGCAAAGATCCTGGCCTAGTGCCTATACACAGTAGGTGCTCAACAGATGCCCGTTTCCTTCTCTCTCTTCCACATACTCTAAAAGGGGGAGGAAATCTTATCTGTGAGACGCAGAAACACCTTCATGATTTAAAAATTAATGTTCCAAGTCCTGGAGTCGTCTGTACATTTCCCCACTGTGTCTTCAAAGAACTCTGCGTCATCACCTCTGGACTGAAATTCGAAGCAGAGCGGGTCTCCCCTCCGCGCGGTACGCCCCCCTACTGCAAAAGCGAACCTGGGGATCATCCCCAGCCCCTGGGTCTCACCCTGTCGCCCCCGCCTTGCGCAACAGCCCCAGCGATTCCTCCACCTCCCTCTCCATCGGGTGTCCTTTAATAATAAATGCCCTTATGCCATTACATTATATTGTGGGTTTTGAAAATTTAAAATACGGCTGATGCAATATTAATTGCCTATAGTGGTATAAAACACAGGGCCAGAGCCCAGCCGGGCTGCAGATGAGGTGGCCGTGAGCGGCCCGCGCGCCGAAGCGAAGTGCTCCAGACAGACGCGCCTTTGCGGGCTGGGAGGTTTCCTGCAGGTAAGGGCCTTCGGCTTTTTTGGCCCAGGGAAGAACCCGATATCCGCCTCCATCTCCTTTTCGAGAAGTTCCCCGCTATTATATATTTGCTTATTCATTTGTTTTATTAATAACCTCAAAAGTTTGGGAGGCTTTTTTTTGGAGAGGGTGAGATGAGTCGCCTGAATGCAAGGTCTGCGTCAGTAGCGGCCCGGCAGGGTTGTGAGTTGGAGCCGCGCGTTTGGCCGTCATCCGCTTCAGACGTCCGGGACCGTCTGCGCGCACGAGTACTTTCACCAGTTTCTACCTGCCGGCGGGAGCTGTGGCCAGGTCCACGGAGCGCCCCACCCTCTCCCGCCCCCTGAGCGCGCCGGGCAGGCGCCGCTGCTTCTCTCCTTGGGCTCTCTCAGGAAGCGTTGGGAGCTGTGGTTTCTCTGAAACTGTTCAGTCGCCTCTGCCACTCGTCCGGTGGAGGCACAGACTTCTCAAGGGGTGTGTGTGTGTGTGTGTGTTTGCGTGGCGGGGGCGGGGGTCTGGGTACCAGACGGTTTGGGATTCACGCAGGCCTGATTTGCATCCTGGTGGGTCATTTCCTAATCGTGTGACCTTGGGCAAGTCACATCACCTCTCTAAGCTTCTGCTGATGGCTGTACAACCACACAAAAATTACTCTGAAGAGTAATTGAAAAGCACTCTGGAGCAGATTTTCTTTTCCCAAGTCTCATCAACTTGCAGCATTCACTGCCTAAGGCCCAGCTGGGGGTTTCTTTAGACTGTGCCAAGGGAACGTGAGGCCAATGTTCAGGGCTGCTTTTATGGAAAGCTGCATTTGGCCTCTCATGATGGGACTTTGAGAGTCCTCTGTGGACCAGAGCAAGGCTTCTAGGCCCCTGCCTGGCTGGAACCAGGGCCTGACCTGGAATGAGCCAGGCATACACAAGCCAGCACAGCTGAAGCCCTGAGAGGCAGAATGTGGAGGTAGGAACCCTGGGCTCCTGGGTCCAGGCTGTGTGATCTCTGGCCAGGAGCTTCCTCTGTCTGTGTGCCTCTGGTAGTGTGAGTTTTGTCTGTTTCATGCTTAATGCCAGCTCAGGGTCTGGCTCAGAGTGGCAGACAATACATATCTGTTGAATCAATGAATGAGGTTTTGTTTTGTAAAATGGAAGGACCCCCTCTAGCCCAATCCTCTCTGGATTCTGGGGACTACAGGGAAAAACAGAGGCCGTCAAGAATAAACAAGTCAGGAGTAGGGCCAGGGCTAAGGGTCTGCATATCAAGCTTCCATTTAAAGACAGCCAGTTTCCTTCCTATTTAAATTAGAAGAGGCCTTGCCTCACTCTGTGGTGATCATGGGTAGAGATGGGGTACTCTTTGACATGGGCCCTTAGAAACTTGAAGAGGAATCTCTAGGATCAGGGTGTGACCTCTGGCCTGCTGAGTGTGCCTGACCCTCTCTTGGCCCTACTATGAGCCTGGGTTATTTTACTTTCCTGCTGAGATGTAAACTGCTCCAGCTCTGGAGTGGAGAGACCTAGGGTGGAATACCTACTCCATCTCTTACTTGACTAAGTGACTTTACCACTCTGAGCCTTGGTGCCTTCATCTGTGAAATTGGAAAAAAAAAATGACTGTCTTTCAGGGTTGCTTTGATGAGTAAATGAAATCACAGAAGCCCAGAATGCCTGACACATAGTAGGCATTAATGGATACTCTCTTTAAAATATTACTTATACTCAGAAAAATGAGAGATTACGTCGCAGTGGCAAATTTCAGGATTTGGAGTCAGGTGGGATTAACATTTTTCCTCTGTAAGCCGTCATCTGTTATGTACAAAATGAGAGTAGTGAGAGATGCCTCTGTCAGAGGAAAGCTAGAAAGCATAAAAGAAACTTCTTTGCATTCTGTTCATCCCATGACGGAAGGAACGAGGAATTCGCTTCCCAGGAGTCCATGGCGCGATTATGTAGTTCCTACTAAGAGGCTTGACCCTCTGGCAGTTCTGTGGACTCAAGCCTTCCTCCTCTGTAGCATGCTGGCAAACATCAACTGTCAGTGACAGTTCGAGACTCAGCGCAGCGCTTCCCCCGGAGGGGCGGGGCTCCAGCGGGCAGAGGAGGCGCTGAGGATGAGGTCCCTGGCTCGTTCTCCCCGCCCTGCACCCACCATTGGGCCCCGGGGTTAGAATGCGTCCGCCAAGACGCAGAGCGAAGAGCGTCTCTTTTCACTGAAGGACAGGCTGAGGCCCAGAGAAGGGCGGGCAGACTCCTTCTACCTTAAATTGTTCTTTTCCCCTGTCACGCTATCAAACTACGCCGTTGAATTTCTTTCTTAGTCCTTATTACTCCTTGATAGCACCCTGTTTGTTTATTGAGCAGTAAAAGCGCTTGGGGCGAGCAAGAACCAGGTCGGCCCAGTTCCCCCGTCTCCTTGAATCGAGTGTAGGACAGCACACAGAGTGAGCGCTCCACAAGTATTTGTTGGATAAATGAGTAATAATGATATCTGACACGTATTGAGGGCTTCCTGTATGTCAGGTTTTGTTCCAAGCACTTTATATGCATTGGTTTTATTAATCCTTAACACCGTTGAGTAGGTACCATTTTTAAGCCCAGTTTACAGATGAGAACTTGGAGGCACAGAGTGTTTATGTGACTTGCCCAGGGCAAGTCGTGAACTTAGCTGTTTGGTGGAGAGATCTGGCAGAAACCTGCTGATTCGCTTCACCCGTCCCCAGGTGAGACTCGACCCTGGCGAGGGGCAGGGGAGGGGGGCCGCCAAGGGTGGGGGCGAAGCAGGCGCGTCGGATTTGGCTGGAGACGCCAGGGGCGCAGAGGAGGTGGCGGAAGCCGAGGATGCCCGCTCTCCTCGCCGGGTTCTGGGGGGCTCCATCTCTGCGGGTCTCCCCCCTCGCGGTTCTGCGCCTCTCACGTCTCCGTTCCTTTCTGTGTCCGTCTGTTTACTTATCTCCCACACACCCGCTCTCAGCTTCCCTCGGACCTCTCAGGCGCGGAAGTCTGGCCCCAAAGTGCAGGAGCGAGGCAGGCCGCGTCCCCGGGGCGAGCCCAGAGCCCTTTTCCCTTCTTTCTTCTCTTCCGCTGAGCGGCGGGAGCCCCCGCGGCAACCCGCCCGGCGGGCAGACGGAGCCAGCGAGGACCCCAGCGGACAAATTAGTCTCCCCTTTGATCGCTCTTTTCCGATCAGGTCAGGTTTCCCTCCGCCCCGCGACGGCGCTTCCGCACCGGCCCGGCTCCCTGGGCTCCCCCAAGGGGTCAGGGTTCGCCCGGCTCCGCCCGGCGCTTCCGGAGGAGACTTGTGCTGCGTTCCGGGCCTGGAGACCCCTGGACTTTGGGCGGGGCGTTTCGGAGAGGGGAGTGGGCGCCGGTCCCAGGCTGCTCCCGGGAGCCCTCCCCTCCTCCCCCCCATCCCCCCACCCCCGGCCGTGCCTCCGGTCCTCAGCGCGCGGAGTACCTATCTCCGTAAGACGTCAGTTCTCTGCTCCGTCCCTCAACCCAGTCCGGCCCAGTCCGGCACGGGAGGCAAACAGGTACCGAAACAGCATTCTCTCTCTTTTGAGTTTTTCACTTTTAGAATTTCACACCCACAAAAATCCTAGTGTTCATCCTGGGAAAATCAGAATTTCATTGGACTTCTTTATACATAGTTAGGATTTTATATTGATTTTACTTTGAATTACACAGGGAGGGGGAACCACCATAATTTCAAGAGCTTTCTGCCCGAATCCCACTCCTAAGGCCAATATCTCTTTCCTCTATTGACAAACCCCCTGCCCCCCATCAGCCCAGCTCCAAGACCCAACATCCCCGCCGTGACAGTGCCCCCCAATGCCTGGGGCTTTGCTAAGCAGCTCACCTCTTGGCAGATAGAGTTAATGTCCAGCCCTCATAAATCAAGACCATAAAAAGCTTACTTTCATATGCACTCAATTTCTACAAAACCTAAACTAATTGCATAAATTCCTTTAGGCCACTCAGCGTTGCTCTCTGGGTTGCGATCTGATCAATTAGTCATTAGGCACTCCATTAGCTGGGGTTTAAGCTGCCTCATATAAATGTCTCCCGTCAATTTGCTTGTAATTGAATGAATAAAAAAGGGTACAGTTATTAGCACAGAGGATCAGAATGAGGAGAGGTCAATTTTATTCAAATATTCTTAAAATGTCTTAATCTAATAATATTAATAATAACAATAAGAAGAAGGCATTTGGACACCAGCCACTCCATGTTAAGGAAAGCTCTGACCTGAGACACAGCCACCTGAGTGGTATCCCAGCTCTGCCACCGTGGGAAACTAGTCTCTCCCACCCCAGTGGCCTGAGTTTCTTTACATATAAAACGAGTTGGTTGAGGTGATTTTCTTTCTTTTTTAATTAGTTTTACATTTTGTCAAAGTAATTTATGCACATGGTTAAAAAATTGAATACAGAAGGGCAAAATGACCAACGCTCTCCTTAGCCACTTTTAGCTGTTTCTTTTGGAAGTTAATTATATCTAAATAATATATATTTAGCACTATTTAAAATTCAAGCTTTACGTATGCTAACACGTATATATGGAATCTAAAAAAAATAAAAGTTTCTGAAGAACCTAGGGGCAGGAAAGGAACAAAGACGCAGATGTAGAGAATGGACTTGAGGACACGGGGAGGGGGAAGTGTAAGCTGGGACGAAGTGAGAGAGTGACATTGACATATATACACTACCAAATGTAGAATAGATAGCTAGTGGGAAGCGGCAGCATAGCACAGGGAGATCAGCTCCGTGCTTTGTGACCACCTAGAGGGGTGGGATAAGGAGGGTGGGAGGGAGACGCAAGAGGGAGGAGATATGGGGGTATATGTATATGTATAGCTGATTCACTTTGTTATACAACAGAAACTAACACACCATTGTAAAGCAATTATACTCCAATAAAGATATTTTTTAAATTCAAGATTAATTTGAATATTATTAAGAATTTTAAGAAATGTTAAGATTTTGATTAAATAATACATGATTCAAATTCAAAAGAATTAGAAGATTTACAGTGAAAAGTCTTTCTCTCACCCTTGACCCAACTTACCCAGTTCCCTTTGTTGAAGGCAAATAACATCAATTTCTTGTGTATACTTCAGAGATGGTTTATTGGCTGCCATTTCTTGATTTGTCTTTCTTAGTCATTGTACATTAACTTCTTGCTATGATATCAGAGAACTAGAGATATAATAATGTTGAATAATCTCCCCACACCAAGTATGCTAAGAAGTTTTGTATAAAATCAATAATTAAAAAGTATGAACTGCATGGGCAGTTGAAAATTCTGATTCTTTTGTGTGTGTGTGTGTGTGTGTGTGACCAAAAATTAATTTGGATACGTGGACACCACAAATATATAAAAACTGCCTACTCACAAAGATAAAGAGTGTTTATAGGTTGATTTGAGTTCTAGCCTTCCAAATAGAATTTAAAGCAGCCTATCTGGGGAAGACATGGATGAAATGATTTAATAATCCACCTAAGGTTAGGGATTGAGCATCGGACTACAGAAACTCCAGCTGAGCTCCCACATGTGAGGAAGCCAAGTGCTTTGGGAAATAAATTCTATCTCTGACAGAAGTTCAAAGTGGTGATCCTGATTGGCTGCTTGGAGAGGTACAGGGAACCATTGTTCCCAGGGCAGGATGGATTTGTATTGAGCCCTGCATATTCTCTCAGTGAATTCCTCTTGTAGTAAAAAGCTTGTACTGGAAGAGAGTTAACTGGGAGAATTGGAATCATCTCTGGTCAGCATACAGAGCACAGGCCACATGGTTCTTGGAAGGTACACAAAAAGTTCTGAATTCCAGGCCTTACTTTGTTCTACGTGACCTTGGTAACTCTATTCATTTCTCAGTTTCCCCAACTCTAATGAGGAAATTGACCTAGGTAGTAGTTCAGTTTTGGTGAGGGTTCATGGACTCCCTTGAGAATCTGAGGAAAACTTTTTTCTAACCCAGAAAAATGCACATCTGTGCACTCAAAAGTTTTGCTAACTTGTTGGAGTTCAATCATGGATTCCCTGGGTTCAACCCAGGAGTTTTTGGTCCAAGGTTAAGACCCCTTGGACTAGGTGATCTAAAGTCCTTTCTTTATGTCACTATCTGAATTTACAGTCAAATACCCGTAAACACTGAAACCAGTTTAGGAAACTGGGAAGAACTTTACTGAAGGCAAAAATAAAGTGTTAATTAGACTATGAGCCAATTGTTGATAAAGACTCCAAATGGCTTTGACAAAATTATTTTTCAGATCAATAGTCAGTCTCCCAAGAGGTAATGAGGTGGAGTGAAAAAAGCACTACATTAGGGGTCAAAATCTAGGTGTTTTTTACCAGTCTTCCAACAACTAGAATTGAGATTTTTGAGCTGGGGGCTTCCCTGCTCTGGCCTCCTCTTTTCTTATCAGTAAAATGAGAGGGTTGGACCACATGACTTCTGAAGCTGTCAGCTGTAACTTTATGTGAGCTTATATGTAAAGACATTCGCATGTCTTACATTTGGTATTTGTTTTGGTTTATTTTATTTTTCTATTTTGTTTTCAAAAGGATAGTTGTACAAAGTGGTGCTGGAAGAAAGGTTAGTTCCTAGTTTCTGGGTTCCTAAGCACTGAGGCTTCTAAAACCACGTGGCAGAAACACAACACCTAATGGAAAAATAAAAACAACAACAGTTTGTAAGTTTAAAATTTAAAGGCAGGGTGGGAGTAGGAGGCAGGATGAAATTAAAACATTTTGTTAGACTAAATAGTTCTGGCTCAGCCAAACCGGTTCATCAGCAGGCCTGGGGAGACTCAGCCCAGTGGGTAGCAGAAGGCAGTTGTGGGCTGGGCAGGGCACCCAAGCCTGTCCCAGCTCTGGCAGGAATCCACAGATAAGAGAATGCTGACCAGGGCTCCTGTTGTCTGCTCTCAGATCTTCAGTTTTTCTACCTTCTGACTTGGGTTAGTGTTTGCAGCTGTGAGCTCACTCAGACCTTGAGGTTCTGCATTACTGGTCACATTGCTCAAGTGAAATGATAAGAATGTCATGTCAACTTCAACTCTTCCATTTCCAACTTACCAGAATTTCTCCTGTCTATTTTATAGTTCCCCCCCCCCCCCGTTTTATTGAGATATAATTGGCCTATAACATTGTATAAGTTTAAGGTGTACAACATAATGATTTGATATTTGTATATATTGCAAAATGATTACCATAGTAAGATTAGTTAACAGCTATTATATGACATAGTTCCAATATTTTTTCCTTGTGGTAAGAGCTTTTAACATCTACTGTCTTGGCAACTTTCAAATATACGATACAGTATTGTTAACTATAGTCATCATGTTGTACATTACGTCCCAGGACTTATTTATCTTATAACTGCAAGTTTGAATCTTTTGACCACCTTCCCCTAATTCCTCTGTTCTGTAGCTTTTATGTCTTGAGTTTTTCACTGACAGTTCTTTACTGTTGCATTTGGTTTTGTGTAGTATGACTCTATGCTTCTACTAATGCTATTAGGTCATCGAGGGGCAGGTTTGTATTTCTTGACTGTCACAGTAGGGTTTTTTCCATCACAAAAAAAGAGTTTTAATAATATTTACTCAAGTTTTATATTGTCACTGTCAGACGCATGGAATCGTAGAATGTGAGCCAAGATGAATTCTTAGAGATTCACGGGCTGGAGAATATGATGTTGTCATTCTAGGGACCCAGGAATCTATATTTTTCCACCATCTCTCCACATGTCTCTGATTATTTGCCCAGATTTAGGAAGATGTTTCTTATACTTTTTTTTTTTCCTCACCAAAGTGCCCTCGCACTGGAGTTTGGGTATATAGCCTGAAACACAAAATTTCATTAAATGTGGTGTAAATTTCACATTCCATTCACAACATGTCTGTGACTGTTTTGCCCTGCCCACCATTGCTATGGTAACTTACTTACCATGGAGTAAATTGTAGCAACACCCAGAACCTTTGGCTACAGCCATACTCTGCACACTGATATGTAGCCTAGTTTGAAAGTAAATTCTAGTGCAACCTTTTTATTGTAGGGCAAAAAATGAGACCTAAAAGAAATTTAGTAAATATATAGTATAAAATATATTTAGTATATAACAGTAAAAAAAGCAACATCTCTTAAAAAAAATGGTTCTGAAGAACCTAGGGGCAAGACAAGGATAAAGACGCAGACGTAGAGAATGGACTTGAGGACACAGGGAGGGGGAAGGGTAAGCTGGGACGAAGTGAGAGAGTGGCATGGACATATATACACTACCAAATGTAAAATAGATAGCTAGTGGGAAGCAGCCGCATAGCACAGGGAGATCAGCTCGGTGCTTTGCGACCACCTAGAGGCGTGGGATAAGGAGGGTGGGAAGGAGATGCAAGAAGGAGGGTATTTGGTGATATATGTATGCATATAGCTGATTTCACTTTGTTATGCAGCAGAAACTAACACACCACTGTAAAGCAATTTACTCCAATACAATAAAGATGTTAAATAAAAAAAAGCAACATCTCTACTGATCACTTTAGAATAATAGGTATTTAACAAATATTTGACACTAGGTCTATGAATGAGCGATTCTTACTTATTTTCCTCCTGACCACACCCCTTCCCCCCAAAGGTGAAGGAAGGCAAGGATGAAATTTTAAGATATGGAAAATTCCTATACTCAAGGTGCTGCCCCTTCTAAGATGTTTTACAAGCCTAGTTTAATCCATATTTTATAAATGTCCAAGGCCACACAACTGATAAGTGATAGAATTTAGGAGTTAAGCCCAGGATTGTCTGCCTCTAGAACTGACCTCTTTGCACTGTGCCATGCTTGCTCTTGTAGAAGATGATGGACTTATGTTTTTAAGGTAAAATCTGTAGGACTCTTATGTGAACGAAGTCTTACTCTTGTTCTACAGGGCCAAAAGGGGTACACTAAATAGAAAATGAAAGTCACGAAGAGGAAAAATTTCAGTTTCATAGAAAAAAGAAGACTTTGGTAGTCACCATGGTCCAAGGAGTGGGCTATACTGTGAGTCTGTGTGTTGGAGGATCCGAACAGAGATTTTAGTGAGTGACACTGGGGGTGGATTTCAGTATCAGACGTGTGGTTGAATGAGGTGACATCTCATTCCAGCCTGAGAGCCAGTGCTGCTCTAGATGGTTGCCCATTTCACCTCCAGTGAAAAATATAAAGGAACTATCTCATAAAAGAATGTACAACTCCCTTAGAGGAGCATAGGTAGTAAATATTACTTAAAAATATTTGTTCTTTGCATTTGCCTTTTGGAATGCCAAGATATATACTTGAAACTAACAAAAATAAAAACGTTAGGCTCTGGTCCTTTATCGACTTAGTGTTTTAGAAGAACCTGACAACATTTGACCCTCTGAGTGTGAGCAGAGGGGGTCACTAGAGACTTCAGGGGAGAATGGGAGTGTCACCGAGGAGGGGTTATTTGTAGAATAGGGACCAGACTGGGGGCCCTGCCTGCCTTTTGCCTACCGGCATGGCTTTGTGTTCTCTCCCACCTTTTCCCCCTTAAAAAAAAAAGCTTCTTTTCTTTTGTTCCTTCAGTTCTTTCTCTCCCTGTCTCCCTTTCCCTGATCACAGTGTCAAAGTGCTTGCTAGGACTGGTTACTGTTTTTTAAGTTTTTCATCTGGACCCTTGAACGCTCCAGAGGCAACAGACTATGTAGAACGCTCTGAGCCAGGGCTCAGTTACCAAAAGGCAGTCTAAACATGCACTTTGGGTACTTGCAAAGGAAAGACACCCCAAAATAACAAAGGATGTTTTGAAAGACTTCAGTATTTGGTATTTAAAAAAGCATCCTGGCAATTCCCCAGCAGTCCAATGGTTAGGACTCCAAACTTACACTGCTGGGTGTGGGGGAGGGGTACGGGTTCAATCTCTGATCAGGGAACTAAGATCCCACAAGCCACGTGGCCAAAAATAAATAAATAAATAAATAAATAAAATAAAAGTAAAAGAAAATCATCCTTGTTGTCAAGTTCAAAAGGGTGCTGGACTTCCTCCCATGTGTTTTATGAGATCGTGTTTTAAATTTCATACAGAAGAATGGGTAACAAAGTATTCAGGGTTTCAAACTTCTAAAGATCTTCATTTGACCCAACATAAAATAAATACAATTATAAAAATGATTAAGAATACTGTGCTATGTCTAGCTCAAGTTGACCAAAAATTGAAGAAAAATGGGGTCTCTTCTGGTTTCCGTGGAGATGTTTGGTTTTGTCAGAAATAGCTGAGGTCTTAATACAGAACAGACTGGTGGTTGCCAAGGGGGCGGGGCTGGGGGAGGGATGGAGTGGGAGTTTGGGGTTAGCAGCTGTAAGCTATTACATGTAGGATGGATAAACAACAAGGTCCTACTGTATAGCACAGAGAACTATATTCAATATCCTATGATAAACCATAATGGAAAAGAATGTAAAAAAAGAGAATGTATATATATATATATGTATAACTGAATCACTTTGCTATACAGCAGTATTTAACACAACATTGTAAATCAACTACACTTCAATAAAAAAAATAAACAGCTGAGGTCTAGAAATATAATGAGTTAGTTCAACAAATATTTATGTTAATACTCTGTGACAGGCCTTGCTCAAGATGCTGGGTATTCAGCAAAAAACTCGGGACTCAGACCTCTCCCCCATGGAGCTTACACTCAAATTGGGGACTAGGATATCTCGTTCCTGGGATTCAGGACCAGTATCTTTGTTAGGTGTCGACCAAGTTAACCCGACCTTTACCTGTCTGCAGTGTTTGAGAACCAGTCCTAAAGTTTCTGAATGTCTCTGTTAGCATACTATGTAACCTGTTAATACTGTTCTCCTCTCCCCCCACCCCTGCCCTCCTCTTCAGGGAGAAAAGTCATGGCGCTGAAAAGAAGAGACAGAAAATAACCTCCAAAGCCTGGTGATTTTGCATCACATCGGTTGGTAACAAGTTGTGGAACTTGACTGATTTTTTGAAAAAAATGACAAGTGGAAGTAATAGTCAAGTGGAGAGGAACGTGTGTGTTCCTGGCAACCACACCAGATCATGACACTGATGGCGCCCCTCCCTCTGTCTCCCGTGGGCCACCAGTTGCATGAATCCAGCTTTTACATGGCCCTCCTCTTTGTACACGCCGTGTTGAGATGGATGCCTTTTCTCCGGAACAAACTAACTGCTGACCTGTATGCAGCTGGACTCTTCAGAGTTTAAACCCAGTTTAAATGGTTTCCTAAGGTGAGGAGAGTGTAAGAAGAGCTGCTTCTTTTCTGAAGGATGAGAGGTTTGATGCCAATAGGGTCAAAGGTTGTGTTCTAGGATTGAGATTAGTTAGGAACTAGGTGATGCTTATGTTTTTCCCAAGAGTCAGAGCAAGATTTCTTTTCTTTTTAATTTCTTTTTAAAATAAAAGTTATATGTGTCCATAGTTCCAAGATTCAAATAGTTCAGTAAGACTTGGTTTGATAAAGAACTGTCTTCCAGCTTTCAACGCTTCCAGCTGGTTCTTTTGCTATTTACCTCACTATCTTTATTTTACTTTATTTTTATAAATTTATTTATTTATTTATTTTTGGCTGCGTTGGGTCTTCATTGCTGTACGTGGGCTTTCTTTAGTTGGTTGAGCGGGGGCTACTCTTCGTTGCGGTGCACGGGCTTCTCATTGCGGTGGCTTCTCTTGTTGCGGAGCACGGGCTCTAGGCGCACAGGCTTCAGTAGTTGTGGCTCGCGGGCTCAGTAGTTGTGGCGGGCAGGCTCAATAATTGTGGCACATGGGCTTAGTTGCTCTGCGGCATGTGGGATCTTCCCGGACCAGGGCTCAAACCCGTGTGCCCTGCATTGGCAGGCAGATTCTTAACCACTGTGCCACCAGGGAAGTCCCTGCTGAGCAATTTTCAATCTTGACATTCACAATTTTTATTACAGGAAGTTTTCTTGCATTATTTCTTTGAAGTTTCCTGGTTTTTTTTTCTTTATATTTTCATATTTCTGAATGCCTATTGTTTTGATATTGGGCCATCTGTATTGATTTCTTGATTTATTTATCATTTCTCTACTGTTTTTCTCTTTGTCTTTTTGTTCTTTTGTGTGATGTTTTCTTACATTTTATATTTCAAACCTTCTACTGAGTTTTAAATTTCTCCTATCATTAAAAAATAAATCTAATAGATCTTTTGTTCTTTAAATTGAGGAAA
This sequence comes from Balaenoptera physalus, assembly GCF_965194825.1. NCBI lineage: Eukaryota > Metazoa > Chordata > Mammalia > Artiodactyla > Balaenopteridae > Balaenoptera > Balaenoptera physalus. Next base: position 54,663,852 of record NC_138890.1, on the reverse strand, counting down.
GAATATTTTTCTTGTTTCATGGATGCTATCTTTTTAATTATAGCTCTGAGTGCTATTCAGTTATATCTCTAATATTGATAATAGTTTCTCTTTAATTTCTTCTTCCCTCAGAGTCTATTTCCTCCAAAGTGCTTTTATTTTCAAAAAAATTAAAGCACTGTTCTGGTCTCTGTGCCTTGTATTAGGTATTGTTTCTTTAATTGGGTAAAACGTTGATTGGAAGCTCTGCACATCTCAGCTGGCCTTGTTTACTTTGGTTTTCTGTCTAGAATGACCTGGTTGGGCTGTTTCCTTGGGATCTTGGGGTTGTCTAATGGCAGGGGTTTTTTTGTTTCTGTTTTTTTTCTTTTTTGGACTGGCTGATTCTCTCAATTTCCTGTTTGGAGGGTATATGTCTGGTAGCTGATGTCCAAGGTGCTGAGTGAGGGAAAGGAATGGGGTTTTCAACATTTAGAATGTAAAATTTCACGTAATTCCTCTGTTTTCAATATGGTTTCCCACCCTTAACTATGGTTGGTGTCTCAAATACAATGACTTTTAAAAAACATTTTTTTCTTGTGAATAAATTACCAGTATTCTGCCAGGTTTGGGTGAGGCAGTTGCCTGCTTGTGCCAAGTGGGTGAGGTAATCTGAGGGTCTGATTGCTTCTTAAACAAATTCTCAACCAAGCCACCCATTTGCAGCTTCGTCTTAACTCCAGAGATGTGTGCTGCTATCCCTTCCAAAGTCTTTTAGGGAATCTGCTGTGCATTTCAGTTTCCTTATCAGCTCTCCCCAGTGCTGACTTAGGATTCAGCTTTTTTGAGTCTCTCAAATCAATTACCTCTTATCTATTTGCTTTCCAGTGTCCTTTTTTTTGCAATTGTCTCCTTTCTCATTCTCTTCATCATCTTAAGTGTATGCTTTAAATGTCCTTTACTCATCATTTTAGGTTAGGTTTTGGGGGAGAATGGAGCTGATGCATGTGTCCAATCTCCTACTTTAACTGGAAGTCTCCAGAACTGAGATTCTGAACTAATGTCTCAGGACTCCTGGAAGAGTCAGAGATGGGTTTTATTTGTACCCCCTGAAACTGTATGAAAATTATGTGTATATTTCCACCCTTACTAAGTCTATAGCTTTTATCAAATTCTCAAAGTGATCTGTGACCTCAAAATCTAAGTATCATTTCTCTAGAGGCCAAGAATATGTTACCTCGGGAAGAAGATGGCATAGGTTTGAAGATACTCAAATTCGGGAGAATATTAGACCAGCCCAAAACTTTTCAATGCTGCTAATAGATGAAGTTTCCAACAGGGACTGGGCATTCCTTGAAAATTAATTCATTCCTATTCGTCACACCATATAGTCCTAGGTCCAAAGAACCACTGCACTGTCCCTGGGGACAGAGAACCCACATGTTTGAAATCATAGGTGGAAAGTAACTGATGAAACCTTTGAAATGATCCTTTCAGATGAACAGATTCAAATGCCAGAAGGTCATGGAGATGAGAACAATGAGCCACACACAAGGTGGCAGAGAGTGGTGCAGACTGTGGTGAACTGAAGGGCAGGGGCCTGACCTAAAGGGGGTAGAAGTTACTCAGCATCAGCCAGTGACTGCCATGTGGGGAAATGAGCCCAATGTGAGGTGAACAAATCTGATTTGCCAAGAGAAGCTGTAATGCTTCTAAAATGTGATATCTCCTTATCTCTCCTTCCTTAAAGGCAAAAAAAAAAAAAAAAAATCAGGTAGGTCAAACTGAACACATATGCAGGCCAGATTTAGCTCACAGACCACCAGTTTGTGAAATCTGATCTACTCCAATCTTCTTTTGCATATTGGGATCCTGTTGCCCAGAATGAGGAAGCTCCCATGTCAGTGTTATCCAAGAGAAGGTTCTAGACTGGTCCTTGGATCCCTGAGGGCAGCCCTGGGTCCTTCAATATAGACCAAAGGGTGGAAATTGGTGGCGCTGGAGAGTGTGTGAAAGGGAGGTAGAGTGTGGGGGGAAGGAGGGGAGGACACTGGTGAGGAGATAAGGTGAAGAGACAGTGTTGGTTTTGACCGTTATAGTTATACTTCTCAGAGTTTGCTGGAAGAGTTATACAAAGTTGCGGGGGTGGGGGTGGGGAATTGTGAACAAGGCAACAATGACTGAGTAGTTTTAAAAGATTCTAGAAAGGTTCAATGCTGTCCAATAAAACTTTCTGCAATTATGGAAATATTCTGTGTCTGTGCTGTCCAATATGGTTGCCACTAGCCACATGTGGTTATTGAGTACTTGAAATGTGGCTAATTCAACTGAAGGACTGAATTTTAAAATTTAATTTAATTTAAATTTAGAAGCTACCTGTGGCTGCTGAACTGGGCATTGCAGAACAGACCAATATATCCTGAAGTGTGTTATGTCTTCCTTTGCAAGTGACATGTGGTTAATTAAGACAGAAAAACATGTCTGTATTTGTAGCTACACCCACCCTCTAGACACACACACACACACACACACACACACACACACCAAACCCCCATGATTTCATGGATACTGTTGCCTGGATGAGACCAAGTTTAAAAAAGGAGTAAGTTAAAGAAAAATGTTAGTAAGCATTTTTAGTAAATGTATTTAATAAATAGTATATGGGTGGTATATACATAAGGCAAATATCATAAAGGTCATACAAATGACTGAAATTTGGGAAACAATGAACTATATGGATTTTTATCAAGCTGTGGTCTTACATACCACTGATAATTCATAAAGTATTGTTTCACTATAAAAAGTATCGCGTCAGAAAGTAAAATAAGTTCGGGAAATTTTCAAACAGGTTTGTTGTTGTTTCTGTTTGTTTTAACTGCAGAACTCTTTGGAGTCTTTTATAAGTTGAGATGAATGTGAATCTCTAGGACAGGAATCTAGAATAGAGCATTTCTCAAACATATCTGACCAAGGAATGACCCCTCTCCCCTTTTTTTTCTTAATGGTCATCATTGTTTTGAGGGAGGCTAGTTTTCCTTAGAACCCAATTTGGGAAACAATGTGGCAACATAGTATATACTTTAGCCTTTATGGCCATACAGTCTTTGTTGCAACTACTTCACTCTGCCCTTGTAATGCAGAGGCAGCCCAGATAAAACATAAACAGATGGCTGGGTTTCTGTAACACTGTATTTATAAAAATAGGCAGTGGGCTGGATTTGGCCTGCAGGCCATTGTTTGCTGACCCTTGGTCTAAGATTTCTTCCAGGGTCTCCTGGATCTTTTCTGGGTCTTTTCTAATACAGATCTTTCCCAATATTAAGGCGATTCTTAGATCTTAGATCTTCTAGAGGCTTCCTGAATGCTTTTGCCTGCTACCCTTTGAGTCATATATACATCCTTGGGTGATCTTTGAGAGATATCTTGGCCTTGGAAAATGCTGAGGTGTTTTCGTTTTTAAAGAACTCTGTGGCCACAGAGCATCCCCCCAGCAAACCCTGTGCCTCTGGTTTTAAAAAGCCCCTTCAAACAGAAAATAGCTTGTTCTCCTAGAAGAGAATTGGGACAGAATCTTATCAAACAAAACTTTGGGTTGAATGAGAAATTCTATGTAGCTGTCGACTGGAAAAAAAAAAAAAAAAGAAGGAAAAGCACAACATGAGAGTTGTGAGTTAAGTTTTATTTGGGGCAAAATGAGGACCATAGCCTGGGCGGCAGCATTTCAGATTGCTCTGAGAAACTGCTCCAAAGACGTAGGGTGGGGGGAGGTCAGTATATATGTGATTTTGGTGAAGGGGGAGTACATGCAATCAAGCACATGTTTTTTGTAGAGGTTTCTGCTAGTCTTGTGAAGGTTATTGCTAGTCACGAGGAGCATACGTCACCATGAAGGATTGTAGTGCTTTTCTAGATACAAGAAGATGCAAGAATTGGGCTCATAAAATCTTCTCCTGAAAATATCTAACTGTTCTGAAGACCCATTCTGCCAGTTTTTTTTCCAGAGCGCAGAGTGTCTCATTCCTGATCTCCACCCTGAACTCCTATCAGGGGGTGTTGATGGTCAGCAGCTGCAGTGGCTCATAATTTGATCCTTATAGAGGTAGATGGCAAGTGCCAGTTTGTAGGTGACATAGCCCAGGCAACCAGTCTTTTTGGAGAATTGAAGGATCATGCCAAGTTTTACAAAAGACCATTCGTAACCGCTGAGAGACCCAGCTTGGAGCAGAGCCACTGAAACTTCTGTGCCTCTGTACCCTACAGAAACCTGTCCTGAGCCCAGTGTGGAGGGCGGGTGGGCTCGCTCTGGGGCAGCTGGTTTTTCGAGCTTCAGGGCCCCGGAAAGTGGAGGAAGACATTCTTTGGGAGATTGATGACTCAGTCAGAAGCACCTGTTAAGAAAGGTAGCCCCAGTAGGTCTGTGTCTTTATTAAAGACACAGACTTACTAGAGAATGGACTTGAGGATATGGGGAGGGGGTGGGGTGAGATGTAACAGGGTAAGAGAGTGTCATGGACATATATACACTACCAAATGTAAAATAGATAACTAGTGGGAAGCAGCCGCATAGCACAGGGAGATCAGCTCGGTGCTTTGTGACCACCTAGAGGGGTGGGATGGGGAGGGTGGGAGGGAGGGAGATGCAAGAGGGAAGAGAAATGGGAACATATTGTATATGTATAACTGATTCACTTTGTTATAAAGCAGAAGCTAACACACCATTGTAAGGCAATTATACTTCAATAAAGATGTTTAAAAAAAAAAAAAAAAAAAAAGAAAGGTAGCCCCAGATCTTGGCCACTGCCAAACTGTACAGTAGCTGGAAAAGGGAAGAGGTTGCAATAGAGAGAACAGTACCTCAGGAGACACCTTGCCAGTTTCTAGTTTAACCAACCATTAACCTGAATTTGACCTCATGGCAACTTGAAAGTGGAGAGAGTGGAAAGAGCATGGGCTTTGCCATGCCACTTACTAGTTATGTGAACGTGGGCAGGTCCCATGGCTTAGCCTTTCTGTTTTTATCTGGAAAATGAGAATGATGGTAATAGTAACTAACATTCATTGAGTCTCCACTATGTGCTGTGCAGTCACTCAACTAGACTCTGGGCAGAGACAGATGAGATGCCTGCTCTCAATGAGCCTACATTTTAATTAGAGCATAGGAAGAGATAGTCAGTACACAGATAACGTAGAGACTTGCAAATTGTGATACATACATGATGGAAAGTAATTGCAGGGTTGCAAGTACGCACTTTAGCTGAGGTAAAAAGGGATGGGCTTCCTGTATAAATGACATTTAAGCTGAGGATGATTTTATTTATTGCGTCCTTACCACGAACCGGTCACCTACCTTTAAATGCAGGACCTCATTGGAGGTAAGCACCAGTGTTATCCTCATTTTATAAGTGAGAAAACTCTGGCACAGAGAGGTTAAGTATCTTACCCAAGGGCACACAGCCTAGGAAAGGGCCAGGTAGGGACTTTAACTAGGACTTTCTGACACCAAGTCCCCTACTCCTTTTTTCATTCTACTTATCTTACAAGGTGTGCTGAAGCTCAAATAAGAATATATGTGAAGTGCTGTTCATCCATGTACAATGCTTGGTGTCAGTCTATTTATCTCTTGTAAAAATAAAATACAGTGTATGTGTGTGAAAAAAAAAAAAAAGAATATATGTGAAGTGCTCAAGCTGCTTATTCAATAACAGCCCTGCCCTTAATCCCACTCCTCCACGTCTAATCTTTTGGGATGTCTTTCCTGGGGTCTTGAAGTTAAGCCACTAGAGAGCAGGCCCCCCCCAGGCCTTGATCCTGGAGGATTTCTACAATGAAATAAATCTAAATGAGGTTCTGCAGCTGGGACCCCACCCCTTTCTAGACCACAGCCCAGCAAATGGGCAAGGGAAGTAGGGATCAGTTCAGAGCAAGAAGACATTAATCCTTACCTAGACTTCCAGGTGAGCTCAACAGAGTGTATTGTTCCAGGAACGAGAAGCCATTGCCCCAAGGACTAGGTCTCTTAAGGGGGGTTTCGGAACCCTGCCCTGTCCCCCACCTCCTTTTCCCATTCTGGCATGCTCCTTAATATCCGGCTCTGCATCTCCCGAGAACTGGAGCCTCGGAGATGAAAGCCAAGAAAACGCGACGAGCCATCGGCGGCACTCACTCAATTGATTTTTACACAAAATTTGCCTTCATGCACGAAGGATGGAAAAATGATCCCATAAATAATGGATAACAAAAACAAATGCAGGGAGGAAATCAATAGTCACACACTTGATACCGCAGGGAGATGGGAGAGGAAAATATGGAGCCCGGTCCGGCTAAACTACACGCCAGGGAACCCCTTCCAGCTGGGGAGGGAGAGGCACATGTTGCCCTAGCAGGCCTCAGGGGACAGAGAGCTGGGAGAGTTTGTCTGAGCTTCTCTCAATGTGTCAGAGTCGATCTCAGGACAAAGGAACTATCTACCCCTCAAAGATCACCCTGATTTGCCGCCCACAGACCAGGGTACCTTCCCTGGTTCTTTTCCTGAGCCGTCCATGGCCTCAGGAGCTCCATCTTTCAGAGATGCCAAAAGGCTTCCATGCTCTCTCTGAGGTTTTCCCCTTTTTCTATTCACAGCAAGTTGCCTGCAGATCTGGTTATCTGCTCTGGTGTTATGGAAGCCCCGTGAGAGGTGTGGGGTTAGGGGTTTGAATCCTGGTTCTACCATTTCCTCTACCTGTGTGACTGACTCTTGGTAAGTCATGTAACCTCCCTGAACTTTCGGTTCTTCATCTGTAAAATGGGACTAGTAAAGTCTTTCATGCTGGTAGGAAGGATTAAATGACTCGATGTGTATAAAGCGCCTGGCATATAGTAAATGCTCAAAATAGGGCAGGTAAAATCACCCTCGTCTGATCCCCCGAATCTGTGCCCTTCCTCCATGCTCACCCCCACTGACTCCAGGGCTTCCCTGCCTCACGATTGCATGGGTCAGTAGCCTCGTAATTAGTCTCCCTGCCCCTGGCCTCTTTCCTCTTGGGTTGTTGCTTCTCACAATCTTCATCTTTCTGAAAAATATGTCTGATCATATCATAACTTTTTTTTCTTTTTTTTTAGTTTTAATCATATTCAATTCATTTGACTAGGTGTTACATTCACATGGTTCCAAATTGAAAACGTGCCAAATGGTATACAGTTAACATCCCTTCCACTTCTCTTCCCAACCACCCAGCACTATTATCAATTTCTTGTGTGTCCTTCCAGAGAAATTTGACTAATTATAAGCATATGTATTTTCTTATTTATGTATGTGTGTATCAATACATATTTATGTATATGTGTTTTCATGTATTCTCTTTTTCTCAAGATGGTAGCAAACTATGCATACTGTTCTATGCTTTTCTTATTATACTTAATATATCTTGGAGCTTATTCCCTGTCAATATATAAGGAGTTTATTCTCTCTCTCTCTCTTTTTCTTTTACAGCTTCCCATTGTATTCCATTCTAGGGATGTATCATAATTTATTCAGCCAATCCCTGTTCATGGAACTGAAGGTTTTTTCCAGTCTTTTGCCTTCACAAGCAATGCTGTGATAGGTAACCTTGTACCTATGCGACTTCACAACTTATCACTAGGATAGATTACTAGAGGTGTCATTCCTGGGTCAAAGGGGATATGCATTTGCACTTTTGAAAGATATTGCCAATTTGTTCTCCATAAAGCGTATGCCTTGAACGTACCAAACAGCAATGTGAGAAAGTGCCTCTGTCTCCCACCCTAGCCGGCATTCCCAGGATGTCTTCACCATGCCACACAAGTCCCTTTACCCATCTTTCAGCCTCCACTCCACGTGCTCAGACTCTGCATGGATTCTCTGCTCCAAACATTCAGAAGTATCCCTGTTTCCCCATTGTGTCATACTCTTTCCTGCTGCCATAACTCTCACATGCTGTTCCCTCTCCCTGGCAAAATTCCATCCATCCTTCAAGTTCTTACTCCAAGGCCACCTCCTGTGTGATGCTTCCCTGTCTTCCCTGGGCTCAGTCAGCCAGTAGCTCCTTTCCCTGTTCTCCCACACGACGTGCCATTTGTATAGCACTCATCACACATGTCATGTTTGTTTATGTACGTATTCTCCAGGTCTTACTCATCTGTGTATCCTCAGTAAGAACTGTAAGTGCTGAGTTAATATTTACTGGAGGGACATGCAAGGTACTACACTAAACTGTGCTGGGGATACAGCGAGAAAAAAGGCAGGATCCCTGCTCTTGAGGAACTTGCAGAGCTTATTAGAACTCTTTGATCTTAGATAAGTGGATAGCTGTTCATTTTAATCATGTTTATAGCTGTCGCAGAATTCACGTGAACCTTGCAGTGAACTCTACACAGAGGTTAGGGAATGTATATGTGCCCTAGAGATAAAGGAGTATGCACATAAGCAAGCCCATCCTCATCTTAAATAGGTTTTCTTTTCTTTTTCCTTCCACCCTCCTTCCCTCTCTCCCTCCTTCTCTCTTTCTTTTCTTCCTTCCTTTCTTTCTCCCTCTCTCCCTCCTGCCCTCCCTCCCTTCCTTCCTTCCTTCTTTCCTTCCCTTCTCTCTCTCTCACTCTCGCTCTCTTTCTGAAACAGGTAAGGGAAAAATGACTTTGCCAAAGTATATAGGAACCTTTGAAATGTCAGGTGCATGCCAAAAACACATTGTCCTGCTTTCTGCTTCTAATATATGTATTTCACTTTAAGACCAAATCAAAGAGCTCTCAGGAAGAAATGATAGCAAATACAGTTTATACTTCAAGAAACCACAATAAGGTAAAGGAAAAGTTATAGGAAGGAGAAAACATTGACATGAGACAGAAGCCAATCCTGAGAAGTGAAGCTTGAGCCCTGCCAGCACCAGTCACTTCACTGAACTGGAAGAGAATTTTGAGCTTCTCATTCTCTTGGCTACCCGATTTGAAACCCCAAACCTAGCAGAGGAGCTTGATCCTTAATGTGGATTATTATTTTATAAATTATTAAGAAGAGCAATATCTCTCTATTTACTGAATGTCATAACAAAAGAGATAGGAGGGAAACCAAGACATTGTCTACCCAAAGAGCCCAGCATTTGGACAGTGTAAAGTCACTAAATAATTCAGCAGCTATTTGAAAGTATAGTGTTTTGTAATTTCGACAGAACCGTCTTAGTCTGGCTCTCTGTAGCACAGAATTTTAAAAAGATGCTTGCCTTCGTGAAGATCTATTTCTAGGAGAAACGGGAGTCGGGTAGAAACGCTGGGCAGGAGAAAGAGGGCTGTCTAATTAGAGAGCCTCGTGTTTACTCAGATTTTAAACTTTCATGAGCCTGCCGAGGGTCTAACCATTTTCTAGTAATATCTTTCTTTCTCTGTGCCCACACACGTGCTCTAACTATACAGATCTGTGCCCTGTATGCCCATGGAAAGGGAGACCATCGTGTCTGAGGTGATCACAACATATTGACAGAAAGAAGAATGGAGAAAACAAATGTAGCCCCATGAACTGTTGCAGTAAGGTTGATGGTGTCTGGTTTGTCTTGTTCAGAATAGTTGGAGACTCCAGCCCAATGGCACCTGGGAGAGGCTGCACCCTGACAGTGCTGGGGTGGGATGAGGCAAGGAGCAGGAGGGCTGATTCCGAAGGATGCCGTCACTCATGATTTGTTTGTTTGTTTGTTTCTGATCTTACTGCAGGGATGATTTCATGCCGTTTACCATGGTGCACAAAATTAAAACAAAGCATGCTTAGGATGACTGGGAGGCAGAATAGCATGATAAATAAGAGAGTGCTTGGATTGGTATGTAGGCTCTGCTACTCCCTGACTACATGACCATGGGAGAGTGACTTCAGCTCTGTGGGTCTCAGTGTCCTGATCTTTAAGATGCAGGTCATCATTGCGCTTACCTCCCAGGGTTGTTGTGAGGATTGTACCGGAAAATAATGTAAAGTAGCAGAACAATGCTTGGCACGTGGTAAGTGCTTACTGTGTGTCAGCTACTATTATTCCTTTGCCCTTAGTTCCTCTGAACCCCAAGAATTAGGGTAGGCAAGTGGCTGTTGAGTGAGAGCCTCTGCAAGTGCTTATTGGCAAGACAGACTCCTGTGGATGAGTTATGTAAGTGGCATCCCAGAGGTCCCGGCATGGATACAAACCAATTAAGTTAAGCACTTACCGCAATCACAAGTGCAACTCATAGGTTTAAAAGTGGATAGAGAGGATATGTGAACTTGGCTTTGCAGAACTTGGCTTTGTCAGATCTACTAGAAATACAGCCCGTGAATTCTTCACTCTTGTTCTTCTAAATTCTGGAATACTTTTTGTCGAATGAAGTGTAGAATTCTGGCTCTATTTTTTCCTAAGCTGTGCAATCTTGGAGATCTATTTATATCTATTATATTTATATTCTCTTAAGACTCAGTTTCCTTATCCATAAAAAAGGTTCAGTGTAGGAATCAGGAATCACCCTAAGAATTTTGAAACACAGAGATTTATTACTGGGAATGAAGTACTTACAAAATTGTTGGAAGGGCTGAAGGCGTGGGCTGTAGGTTGGACATGTAGGGATGACTCTCAGAATATTATGGGAGCTATGACCTTTGCCACAATCTTGGCAGTGAGTAATTGGCAGCTCACTGGAACAACTGAGGTCCAGAACATACCATCTTGCTGCTATCCAGGAATCAGGAAAGCCTCCAGTGCCAATGCAATGCCCAATGTGGACACTGGATCACTGAAACCAGCTGCCACTACCACTACAACTGCCTATGGAAGCTGGAGATGAGACATTCGTGTCTCCATACTTTTTCTTGCCAGCTGAAAATGGCATAATAGCAGGAAATTGCCCTTCACTTTATTTCTGCCTTCTAAATCTTGCCTGAGCATATCTACTTCATGAAATCTATCTCACATCTAGAGTCCTACAAAGGAGGCTGGAAATGAATTATTAGCTTTCTAGCCTGTCCAAAACAGGAAGCTACCTTAAAGAAGATGGAAATTGGGACTCCCCTGGCGGTCCAGTGGTTAAGACTCCACACTTCCAATGTAGGGGGCGAGGGTTCGGTCCCTGGTTGGGGAACTAGGATCCCACATGCCGCATGGTGTGGCCAAAAGAAAAAAGAAGAAGAAGATGGAAATTGATGCCAAGTAACAACTGAACCATATCCAGACCAGAAAGTAATAATAGTAACTATGTCATAGAGTTATTGTGGGGATTAAATAAGATAATGAAATAGTTTGAACACTAGCAAAAAGTAGACAATCAATAAATTAATTATTTCTTGCACTACTCCTTCAGTGGGATACAATGCTTCATCTTCTAAAGATAACCAAAGGGAATGATTCTTTCTTCAGATGCCAGGCTGAATTTCCTGCAAGGATAGGAGAATTCTCTACCAGCTTAGTATCCTCAGTGCAACCAATGGTTCCCTCTCTACCTGAGGTCATAGCACAGGTGCCTATAATAGCCCTCCTTGTCTGTATGCGAGTGCTTCAGGGAAACTTTCCAGACCATTCCTCCTGTTCTCCATTCAGCCCCTTCACACCCCCACTCCCCATTCTGGACTCTAAGTTCCCATCCTGTTGCTTCAGGCCAAATTCCTACTTCTCTGCTTGCCCCTGTCACAGTGAGACCTCAGTAGAATGAATTGTTTGCTTCATCTTTGTTTTATCTCTGGTCAGTACTGTTCCTATTTCATACCTAGCCCAGGCCTTTGAACCCTGTACTAAGCATGGAGCCTAAGACCCCACTAGTCATCAAGGAAACTATAAATAATTAGGTAAAAGATGGAAGAAAGTACTGAGAATTCCAAGACAAAGCTCTAACAAAATAGGTTGGTCTATGGCAAACACATAGAGAAAATTTATCTTTAATGTCTTCCAAACCCTGTTTTGTTGTTAGGTATTTTCAACTTACATATTGAACTTGAGAGTTGCCTTTTTACTTGGTATCATAGTAGATATTCTCAACCAGCCTTACTTGTTCTACATCTCATTTTTTTCAGGGTTTTATAAAGTGGCCAGTTGGCTCAGGGATTCTCAAGACTGCTTGTGCCTCAGTTCAGCTCAGTTGAATCTGAATCTCAAGGGGGACAGCTGAGGTCTGGGCAGCAATGTATTTTAAAGCTCTCCAAAGATGATAATTATATGTGCAGCCAGAGTTGAGAACCACAGGGCTAGCTAATCTGACAATCTAACTGGAGTGGACATGCCAATGGGTGCAAATGTCTTAATATACTGGCCCAACTAGGGCAGTTCTGGTTCTCTTTCACAAGGACTGTCTTCAGGCAATGTCATAAGTCAAAAAGTAAGTTCATGATGGCATCTCCAGGCCCACTGGCAGCAGAAAGTGATAGGTGAAGTTCTGGGGTCAGGACAATATTTTAATATCCCTCAGGTTATACCATTTAAGCAGGTGACTTTTACACCTATTCACAAAACTAGTTCTGGCAGTTAACATTTAATTCTTGATAAAAAAATTTTTATTCTATAAAATGAAATTACACTTTTAATTCTCTATTCTTCTGTGTAACCCCAGGCAACTACCATTTTGTGTAATCTCTGATCCCTGATTTCTTCATTTATTCAATAGGGATAATAATACTAAGAGAGTTGTACTGTGATAGTTATATGTGATTGACAACATATGTAAAATATCTGGCATATTAGAAATGAAAAATAAATTTCATCTACTATTACTATTATTGAATTATTAGTGTTTATAAAACTAGGTGATGTCAGCAGGTAAATTGGACATTCTCTGGATAAAGAAGATGTGGCACATATATACAATGGAATATTACTCAGCCATAAAAAGAAATGAAATTGAGTTATTTGTGGTGAGGTGGATGGACCTAGAGTCTGTCATACAGAGTGAAGTAAGTCAGAAAGAGAAAAACAAATACCGTATGCTAACACGTATACATGGAATCTAAAATAAAATGGTTCTCATGAACCTAGGGGCAGGACAGGAATAAAGATGAAGACATAGAGAATGGACTTGAGGACAAGGGGTGGGGGAAGGGTAAGCTGGGAGAGTAGCACTGACATATATCCACTACCAAATGTAACACAGATAGCTAGTGGGAAGCAGCTGCATAGCACAGGGAAATCAGCTCGGTGCTTTGTGACCACCTAGAGGGGTGGGATAGGGAGGGTGAGAGGGAGGGGATATGGGGATATATATATACATAGAGCTGATTCACTTTCTTACACAGCAGAAACTAACACAACATTGTAAAGGAATTATACTCCAATAAAGATGTAAAAAAAAAAAACTTATTTGATAAAAAAAAGAATTGGACATTCTCCGTTCTGTGATCAATGGAAGAAATAGAAATGTGTCCTCTCTGGGAACCGGTGGAGTACTACTTAACATGGAATAACCCTCATGGAAATTTCCAATAAGGATGGCAAGTTTAGGGTTACCTGCTTGGTTTGTTTTTCCAAGTTGAACTGCTCCTGCTTGTGAGCTGCAGAACCAATGAAATAGGTAACATGTTCTGAGTTGTTTGCTCCACCACTTTTCACATGAAATGGATTATCAAAGTTCAGTATATGAATGAGGCTAATATAGATGCAGGGAGAGAAGGGGTGATGGAAGATCCAAGATGTTCTAAGTACCATATGTTCACAACAGCATGAATGAAGATCTTGAAAATTTGGAAACAATTCACGTGTAGCCATACGCAAATGCCAAAGTAAACTATGGTGTGTTCACTCAATTTAATGAGCTTTAATGGACATTTAAATGTGTGCCAGGCACTGAGCTAGTGCTAGGAAGAAAAAGATAAATCAGACATAGGCACAGCCCTCAAGAGGTCAAGGACCCCTGGGGAGATTGATAAATAAATAATTATTAAACAGTGTGATCGAAAGTAATGGTTTTTGGACTATTTGATAACATTGAAAGAATAAGGAAACATTAACTTAAATATGTAAGGTATGGGCCTCTCGCCTTCCGAGATGGCCCACACTCTTGTCTGTGGAGTTTGTTTCTCCTTTGGCTTCTCTTGATTTCTGAGATGACCCCATGCCCTGGAGCCGCTCTCGCCTTTTGAGACGGACTGCATTCTGTCTATAGAATGTGTATCTCTCTAAATAAATCCTCTTCTTACCTAAAAAAAAAAAAGGTAAGATATGAAGTGACATATAGAGTATAATTCTCTTGATATTAAAATTTGCCTAGAAAAAGACTGAAAAGAAATACGGTATATCAAATCATTTTGCTGGACACCTTAAAGTTATACAGCGCTATATGTCAATTATTTCTCAAAAAAACTGAAGAAAAAAATAAAGTGCATGGGACCAGAAAAAAAAAAAAGAAAAGAAAATTGATGGATTAAGATTCCTGTAATTTGCAAATTAGAGAAAGCTTACCCCACTATCAATGCAAGAAGTTATAACTAATAAAATGAATGTATTTAAAAGATGAATTAATTTTAAAATATAGCATATAAAATTCTGGCTAGTAATTTTATTAAGGTGGTGGTATTATGGCTAGATTTTCCCCTTCAGTTCTCTAGTTCGAAAGTTTCTCTATTTTTTAAATATATTTTTTCTTAATGAATTTAAGCATAAAATATTTTTGAAAGTCCTGAATCAAAAAAAATGATCCACCTTCTATCTCTTTACTCGCCCCAGCTTCATACCTGCCTCAGTTTAGGTTTCCTGAAAGCCGAGACACAAACTTAGGAGCAGATATTTTCTATGGGAGGTGATCCCGGGAAGACTGACTGAAAGAATGAGGAAAGTGAGACACAGTGAAGAAAAGTTAATACACACAGGGTGCACTTGTGAGCTGGTTATCACTGGAGCAACTGGAGCTCAGCCTCCCTCGCATTCCTCTGAGGAACCACGTGATCTGTGCTTCAGCTGAACTGTCCCTCTGAAGGATGGGAAGCTGGGCATTTATCCACTGATATCTATGCACCATTGACTGAGGATTGCTCTTGGAAACTTCAACTCCCTCCCAGCTTCCAGGCTCTGTTGTGCCAGGGCTAAGTGGCCACCCTTGGCCTTGGAGAAAGCCTGGAAGCAGACTAGCAGAGAGACACCAGCGGGAGTACTAGATGCTGACCATGTGTGCTGAGCTATCCACCACTGCACTGAAATCAGGTGCACAGAAGGCGTGGGCAGGGCACGCAAAGCCCCTGCAGTATCCAGACATGTTCAACTTCAAGGCTCTCTCCTCGCTGCTGTTTAATGTTTATCAACAACTTAGAAACCTGAAAGGCAGGCTTATCATGTTTGGAAATAGCACAGAGTTGGGAGATGAGAACAAATTCAATGAATATCAAGTTCTGAAATATCTCAAGAGGTTGGACTGATGGACCAGATTTAAGAATGGAATTGAAATAGTGAGAAGTGCACATTAAAAATGTATACATAGTTCCAAACAAACATTTGCAGAGGCAAAGGACTGGAAAACATGGTTTAACAAAAGAACATTTTATGCAACAAAACACATGTGGGTTTGAGTCAAGCCTAAACATAAAATATGAACCAACAGAAATTTCATCTCGCACTGCAATGTCTGCACTGCCTGTGGGGAGTATAAAGCCCAAGGTATTCTGAATGAACTAGCCAGCAGGAGTGCTGGGCTGGGTTGTGGGCACCTACCTTGAAGTGGGGCGTAGACCAAGTGGAGAGTGGGTACAGGAGAATCATCAGTGTTGGCCCCCCAGTGATGGGGAGTCAGAAACCATTCACTTTGGGCTGAAGGGACTGAGCATTTTCACCTAGAAAGAGAAGCCTCAGAGAGTCAGGAGGGCATGGGGAACACGAGAGCTTACTTCAAGTATCTCAAGGGTTCTTGAGCGGGAAGCAGTGAGAGGCTGTGTGGCACGATGGTAAAAAGCATGGGGTATTGAGTCAGACACACCTGGATTTGTTGGAATCCCATTCCAGTGTTTACTGATGGCCTTGTTCAGGTCATCTGAAAGATGAGAACACTAATGATACCCACGTCACATGGTTGTGTGTGGATAAAATGAGATGTGTATGTAAATTGCTTAGCATAGTACCTACCTACAGGTGTGCTCAAATAATGATGATAGTTAGAAACCCACTTAAAAGAGGAATTAGACTTGGTTTCTTTGGCCACAAATTGGTGAATTAAGACCACTAGAAGTTAGTAATTTGATGTTAATCTACAGAGGGTCTCTGGCACCATCAGAATGGTCCAAACATTGGATAGGCTGCCTTTGGAATAGTGGTGTCCCTGACACTGGATGTATGTAGGCAGCCAGATGGTCTCTGGCTGAACCCTTAAAGGAGATTAGAGAGCTCTTTAAGTCTCCTACATCTGGGGTCTTCTCTAGGCTTTTGCTGCCCCCTGTGACTGGCATGGAGTCACCAGCGGCAAGGGTTTCCATGGGAACCATGAGGGGCTTAGAATTCTGTATCTGAACACTGCATCCCAGAGGAAAGAGACAAGCACTGAAGCAGTCTCCCCCATAATAGTATTCATTTAAAAAAAACCTGTCTAATTAAATATTAACCCCAGAGATGGAGCATTAATGGGTCTCTTATGTAAACTTTGTACATCTCATAACCAACCGGGAAAGGACTTAGGTAGAACACTCCAAGGAAATGAAATCTATATACCTGTCTCTGTCTTCCATGCCATCACTAACAAATGGCACAGAGGGTGGTCCTGGGCTCACCGCCCTCTCTGTATCTCCTTTATTGACCACAGGTGCTTGGGAGGAAGGTGGGGTAGAAGTGTCAGGAGGGAGGGCCCAGGGCCAAACCTGACATCCTCTTTGCACCTATCCTGCCTTTCCTTCTCACCTTCTACATTTTGTCCATCTCTGGAGTCCTAAAATAATGGATTCTTGGGAGGTGATGCAGGCAGAAGTAGTAGGGGTGGTTAAAGAGTTAAGGGATAGAGGTGAGTGGGAGATGGGAACATTTAGTGGAGTAGCTGGGAATCAGGAAACATGGGTTTTTGCCTTAGTTTTGTGATTGTGGACAAATCCAGTGATCTTTCTGGGCCCTTCTGGTGGAAAAAAAAAGAGGATTTGAACTACAGCTCATGGATTTCTTGAGCAAATATTTTTGAGCATTTCCGATGCACCTGGGATACAGTAAGGAGAAAGGCCCAATTCCTGCCTTGGAGGACCTCACAGTATAGCTCAGAGGGTCTCAGTCTGGGGTCCATGTATCCCTTGTGGTCAAGGAAGGGCCTTCAGGGGACCTGCAAGAACCTTGCCTTTGCACCCTACATTTGTGAGTATTTGTATTTGTGTGTGTGTGGTGTGGGTGCAAGCAAGTCCTTTGCTTTAATCAAATTCTTAAAAAAATTTTTTTCATCAAGTTCTTATAGGGATGCATGACCCTCCAAACTATTAAGAATCCCTGGTTCTCTTGCAGTTCTCTGTCATTTGTGTGTCCTTTATCATCTTTGCCCTCTTTGCATATCAACTGTGTGTAATTTCATATTTCTTTAAAGTTGAACGCCGGAGTATATCTGCTTTAACAACAATGTTAATGAAATTGTGAGTATGGGTTTGATGAGTGAGCTACGTCTCCGTTTCTATCTGTATCTGTATCTCTGTCTCTGTCTCCATTTCTATCTCTAACTCTATCAACTTTAAAATAAATACAGATCCATGAAAATAAAAGTGTATCACCCCAATACTCTCCTTACCATCGACACTGCATATTTCGCCAGCAGCGTACTTGCGGAAACACGGGTCTGGTCTGGTGGTTCCCCCAAATCCATCCCAGCTGTGGGCTCCTTAGGAGTTTTCCACCCACTTTCCATCTACTCCCTCCTCAGCTTCCTCTGGGGCCAGTCAAGGGGCAGATATTAACGTCCCTCCTTTCCACTTTGTCGGAGGCAGCTGCCAAACTCCAGAGCTGCGCCCAGACCCCAGCGAGCGGCAGGGAACGCCGAGTTTCCACCTTGACCATCCCCTCCCCGCCGCCAGGACGTGCGCCGCTGGCCTTGCCGCCGCCTAGCTGACTTACGCGTGAGTGACAGGGGCTGGCGGAGGGCTGGCAGTGAGTGGAAGCAGTCCTGACACCCGAGCTGTGTGAGGCGCGCTAATTACACTGGTGTGGGGTCTGGGCCGCTCGGTCCTTTGCTCAGAGGAAGGATGCGATGCAGGCGCGGGGAGCGAGCGGCACTACAGAGGAAGCAGGGGAACAGCAGCACCTAGGCGCATCCATAATTTATAAAATGCCAGCAGCAACAAAGGCGAAGAGGGGCTAGAACCAGGAGAACAGAATAGCATAAAGCTTTTTAATGGTCTTTTTCTATTAATGTCAGATGGGCGACCGTTTTTCAAGTGGGTGGAAGGGTTCCAACGCCCGCACAGTTCAGTCACAAAAGCTAAATGCTGCCATTTACCCCTCCTCTCCCAGCTTTGTGGAAGAGCTTAGCTGCTCCTCTAAGCCAAGTGTAATATTTGAGGTTCGAGTGGGCATCTGATCCTCCTAGAGAAGCTGCCTGCTCTTTTAGGTTTTTTTTTTTTTTTTATTGTTATTTATTTATTTTTGGCTGTGTTGGGTCTTCGTTGCTGCGTGCAGGCTTTCTTTAGTTGTGGCGAGCGTGGGCTACTTTTCATTGCAGTGGCTTCTCTTGTCATGGAGCACAGGATCTAGGCACGCGGGCTTCAGTAGTTGTGGCACGTGGGCTCAGCAGTTGTGGCTCGCAGGCTCTAGAGCGCAGGCTCTGTAGTTGTGGCGCACGGGCTTCGTTGCTCCGCGGCATGTGGGATCTTCCCGGACCAGGGCTCGAACCCACGTCCCCTGCCTTGGCAGGCAGGTTCTTAACCACTGCGCCACCAGGGAAGTCCTGCTTGCTCTTTTAGAGGAGTTTCTAGCAGAAGAATTGAAACTGCTCTGTTCTTTTGTAATGATAATATCCCCAGCAATTTAGTATTTCTAACATTTGTCGAAGGCTCTAGAGTGCAGATTTGAAGAGCACAGACTCTGGCGTTGAAACTCATCAGCAGTGAGACCGTGGAAACCTACTCTCTCTGTGCCTCAGTTTCTTCACTTTTAAAATGGAGATGATAAAATTATCTACCTCTTGAGACTATTGGGATGATTTGGTGATAATGTATATACATTGACCTAACAGAGTAAGGGCTTGTTAGCTTAACACTTTCC
This sequence comes from Balaenoptera physalus, assembly GCF_965194825.1. Lineage (NCBI taxonomy): Eukaryota > Metazoa > Chordata > Mammalia > Artiodactyla > Balaenopteridae > Balaenoptera > Balaenoptera physalus. Next base: position 54,644,770 of record NC_138890.1, on the reverse strand, counting down.
AAGGGCTTCCAAATTCAGTCTTATTTTTTCTGCTATTCACATTCTCCCAGAAGTAACTGGTCTGCTAAAGTTAGGTGTATTTTCCCCATGCCCATTAAAAAAATTTTTTTATTTTTTTGCTATATTAGTATCTTTAAACAACTTCCTGTTTTGGAGATTTGTCCATGTCACTCCCTGTAGCTCTGCTTCATTTATGAATTCTGCTGGACAGAATCCCATAATTGGTTTTTCTGTTCTTCTATTGCTATTCAAAATATATAATAATTAGATCATTCCAATTCTCTTGCTTTACTCATAGGCCCCACTCTGTCTGAATCTCCCCCCATTCTCTCTTTTGATTTTCTAGTAAGGAGCCCGCACCAGGCCCCCAGAATTATTTTCCCATTGGATCAGCATTTCTTAAGCATTAGAGTTAGAAAAAAAAATATCTTTGACAAATATTTTCTTCTTACACATTTTCTGGAGGCAAGTTTTCTCTAAGAGTCAGTCTCCCATTGAATCCAGGAACACCTTGGGATCAAGGATACCTTTTATGTCTACTGTATACTCATAAGTAGCCTGTGTCACTGAACACCAAAACTGGAAAAATTATCTGACATATTAAGCAGGAACAAGGTAAATGCTTTCAGTTATATTGAACAATAGCTAATCCCCCAAAGTGCTGTGCAAATGTTTGAAGCTCAAAGGAACTTTAAGGGCTCAGTGGATAGAATTAGGCCTACAGAACAAAAAGCAGAATGGTAAAGAGCTAAAAAAGACAAAAAGCAAACAAACAAAACACCCAAACCAAAAAACCCTAAAAAATATCCATGGTGACAAAGGGAAGAGAAATAGATGCCAAAGCAGATATCCAGTAACCTCAGATCATTGATCTTTAGTTTAGATGCCAAGATTACTCATTCCAGTGTGCATTCGTTTCCTAGGGCTGCTGTAACAAAGCACTACAGACTGGGTGGTTTAAACAACAGAAATTTATCGTCTCCCAGTTCTGGAGGCTAGAAGTCCTAGATCAGGGTGTCGGCAGGGTTGGTTCCTTCTGAAGGCTGTGACAGAATCTGTTCCAGGCATCTGTCTGAGCTTCGGGTGTGCTTCTGTCAATCTTTGGCATTCCTTGGTTTGGAGATGCTTCACCCTAATCTCTACCTTCATCTTGGCCTTCTCCCTGTGTGCGTATCTCTGTGTCCAAATTTTCGCTTTCAATAAGGACACGGTCATCTTAACCTGATCATCTGCCAAGACCCGATTTCCAAGGTCACACTTACCAAGACTAGTGGTTAGGACTTCAGCTTCTTTTTGGTGGACACAATTCAACCCATAACACCATTTATGTGAAGCATTTTAGAGATCTACTAGATTTTTGAAAAGTTTTTACTTTTCAAAAGGATTCACCACATTTGACCACAAAAAATCTGTACATGAACGTTCATAACAGCATTGTTCATAATAGTCAAAAAGTGAAATCAATCTAAATGCCCATCAGCTAATAAATGGACAAATTGTGTTATAGCCATAAAATGGAATATTTTTCAGCCATAAAAAGGAATGAAGTACTGATACATGTTACAACATGGATAAACCTTGAAAACATTATGGTAAGTGAAAGAAGCAAGACACAAAAGGCCATATATTTTATGATTCCATTTACATGACATGTCTAGAATAGAGAAATCCTTATAGACAGAGGATAGACCAGTGGTTGCCAAGAGCTGGGGGAGTAAAGAATAGGGAATGACTACTAATAGGTATGGGGTTTTGGGGGGGATGATGAAATTTTCTGAAATTTGATACTGATGATTGTCTCACAACTTTGCAAACGTACTAAAAACCACTGAATATTATGAGAGGGTGAGTTTTATGGTATATTAATTATATCTCAACAAAAAATTAAAAAAAAAAAGATTCACCTGTATGAGCATGGTTCCTTTAATTAACAGTTTTTTTTTTAATACTTGGAAGAACTGAGTACCAAAAAGGCATCTATATGCATGAATAACATTAGAGTGTTAGGAATGATTATCTCTCAGAAGTGGATTAAGGATCATTTTTTGTGTTTTTCTTTATTCTTTCTCTATATTTCCAAATTTTCTACAATAAACATTTACTAATTTTACAATAAAATTTTTTTAAAAGAATTGTTTTCAAGTAGTGTTGAGCGTAGCTAGAGAGCACAGAAATTTAAAGAAGAGCTAAAAGTAATAATAACTGCTAAAATTCATTGGGTATTTACTTTGTGCCAAGTACTGTGTGTCGTTATGCATTGTTCACTAAGACCAAGACAAACTCTCTTTTACACACATAGAAAACGGGATTCAAAAACAGTAAGTAATGGGCTCAAGCAGATGTAACTAGTAAAAAGTGGAGTTGAATTCAAACTCTCCAGCTGGCTGCTTCAAAAGCCAGAACACTTGACTGCCACATTATCATACTTCGAAAGGCTGAAGCTTAGGCAGCAGTGAAGCAATTCTGAACTCATTAGCCAATGGGAAAATGAGTATTAGTTAATTTAACAACACCAAACAAAACAATTCCCAAATTATTTACATGCATCTTTGCAGAAATACATCTCTTTGCAAAATGACTCCGTTTAAGAGTCTTATTTACCTATCATCCTTTTGCTCCACAACCTTTTCTCCATGATTGAGTTTAAAAGGGAAGGATCTTGACATTTCTTTTTGCACACAATTAAGTGATGACTGGGATACAAAAAGGACAATTGTAGTCTGGGATAACAGTGAATTGTGTGAGGTTATTTACTACAAAGACATTAGGACTCAGCCGGCTGCATGTGCCCAGCATAAAGGAAAGTGGGTATTTGATAGCTCTCCAGTCCTCCTGTCTGGGGATTCAGCCAAATGGAATCATCCAGACTCAGCACACACTTTGGGGTCTGAATTTTCTATTGCAGCTGTCTCCACTAATCAAAGGAACTAGGTAAGAGAAGTACGGAGCTCAGATGCTCTATCCCCCATCCATGTCCCAGGCTGAATTTGGGGATTTGAAACTCTAATTTGGAGGAAGGAGGAAGATTGGCCAGAGAGAGGACAACAGCATATTCTGCTGTAGTGTCTGAAGACTTGTCTGTATGTTTAAGCCCAGGAAGGAGATAGAGAAAGAAGGGGCAGGTGGAAATCATAGCCAAAGGAGTGTTGCTGGTAAGGAAAGCCACACTGTAAGGAATCTTGGTTTGAATAATTATTATTCAAGGATCAACTATATGAGGTCTTATATGCAGCTAGGTACTCCAGGACTTGAATCTCCTAGGGGCTGTGGTGAATGTCCAACCTCTATTTCCTGTTCTAGCACCTCACTTGTCCTTGGGGGACATCCATTTCCCCTCTTGATGAAGCTGTCAATCAAGGCATCTTTGCCTCTCTTGGACAAACTAGGTTTGTGATCCAGGCAGGCCACACTGTTCCCTGAGAGCGCTACCCTCAAGAAAGAGTTCTTATCAGTTCCTGCCGCATAGATGCCCCAAGCTACTTTGGTTTCTGCCCTTTCTGGTTCTTTAAGTTTTCTGTGTTTGTGTGAGCTCCTCCATAGCTTTTTAACAAGTGTCCTCCCCTTTTTTTGGCCCAAGTTAACCAGTCACTTTTTTTCACCTAGCTGATGAGTCCCTACCATGTAAACCTTTCATTTCATGATGTGTCAGTGGTTGAAGAGAAACTTGAAGGATTTGGAAAGCATTCTGAGGACAGTCACAAAAACGATTAGCAGATGATAGATTTGTGGGGCCCACTTAAAGAAACCTCATTTTGTCCCAAGAAAGGAAATTTGTGCTGACTTAGAATAACCATTTTTGTCTGAGTCTGTGCTCTCAAACAAGATGAAGAATTGAAGAAATTGGAAACTCATGTGAAAATGTTTCCCCTGAAATATTTTAACATCTAGGACCAAGGTGTCTTTTAAGAGATAATTTGTGTGAAAATTTGCACCCAATTCTCCATTTTATTTTCTTATTTTTGCACGGAGGCATATCAAACTTCTGCAAAGAATTGTTTACATTTGTTGTCTACAATTTTTCATGTCCATGTCACTCTTTAATTCACTACAGACTGGTATCTACCCTCACAGCTGCCACAGTCAAATCTAATGGGCCTTCTCTAGACATCATTTTACTTGGCCTCTTGGCAATATTGGACACGGGACCACTCCTTCCTTCTTAAATCACCTCTTCCTTTGGCTTCCATGACTCCACATTCTCCTGATTTTTTGCCTCCCACTTCTCCAGCTGATTCTTCTCATCTTCTTTTGGAAGCCCCTTCTCTTGCCCATCCCTTAAACGCTGGTGTTCTTTAGGCGTTGACTTGCGTCTTCCTTTCTTTATACTCCATAGAGATGATGGGTTGTTTTATCCACTCCCATGGCTTCCATTGTCATCTAGTTGCAGATAAATCTTAAATGTACATCTCTCTCTTTCTCACTTCCCTGAGCGCCAGACCCTGTGTATAACAGCCCTCAAGAATATTCTTTTGGATATGTCAAGCAAACCCAAATTTCAAAACTGATTTATTTATTCCCTCGTGTGCCATATTTCAGCAAATGGCCTCACCAGCCACCCAGTTTTCCAGGTCAGAAGCTGGAGCATCCTCTTTGACTCATCCTTTTCCTTGACTCTCCAAAGCCAACAAATCACTAAGACCTATTAATTCAACCCACTAAAACGTCTCTTAAATCCATCCCTTCCTCTCCAGCTCCATTGCCACGTCCCTATTCCAGGCCACCATCAACTCTCACTCCATGGCCTTTTAGCTAGTTCTGCTATCCCCAGAGTGTTTTCCTCTAACTCTTTACCCACACCAAGGCAGCCAGAGTGAACCTTTCAAAGCACAAATTGATGGTGTCCCTTCTCTGTTTAAAACCCATCAGTGCTTCCACTGCCTTTAGGATAAAGTCCAGGTTCTTGGTATAGATGGGTAGCCCTTCCTAACATGCTCTTGTCAGCCCCACCCGCCTCATCTCAGTTGCTTTTCTCTTGCCTCCCTGTGCTCCTGGCACACTGAACATCTCACACTCTGTTCTCTCCCACCCTCAGCTGTTCACACATGTTCATACATGTCCCTTTGGCTTTTCATCTAGTCTTTTTTTTAAAACCCAAGTTCTTTTTATTTTATTTATTTATTTTTAAAATTGTTTGGCTGCGTTGCATGGCATGTGGGATCTCAGTTCCCCAACCAGGGATTGAACCTGCACCCCCTGCATTGGAAGCATGGGGTCTTCAACACTGGACCGCCAGGGAAGTCCAGCTTTTCACCTAGTCTCGCTCAACTTCCACATCTCTTCTTCCTGGAAGCCATCCATGCGCTTCTCCTTCCCTCCTTCTCTCCATCAATTAGATTACTGCCTCTGTTATGTGTTCATGTAAGACTCTGTTCCACCCCAATTATATCTCTTATCACAGCATATTGAAATCACATATATCTAGTTCACAGTCAGTACTCATTTTACATTTCATGAATGAATGAATTAGTAGCATAAAAGAATATAAGAAAAGCTGGCAATTCATTTTTTATCACTACCATGAATACAAGATGAGCAAATAATTACATAAGAGCAAGGGAAGTTTGATTAAGCTATTTGGGAAATATTTCTGTAAGCTTGGGTTATTCAACATTAGTCTTAGCTTTCTCTGGGGGATGGTGGCATCTTCTTAGGAAACAGAAAATACAAAAGAGAGTCTTGCCTGCTTAGGAAAGCAGACAGACGATGGTGACATCTTCATGTTGGTCCTATGAATTTATGAAATCTTGCCAAATTTGGGATCTGGCTGACTCAACAAAGTGCTTTTCATCCATTTCTGTGCTACAAAATCACACCTTCATTATGAAAATGCACATTATTAAAAGATAAATAGCTTAAATACTGAGAGGAATTATTATAATGATTCCTTTTCATATATCCTTAACCCCTTGGCTCTTCTGTCACTTCCTCATAGTCGATGAAAACCACAGCTTTTGTTCATTCTAACACCTACATACCCTGATCCTGTATCCATGCAGCTGAATGTGCTGGAGGAAATCCCACCACCACATCGACTGGATTCACTTTAAAAAGATGACTTTGAAACTCCAGTGGCCCCCTACCAGGCAATCATATTACTCGTCTTGGGTTCATTCATCCTCCTATATCCTAGACGGTTATTTCACACATTACCTTTCCCGGTTCCTAATACCTCCTCCCCAATCCTCATTTTCAACTGGTAAGTCAGTTTTATGCTTCACTGAGAAAATGGAAGCAAACAGCAACCAAACCCAAACCTCCCAGTGTCTTCATTCACCTACTCTGCCTTCTTGTTACTGTAGAGGAGCTTTCCATACTCTTATCTAAAGCCAGTGCCTTTGCTTCTGTGCTAAATCCTCTCTCCTCTCACTCACTTCAAGACATAACTTTGAAAAGTCTGTCCTCACTCCCCACATAATCAATTTTTGCTCTCTACAGCATATTAATCCCATCTTACAAAAGTCTTCTCTTGACTCCATTCCCCTCACCAGCTACTGTTTGCTCCCCTTTTCATCAAAACTTCTCTAGAGTTGTCTGTGCTTCCTGTCTTCAATTCTTCTTTGCACCTCTCTTGCATCCAGTTCACTCAAGTTCCACCCAAACTGCTCTATCAATTTTATCAATGACCTCTACTTGGCTAAATTCATTGGTTAATAATCAGCCCTCAGCATCCTAAACCCATCAGCAGTATTTGACCAGTTGATCACTCCTTCTCTTTGATGCACCTTTCACTTTGCTTTCAGGATGACACATTGTCTTGGTTTTCTCCTACCTTGTTGGTTACTCCTTCACAGTCTCCTTTGCAGGTTCCTTCTCTTCTCTCCCAGCTCTTAGCTGCAGTGCCTCAGGCTCAGTCCTTGGACTTCTTCTCTATCTACACGCTCTCTACTGACCATCTCATCAAATCCCATCTCAAGTCTGTTGACTCACACATATACATTTCCAGCATTCTTCTCTCTTCTGAATTTAAGACTTGTATATCCTACTGCTGATTTGACTTCTCTATTCAGATGTCTAATAGACACCTAAAACTTAATATGTCCAAGGACAGAACTCCTGATCTTCCTCAGTAAGCCTGCTCTAGCCCTAGCCTTCTCCATCTCAGTTTATTGTAATTCCATTCTTCCAGGTGCTCAGATGAAAAATCTCAGAGTGATTCTTCATGTCAGTTCATCAGCAAGTCCTGTTAACTCTTCCTTTGAAATATATCTGCCCACTTCTCACTGCCTTCATGGCTACTACCTTAACCCAGGCTGTCATCATCTCATAGGGTAGCCTCCTAACAAATGGGTTTCCCTGCTTCCACTCTTGCCCCTCTTTGGGCTGTTCTCAACAAAGCAGCTAATATAAGTCAGATGATGTCACATCTATGCTCAAATCATTCCCTTGGGGCAAATATCGACATATTTACAATGGCCCACAAAGCTCTGTGTGATCTAGATTCCTGCTCCCTCTCTGTCCTCATCCTCTCCCTGGCTTACTCTGTTCTGCACTCTGGCCTCCCTGCTGTCACGTGAACATGCCAAGCCACTCTATCTTTGCTGTTACTGTTCCCTCTGCTTGGAATGCTCTTCCCACACATATCTATTTGCCCATCCTCCTCACCTCCCTGAAATGTTTGTTCAAATCTCACCCACTCACTTTCTGACCATCCTATGTAATACTTGCCATGTCCCCTACTCTTGATTCTCTTTACCTTGCTCAACTTTGTCTTTCTTGTTGCAGTACCTATCACCTTCTAATTTACTTATTACTTTAACAATCTGTTTTCTAACTCCTTGTAGAATTTATTCATTTTTGTCTGTTTTGGGATATTACTTTCCTGAGCCTCTAGCTTAGGGTTTCTCATCTACAGCACTGTTGACCTTCAGGCTTGTGATGGGCTGCTGTTCTGTGCTTTGTAGGATGTCAAGCAGTATCCATGGCCTCTAACCTCTAGTTGTCAGTAGCGCCCCTTAGATGTGACAACCGAAACCGTCTCCAGACATTGCCAAATGTCCCCTGGAGAGCAAAATTGTCCCCAGTTGGGAACTAAGCTTCTAGAAGAGTGCCTGCCACTGACCGACATTCAATCATTATTCGCTGAAAGAAAGAAAACAAGGATGAGCAATTTTAGGTGTGTGTATTCCTCATGGGTTCTCACAGCATTCATAATTTACCATAATCATCTTAGGGGCAGCTTTCACCTTAGAGCAGTAAAAGCAGTAAATCTCACTGAACACAATGGCTGGCTCTGTCCTTGTTTTTATGCAAGACAACTTGTGGGAGAGAAAGGTACAAAGTTAAGGATAGTAGAAGAAAATTAGGCATCAGAATAAAGACACACTGAGAGGCAAGCTGCCTAGGAAGGTACTGCTTATGAGAATTATGTGGATTTGTTCAGGAGGATTTATAGATCTCGAGACATTGAGTATTTTTCTGTACTGCTTCCATTCCCTTTTACAGCCATCTTTCCTCCTCAGTATACATATAAATCGGTCTGAGGTTTCAACAACTGGTTCTGTCCAAAGATAGTAGTAATAAAAAAAAAACTAATAATAAGAACAACATTTGTTGAGCCCTTATGTGCACTGTCATTTAATTCGTAACAGCTTTGTGAGGCAGGTCCTACTATTATCCCCCATTTTACATATGAAGAAACAGGCTCAGAAAGGTTAAGTAATTTGTCCAAGGCACACAGCTAGAACTGAGAATGAGCTGGAATGATAAAGTATATTAATGTAAGTATATTAGAAGCATATTATATATAGTACTACTTATTAAAAAAATAGGTTTTATTAAGTAATACAGTGCAATCACAAGACCCATGCAAAAGTCAGTCTCACTGACAGCTACAAATGCTATCTGAGGCCATCGTTTCTTTTCCACAGTCAGAAAAGATATAGCACACCAAATCATAAAGGCAAGAATAATTTAAGACTTTGGGCTGGTTCTTTGATTTGAGCCTTCTTTTTTATTTTCAAAGGAAGAGCACTCTGTAGGAAAGAATGAGGCCAAGAGTTCTGTTCAGTGAAAAGACTCAGTGGGTTTAACATGATTTGAGGGATAAGGAAAGGCTGCCTTTATGAAAGAGTATTTTTCCTACAGGATGTGTCCTAGGAGCCAGGATTCAGTCGAGCTTATTTATTTATTTACTTACTTACTTATGTATTATGTTGAAAGGCAAATCATGCACGTGGTACAAAAATCAAAAAAAAAAAAAAAAGATCTAGAGTGAAAAGTAAGGCTCTCTCCCTCTCCTGTCTCCCAGTCACCGACTTTCTTTTTCTAGAGACGACTCCTGCCACCAGGTCTATGTGAGTCCTTCCGGACCTCTGCATAAACAGGCATGTAGGTGAAATTCAGGGCTTCATCTGGAGAGGGTTTCCTGTTTCCAGAGCACATCCACATCCAGAGCATCTTCTCTTCCGATCCTCTCCGCAAACAGCCCAACTGTGTGAAGGAAATCTGCTGATTAGCTCCACACGTGTCCCCTTCACAGCGCTCATTCAGCGTCCTGAGGCATTTAATGAGGTCTGGTGTCTCTCCCACAAGTGGCTACTCCCTCTCCATCCTCTTAGAAAAATCTGAACACAAATGTCCCACAGGTATTTAGTCATAAAACCCAAATAAAATGGGTAAGCACTTGCCAGGCTTGGTTTTCTGTTTGTTTTGTTTTAAAGTAGTGATCCTTAAATTTCCCTACACAGGCACACTTCTCCCCTTCTCTGCTGGGCTCAGGTGCCAGCTGTATGTTGCCATGGTCCGAAGAAGGACCTGTGGGTCTCCCCTGGCAGATGCTGCCACTGTTTTAGCCTGAGGGCCCTGCAGGCAGCCCCTGGCAACATTTTTAATTCAACATCAAACTTCAACTTGAAATTTGAAAAAGAGGGGGAAAAATGACAAGATGTCAAAGTCTCGGAACCCAGCAAGGAGGGCTTGCAAATGTACCCAGTCTGGATTGCTTTGAGCAGGGAGGTGTGTGCGGGGGAGTTCAATGGCCCAATGTGGCCATTGAAAGTGACTGTATGCTATCAAAGGGACCCTAAAGGATGCTGGAAGAACTCAAAGGGGCTGCTATGTCTCAAGAAGAGTCCTCCAGATCTGGTCAGAGAGCCTTTTAAGTGAAGTCAGGTGGAAAGCTTTCCAGGGTATATTTTTAATCAAAAGGGCAGGTTGTGAAATAGTGCATATAAAAGGCCCCATCCTTGGAAGAAAATTATGTGAATATATAGCAAAAACTTTGGCAAGCTATACTCCCTAAAATTCACAGTTCTAAGACTGTATCATATTTAAAATTTCTTCCTTATACCTTTCTCTATTTTCTGAATTTTTTTTTGTGCAAAGACCCAATGTATTACATTTATAACCACAAAAGTGTTATCTATATAAAATTTGAAAATAAAAAAGATAACAAATCTGCGTGCCTGTCCCCTCAGTGCCCACAGACTCCTAGAGCAGAAACCAGCAAGTTCTCAACTGCCCAGGCAGCTTAGCACTCAAATCTCCAGGTGTATAGAGTTCAGGGGGCAAGTTCACTCAGCACAAGTGCCTGGTGCAGCGTGAACCAGAGTTCAGTAATAATAGCGTCCATCTGGATAGAGCTTCAGAGCACGGCACTGCTTTCAACATCTCATTCCATCCCACAGCGACTCTGGGAAGTACACAGAGCAGCGTTTTTACTCTCAATTTGCATATAAAGAAACTGAGGCTACAGAAATGTAGAAGGTAAGTAGTAGCCTGGGACTTGAAGTCCGTAGCATTTACCACCACATCTTTTAAGCTGTGTGCGCATTTGGGAATGATCTCGTGAATTCTGAACCATACACTATTCATTTGGGATGGTGATGAGAAAATTTTCCTCTAGAATCACAAGTATCAACTTGGCAATGACTTGGGGTGAAGGCTTCTGAAGGTAATACATTATCAACCCCAGTTAGTTGCGTTACTGGAAACAGATCTGATGATCAGGGAATTGTGCTGTCCTACCTGGCCTCTAATGAAGATTTTGCAGGAATTTAAGGGACTGAAACTTGGGCAGGGGCTGCCTCTTGTTCTAGCTTTAGCTCTGGCCCCTAACATGCGCATGACACAATGTGATACTCTTCTTGATGAACAAAAGACTGAATGAATTTGAATCAGAGCTTTAGAGGAGGGAGACCCTTCCTTCTCCGTCCCAAGCTCTGAGTCTGCTTCCCCACATAGCTCACCTCTGATCCTCTCTGCTTCTCATCCCCTACCAGACTCCTCCCCTGCCTCTGATTAGAACTGTGACTTGGGGGTGGGTGGCATGGAGGGTAGAGGTGAGGGAAATATGGGGAGTATAGAAAATAAGAAATGCTAAGAAGAGGGGTGAGTAGTCAAATCTAAGATATTAAAAAAAAAACGTAATCCCTTTGCTCCCCCATCTCCCAGAAAAGGAATGCAATTTCCCCTCAATTCTAGCTGCCCTGGGCACTAACTGTAAAAATACTAAATGAGAAACGGAGTCGGTTGTTGTCATTTCAAACACAAATGGGCATGTGCATTCAGCCTTTATGGCTAGATAACTTCCACTTCCAGCGCTCTGTATTTATTGGCTTTGACTTATCGATAGAACATCCTGGGGCCTGAAGTCCTTCTTCCCACAGAGCAAAGATACCATCAGCAACCGCTTTCTCCTCTCAACCCATGAATAATAATGTGGATGATGATGACGGTGTTATTATTATCATTTGGTATTTAGCCAACGTCTTTCCCCGAAGTACTTAAAGCACTTTATAGGCATTGCCTTATTATTCCTCACAATACCTCCCCCGAGAGAGGGCCAGAACAGAGATTTGATTTCCATTTCACTGAGAGGAGAAGCTGAGACCCAGAGCGATGAAAGGGCTGCTCCAAGGTCACCTGGAAATACTGGGCCGAGGTTAGGAGAAGAACCGAGGGCTCGTAAGGGCTGTTTAAGGGCGCCTTCCCACCCACCTTGAGGGAGAAGGAGTCATTAGCTCAGTCACCGAGCATAAGTGTAACAGGACATTTAAAGGGAAATTTTCACTGAGGCACATTCTAAAGTGAGGTGCTTGAACAAAACACAGACGTTTTCAAAGGGGGCGGCTGAGAAAGCCCTCACTCACCTCAAGGGCATAAAAGGGCCATTAGTTGGAGATGAGAGGAGTTTCGAAGAGGATTTCTTCACCCCAGGGGGAGGGTGGAGGCTGAACTTCACCTGAAGTTCAGGGAAAAAGACTTCAAGTAAACCAGCAAAGAGCTTAAAATGAGTCCTTTGCTGTTCCTGGTGTACAGTGGACGGGTGTGAGCCGTGTCCGAGAAATCTAAGGAAGATGAGGTTGGCTGGAGTGGCCTCTGGCACTGAATGGAGGCCTGAAACTTGGGAAATAATTGCTCTCCTAGAGTTTAATGGAGCCAAGGATGCATGAGTATTTCCCATGATCAGATGTGGACCACGTGCAAGAGAAAGTCAGCCTGGGGTCATTGTGGATTCTGCCCAAGAAGTCCACCACAAGAGGCAAAGGGGTCTTGGCAGAAAGAACATAGAAGTGGAATCCAAGATGCCCAGGGTGATGGGTGGAGGCATGAGCAATGACCAGAATAGGCGCGAAGTCGTTCACATCAAGGAAATGGAAGCACGTGATCTGCATTGATGGGGGTCTCCAGAGAACCCAAGAAAGCGTCTCAAGAAAAGAAAGGGTGAGCTGTATGCTTCTGCCAAGTCTAATATTAGCATTGTTCAGGGAGAACTTTCCTTCTTCTGTGTATGGTCAGGCCACTCAAGATGGCTGTTCTCTTGCTCTCCGTACACCCCCTGCCCGACCAGTGCCAGCTTCACCTACACCCTTCGCACATGACTGACCTTCCTACATACTTGCCCCAGGCCCAGCTGGTGACTGTTCTTATCAAAGGGGAGGGGCGTGCAGCTCTGCTGGTTTCCCTGGTAACTAATGAGCCAACCTGATGTCAGTTCCCCCTATAACTGGCGATCTCTTCCTCCCCCGGGAGCGGAGCCTGCTGCCATGTCCTCCCCACTGTGCGCTGCACACAGTGGGGTGTCGCTCCGGGACCTTGCTTCAGACATGTAAGCTCCCCCATCCATTAAACCACTGATGTCTCTGTCACTGACTCTGAGCTCTTTCTTTGGTCTTAAAGCTGGGCAAGTGCAGGCCTTGCAGGCCTGTGGGGTTCAGCCCAACATCCTGTTACCTCTTCTTCCTCAGCCCGCCTGGCCCTGCAGGACTTAGGGGGAGTTAGGAATAAGGAGTACTTACCGAAGTCTGTCACAGCCCATTCCCCAGCTCCATCTCCAAGGCAGGAGAGCTCAACATTTAACTTTAAGTCATATTAGATATATTTATTAGTACATGGTGACTGGGCATCTTAATTACCAAACTGAGATGATGTTTTATGAATTAAAGTGAATAAAATTTGCCTAAGAGTAAACAGCGTAGTCGTGGGAACCTGCCTAAATTTTTATCCTGTGGCAGAAGAACTCTCCCCACAGGGCAGATTTAAATGGACAGAGGGGTCAGACATTAAATGACTTTGTGATTACACCCCACAAGATGTGCTTGTTTAACAAAATGGTTATATAAGCTTTCATGAGGTCAGGGCTGGCACCAAGAAGCAATGCTGTGCTGCAAACCTGTGGTGTTCACCATCACTTACACCCAGTTTTATCCAATGTCATGTAAGAGCAGCTACCATTTTAAAGCATTGATTTTGGGTGAGGCACTGACAAAGCACTTCACATACATCATCTCGTTTAATGCTCTCAGTTACCCTAAGAAGTAGATTTTTCCTCCCATTTTCTAGATGAGGAAACTGAGGCATAGAGAGGTAAAATAAACTTGCCCACAGGCATGCAGCTTGTTAAGTGGCAGAGCTAGAATTCACCCCAGGTTTGTCTGACTCCAAAGCCTTGCTTCTAAACCACGCTACGAGCCTCCTTTAGAGTCATAAAAGCTGTTCTGGGCCCCTTCTTTGTCCAATGCCCTTCCCAGCTAGGGTGGCACACATTTAACCTTTGATCTTCTGTGCATCTATATCACAGTCTGGAAGTTTGCCCAAATTGAATACCCTGAGCTCAGCAGTGTCTTGGTCCATAGCTGGAACTTAAAGGCAGCTACTGACTGGCTGAAAACACATATTCAAGTGTGGGCTTTGGAGTCAAGTCGACATCTGCCATTTACTAGCTGTGTGATCTTGGGGAAATTACTTATCCTCAGTTTCTTCATCTGTGAAATGGGTTGATAATGCCTTCCTGGGAGGGCAGCTGGGAGGATTGAATAAGCCTGTTATCACTCTATATGCCTTGAGTAGTTAGTGTTGAATGAAATCACTAAGTCTGGTGCTGCCTTGTGTTGCTCCTTATTCACACATTTAAAGCCTTCTGTTTCCAATCAGCTCAGAGGCTCCATAATGGGTCAGCTTTCATCCTCTGTACAAGTGTTAGGCAGCGGTGTTGGGTGGATGTTAGCAGCTAATTGACATCATCTTTGCCATGGAAGATTGCACGGTCTGGAAACCCTCCTATCGATGTAGAGAAGTATATAGTCAGGGAAGTGCATTTCAGGGAAGTGAAGTAAGGGTACATGGCTAATAAAGGTGCTCAATTAAGTTGATGGCTAAAAACTATATGTTATGAGTCAGTGCATATCCGAAGTGCCTCACATATAATCTCACTGAGTCCTCACACAACGCTGTGAAGTAGACTCTATTATTGCATCCCTTTTTTTTTTTTTTTTTGGCCTGAGGAAACTGAGGCTTAGAGAGGTTAAGTAACTTACCCAAGGTCACATGACTATTATGGGGATGATGGTATTGAAACCCATTAACCATTTACTGGACCTACGAAGTCTGCCCTTAGTAATTCCTACTTCTGGTCTTCCTTATACATAATTCTAGTGCTCACCTAGCATGAAATCAGTTGTTACATGTCTTTTCTTACCTATTGTTTTATAAGCATTTTGAATTCAGAGCCCATGTCCTCCCCATCTTTGTACCTTTTCTGGGCCTTGTTCAGAGCATGTGCTTAATAAAGTCTTGTTAAATAGACTCTTGGCCAGATCGACACCCCAAATATGTACCCAATCTGTCCACGTCTCTCCAGCTCCACTGCAACTCCAGTTCAAGCTGCTAATATTTCCCCTGGAGAACAATGAACCAGCTTCCAACTTTCTCTTCAATTTCCACACTGCAACTGCAGAGAGATTTTTATATCATTTGTAACAGTAACGTGGAAAATTTAAACTAATATACCATTCTTTTCCCCATAAAGGAGAATCTCAAACAGCTGATCGGCCACAGCAGCCTCTGGTAAGAGTGAATGGTGATGTCTCTTCTGGAGGAAGGAGAAAGTGATACAGGAAGTCCCGACCAGAGGAAGAAGAAGAGGGAGGCTGAATCCTTCTACCCCAGGGGGCTGGAGGTAAGATTAGGGGACAGAGATGGTGAAACACGTGTGCCCAATCTCCCTTGTTAGGTGGATTGAGGGGAGAATTTTACCTGGCTTTCTGATTCTGATTTGGACTCTGGGAGGAGACTGCCTTGCTGGTGCCATCTGGGCAAATGTGGAAAAGCCACTTCAGGGTAAAACCAGTGGCATGGCATCAGTAGAGTTAAATCGCAAAAAAATCCAGCGTTGGCCCCTTATAGCATGGAAAGTATCCAGCAGCTCCCATGTGCTCCGTGGAGGGATGTAGCAGAGCTGTTTGGAAAGCTTACTGACCGTGGAATAACTGAGGACTGTAAGGCTGACCCCCCAAGCCCAGAGTTGAATGGGAGTCAAGGGCAGGCTGCAGGTCTGTAGCACCAGCAAGATCAAAACTGGGTCAACTGGGCTGGGATGTTGTGGGTTGGGAACACCACCATGGATAAAAGAGGCATGCTCACGCCTTACAGCCTCTCTGCAGCAGGGAGGTAAGGAGAGGAAAGCAAGGGCCCATTCCTGCTGCAGAGTCTAGAAACACCCCGAGACCCTCACAAGGACCCACATTAGGTCCAAGGCCCTCCCCCGGCCACCACAAGGATTTGTGTGTAAGCTCCCATACCCCAGGGGCCATCTTGAGAAGAAAAAGGGCCAAATCCTCCTGGCATTTTCTGAGACCAAGATACGATGAATACTGAAAAGTCAAGTTCCTGCTGGAGTTAGGAAAATTTTAAGATTGGATCCACGTGAGGAAATAGAGGCTGCATTTTCTTTGCACATCTGAAAGCAGTGGAGTAAGTTTCCACTTGCAGGTAAGTTATATGCAAGGCCTACAGAGCTCGGCACCATCTAGGCCAGGTCAAACTCCCCCGCCTCACGTCTGACCTTGCGTCAGTTCTGAGAGCATGCGCACCTCTCTCCCGGGGACTTGCATCTGCTGCTTCCCTCCCCGGACTGTGCCTCGCCCTGCGTTCTCACAACTGCATCCTCCTCTCTCTTCAGGCCTCAGCTTACAAGTCACCCACTCAGAGAAGCCTTCTGTGACTACCTCAACGAAAATAGGTGCCTCTCCCCGCTTGTCTGTTATCCTCTATCCCGGTACTCTACTTCCTTCGGAGCAATGGTCACAATTTGGAATTATTTTGTGTGTTTATTCATTTCCTTGTTCACTGCCTGACTCTTTACTTAGACTCGAAGCACCCTGAGGACTAGTTTACTAAAGTATCTGTTGGAGGAAGTGAGGAAAGAAGGGAGGGAGGGAGCCTCGTTAACAGATGTTGTCCACGTGAACAGAACTGCTTAGTCATTCTCACATTCTCAAAAAGTGTTTCTTAAGCATCGTAGCAGACGCAGTTGGTACCCAACCTGGATGCTTTTACCAGGCCAGCGCACCCATCCCCCAGCTGCTGCAGATGTTGGCTGCTACCGGCTCACATACTTGTACTCTTCTCTAGAGGGCTATCCACGCTTGCAGAGAGCCTCATGGTGGGAGATGCCTGGAAGGTTACCTCCCACCCCAAGGGTGGGAATGACATGGCATTTGGCTACTTGATGGGGGGAGCATAACGGTCCAGCCCCTTTACCTGGGCAGGACAACCTTGGCGATGCAATTTATCCTGCAGAGATCCCAGGGAGATTGGGTCTAGGCTGGGTTTTTCCTAAATCCCACCTTTGCCCAGCTCCTTTTCCTGCCCTGTTCTCCTTCTCTCCCTCTCTCTATCCCCTCTCCGCTGACCCAATAAAGGCTTCTTCTGAGGGTAGTCTCTCAATAAATCACTTGCACAAGAATCGCCATCTGGGCCTCTGCATCTAGAGAACCTGATTTAAGACAAACTTCTTTCACGGACATGGCGCTGGGCAAGGGCGATGGAGGAGGGGGTACAGAGAGGAGGACACGGGCCACCGCTGAGGCTGCTGTGAGGCCACATCAGTGTCACCTTCCTCTCCCCCATCCTTCCCACCCCGATTCAACCCTGAGATCCACGGACGTGCCACTCAGAACACCATCAGTTACGGAAGAGGCTCCGAATGGAGGGATTGTAAACGAAGATGAAAGATTCCAATGGAAGACACACAGGTCTCACTGCTTGGGGAGGACCTAAGCAATCATGTCTGGGGAAAAAAGCATTTTAGTTTCCTGCCGTGAGAAAGCTCCAAATGCTTTGGAGCCTGAAGAAGCAGTTCTGACACAGACAGGAGTTTGACAGGAGTTTTTCATCTCCCCTCTCTTTGGCTGATCAAGAGGCAGGCGCTGTAAATCTGATGGCAAGGGCTGAGATGGTAGCAAACCTCTTTTCATCTCCCCTCTTGTGTTATGGTGACAAGAGGGAGTGGGAAGCCAGCCGGGCCCCAACTATCAGGAAGGAGGCAGCCTCAGAAGGGGAGAGACCAGGTCTGGGGAGTCTCGCCCTGGTCCTCAGGTTTGGGGGTGGGGGGTCAGCAATAACAATGCTTGTGTGAGGCGTAAGATGGCAGTCCCTTCCCAATCATCCTCAGAGTCATGTCAGGCACTTGCAGCCAAGGAAGAACGGGAGTGAATTCAGGTCAAGAGTAAAATCAAAGCGGGAACATTTTAAAAGGGATATTTAAATGAAGTGTTTTCATATGAAGCAACTTGTCCGCCCCCCACCGCTTTTGGAAGCCTAAATGTCAAACAACAACTACTAATATTTATTAAGAACTTACAAGGATGCAGCCACTGAGCTAGGTATTGATACAAGTCCCAGCCCCCCAAAATGAGACCTGCTCAATGGTGGATTCAAACCAGCCGGGGAATCCAGTCGTGCTGAAGATGTGCATTTTCCACCACATCTGTGGATGGGAATCCAGATTTATGATTCAGGCTCGATGGGGACGCTGGGAAGATTGCAAGCTGCTTGAGAACAGGGGGCTTTGTCTGTCTCGTTCCCCGGAGTATCTCCAGTGTCCAGAATAGTGGCTGGGACCTAGAAGGGGCTCAACAGATGTCTGTGGAATGAAAGAATAAATGGGCAAGATAAGTGTACTGACTTGGGAGTCACTGACCTCTCAGTTCCTTTTCTCATGAGCCAGGTTTCTTGGGCAAAATATCTTGAATTTTCTGAGCTTTGGTTTCCTCAACTATAAAGCGTGAAAAAATGCTATCTGCCTCCTAGGTTACAGGTGAGGTTTGAACAAGCTATGCAGTATGTAGCACAGCGGAGGGCACAGGGTAAGCACTGCCAAATGGTAGTGACTGTCATTATGAAGCCTTGTATATTTCATAGGACAAATGAACAATAAAAGAATTTTATAGGAGTGAAAACTGAATGCAAAGGAGATCTGTGAATAAGCAAAGTAAAACAGGGCAGTGACATCCACATTTTCCTGACCGATTATTTTAAAAAGTGCCAGAAAAAACTAAGGCCATTCTTAGTTGTCAAGAAGCCTAAAATAGCAATTTTGAAATAAAGGAGGCAGCAATGTGTTACAAAACCCAACGTGTCTATTCACATCTATTTCAAAAGACTCAAAATTAAATGGTCATAAAAAGATCTTGGAGAAATACCATTAAGGGAAGAAAGCTAGTTATCTAATTATGTACTGTGTGAATTATATCTAATTCTAATCCAATTTAATATAAATGCATTCATTTATAATAAAAACCTAATGATGATTTAAAAGCATCCTATTCAGCTTTGATTTTAAAATGAAATACTTACTTCCTCACACAGATTTGATGTGATATGTCCCAGACAGCCTATGAATATTCATAGCCAGTATATGAACTACATGTCCATATTGATACAATACACTTCTTACCCAAGCTGAGAGATGCACCCTTTTTCCTCTGGAAAGAAAATCATGAAAGTGTAGTGGAAAATGGAAAAGCCAACAGTCCCTTAAAGAAAAGGTACAGCGTCCAGAGGGGCTGCCAGCCGAATAAATTGTTTGTTTAACTGGTTTGGGATGATGAGGTTGACAAGGCAACAGGAAGCTTAAAAAGGAAATCTGCCTCGGTGGCTGAAGTGCCTGGGGCTCAGGCTGCATGCGGTGCCTCCATCAGGCACGATGAAATTCTCAGAAGCCCCACATGCTCTGCTGGAGGTAAAGGCACAATTCACTGACTGTGTCAATTGGAGATCTCGCCTAGCCCCTTCCAACCACAGGCAATCCTGATCTTGGGGCCCAGGAGGTTCTTTGCTGCTTAGTGCTGCACCTGGCTGCTCCACCTCTCAGGGGACTGCCAGGAGGAGACATCTCAAATGAGAGGCTGGGGTCCTGAGCCAGGATGTGGACATACACAGGTGGACGTCATTTTTTTTTTTTTTTTAAAGGAACTCCTTTATTTACTTACTTATTTATTTATTTATTTTTGCTGTGTTGGGTCTTCGTTTCTGTGCGAGGGCTTTCTCTAGTTGTGGCGAGTGGGGGGCCAGTCTTCATCGCGGTGCGCGGGCCTCTCACTATCGCGGCCTTTCTTGTTGCGGAGCACAGGCTCCAGACGCACAGGCTCAGTAGTTGTGGCTCACGGGCCTAGTTGCTCCGCGGCATGTGGGATCTTCCCAGACCAGGGCTCGAACCCATGTCCCCTGAATTGGCAGGCAGATTCTCAACCACTGCGCCACCAGGGAAGCCCGGTGGACATCATTTTACCCACTAGATGTGGCCCTTAAAATCACTTGCGTGTTCAACAGATTTTTCTAAGTTGACTATTGTTTTCCATGTACTATACAGTAAAAGAATCCTAAAGCAAAATCTGTTGTAAAATAAGGAGTGCTTTTGGAGAACTGCTTTCTCTTCTACAATTATGGGGTGCAGTCTGGCACACAAGGAGCTCTCAGCAAATACGAGGGAGTGGCTTAGCAATGTAGTGCCTGGCCTTTGGGGTCACACATTCTATTGAGTTTGGGTTCTACCACTGAGTGAAGTAAGACTGTTTACCCTAGCTAAGCCTCTGAATGGAGGAATCTTCGTCTCTAAAATGGGGATAGTAATATCTGCCCTGTAAAGGAACAGAGAGAATGAAATAAGCATGGACACAGTGACGCAGGAAATCCTCACTCAATGTCAGCACTCATTAGAGTTGATGCTCCTGGAAGTGGAAAGACACCCCACTCCCCCCCCCCGCCCCCCCCCCCCCCCAACACACAGGATCCAGCCAAGTCACGGCTGTAACTCATACAGGGTTGAAGCGGGTAGACCTCCAGGCAGATTTGCTACTCCTTCGCTGCTCCACAGCCTTTGCTGGAGCCTCTGGGGAAGCTCTTACTCCACTCTCCCCTGACTGTTTGCATGTCTGTCTTCCCGTCTAAACTGAAGCTCTTGGAGGGTTGTCTTAGATGTGGTATCAACATGGGCCCAGCACAGTGCTTGGCACACACTAAGTGTGGAACTGGATTAATTCAAATTGCTGTTTTAAATATCTCCACATGTGGCTTTGGGTGGCAAGAAAAGGGGAAAGAAAACCTTGTAGGTTAGGATTCTTTTATTTGTAAGTACAGAAAACCCAATTTCAATGGGCTTAAACACAGGTTACTGCGAAGTCCAGGAATTGGGTTGCCTCAGGTGATGCCACCAGGAACTGACTTCTCTCTTCCTCTGTCATTTGGCTCTACTTTCTCTGATTGGCTCTGTTTCAAACAGGTTGTTTGCCTCTAGCTAGCAAAATGGCTGCTTAGCTCCAGACCTAAAACTTTCCCAGTCTCTAATCCAGCAGGAAAAAAAACATATCAAGAGTTTTTGTCCCAGGAGGAGAATTGTGCAGCTTTATTGTGGTCATACGTCCATCTTTGAGACACTCGTGATGTGACAGGTTGACTGGCTTAGACCTGAGCTGTATATTTCTCCCTGAGCCAGAGGTGAGAACAGCTCCCCTTTAATCATGAATTGAGATTGAAGTTGGGGTGGGTTCTCAGGGTTGATACTTGTTTTAAAATGTACCTAGGGGACTTCCCTGGTGGCGCAGTGGTTAAGAATCCACCTGCCAATGCAGGGGACAGCGGTTCGGGCCCTGGTCCGGGAAGATCCCACCTGCCGCGGAGCAACTAAGCCTGTGCGCCACAACTACTGAGCCTGCGCTCTAGAGCCCGCGAGCCACAACTACTGAGCCCATGCGCCACAACTACTGAAGCCCACACGCTCTAGGGCCTGTGCTCTGCAACAAGAGAAGCCACCACAATGAGAAGCCTGCTCACTGCAACTAGAGAAAGCCCGCGTGCAGCAATGAAGACCCAACACAGCCAAAAAATAAATTAATTAAAAAAAATGTACCTAGGATTTTGTTTTTATTCAGATATGGACAGGTCAACACATCAGGAGGTTACTGCTGTTGAAAAGATGGTTTGTTACCCAGAGTTCCCAAGAGGAGGGGGCATGCCACGCCATGCAGGGCCGCAGAGGGGAAGCACCAGGAGTCAGAAGGAGCAAGGGGAGAGCACGAGTAAAAGCCTTGATTGTGGTTTCCACAGGAAGGAATGGGCTAGGGAGGGTAAACAGCTGAGCAGGTTTAGAGTTTGAATACTTTGAATAATTTTGGAGGGCTCTGGACTGCAGGGGTGGTCCCTAGTTACCTGGTACCTAGCCCTGGGTGATTTAGGGTAGGGGGATGGTGTCCGGGAAGGCAGGAGCCTGGTAAAAGGAGGTAGATATGGGGTATGGGCTCAGGATTGATTGGTTTGCTTATTAAAGATGCACTCACTGGTAAATTGTTTGCTATTTCTAGGAATTAGCTACCCCTGGGAGGGGCAGTTCTTCTCTGGGTCCACAGGGCCTCAAGATGTGAAAGCATCACAAAATATAGAAAGTTAAAGACATGATTAATACAGTACGGGGTGATAAAAAGCCACAGATATGTACTACGAAAACCAAGGTCTAACATAGGGCTGTCATCTCATTGATTTAGGCATTCATTCATTCACTCATTCAGTTATTCACACAGCATTTACTGAGCATCTTTAATGTACCACACCCTGAACTAGGTGCAAGGCACACAGAAGTGAACAAACCAGGCATGGTTCTGCCCTCCTGATAATTAGAGCCATTGATCAAATAATTAGAATTCTTTTTTTTTTAGTGCTTTTTATTTATTTATTTATTTATTTATTTATTTATTTATTTATTTATTTTTGGCTGCGTTGGGTCTTCGTTGCTGTACGCGGACTTTCTCTAGTTGTGGTGAGCGGGGGCTACTCTTTGGTGTGGTACGCGGGCTTCTTGTTGCGGTGACTTCTCTTGCTGCGGAGCATGGGCTCTAGGCGTGTGGGCTCAGTAGTTGTGGCGCACGGGCTCAGTAGTTGTGGCATGTGGGCTCAGTAGTTGTGGCTCGTGGGCTCTAGAGCACAGGCTCAACAGTTGTGGTGCACGGGCTTAGTTGCTCTGCGGCATGTGGGATCTTCCCGGACCAGGGATCGAACCCGTGTTCCCTGCACTGGCAGGCGGATTCTTAACCACTGCACCACCAGGAAAATCCGTTAGAATTCTTAAGAATGGTTCGTTCTGTCCTACTAGGACCTATCCTACGTGATTTGGGATCCAACAAAGGCTTTAATCCACTTATTTATTTTAGGCTACAGTGAGATGTTTGGCCTGGAAGTATATCCTGGGCCACTGGGAAAAAAAATCTGATACCCGCAAATAAAAGCACTACAAGTGAGGCTAATTCTTCATGACATGTACAGCATTTCAGAGATTACAAAATGCTTTAACTATTCTCATGTATTCCTCACAACATCCCCATTACAGAGATTATTATCATCTCATTTTACAGCTGGGGAAGCTGAGGTTTTAAGAAGAGGTGAAATGATCGGCCTGAGGACTTATAATCAGCAAGTGGCCAGGCCAGGGCTAGAAACCAAGTCCAACTCTCCTTCCATTTTACTGGTACTTTCCAAACTAGGGACCGCTACCAGTGACACACAGGCAAGAGCATCAAAGTACATGACCTCACCTGGTGAGAAGTTTATTTCCACTCCACTTCTCCTTCAATCTTAGTTGCCCTTTAGTTCTGCCAAGGGCAAAGTCTCCTGTCTGTGCTAATATATCTTTAACACCTTTTACTTGCTAATCTCCCTCTCTCTTTAGAAACCAAGAAAGTGCAGGACTCTGTCTCAGAACCTTTGGCAGATAAATTCGATCTAGAATCTAATAACATTGTTTTGCTTTATTTATGACAAGCGATATTGGTTTTTCCATTGATTTTTGAGGTACTCAGTTTCCCTTTGAAATAAATTTATTTTTGAAGTTAAGACAAGTGTTGATTTAAAACAAATGCTAAATAAACAATATACAGATGATTTGTGGAGATGGGCAAGTCATGAAAACAATACCCAAATTACTGCAACCTCGGAACACTGCATAGACCAAGCGAGTAGGAAGAGACACCTGGAAGGAATTAGAGGGTCTCTCTCACTTCTCTCTTTTCCAGGGGAGAAGAGGACTGGGTCAGATCCTGCTCCCCATAGAAGACATGGTCATGAGCCTGGAAGACAGTGGTTCTCAAGCCAGGGTTCACAGTCCAAGATGCTGTTTCCAAATCCTTTGTGAGAAGAAAAATAAGGACACTGTGTATGTCAGGGCAGGAATGCCAGTTGTTCTTTCTTAGGTAAGAATGTGCTTTATTCTGGAATTATGTTCTTATTTTGGTATGAGTGCATGTGTGTTAAATGTCCATGCTTCAGTGGTTGCTTGATGATAACAGATGACCATTGTTTCTTGCGATTGTCCCAATAGCTTTACTTGGCAAAACAAAAAGCTGGCAATCTTATAACAATCTCCTCCTCTATGTTTTTCTATATATCACTGAATCTCTGTTCTAGGAGACTTCAATTGCAGGAAACAGCTTGCCTTTTATAGTTAGAGGAAAAAGGTATCGATAGACCCACCATTATAATTGTGGTTAATAGCAATGCATAAAAAGCAAGCCATAAATCCTTATTGAACCCAGGAGCTGCTGTTTATCATTGAAGAGATCATTGTTTCTCTCCAGTGTAACTAAATAAAGATGGGAGATTAGCGAAATAAGATAGCTGTTAAATTAAAGAGGAAAAAAGTTCAAGTTTCAAGGAGGCTGTTACAAAAACAAACAAATATACAAATAAACCAACTCCCAAACTCCTAGACCAATATGTAGCTCTCAGTGGCCTTGAAGACCATCTCACCTGAGATGGGCAAGCTGATAGCCCATTAAAAATGGCAGCCCCACCCCCTCTCATACTCTGATGATGGAAATGCAAACTGGTGTGTCAGGCTAACTCCTTGACCTAGTGATTCCTTTTCCACTCATTTGCCTGAGAAAATATCATAATTGGGCACAAGTAATTAATTATAAGGCTACTCATCAAAAACATCACTTACAGGTAACAGTGAAAAGCTAAATACAACTTAAATATCCAATCCCAAGAGGTTGGCTGGGTAAGTCACGGTACATCGATAGACTAGAATAGTGGAAATATATAAAAAATGCTGTAGAAAAATACAAAATGTTGTATAAAGATGTTAAGAATATATTGTTAAACGAGAAAAGCAAAAGAGTGAAACTGGTACAGAACATCGGATACAGGATGATTTAATTTTGACTTAAAAGACTGGTACATTATATCTGGATGGTGACATTATGGGTGAGTTCTCTTTTCTTCTTTTAGTGTAAAGGTATTTTCTAAAAATGTCTACAGTGAAAATGTATTACTTTCACTTTAAGGGGAAAAAAAAAGGTGATTTCTTTAAATCGGGCCCCACTTAACCTGTTTAAATGGGTCAGCAACCATACGCCTAAGCTTAAAGGTATGTATTTGTGGACTTGCATTTTGCAGTGCTGACGTGCTTCCCCTAGAACCAAAGGGAGACACTAAACCTCTCTGCAAACTCTTTGTAGATTCCCATCTGTGACTTGATAAATATTTGATGCAGTGGCCAGTCAACATCCCTACATTAGTGAAACTTCTGCCCAGGAGCAACTGCATAGCTCTCAGCGATGAGATCGGAATAAGTTAAAAAGAGTGTATTCATTAGCTACTTCAAAAGGTTTGGTTTTTTTAGCTGGCAACATCACAGACTGGATTATTGGCTCTGCTGTCTACTGCATGACAACCAAACAACATACTATTGCAAGGAGGAGCCTGCTTCTTCCCTTAACAATATTTTCTTTCCTTTGTGTTCACAGCCCAGGAGGCAAGTGCAGCATGACTCACCCCCTCCCTTCCCCTTGGTTAAACAGCTGTGAATATCTAAAACGAGTTTAGAGTCTGCCCAGTAACTTTGATGCCCCAAACCTGGAATCTGGTCCCCCTGTCTGATATAGTTTTACGTAATGAGATGGACCACTTATTCTCTCTACACATTCATGGTTACAATGGATAATTAAAAAGTCAGCACTTTTGTTCCTAAGTAGCTTGAGTTGACAAGTAGAATGGGTGAACAAAATGTAGCAGGGCAGAGAAGGGGCCTGAAACTAGCTGAAATTAATTGCAACTGTAGGGGCTTCCAGAAGGACCTGGGCAAACTCCTACTCATTCCTCAAACCTCTGTTTAAATGTCACCTCTTCTTGGAAGCCTACCAGGATCCATCTCCACTGTTTCAGGCTTGGTGTCCCTCCCCTGAGCTTCCATAACTACTGCGATTCTCCTGCAAGAGCACCTAGACTGTTTTATAGTTACATGCCGGTTTCTAGCTCTCTGTAGCCAACTGAGTTTCAGGAAGACTGTCCCATTCACCACTGCCTAGCATAGTATCTGGCACTTTGAAAAGTGCTGAATAAATAGTTACTGAATTGAATACATTTGTCTGGAAATTACTGCTGCAGAGGACTTAGAACATTGCAGGATCATATGGCATCACATTTGAAAGTTTCCTCCATTCATTGCTCCATGCCCTACCTGCCATAGATCTCCAAGCAAGCAATTGTTCAATCTCCTTGCACACATCTAATGACAAGGAGTTCACCTCCTTCAAAATAGTCAGAGGTAGACTTTGAGTTACTTAGGAAGATGAGTAAAATAAAAGATGAGCATGACCAGTCCTGAGCTAAATCGGGGAGTAGTTAATTCAGCTTCTCATTTTTCTGCTGGACCTTTATCTCAACTGGGGAGGTCAAGTAAACCCCACCCAAGTGCCTACTGATAGCAGTTTAAGGCTCTGCTTTCTAAGCCAGAGGGCTGGACAGTATGCCAAGGAGTTCTTGAGCTCTAAGAGGAACGTGGAGTGAAGCATCATTTTTACTTGGAGATCTGGAGGGAAACATTTTTATATTAAAAAATATATATATATTATGGAGAAAAATATATGCATGATTTTAAAGAAATAACACAAGACTTAGAAGAAATTGATCAGAATCTTTTGGGCTGAGCCTTCAGACTCCTGTGGGTTAAGAATTCAATTTTGGTCCAATAGGTTACTTTGGTGGAAAAAATATGAGAAATACTCCTGGCTTCATATGTGAGCATCTTTTACCCCCTGGGAGGATTTGCATTTCCACCGGTTTCTTTTGGAGACTGGAAAGGCTTTCAAACTAAAAGTAATCACTGTATATAACGGTGGAATTTCAGGTGGCATGAATTGGGATAGAGTGACAGACATTTCCCAGAAGAGGCCTTGCATTTATAAAGCCCATTCCCTAGTACTCTGTCAGCCCTAACAGTTAGTCCCAGTTCAGGATGGGTACAGTAAATGTCCATTTGATTCAATTTTGACAGTGTTTGAGCAGCGACTTTAACCCCTCTAAAGCCTCAGTGTCCCTAGCTGTAAAATGAAATGAGAGTATTTGCCTTGTAGAGGTGTTGTGAGCCTACTGTATAAAAAGTACCTAGCTTGGTGCCCAGTACATGATAAGTACTTAATGGTAGTTCTTGTCAGCATTACTTATAAAATGAACATGTGCTGAATTAGACCCACCCCTGAATTTGTGGACCTGGGCAAAAATATAAATGGAGAACCATATGTCTAAATATTTAAAGTTATAGACAAGCTAACAACTGTTAAATATAGTAAAATATGTCCTATCCTCCTACTGTTAAAACAAAATTGAAAATAGGTCTTTTTTGTCCTTAAACATTAAAAAAAATTTTTTTTTGTGGTAAGAACATATAACATGAGACCTAGAGAACAAGTTTGCTTATTTATTTATTTATTTATTTATTTATTTATTTATTTGGCTGCATCAGGTCTTAGCTGAGGCATGTGGGATCTTTGTTGTGGCGCACAGGCTTCTCTCTAGTTGCGGTGTGTGGGCTCAGTAGTTGTGGCACACGGGCTTAGTTGCCCCACGGCATGTGGGATCTTAGTTCCCCAACCAGGGATCGAACCTGCGTCCTTTGCATTGGAAGGTGAATTCTTAACCACTGGACCACCAGGGAAGTCCCTACAGAACAAGTTTTATATGACTGAATATCAGCAGACTTTAAAGTTGACTGCTCTTTTTTTTTTAATTTAATTTTATTTATTTATTTTTGTATACAGCAGGTTCCTATTAGTTCTCTATTTTATACATATTAGTGTATATATGTCAATCCCAATCTCCCAATTCATCCCACCCCCCCACCACACTTCACCCCCACGCTTTACCCCCTTGGTGTCCATACGTTTGTTCTCTACATCTGTGTCTCTATTTCTGCTTTGCAAACCACTTCATCTGTACCATTTTTCTAGGTTCCACATATATGTGTTAATATACGATATTTGTTTTTCTCTTTCTGACTTACTTCACTCTGTATGACAGTCTCCAGGTTCATCCACATCTCTACAAATGACCCAATTTCGTTCCTTTTTATGGCTGAGTAATACTTAATTATATATATGTACCACATCTTCTTTATCCATTCATCTGTCGATGGGCATTTAAGTGCTTCTGTGACCTGGCTATTGTAAATAGTGCTGCAATGAACATTGGGATGCATGTGTCTTTTTGAATTATGGTTTCTCAGGGTATATGCCCAGTAGTGGGATTGCTGGGTCATATGGTAATTCTATTTTTAGTTTTTAAAGGAACCTCCATACTCTTCTCCATAGTGGCTGTATCAATTTACATTCCCACCAACAGTGAAAGAGGGTTCCCTTTTCTCCACACCCTCTGCAGCATTTGTTGTTTGTAGATTTTCTGATGATGCCCATTCTAACCGGTGGGAGGTGATACCTCATTGGAGTTTTGATTTGCATTTCTCTAATAATTAGTGATGTTGAGCATCTTTTCATGTGCTTCTTGGCCATCTGTATGTCTTCTTTGGAGAAATGTCTATTTAGGTCTTCTGCCCATTTTTGGATTGGGTTATGTTCTTAATATTGAGCTGCAAGAGCTGTTTATATATTTTGGAGATTAATCCCTTGTCCATTGATTCATTTGCAAATATTTTCTCCCATTCTGAGGGTTGTCTTTTTGTCTTATTTATAGTTTCCTTTGCTGTGCAAAAGCTTTTAAGCTTCATTAGGTCCCATTTGTTTATCTTTGTTTTTATTTCCATTACTCGAGGAGGTGGATCAAAAAAGATCTTGCTGTGATTTATGTAAAAGACTGTTCTGCCTATGTTTTCCTCTAAGATTTTTATAGTATCCAGTCTTACATTTAGGTCATTAATCCGTTTTGAGTTTATTTTTGTGTATGGTGTTAGGGAGTGTTCTAATTTCATTCTTTTACATGTAGCTGTCCAGTTTTCCCAACACCACTTATTGAAGAGACTGTCTTTTCTCCATTGTATATCCTTGCCTCCTTTGTCATAGATTAGTTGATCATGGGTACATGGGTTTATCTCTGGGCTTTCTATCCTATTCCATTGATCTATATTTCTGTTTTTGTGCCAGTACCATATTGTCTTGATTACTGTAGCTTTGTAGTATAGTCTAAAGTCAGGGAGTCTTATTCCTCCAGCTCAGTTTTTTTCCCTCAAGATTGCTTTGGCTATTTGGGGTCTTTTGTGTCTCCATACAAATTTTAAGATTTTTTTTGTTCTAGTTATGTAAAAAATGCCATTGGTAATTTGATAGGGATTGCATTGGATCTGTAGATTGCTTTGGGTAGTATAGTCATTTTCACAATATTGGTTCTTCCAATCCAAGAACATGGTATATCTCTCCATCTGTTTGTGTCATCTTTGATTTCTTTTATCAGTGTCTTATAGTTTTCTGAGTACAGGTCTTTTGTCTCCTTAGGTAGATTTATTCCTAGGTATTTTATTCTTTTGGTTGCGATGGTGAATGGGATTGTTTCCTTAATTTCTCTTTCTGATCTTTCATTGTTAGTGTATAGGAATGCAAGAGATTTCTGTGCATTAATTTTGTATCCTGCTACTTTACCAAATTCATTGATTAGCTCTAGTAGTTTTCTGGTGGCATCTTTAGGATTTTCTATGTATAGTATCATGTCATCTGCCAACAGTGACAGTACTACTTCTTCTTTTCCAATTTGTATTCCTTTTATTTCTTTTTCTTCTCTGATTGCTGCGGCTAGGACTTCCAAAACTATATTGAATAACAGTGGCAAGAGTGGACATCCTTGTCTTGTTCCTGATCTTAGAGGAAATGATTTCAGTTTTTCACTATTGAGAACGATGTTTCTGTGGGTTTGTCATATATGGCCTTTATTATGTTGAGGTAGGTTCCCTCTTTGCCCACTTTCTGGAGAGTTTTTATTATAAATGGGTATTGAATTTTGTCAAAAGCTTTTTCTGCATCTACTGAGAGGATCACATGGTTTTTATTCTTCAATTTGTTAATATGGTGTATCACATTGATTGATTTGCATGTATTGAAGAATCCTTGCCTCCCTGGGATAAATCCCACTTAATCATGGTGTATGATCCTTTTAATGTGTTGCTGGATTCTGTTTGCTAGTATTTTGTTGAGGATTTTTGCATCTATATTCATCAGTGATATTGGTCTGTAATTTTCTTTTTCTGTAGTATCTTTGTCTGGTTTTGGTATCAGGGTGATGGTGGCCTCGTAGAATGAGTGTGGGAATGTTCCTTCCTCTGCAATTTTTTGGAAGAGTTTGAGAAGGATGGGTGTTAACTCTTCTCTAAGTGTTGGATAGAATTCACCTGTGAAGCCATCTGGTCCTGGACTTTTGTTTGTTGGAAGATTTTTAATCACAGTTTCAATTTCATTACTTGTGATTGGTCTGTTCATATTTTCTATTTCTTCCTGGTTAAGTCTTGGAAGGTTATACCTTTCTAAGAATTTGTCCATTTCTTCCAAGTTGTCCATTTTATTGGCACAGGGTTGCTTGCAGTAGTCTCTTATGATGCTTTGTATTTCTGCGGTGTCCACTGTAACTTCTCCTTTTTCACTTCTAATTTTATTGATTTGAGTCCTCTCCCTCTTTTTCTTGATGAGTCTGGCTAAAGGTTTATCTTCTCAAAGAACCAGCTTTTATTTTTATTGATCTTTGCTGTTGTTTTCTTTGTTTCTATTTCATTTATTTTTGCTCTGATCTTTATAATTTCTTTCCTTCTGCTAACTTTGGGTTTTGTTTGTTCTTATTTCTCTAGTTCCTTTAGGTGTAAGGTTAGATTATTTTTTTGAGATTTTTCTCGTTTCTTGAGGTAGGATTGTATTGCTGTAAACTTCCCTCTTAGAACTGCTTTTGCTGCATCCCATACGTTTTGGATCATTGTGTTTTTGTTGTCATTTGTCTGTAGGTATTTTTTGATTTCCTCTTTGATTTCTTCAGTGATCTCTTGGTTATTTAGTAAGGTATTCTTTGGTCTCCATGTGTTTGTGTGTTTTACATTTTTTCCCCTGTAATTGATTTCTAATCTCATAGCGTTGTGGTCGGAAAAGATGCTTGACATGATTTCAGTTTTCTTAAATTTACCAAAGCTTGATTTGTGACCCAAGATGTGATCTATTGTGGAGAATGTTCTGTGTGCACTTGAGAAGAAAATGTAATCTGCTGTTTTCGGATGGAATGTCCTATAAATATTAATTAAATCTATCTGGTCTATTGTGTCAAAAGCTTGTGTTTCCTTATTAATTTTCTGTCTGGATGATCTGTCCATTGGTGTAAGTGAGGTGTTAAACTCCCCCACTATTACTGTGTTACTGTCGATTTCCTCTTTTAGAGCTGTTAGCATTCGCCTTATGTATTGAGGTGCTCCTATGTTGGGTGCATATATATTTACAATTGTTATATCTTCTTCTTGGATTTTGATCCCTTGATCATTATGTATTGTCCTTCCTTGTCTCTTGTAACATTCTTTATTTTAAAGTCTATTTTATCTGATATGAGTATTGCTACTCCAGCTTTCTTTTGATTTCCATTTGCAAGGAATATCTTTTTCCATCCCCTCACTTTTAGTCTGTATGTGTCCCTAGGTCTGAAGTGGGTCTCTTGTAGACAGCATATATATAGGTCTTGTTTTTGTATCCATTCAGCCAGTCTATGTCTTTTGGTTGGAGCATTTAATCCATTCACATTTAAGGTAATTTTTTAAAAAAATTTTTTATTTATTCATTTATTTATGGCTGTGTTGGGTCTTCGTTTCTGTGCGAGGGCTTTCTCTAGTTGTGGCAAGCGGGGGTCACTCTTCATCGCGGTGCATGGGCCTCTCACTATCGCGGCCTCTCTTGTTGCGGAGCACAGACTCCAGACGTGCAGGCTCAGTAATTGTGGCTCACGGGCCTAGTTGCTACGCGGCATGTGGGATCTTCCCAAACCAGGCCTCGAACCCGTGTCTCCTGCATTGGCAGGCAGATTCTCAACCACTGCACCACCAGGGAAGCCCCTAAGGTAATTATTGATATGTATGTTCCTATTACCATTTTCTTAATTGTTTTGGGTTTGTTTTTGTAGGTCCTTTTCTTCTCTTGTGTTTCCCACTTAGAGAATTTCCTTTAGCATTAGTTGTAGAGCTGGTTTGGTGGTGCTGAATTCTCTTAGCTTTTGCTTGTCTGTAAAGTTTTTGATTTCTCTGTCGAATCTGATGAGATCCTTGCCAGGTAGAGTAATGTTGGTTGTAGGTTCTTCCCTTTCATCACTTTAAATATATTGTGCCACTCCCCTCTGGCTTGTAGACTTTCTGCTGAGAATCAGCTCTTAACCTTATGGGAGTTCCCTTATATGTTATTTGTCTTTTTTCCCTTGTTGCTTTTAATAATTTTTCTTTGTCTTAAATTTTTGTCAGTTTGATTACTATGTATCTCGGTGTGTTTCTCCTTGCGTTTATCCTGCCTGGGACTCTCTGCGCTTCCTGGACTTGGGTGGCTGTTTCCTTTCCCATGTTAGGGAAGTTTTCGACTATAATATCTTCAAATATTTTCTCAGGTCCTTTCTCTCTCTCTTCTCCTTCTGGGACCCGTGTAATGTGAATGTTGGTGCATTTAATGTTGTCCCAGAGGTCTCTTAGGCTGTCTTCTTTTCTTTTCATTCTTTTTTCTTTATTCTGTTCTACAGCAGTGAATTCCACCATTCTGTCTTCCAGGTCATTTATCCATTCTTCTGCCTCAGTTATTCTGCTATTGATTCCTTCTAGTGTATTTTTCCTTTCAGTTATTGTATTGTTCATCTCCGTTTGTTTGTTCTGTAATTCTTCTAGGTGTTTGTTCTTTAATTCTTCTAGGTCTTTGCTAAACATTTCTTGTCCTTGCAAACAGTTCTCGATCTTTGCCTGCATTCTTTTTCCGAGGTCCTGGATCATCTTCATTATCATTGTTCTGAATTCTTTTTCTGGAAGGTTGCCTATCTCCACTTCATTTAGTTGTTTTTCTGGGGTTTTATCTTGTTCCTTCATCTGGTACCTAGTCCTCTGCCTTTTCATTTTGTCTATCTTTCTGTGAATGTGGTCTTCATTCCACAGGCTGCAGGATTGTAGTTCTTCTTGCTTCTGCTGTCTGCCCTCTGGTGGATGAGGCTATCTAAGAGGCTTATGCAAGCTTCCTGATGGGAGGGACTGGTGGTGGGTAGAGCTGGGTGTTGCTCTTGTGGGCAGAGCTTAGTAAAACTTTAATCCTCTTGTCTGCTGATGGGTGGGGCTGAGTTCCCTCCCTGTTGGTTGTTTGGCCTGTAGGCTCCAGCACTAGAGCCTACATGCCCTTTGGTGGGGCTAATGGTGGACTCCGGGAGGGCTCACGCCAAGGAGTACTTCAGAGAACTTCTGCTGCCAGTGTCCTTGTCCCCGTGGTGAGCCACAGCTGCCCCCCGCCTCTGCAGGAGACCCTCCAACACTAGCAGGTAGGTCTGGTTCAGTCTCCTATGGGGTCACTGCTCCTTCTTCCGGGTCCTGATGAGCACACTACTTTGTGTGTGCCCTCCAAGAGTGGAGTCTCTGTTTCCCCCATTCCTGTAGTCCTGCAATCAAATCCCACTATCCTTCAAAGTCTGATTCTCTGGGAATTCCTTCTCCCGTTGCCGGATCCCCAGGTTGGGAAGCCTGACATGAGGCTCAGAACCTTTGCTCCAGTGGGTGGACTTCTGTGGTATAATTGTTCTCTAGTTTGTCTTGACTGATCTTTAATTTTTTGCACATATCTGAGAGTTTTGTTGTTTGGCTGAAAAGGCATACGTAATTCATACATTATGATATATGTGTACTCAGCCATAAAAAGAAATGAAATTGAGTTATTTGCAGTGAGGTGGATGGACCTAGAGACTGTCATACAGAGTGAAGTAAGTCAGAAAGAGAAAAGCAAATACTGTATGCTAACACATATATATGGAATCTTAAAGAAAAAAAGAAAAGGTTTTGAAGAACCTAGGGGCAGGGCAGGAATAAAGACGCACATGTAGAGAATGGACTTGAAGACTCGGGGAGGGGGAAGGTTAAGCTGGGATGAAGTGAGAGAGTGGCATGGACATATATACACTACCAAATGTAAAATAGATAGCTAGTGGGAAGCAGCCGCATGGCACAAGGAGATCAGCTTGGTGCTGTATCCACCTAGAGGGGTGGGTTAGGGAGGGTGGGGGGGAGATGCAAGAGGAAGGAGAAATGGGAATATATGTATATGTATAGCTGATTCACTTTGTTATACAGCAGAAACTAACACACCATTGTAAAGCAATTACACTCTAATAAAGATGTCAAAAAAAATTTTTTTCTTATTTTCACTTTAGTAATATTGCTAATTATGTTGTTATAATTAGGATTTTTACATAATTTGTGTTCCAGTGATAGTAATGCCAAATTAGTCAACCTTGCTTAAGTCATTGTATTTTTATTTTTAAATTAATTTTCCTATGGAGAAAATTTGCTGTTTAGCCAATAGCAACTGAAATAGTCAATAAAATTATTATAGTAACATTTGCATTCAGAAATTAACAATGAATTTTACACATAAAGTTCAAGTAGTGTGATGGGGTCTTATGTTAATTATTATCATAGAAATATTATAAAATATTCTAAGTTCATCAGATAAATCATCACTTGTATTGCAATTTTCACCTTCTCTATAAGCAATATCTAGATCCATAAAATATTGAAGTCCTTTTTTAAAAAATTTCAAGTCTGAAATATTATAAGGAAGACCAAAAATTGGTAATATGTTCTATGATTTATTCAAATCTCTATTTAATTGACACTGTGCCTTGATCCATAGTAACCCAAAAATAGTCTCATTAGAAGTGAGTTTGGGGACTTCCCTGGTGGCGCAGTGATTAAGAATCCGCCTGTCAATGCAGGGGACACGGGTTCAAGCCCTGGTCCGGGAAGATCCCACATGCCACGGAGCAACTAAGCCCATGCACCGCAACTACTGAGCCTGCGCTCTAGAGCCCGCGAGCCACAACTACTGAAGCCCGCACGCCTAGAGCCTGTGCTCCACAACAAGAGAAGCCACTGCAATGAGAAGCCCACACACCGCAACAAAGAGTAGCCCCCGCTCACTGCAACCAGAGAAAAGCCCGCACGCAGCAACAGAGACCCAATGCAGCCAATAAATAAATAAATAAATAAATTTATATATATAAGAAAAAAAAAAAGAAGTTAGTTTGGAGATTATTTATATGTGAATACTCTTTTAGAGTGATGCAAATATTTTTATTTACTTGTTTTGATTTTCTTATATTTTATAAGAATGTCACATTTGTTACATACTTCATATACCGTTTATTTCAATTTAGGGAAAATAGTTTCTCTAAATTCAAAAGAATTCATCTTAAAAAAGCAAAATAGCCAAACT
Organism: Balaenoptera physalus; assembly: GCF_965194825.1. Classification (NCBI taxonomy): domain Eukaryota; kingdom Metazoa; phylum Chordata; class Mammalia; order Artiodactyla; family Balaenopteridae; genus Balaenoptera; species Balaenoptera physalus. Next base: position 54,609,317 of record NC_138890.1, on the reverse strand, counting down.
TGTATCAGTTTGAGTTTTTGGAGTTTCTGCAAGCTTTGGCTAGTATTATTATAGCAAGCAGCAGTACACAGATAAATGTGGGTAGTGCAAATTCAAAAATAATTTTTTGTCAAAGATCACCATTCTCTTTACTTAAGGATCATCTTTTCTCTCTTGTACAATTCTAGTGCATCTTGTCATCTTGTGTAAATTAATTTTTATTGCTTTAATGGTGTTTAGTCAGCATTCCCTTTGTGTGTCTGAAAGTGGTTGTAGTGGTGAATATGACATGTTTTTCTTATCAAGATATTTCATATTTGGGCAAATATAGAAAATATCTTATGTAATCATTGAATTGCTCCAAAGATGCCATACTTAATACAGTTGAGAACATGTCTCTGAATAAGAAATTCAAATGATGCATTGTCCATGGATCACGAAAAATGCTTGTTCCTTCCCAATGGCTATTATTGTTAGCTTGCCCTCACTAGTCTTTCAATCAATGCCTGAAATTCAAAGTTATTTTTGCAGTTCAACTTTTTACAGTCGGCATGAAACCAATAAAATGTTCATTAATTTTGACTTCCTCGATTTTTATCTTTTGATAGTTTGACAATACGTGTGATGAATGTTATTTGTTCAATATGATTTGTCCCAGTATACACTAGTTAAATTAGTTATTATTAATGTTAAAAATTGTATGTGTAATTTCTTTTCTCACCTTTAATACCATTTTGAATTCTCTATTTTTATATGATTTTTTTAAAATTAGTTTTTAATCTATCTTATATTCTTGGCCATTCTGGCATCAAATTTGAAAGTAATTTTTTCTACCAAACTAGAAAATGTCCATTGTTTTCTATGAATGTTGTGCTGTTGCCACACAAAGCTTGGCTAAATATAGAACACCTATGATTATTCTTTTTTTTTAACTTGAAGTATAGTTGATTTACAATGTTGTGTTAGTTTTAGGTGTACAGCACAGTGATTCAGTTACATATATATATACGTATATACATATATACATACATATACATACACACACACATATATATTCTTTTTCAGATTCTCTTCTCTTATAGGTTATTACAAAATATTGAGTCCTATGACTATTCTTTAAGAATATCATAGCAATATTTTATATCAGTATTTACATGTTTACTGGTTTCTTGGTTGATTACTATTTGCTATTCTTTTAGGGTTTTTTTTTTTCAGTTCTAGTATTTGCATATGCTGGGGTTTTTGTTTGTTTGTTTGTTTGTTTTTGGTACAGGTAACATTTTGTATTCTTTTAATTGAGAACCTCAGCATTTCCAGTCACAAATCGTTTCACTGGCCAAAGCTAATTGTGAAATATGTAACAAGAGTAACAAAATACTTCGGTCTTTTTCAACTTAAAATATTAAAAAGTTTCTGTGGTTTCTTTCTCTATTTGAAAAACATTTTATTTTGATGTGAAGTAATTAAAATAATTAAATTTTCTGCCATGTTTATTCAATGGAAAATTCATAGCCAATAATTTGAGTCATCTTACATTTTTCCTGAAGTAGTCTCATGATTTCAGAAGAGTATGACAGACTTTTTCCAGGATACTTTCCAACAAACAGTAAAGAGCCAAAGTTTTCATATTTCTCATCCAATTTGCCAGCTTTCTTGCAATTTCTTTATCTTCTGATGGGCAGGCCAGAATTGCGTGTGTTTCTTCTGAGTTGTGAATTTTATAGGAAAAGTATATTTTTCCTTGTTTTCTTTTGATCAGGAAAAAAATTTAATTAGTAAAGAACATAAAGTAACAGGTGTTTCATTCAACCTTTTCGAGTCGTGGATGCTAAGAATACTTTGGTTGCGTATTTTCCTTGTTTTGCTCAGTAACTAAAATATATTAAGTAAAGAACTTGTCATGCCTGTTTGTGAATTGTGTGTGGGTCATGCCCAGCAAAAGTCTGTTTACTTTCAATGTCTGCAATTTAAAAAATTGAAGCAGACCACCTTTTTGAATATATTTTACTTATATCTTTTCAGTCCTTAGTATCCTGAGCCCCACTTTCATATTTTGTGGTTCTACCCCAATCTCAACTTGTTCTCATTCTCAGTGATCCATAGAATTAAAAGATAAAATGTAATCATATTCAAAAGATTCCAAAATTGAATATGTGTCAGCAAAAATATAATTAAAGTAAATGTTAAAATATTGAAAAATTAAAATTATTTTTCTTATTTGTTGTGTCTCACAGAATAGGGATCCCTGAGGAGAGGGACCTCCTCTCCTCAAAAAGCCACTTTTTTTCTAAAATATCCAAAATAATCTATTAAAATTAAAAAACAAAATAAAAGTAATAATGATCATTAAAATTTAAACAAAAATTATTCAAATAAAGCTCAGTTTTTACTTTAGTTTTAAAATGTAATTATATCTTATAAAATATTCTCATAAACAAAATTATTTGCAATTCTTACATTCAATATCCATCAGTTGCTAATGCCAAAAACTGGTATTATGCTTCATGCCTCAAACATGTTATATCGAGTATGCATAAAAATGATTTTTTTAAAAAATTATTTATTTATTTATTTATTTATTTATGTCTGTGTTGGGTCTTTGTTTCTGTGCAAGGGCTTTCTCTAGTTGCGGCAAGTGGGGGCCACACTTCATCGTGGTGCGCGGGCCTCTCATTATCGCGGCCTCTCTTGTTGCAGAGCACAGGCTCCAGACGCGCAGGCTCAGTAATTGTGGCTCATGGGCCTAGTTACTCCGCGGCATGTGGGATCTTCCCAGGCCAGGGCTCGAACCCGTGTCCCCTGCATTGGCAGGCAGATTCTCAACCACTGCGCCACCAGAGAAGCCCTAAAAATGATTTAAGGATAATATTGTTTAACATTGCAGAATGTTCTCTGGCTGCCTCGTGTAACTATTGCAAATACTGCAGTAATTCGCGAGTGCTTACAGGTCTAGAAACTGGAACTCGAAGAAAGGAAGAAAGTAGATGCTCAGCACTCCTGGGAAATGATACTTTATTATGCAAGAATCTATAGCGTTCATGACATCTGAAAGGAAGGATTTGACAAGTGAATTAATTTGTCTTTTCTCTTACCTAAATGCTTCCACAGCTCAAATTCTCCTTACGCTCCTAAGCAGTGTCCTTTCACAATGCTGGCAGCAAGACAACCCATGATTCTTCTTGACAGTTGAATCAAGTCGCCTTTTGCTTTCAGGACAGAGGGCAAGAGATGTGGAGAAGCATTTCCTATGGCCTGAATGGTGTTAGTCATCAGTGTGGATGTTTAGGGTGATGGCTGCTCTGTGTCAGCAATGGGTTCCCAATCTCATAGGTTCTTTAATAAGCTTACCTTTTCATTGTGTGTTTGCAATTTTCAGACTCTCTAATACATGAGGTCCACGGTAGGAGCCCCTCTTGACCAGATCTAAGGGTCATCCTGAGCTCAATAAAAGAATTCAACACTACTTATCTGTGCAACCCATATGTATAAAGTGGAAATAGCTAACCCCCACTAGTATCTGAATAAATTACCATATAAACAGTTGGGTGTTTCTTTTTCTAGGCAACTTTTACACTAACGTACGCACACATATATTTTTAACGTTTTAAAAAATATATAAATGATATCATACTATAAAAACTTTGGAAGCTTCTTCTCTGACTTAACATATTATATACTGCTTTCCATATTGTTATATAAAATTCAACATTGACTTCACCTTATTAAAAACTACAATGATATCACTAAATTTTTAAGCCAGTTCCTCCTTGATTGACATTTGTTTTTTCAAATTTTTGTTCTAGATGAACAAGATATTCTCATGAACCTCAAAATATGAGCAGGTGGAGGAAAACTACCAATAGCTCAAGAACCACATCGTATCAGTGTCTGCGCAGGAGGGAACCGTGAGGTATCTGACAGATCTGAGAACAGAGCTCTAAAACTGGCAATAGTACTCACTGAAAAGCGGGGTAGACCAATTTGAGAACAACTGCTAAAACTGGGAGGGGGTTTTCTACACTTGAGTAAAGATGTGGGTGTGTGGGGTCCAAGATAAGGCCTAAAGGAGCTGGTGTGGTTTTGGGCTCCGTGAACTTCAAATTACAAAGCTCCTTTTCAGAAGAAAGTTTCACACCAGAAGAATACTTCTGAGAGTAGAATCCAAATGAAGAAGGATGGGGTAATAGAAGCAAAGGAAAAAGAAAGTCTAGATAAAAGAGCAGAGGAACTACATCTCAGAAAGTACAGGCCATTAAAAAATTCTTGGTAAGGACACCACAAGAAGGAAATCTAAAGTAGTGAAGCCAGAAAAGTTATCCTGATTCACCCTTCCTTCATAAAAGAAAAAGTAAATTCATATAAAAAGGAACAATAGAATAAGATTGTGTTCAAATCCAACACTAAGTTAGACGTGTTAACTAACCATATTGTGGTGATCATTTTGCAATGTATAAGTGTATCACATTATTACATTGTACACCTTAAACTTACACAATGTTATATATTAATTATATCTCAATAAAGCTGGAAAAAATCCAACACTAAGTCATCATAAGAAAAAAGAGGACTTCCCTGGTGGCGCAGTGGTTAAGAATCAGTCTGCCAATGCAGGGTACATGGGTTCAAACCCTGGTCCAGGAAGATCCCACATGCCGCGGAGCAACTAAGCCCATGCGCCACAACTACTGAGCCTGGGCTCTAGAGCCCGTGAGCCACAACTACTGAGCCTGCATGCCACAACTACTGAAGCCCGTGCGCCTTGAGCCCATGTTCTGCAACAAGAGAAGCCACTGCAATGAGAAGCCCATGCACTGCAACTAAGAGTAGCCCCTGCTCGCCGCAACTAGAGAAAGCCTGCGCGCAGCATCGAAGACCCAACACAGCCAAATATAAATAAATTAATTAAAAGAAAAAGTGAAAAGAAAAGAAAGGGCAGAATAACATTCTAATAGTGAAAACGTATCAGAAAGACATGCTTATAAAACAGATGAAAAATTTATTATTTCAAAATGAGCTTAAAAACTAATAAAATAATATCAGAGAGGGAAGGACTATATAAATCAGAATTAGAGAAGCTTAGAAATGATGTCGGAGAACTCAGAATTAATATTAATCATTTGAGAGATGGAGACTAAAATAGAAAAAAACAGAAGAGTGAATAAATATATCAGATAACAGTAGGTGAAAAGGAGGGAATTCCAACAAATCAAAGAGATCTGTGAGAAAGTGGTAGATGTAGAAAGGTATACAAATGAACAAGCTATGTATAATAGAAGACCCACAAAAAAAAAGCAGAGGAAATTTTAAAATAATTTAAATTTAAAAAGCAAACATTTAAGAAAAGTTTTCCTGAGGTAAAAAGAGATTTGACACTAGTACCTGGGAAAATCAATCCAGAATGACCAATGTCAAGGTATATTCTCAGAAAACTTCTGGACTTTACAAGAAAAGAAAAAAATCTTTTGGGCATCTAGTCAAAATATCAAGTCACCTAAATGGGAAAGAAATAATTGTCTTTGAACTTTATTCCAGAAGAAGTAGAGAAACAGGGACTTCCCTGGTGGTCCAGTGGTTAAGAATCCGCCTTCCAATGCAGGAGATGCGGGTTCGATCCCTGGTTGGGGAACTAAGATCCCACATTCCACGGGTCAACTAAGCCCGCATGCTGCAACTACTGAGCCCACGTGCTCTAGAGCCCATGTACCACAGCTAGAGAGCCCGTGTGCTCTGAAGCCTGCATGCCGCAACAAAAGATCCCACATGCAGCAACAAAAGATCCCGCACACTGCAACAAAGATCCTACATGCCGCAACTAAGACCCGACACAGCCAAATAAAGAAATAAATAGAGTAACATATTGAAGATATTCAAGGAAAGAAAACACGAGCCAACGATTTTATATCTAGTCAACATGCCACAAATAATGAACATGAAAGAACCAGAGACTATTGCTCCCATGAATTTATTGAAGAAAGGTTTTTTAGACAACCAAAATGGAAAGACATTGACATAAGGACTGATGGTGGGCATAAGATATGTATTTACCTGTAAAACTATGATGGTTATAAGAAGAGTACATGACCAGGCAAAGTAGATATTATATAATAATTAAAAGGGAAGAATGGTAAGACGGATGAAATATAGAATATACTTGTTGCTGATGAGGATAAAAGGATATTTATTCAAATGAGATACTGCTGGATAGGGATAAGAGAGGAAAGAAGAAATTATTAATTAATTTCAATATTGTTGAGGAACCAATAGAAAATAACAAAAATAAGATGGGGGGGATGGAGTTTATTTTAGTTTTAGTATAAAAGTAACCATTAAAATAAAAATAAAACCTTCCTAAATACCAAATACATTTGAGAGAGCAAATAAGTGAAACACCAGTGCTATAAAACACTTGTATTTGTATAACAAAACAATATGAAGTGAAAACAATAGCGTGCAAAAGAGTATATGTGGTATACTAATATTTGAATAAAAAAGGCAAAAATGAGGATATATGTGTGTATATGCATGCACATATACATATATATTATTTGCTTATTTTTGCAATTAAGAAAGGATAAACCAGAAACTTATGCACAAGGGTTGAAGAAAACTACTCTGAGTTACATTTTATATAGTTTTGACTTTTTAACTGTGCTACTGTTTTACGTATTCAAAAAATTAAATTAGCTCTTGCTTTGGCAGCATGTATACTAAAATTGAAATGATACAGAGAAGATTAGCATGGCCCCTGCACAAGAATGACATGCAAATTTGTGAAGCATTCCATATTTTTTTATGGATGTTAACTAAACTTTGGTAATTGTATCAATGTATACATATACCAAGTCATTACGTTGTATACCTTAAACTTACAAATCTTATATAGCAGTTATATCTCAATAAAACTGGAAAAAAATTAAGAAGCCCACTATCACAAAGAAAAAAATTAAGTCAACAAGGAAAGGAAAACTCTAACACTGAATATAAAGAGAAACAAATGAACCTATTTCGAGGTTAAAAGTTTTTTTAACAGATCTTTTTACCTTTAGTGGGCTATATTCTAGGGATAAAAAAAAGCACTGCAAACAATCTGGAACTTTATTGGTAGATTTGTTGTTGGTAGTGGTACTGATACAATAATTCTGATATATTGGGTGTATTGTAGGGAGGAGCAAATGAGTAAATATATTGATGCTGGATTGAAAACCAGGTTCTCAATGTGGGAGAAAAGAGATAAAAATATGGACTGGGAGGAAAAGAGGAAGAATCCTGTGGTGTTGGATTGGAGTTGGGGGCTCAAGATAAATTTACGATTTAAAATCAAACATACTTCCTGGCTCTGTCCACTGAAAGGACCTAGACACAATGACACCCCAATAGCAATGAGCACTCTTACCACTCAGTTTTTGCTTTCTGTGAACTACTTCTCACTAAAAGTAATCAAGTTATCTTGGGGAAATGGCTGATTCTAGGTCTGAATCAAAGGAAAGTACAAAATGATCTTGGGGTTTCCTCTGCTAGAGAGCAAAGAAGTGCTCAAACAATGATGGGGTTATGTCTGAAGGACAGAGACCAGCTGGAAGGGGCTCCCACCTTGAAGGGGCCAAATTTGGGACAAATTGAGAATCGAAAAGAAAATTAGTGGTAATGAAAAATCTGAGTTCATAATAATACTCAAGAAAATTAAAAAGTGAGTGTGAGGGAAGAGAAAGCTCTTTTCCTTAAGCAGTAGAATGCCAGCTAATAAATGTAGAGAGGAAATGATAAAATTCAAAACAATGTGATCTTTGTAATCACATAGTTGATTCAGGCAAGGTTTACTAATGGCTGCTAAAACATTGGGTGAAAGTTGTTGGGGAACAAGATATTCTCAAAGTACTATCCCACAGATTACTTATTAATTGTAAAGACATCTTTTCAAACTCTTTATAATGGAGAATTCTAGCAGATAGCACCTTAATCAACTGATTAAACTTAGCACGACCAATCATAGGACACAGTGGCTTCCTGTGCCTCTTGTGATGTGCTAAGAAGGACCCAACATCACCTCTGTAGAGTTTTTGCTAAAAATCTTTAATGAAATCTAATTCTGAAGAAACAACCAGATAAAAACAACTGGCCTGAAAGTGACAGGAAAAACCAAAAAAAAAAAAAAAAGCAGAAGAGCTGTTTTAGAATAAAGGAGACTGGACCAAACAAACCAAAAAAATGCTCCAAAGGACATTACTGAGAAAACTGAAGAATTTAGCAAGATTTTTTATATTAGAGAATAATCAGTGTTAAATCTACTATAATGACAGTTTGGTTATATAGGAAAATGTTCTTGTTTCTTAGGAGATAAATGCTGAAGTACTTTGGGGTGAAGCTTCATAAATTCTCTAACTTACTTTCAAATGGTTCAGTGAAAAAAATACCCTCATAAATATGGAAATATTATACAATGAACATATACAGCATTTAGCTGCATATGTTAACAATCTAGGTGAGGGACATTTCAGTGTTCACTGTATTATTTCCTCAACTTTTCTGTAGGTGTAAAAATTTTCATAATAAAAGTTTGGGGCAGGGGAATAAACACATGGATTGGAGGTAGGTGTGTGACAGGATAGCCAGCTAGTGACCTGGAACCTGAGTGACCTGGCCTGAAAAGATGAGCTATACTGTATCGGTCAGGATCCTTTTGGCTTCATGTAACAGGATACTGGAGTCAAAGTAGCTTAAACTGTAAGGATACCTAATTATCTCATGTAACAAGAAGTTTAAAGGTACATGGCTCTGAGGTTGGTTAATTTGTCAGCTCGAGGCTTTGTAGCCCGATTCTGCCAGTTCCCCTCTAAGTCTCTTGGCTTTACTTCATGGTTGCAAAATGGCTGCCATGGCTTCATATATCATGTCCTCACATGACATATCCAAAGTAGGCAGGAAGGGGATGGACTAGCTCCTCTTTGGGCTTTGCCTTCTTTTATCAAGGATAAAATTCTTTCCATAAGCCTCCCAAGAAGATTCCTTTTACATCTCATTGCCCTTAACAAACCAATTCTGGTTCATCACCTTGGGTTGTTCACCTGAACAAAACTGATTGGGAGGGATGATTGTGGGATGGGCAGCCAATAGTGTTTTGCCACATGAGCCAATCAGACTCTCTTGCTCAGAAATCTGAGCCAAGAAACCTAGCCTGGGTTTGCTGTTAGTGAATGGACAGCAAACCAGAAGTTGAGTTGAGGCCATGACACACCAGGCCATGTACAAGCTAAGGTTATGACAAGAAAAATTCTATAGAGAGGGTGAGGAAGCCATTTGGTAGAGAAAGGAGAATGGCGCATATCTGCAGAGGTGGGTGGAGCTGCCCTGAGGGATAGAAACAGTTCCCTAAACTGCCTAGATCCCTGATGTTTTCTGGTTATGATTTCACTTCCAGGCTAGAGAGAATGTACCAGTTAGACTCAGAAAAAAGCAAACAAAAACTGCCCTAGCACAAAAGAGGAATTAGTTATCAATGTCTTTCTTACCCAAGGCAGGAAGTTTACCCTGTCCTTAGGAAGTACTGGAACCAGAAAGGGCCAGAATGAGGTGACTTCTGTCTGCCTCTTCCTCTGTGTTTCTCCGTAGTTTATTGCATTTTTTTTTGAAGTATAGTTGATTTACAATGTTGTGTTAGTTTCAGGTGTACAGCACAATGATTTAGTTATATATATATTCTTTTTCAGGTTCTTTTCCATTATAGGTTATTACAAAATATTGAGTATAGTTCCCTGTGCTATACAGTAAGTCCTTGTTGGTTATCTATTTTATATATAGTAGTGTGTATATGTTAATCCCTACCTCCTAATTTATTCCCCATCCCCGTAGTTTATTTCATTCTTATCTCTGCAGTAGGATATCTCTGCTTCATGTTCCCCATGTTATCATACATCCGCCCACACCTTCTAAATTTGCGTTTAAGTTTTGTCCCCCTGAAGAACCCAGCTGGTACTCAGTCCCTGGGTCCTAGTTTCAAATTCCCAAAGGAAAGAAACTGAGAGACCTAAGTTGGGTCAGATGTCCAATCTGCCCAGTCCATAGGCTTCAGGTCACAACACACAAGCATGGGATAGTGAGGAGCAGAACTAGGAGAAAGAGGTCATTGACTCAGGCTGGAAAGACACCCCAAAAGATTTCCACCATGATCCTTAAAAGAATGGCTTTCAAGATTGGGGGGTAGGGACTTCACTGGTGGCGCAGTGGTTAAGAATCCGCCTGCCAATGCAAGGGACACGGGTTTGAGCCCTGGTCCGGGAAGATCCCACATGCTGCGGAGCAACTAAGCCTGTGCACCACAACTACTGAGCCTGCACTCTAGAGCCCGCGAGCCACAACTACTGAGCCCTTGAGCCACAACTACTGAAGCCCGCACGCCTAGAGCCCGTGCTCTGCAACAATGGAAGCAGCCACCTCAATGAGAAGCCGGCACACCACAACGAAGAGTAGCCCCCACTCACCGCAAGCAGAGAAAAGCCCGCGTGCAGCAACGAAGACCCAACGCAGCCAAAATTAAATAAATAAATACAATTAAAAAAAAACAAAAAAAGATTGGGGAGTAGGAATTTGCCCCCCAGGGACATTTTGCAATGTCTGAAAACATTTTTGGTCATCACAACTTAGGGGATGAGTACTACCTGTATCTAATAGGGAGAGGCCAGGGATGTTGCTAAAATCCTAGAATGTTCTCACGACAAAGAATGATCTCATCCAAAATGTCCATAGTACCGAGGTTGAGAAACTCTGCCTCCCTTTTGATTCTAGTAACTGTTCTTTCAATCAACTGGAGCATCTGTGCCCACAGAGCACACACCCAGGCCTGGTAAGTCACAGGGCTCAGTAAATATTTGTAGGGCAGAGATCAAATGAAAACACCATCCTGGGATTCTGTGGATGCTGATTCTACTGCTGATTACCTGGATTCAGGGTGCATTCTTGGTGAAGGAGCCCACAGAGGCAGGAGATGCCGAGGTTCCTGCCCTGGGTGGGGGATTGTTAAAAAAAAAGGGAAGGGCTTCCCTGGTGGCACAGTGGTTGAGAATCTGCCTGCCAATGCAGGGGACATGGGTTCGAGCCCTGGTCTGGGAAGATCCCACATGCCGCGGAGCGACTAGGCCCGTGAGCCACAACTACTGAGCCTGCGCGTCTGGAGCCTGTGCTCCGCAACGAGAGAGGCCGCGACAGTGAGAGGCCCGCGCACGGCGATGAAGAGTGGCCCCCACTTGCCGCAACTAGAGAAAGCCCTCGCACAGAGATGAAGACCCAACACAGCCAAAAAGAAAGAAAGAAAGGAAGGAAGGAAGGAAGGAAGGAAGGAAGGAAGAAAGAAAGAAGCTTTCATTAAAAAAAAAGAAAGAAAGAAAAATCAACCAGCTAAAAAAAAAAAAAAAAAAAAAGGGAAGATGGAATAAGCAGAAACAGATCCAAGCAGAAGACACAACTAGAAACACACACACAACTTGCTCTTACAAATGCTCAAAACATAAACAGCAGCTGCCTAGCTAGTACCTGCCCCTCCCCAAGCACCATAAGGGAGAGCCGTAAATCCTTATGTCCCAAACAGCTGTCGGTGATGACAGGGGCGTCTTTTTTTCCACACTAACTTGTCTGGCAGGGAGGTACAGGCTCCAGGCCATTGGGTTTCTTTTTGGCTTAGTCAGTACAACACCTGCTATCATCTCCTAAGGAGCATTGTCCCTGGAATCTTAAAACAAACAAACAAACGAAACAAAAAACCTGTAAATGACTCAGAGAGGAGAAGGCTTCAGGAATAAGGAGAAGAAAGAAATTTTAAGGCAAGACATTTCCCTGAAATTCCTGATAAACTCGACGCTGCTATTTGGCAAAGGGGAATACGTTTTCCAAAGTTTCTGGAGGAAACCCCAGAAATTAGATAACTTAGCGTCTTTGCTGCCCTCTACTGATTATGATGAAGACTAGCAGGGGGTTCGAGATGGAGAGCGGTGTTTCAGTGGATTGCTTCATTCCTTCATTTAATTTTCAACACATATTTACCGTGTATAAGTATACTTTGCCTATACCCTGTGCAGGTGCTGTGCTAAGCATTAGTGCAACGGTAAAAAAAATACATGTCCCTGTTCTCCTGGGATGTACGTTCTAACAAATGAGACAGACTATGTGAAAGTCAACAAATAAGAAACATTTGAAGTTTGTTCAGAGGGCTCTGAAAGCACTTAACGGGCAATTTAAGATTCGTGGGCTGGGAGGTGACACGTGAGCTGAGACTGGAAGGTTGAGACAAACTCAGCTGAGCTGAGAGAAGAGCCCAGGGCTCTGCGGGCAGATTGAGAAGTGGGTCCCTGAACATGGCGTGGGAGCAGGGGCCAGTGTGGAGGGAAGGCCAGAGGGGCGGGTAGGGGCTGGGTCATGCAGGGACCCTGCAGTCTGCGAAGGAACTTGGATTTTCTTCTGAATAAATCTTACCCAATAGAGGAAGCTGTTGAAAGGTCGCTATTTTTGTTTTTAAAAGATTATTCTGGGACTTCCCTGGTGGTCCAGCGGTTAAGACTCTGCACTCCCAGTGCAGGGGGCCCAGGTTCGATCCCTGGTCGGGGAACTAAGATCCCACATGCTGCAACTAAGCCCCTGCAACTACTGAGCCCGCGTACAGCATCGAAGACCCAGCACAGCCAAAAAAATAAATAAATAAAATTTTAAAAAGATTATTCTTTCAGTAGGACATTTTCACTCTAGGATTTCCATAAAGTTTTTTCCAGAAATATCAGAAAGTTTACAGGTGCGTACATGAAAGAAATAAGTAAACATCTAGAGGATCACTCTGTCTCCGGTGTGGATCATGGAAGGTAGGGCAGGGGACAAGCCTAGGAGGCAGAGCCAGGCGGGGGCTGTGTGGGAGGTAGGCTGGACCAGAGTGGTGCCGTGGACATGGGCAGAAATGGATGGACAGAAGATGCCTTTGGGAGCTGCACCTTCAGGACCCACTGATGAGTCAGACGTGGCAGAGGATGACTGACAGCTGCCAAGACTACGAGGGCACGCCGATCAGCCGTGACACGCGATTGAAGAAATGTGGCACCTGCAAGGCTCCGAACCGGGCTCTTTGCGGGCCCGGGGGCGAGGACCATTACTCGCAAGCCTTTGCTCTCTCCTTGTGCTCGGCCTGGGTGACTACACCTGACAGGTCTCAGGGAGGCAGCCCTCATAAAAATGGCTGTAAAGCCTTTTGCTAATACGCAGCCTCCCATAAATGTCAGGGGATGAGAATTACAGCCCCCCAGGCTCATCAAAGAGAGAGGGGGCTGCAGCTCGAGGAAGCCACAGCGACTGTAAGGGCACTGAGCTGTCTTTCCAAGCTGTATTTTAGTGTCAGGGAAGATGTGACCAGAGGAAGTGGAGTGCTAGCCGAGGCCACAGTGGCCCAGAGCCTTTCTTGTAAGTTTAGTTATCAAATCTGTCTGCAGAGCTCCTCTTCACTCAGCCCAGGGCTTCTTCAAGGTGAAGTGGGGCACAGTCTTCACTTGTACCTATTCAGCCAGGAGGAGTGGGGATGTTAGGGAACCTGGCCTCGGGGCAGCCTCTCATTCTGGGAAGTAAACAACATACTGTTTCCCACCTTTTCCAACCCTTGACCCACCTGTCAGCTAATTAGTACCTAGCGCCTAGGAGTGTTCCCCTGCTCACCAGCTGTCTGGCGGTCCTTTGATGCACCGCATATGTCTCACAGCCCTGACCCCAAACTCCCTTTCTTTCTCCCCTTTTATTTCTCTCTTTCTTTAATATGCACTCAACATACAGCTAAAAATCACTGGGATCATATGATAAGCATGGCATTGTGTTGGGGTCCTGGAAACTGGGCTGGGGAGGGTGGGTAAAGAAATATGATATGAAGACCCTATTCAGAAGAAGTTATTCATCTAGCTGGCTGCCAGCTGGATGAGTAACTTCCGGGAGTACAGACGCACTGAAAAAGTAGAACAGTAACAAGTAATGGTGGCTAACATCTCTTCCAAGGGCAGACGGAAAGCCAGGTACCTGCCAGGGGCATTGTCTCAGGGGGTCCTCATGATAACCTTATGAGGTGAGTACTATTGCCATTCTTGCTTTCAGATGAGGAGGCTGAGGCTTGGGGAGGTGGTGACTTTTGCAGGGTGACAGCTAGTGAGTGATGGAACCCTTTCTTAACCCAAGTCTGCCTGATCCTGAAGTCTGTGCACTACTCTGTCTCTGGCCCATCAATTAGGTTAACAGGAGATTACTAATAGCATGGGGGATAATCTACATGCCGCTCCATTTCTGAGGCCATGCTGCCTTTTGTTTTTCCCTAACTTCTACACACTTGTGCACACAAACACACACACACATACACCCCTTGATCCATACCCCCATCCTGACCCTAATTTTTTGGACCCTAATGGCATTTTTGACATTGAATCAAAATTATACCAACACTGTTACATGTTCATTGAGAAAGCATTTTCAGGATCAAAGTCCAATAAATCATAAACCCCAATAAATAATCCTCCCCCCAAACACCAATACTTTTCTGGATCAGTTTTCTGTATTAGACAGTATTTTTTCATTTTTTGCTATTAGTTTTTTTATTTACTAAAGTTTCTTTTTAAAAAAAATTATTTATTTATTTTTGGCTGCATCAGGTCTTCATTGCTGTGCACAGGTTTTCTCTAGTTGCTGCGAGCGGGGGCTACTCTTCATTGTGGTTCATGGGCTTCTCACTGTGGTGGCTTCTCTTGTTGCGGAGCGTGGGCTCTAGGCACGTGGGCTTCAGTAGTTGTGGCTTGCGGGCTCTAGAGTGCAGGCTCAGTAGTTGCGGCACGCAGGCTCAGTAGTTGTGGCGCATGGGCTTAGTTGCTCCGCGGCATGTGGGATCTTCCCGGGCAAGGGATTGAACCCGTGTCCCCTGCATTGGCAGGTGGATTTTTAACCACTGCTCTACCAGGGAAGTCCCTAAAGTTATTTCTGACAGAATTAGTTCTTCATTTAAATTTCAGAGTGAAGATTTGAGTCACCCAGCAGTTCTGTCTGCATCAAATTTTACCAATTGTTATACAGTTGTGTGAAGTTTCTTCAATGACTGTTATTTCTACCAGGCTCAACTTTCCTGGCTCAAATTTTGCAGATTTGCACTTTAAGATTTGATCTTCAGTCAATTTTTAGTCAATATCACATTTTACTACAATGCAATGATAGCTACTTTCAGTTTCAATTTGTATTGGTTATTTTTACCAGAAATATCCATTATGAATTGGACACCAGACTAATAGTTTGTATTTATTACTTAGCTAACCTGTGAGAAAATTGAGAGCAGATTATGCAACAGAGAGAGCCAGGTAAAACAGAGAGAAAGATTCAGACATGAGAGATAAAGACAGCAAGAGGAGGTCAAATAATAAGAAAAAATATTATACTTATAGAAATGGTAATAGCTAATGTTTATTGAGCACTTACTATGAGCCCTGTTCTAAACACTTTAAATGGGCTTACATTCATTTAACCCCCACAGAAACTCTGCGGAGATACAATTATTATTATTATTTCCATTTTAAGATGGGGAAACTTTGGCACAAAGAGTGGAAATAAATTGTCCCAAATTATGCAGCAGGTAAAAGGCAGATCCAGGATTCAAACCCAGGCAACCTGTGACAGAGAAGCTGCAGCAGTCCTTGGATATTGCTTGCTTACTTCTTGGTATTGCAGCATTGAAACATCCCCTGGAACAAAATGGTGGGGTGAGTCAAAATGTCCTTCTTCCATCCCATGCTTTGCTGCTACCTGAAATGCCCACCACATTGTCTGTGCCTAATACAATCACATGCTTCCTACAGGGGAGCTGGCCTGACCTCAGGGAGGAGGGGCCACTGCCCACAGGGCTGGGTCTCCTTACCCTCTGCTGGGCTTCCCAGCATCTGAGCTAATCCCTGTTGGAAATTTTATCATCTGTGCTGCAGTTTTTGCTTCTTAGTCTTCCTCAACTAGACCATAAGCTCCTTGAGGGCAGGAGCTGGGTCTCATTATACTGTTTCCATTTACAAGTGTAGAACTGTACAAGTTAGAAAGGCTATGAATGAATGTGTCATTTCACTAATAGTGAATTCCACTAAAAGTGATTTGCTTTATTATTTACTTTTTAGTATGATTACTTTAGCCTAACAAGTTCTTCTGCATAAAGGGACCTGTGACCTTTCATGTTAGTTCTGGAAACTTCGTAATTCAAATCTCATGAAGTTTTGATGTTCTGATGCAAGTGACTCGGCTGTGGGTAAACTATTTAATTTCCACATTCCTCCGTTCTGTTTCGTTCTAAAAATCCTACAGTATCTGGTTAACAAGGAAATTTGAATATGATAAAGAGAGTCCAAACCCAGCAAGTCTATTTAGAATTTATGTCTGTGACTATAACTATATACTTGATCTTTAAGGTTGGAGAAGTTATCCCTATGTAACCCAGGCTGCCCCAGTTAGAAATCTTAATGTGGCCTAAAATTCCCCACCTGTCCCACACTCAAATCCAATCACTCACCTAGTTTTGTTGATTCTACCTTTTAAATAGCTCCTGCTCTGGGGCAGTGCGGGAACCAGCAATCTGTCAGGTGAGGTGCCCCAGAGGAGGTGGAGCACACGTGCATCTCACGAGGTCAGGCATGAAAGAGGGCTGGCGGAAAACAGCGCCGGCGAAGGGAGACTGTTGGCATGGCCTTTGAGATAAGGTGTGAAGTAACAGATTAGGTATGAAAGCTAGTCATTTTCCTTCAACATGTGTCACTTTGCTGCCTTCCCTTCTCTTAAATTGTCTTCACTTAGCCATTAGCTTCAGCAACGCAGATCTTTGGGGGCTGAGGCTTGTATAACTGACCATTTTGCATTTCAACAATCATCATAATCTCATTGAGATTTAAGAACCCTCGGGAGTTCCCTGGTGGTCTAGTGGTTAGGATTCGGCACTTTCACTGCGGTGGCCAGGGTTCAATCCCTGGTCCGGGAACTGAGATCCCTCAAGACGCACAGGTTGCGGCAAAAAAAAAAAAAGAAAAAGGAAAAAACAAAAAAAACCCCTCACTTTGCTTCCACCTGAGTGGAAGAAAGAGAATAGAAGTATGTTCCAAATGGAATACGCCGATATTTCAAGCAAGGGCTACCCACAAAAAAGTTTGCAGAAAAATGGACAAATCGCTAAAAGTTTCTAAAGTCTTCTTTTTTGATATTACACCTGCAACCTCCTTGTTTAATTACAGGTGATTCCATCCTGTTTTACAAAATATATTTCTGAAAAGTTATATACATATATATATATATAACTTCTAATTGGGGAAAAAAAAAAAAAGCTCCTGAACCTGTCCCCTCTTCTCCAGTCTTGCTGTCATTGTCTTAGCTCAAAGTCTCATTACGGTCAATCACAACAATTTCTACTGTTGCAAACTTGCTTTATTCTAACTCATCATACTGACTGTAGTCAGCAAATCTGATCCTGTCACTTCCCTACTTGAAACCCCTGAATAAAAACGTATTACCTATGGAATAAATATAACCTCACCCACCTTTCTAGTTCATCTCCTGCCACTCCCCGGTACATCAGTGCTTTAGTTCCTAAAATTGCTCCCGAAATGCTATCCCTTAATGCATCCTTTCCTGGTCCTTGTTTGCTTCCTCAGTTTCCATCTTCACAGTGGACTTTCCCTCCAATCAGAGCCCCTGCTTCTGTGTTTCTGCCTGAATTCCCAGCAGTATGGCATAAAGATTCAGGGCAAATGCAATAGTGTGGAATTGCCTGACTACACCACTTAAACTGTATGAGTTTGGGCAACTCAATGAACCTTTCTTTTTTTAAAAAATTTTATTTATCTATCTATCTATTTATTTTTGGCTGCATTGGGTCTTCGTTGCTGAGTGCGAGCTTTCTCTAGTTGTGGAGAGCAGGGGCTACTCTTTGTTGCAGTGCACGGGCTTCTCATTGCCGTGGCTTCTCTTGTTGCGGAGCGCGGGCTCTAGGCTTGCAGGCTTCAGTAGTTGTGGCGCGCAGGCTCAGTAGTTGTGGTGCACGGGCTTAGTTGCTCCGCGGCATGTGGGATCTTCCCGGACCAGGGCTCGAACCCATGTCCCCTGCATTGGCAGGCGGATTCTTAACCACTGCCTCACCAGGGAAGCCCTCAATGAACCTTTCTAATTCTCAGTTACCTCATCCGTGAAGTGGGGATAAATTGTTGCCACATATGATTGTCATGAGGACTTAGCTGGGAAGTTCCATGTAAAATGCTTGCATGTGGTAATCACTTAGTCAACACTAGTCATTTGCCATGGCTATGATTTGGTTTATCTACTTCCTCTTCTAGGCTGTGTACTCCATGGACAGCGACCCATTTCTTTAGCAACTGTGATAGTTCCTGGCGCACAGTAAGTGTTCATCAAATGTTTGCCAAATGGACAAATGAATTATCTTCTGAATTCAAAATTAGAACACTTGGTCTGATATGTTTTTGTAATGGAGAGGAGTTCATGTAACTTCTAAGATGGAGTTATTGCTACAGCAATAACAAATTATTACTTTACTTTGTCCTGAGACTGGTGTGGTGCTTAATGATACACTACAGATGTTGAGTTTTGTAAATTTTAAGAGACAGAGCTTTCAAATTGAACTGAGGAAGCACAATGTTGTCAAGACTTGGGTTCTAGTCCTGTTTTTGCCACTAACTGGATATGTGACTGTAAGAAAGTTAATAATCAAACTCTCAGGGTCTCTGCTTCCTCATCAAATTTGTGCAAAGAATGTTGGACTAGATGATCTCAAAGATTCTTTTTAGCTTTCCAATTAACTGCTTTTGCAACTTCGCAAGGTGGCAATTTGGGGAAATTGTGTATGACAGTATTTAAAACAATTGCATTATAATAGAGTCTTAAATATTACTTTTATGAAAAAAAATAAAGACTAAGAATGTTCTTTAGCCAACTTGAACACTTTCCCCTGGGTCCCAGGATTGCTTTAGGGACACACTGTCTAAGACAGTACACCCATTCATTTTACTATGTGTAGGGAAAGTACTTGTTGTTTTAGCTAGCTAATTAAAGTCTTTTAAAAATAATGTTATCTTTTAGAGCTGTCCTTTCACAGCTTTCAATCATAACACCTCTTAAAATAAACAAAATCCTTAACTTCCTAATTAAAAAAATAACCATTATGTGAGGATTCCTGAGATGATGTTGTTTTAATTTTGAAAAACAGAAAAATTTTAATAGTATGATTTTAGAGCTGGAATGAACCCCAAAAGACGTAATTGTTGTTGCTAGAAGAAGGAAAGAGAAATGCCTCACCAATTTAGTAAGATAAATAGCAGTTACTTTAAACAATGCGTTTGATTAACAGTTTATATTAATGAACCAAGAGATTAGAAATGTGTCATTGAGTATTTTGGAACAAATCCAGAGTTTCTTTGAGTTAAACCAGTAAAATGCATATATAATACAATGGGCTTAGGTATAGTCATTTATGTTAATAAACCAAGAGATTGCAAATGAGTGGTTGATTATTCTAGGACAAATCCAAATGAGGGTAATCCTAGGGAATGTGATTATCATTTAATAAGTAGAAGCCTAAATAATTATATGGTATTCTATTGGGAAAAAATTGTGGAAACAAAACATAGATGGTCATCGCAGAGTACTGTACTCTACTCTGTGGCTTGCAGATCCCAGGAGGCCCATGAAATTATCTTAAAGGACTGCAAGTTCATGAGCTCACTAATTATTTATTGTTTGTTGACTGAATCAGCCAATGATGTTAATAATAAAAATGACTTCCTTTCTGTTTGCTTCCTATAGAGCGGAACAGAAAAGAACACACCTCTTTTTAAATTTCCTATTAGCTAGAGAAGTAAGCTTAGCTATATATACAAGGAAGAGGCTCTTGGGTGGGACGGGGAGTTCCCCAATGCAAGAGTAGGCAAAGATGCTCTAAGTGGAAAGTATATCTCTATTTGGAACAGTGAATTTTCAGATTATCATGACCCAATCCCATTAAAGATTCAAATCAAATAACTTACTGCCCTTGTTCTGGTCCAATCACATTGAGCTGCTTTCTGATAATTTTGCTTGCTCTGTAAATCTGCCCACAGAGAGGATAGGAACGTCTGGCTCACCTGACAGGTGTAATTCTCTGTAAATAAATTGGCATTCTGGTTTATTGAAATGGATCTTTGGTTCTAGTGTTTTTTTTTTTTTTAAAATATATTTATTTATTTATTATTGGCTGTGTTGGGTCTTCGTCGCTGCGTGCTGGCTTTCTCTAGTTGTGGCGAGCACGGGCTACTCTTCGTTGCGGTGTGCGGGCTTCTCATTGTGGTGGCTTCTCTTGTTGCGGGGCACGGGCTCTAGGTGCGCAGGCTTCAGTAGTTGTGGTACATGGGCTCAGTAGTTGTGGCTTGTGGGCTGTAGAGCGCAGGCTCAGTAGTTGTGGTGCATGGGCTCAGTAGTTGTGGCTTGTGGGCTGTAGAGCGCAGGCTCAGTAGTTGTGGTGCATGGGTTTAGTTGCTTCGCAGCATGTGGGATCTTCCCGGATGAGGGATTGAACCTGTGTCCCCTGCATTGGCAGGTGGATTCTTAACCACTGTGCCACCAGGGAAGTCCCTGGTTCTAGTCTTATTTTGCCAAGAAAATCGATTTGGAGAACTGTAAAGCTAGGAGTACAATCCTTAACCACACGTATTTCCCAAGGTCAAGGGTACCTTGGGTGCTCTCTTGGCACTCAGGTAACTGAGCCTTTTCTAGGGACATTTCTGTGCACTGCTTGCCCTGATCATTGGATCAGCATCTTGTCCAACCCTCTCATTTTATAGATGGATAATAAGGCATATATCACAATATGGCTGTGGTTTCCACCCTCTGCAATTGGCATCATTGAGAGTTAGCTATCTGGAAGCTGAAAACGTATTTTAAAAACTTTTTATTTTGAAATAATTTTGGATTTACAGAAGAGTTGCAAAGTTAATACCAAAATCCTCTGCACCCAGCTTCCCTTGGTGTCAACATAACCATGGCACATTTATCAAAACTAAGAGGTACAGGGGACTTCCCTGGTGGCACAGTGGTTAAGAATCTGCCTGCCAGTGCAGGGGACGCAGGTTTGAGCCCTGGTCCACAAAGATCCCACAAGCTGCGGAGCAGCTAAGCCCATGCGCCACAACTACTGAGCCTGCATTCTAGAGCCCGCGAGCCACAACTACTGAGCCCACGTGCCACAACTACTGAGCCCGCATACCACAACTACTGAAGCCCATGCACCTAGAGCCTGTGCTCCGCAACAAGAGAAGCCACCGCAATGAGAAGCCTGCGCACCGCAATGAAGAGTAGCCCCTGCTCGCAGCAACTAGAGAAAGCCCACACGCAGCAATGAAGACCCAGCACAGGCAAAAATAAAACAAACAAACAAACCTAAGAGGTACAATACTAACTAAACTACACACTGTATTCAGATTTCCATGGCTTTTCCCGCTAGTGTCCTTTTTCGGTTCCAGGATGCAGGCCAAGATCCCACATCGCAGTTAGTTGTCATGTTTCCTTTGTTGCCTTAAACAGTTTCTCTGTCTTTACCTGTCTTTCATGACTTAGCCACTTTTGAAGAGTAGTGATCAGGTGTTTTGTAAAATGTTCTTCAATTTGAGCTTGTTTAATGTTTCCTCGAGTTTAGATGGAGGTTACAGATTTTGCGTTAGAATAGCACAGAGGTGAAGAGCCCTTCTCATCATGTCATATTAGGGGTGCATGCTGTCACTGAAGATGTTAATCTCCATCACTTGGTTAAGATGATGTCTGTTGGGTTTCTCCACTGCAAATGTAAGCTGTATCTGGTGGTCACTAAGTCTAACTTACACTCAAGGAGAGGGGACTTAACTCCACCTTCTGAAGGGAGGACTGTCAAAGAACTTATGGACATATGTTAAAACCGCCACAGTGTTTTATAAATTTGGGGTGGAGATAGTTGGAGTAATGCAATATCCTGTTGCTCCTTAAAGTTTCACCCACTAATTTTAGCACTCATCAGTAGACCTTGCCTGCAGCAATGATTACCGTGGTGTCCTAATGGTAATTTTCTGTTTTCCTCATTCCTTTCATGTTTATTTAAAAACAAGGTTTTAAATGGATATCTATTTGTACCGCAGTGTGTTTTGTGACCTGGTGTCTTTTTATCTGGCTCCTCAGTTTGGTCAACTTGGATAAGTTCTTCTCTTGAGGATATCTTTTCTTCTAGAAGACAGATTCACAAGTTTCTTTTCCCCTTCCTTTTGTAGTCATCAGATTTTCTATAAGTTTTGGCATTAAAAAAAAAAAGCATACAGCATTGTTGGCTTTCCAACAAAAGGTCAAACATGAGTTAATTATATCTCAATTTTTAAGAAGTCAAACATGAGATTTTTGTCACCTTAATCTCCCTTATGAAGATGTTTTTACTCTTTACGTGTGTTGGGGTACATCATATCATCTCCTTTACTTTCTCATCGATTGTCCAACTAAAAACTAACAATGTAAGAAGACACATTTTGCTGTGTATCAGTTTAAATACTTTTAGGCAGCTTCCTATAGTTGAATGTTTCAAGGGCTTAGAATATTTTCTCTATGAATGGACGATTTCAATATTTAAAAAGTAGAGAGGATAGTATCATAAACCCTCATCTCCCCATCATCCAGCTTCAACAGTTATCAAGGTATAGTCAACCTTGTTTCATCTATAACCTGCTGCCCTCCCCTCACATTCTCTCCCTGACCTTGCTGCTCCTCATTCTTGTTTATTTTGAAGCTAATCCCAGATATTATTTTATCCGAAAGTCTTCAGTACGTATTAGAATTTTTTTTTTGGTGTCAACTAGAAATGATAATCATTAACTAATTTGCGCATTGACTTATTTATTAACTGGCACTGAGGTATATTCAGGAGAACCTGATTAAAAAACATGAATGCATTCCTACTCTCTTGGAGTCTGTATTCAGCTGCACATAGAAGTTACTATCTGAGCCACCTTAGTAAATTTCTTAGTTACCTAACTTCTCTTTGTCTCAGTTTCTTGATATGTAAAAGAGACAGTGATGTTACCTTACTTAGATGACTGTTGTGAAAAGAAAATGGATAATGTATGAAAATTCTAGCATCAAAAATGATTATTGATTGTAGCTAATTGAAACGGATTGAATAACTGAAAACCCGTGAGTCTGTAATAATACTTAAAGAAGTCAGAAAAAAGAATCTGTCCCCAGTTGAGATGACTATCAAACCATCATTTTATTTTGAAAGTTGATAAATAAAGGGAAAGAACTAAGCATTTATCCACTTTTAGCATAGAAACTGTATTTGGGGGCAATAGCCCCTGTTGTTGAAGGAAATCTCTAATTTACAGAAGAATTGTTAGCTAGTAAATGTAGAAAGTAACATGTAATTAGAAAATCATTATTTTGCTAGCCCTAAGGAAAGTATTGATTCAGGAAAAGATAAAATCATTAAACCATTAGGTTCATGGTGGATAGGTAGGGTGACCATTTGTTCAGTTTTGCTGGAGATGGTCTTGGTTTATTACTGTTGTCCAAAAGGAATTATTAATAGTGCAGATAACATTCTGATTACAATGTAAGGATTGAGCTGTCATAACCTTAACCCAATGTCAGTGATTAAGGGTGGGAAATTTAGATATTCATGTGTCTCCTGGTATGATGTAACTGAAATACACAGTACTACTTATGAAGTCCTCTTGATAAAAATGTTCAATTTATATCTGATCAAGTCTTCAGATCTAACTTCCAACTTATAAAAAATACAAGGGTTAGAGGAATCAATCAGACAGATCCAAAAGGTGGAACTGGCCTGGGATCTTCAGCAAGTCAGTGTCATGAAAAAACGGACTGTTCTAGGTTAAAAGGTTCTTAAGTAACATAGCAACCATATGCATTGCATGGTTCTGAATTGGATCCTGATTTGATCAGAACCAACCAGTTGAAAAGGACATTTTAGGGACAGTTGGGGAAATTTGAATATGGATTTGGTATTACTGCTAATTTTGTTAGAAGTGAAAATGTTATTTTTGATATATAGAAAACTGGAATTTTTTAAAAGAGATAAATACTGATGTAGTGAGGGATGGAATGTCATGATGTTTATAATTTACTTTAAAATACTTCAGAATTAAAAAGAATAAAGTGAGTTGACAGGAAAAGAAATAACGTAAAATATGTAAAACACATTATACACATAATGCTCAATGTTACAATAGGTAGTAACAAGAGCTTGGAATGTTACAAAGGCATCTTGTGTGCTATAGGAGAATATGATAGGGGAAATTACCTAGATGGGGGTGGCTAGCGGTCAGATTTTCTCTCTGAAGAATGCTTCCTGGAGGAAGTAATTGTGTAAGTTGAGACCTGAAAGGAAGTGTGGTAGGTGAGATGGCCCCCAGTGATACCACCTCCTGGTATTCAGCTCTTGTGCAATCCACTCCCCTTGATTGTGGGCTGGATGTATTGACTTGCTTTAATGAATAGAGTATGGGCAGAAGTGATGGAATTTCACTGCTAATATTAGGTTACAAAATGTCTGTGGCTTCCATCTTGGGTATTCTCTCTCTGTCTCTCTCTCTTTCTTTCTTAGATTGCTCATGCTGGGAGAAGCAAACTGCCATGTTGTCATCAGCCCCGTGAAGAGACCCATGTGGTATGTCCTCAGTCTAACAACCCACAAGGAAGTGACACATGCCAACAATCATGTGAGTGAACTCAGAAGCAGATTCTATCAATACAACCTTGGGTGAGTCTTACCCCTGAGCCTCAGTGTCCCCATATGTAAAATGGGGACAATATGCCTGCCCTGCAGGGGATTAAAAATAGTGTATGGAAAGTACCTACCATGGGCTTAAGATAAGTGTTCAAAAATGGTAGTTATTAAGAAAAAAAAACTGACTCAGCATTGGAAACACTTCTCAAGAGTCACTTCTGAAGAGTGACTTCATAACAAAGACTTAGAGCCCTGATGGTATTAATCAGTTGTGAGCCAACACTGCCTCTTCAGTTCACTTTGATATACTAAATGTTAGGATCTATACCTCAGTTGCTGCCAATTGGGCAAAGATGGTATTTGTTTTTTTGTTCTGTACAGCTATGCCCATCTGTAGTATCTTAAGAGTTATCAAGCTTTGACTACAGGAAGTCTATTTGGTTTCTTAAAAGATTCACTGAGTTTCTTTAATTCTTTTTTTACATTGATTTAATAAAATGGTTCACTGAAGACACAGCTCATATTTGCATTATGTTTTTAATAACTATTGAGTGCAAAATACCTGAATTTCAAGGACATGTTTATGTGAGTAAACTATAGTAGTGACGAAATGAAATGATTTTATATCTATCTATCTATCTCTATATCTACATCTAACATGTGTGCTACATCTACATATGTATATATGTCTGCCCCACAAGGCATTCTTCCATCCATTCAAACTGACAGTTTGTTGTCATCTTTTATTATATGCCAGTGACTATCTTTCTGTAAGGTATCCATTTTGAGGTGGGTTTTTTTTGTTTTTTGTTTTGTTTTGTTTTCCAGCAGTGGGGATTAGTCTGTCTTGAGCCATCTATATAAGTATTATTTTTGGAATAGTTTGCCAGGACTTGGAGATGCATGCTGATGTTGAAAAAGGGATCTAACCATTCACTCTCATTCAAGCTCCAGTTTGTTCAAATGTTACGTATTTAGTGAAATTTTAACCATACTTTCCTTCTTCCGAACGATCATGGTCAGAACTGTGTTCAGCCTTTATCACATTTTATCATACTTAGCTGATTTTGAATATTTAACTGGTATTCAGTATAGCAGGGTACTTATTGAAATACTGTAATTCACATACAATAAAATTCACTCTTTAAAGTGTACAATTCAACAGGTTTTTTTTTTTAATTAATTAATTAATTTTATTTTTGGCTGTATTGGGTCTTCGTTTCTGTGCGAGGGCTTTCTCTAGTTGCGGCAAGCGGGGGCCACTCTTCATCACGGTGCGCGGGCCTCTCACTGTCGCGGCCTCTCTTGTTGCGGAGCACAGGCTCCAGACGCGCAGGCTCAGTAGTTGTGGCTCACGGGCCCAGTTGCTCCGCGGCATATGGGATCTTCCCAGACCAGGGCTCGAACCCGTGTCCCCTGCATTGGCAGGCAGATTCTCAACCACTGCGCTACCAGGGAAGCCCTCAACAGGTTTTAGTATATTCACCAAATTGTGCAATCATCACCACTATCTAATTTTAGAATATTTTTATCATCGAAAAAGAAATCCCATACCCATTAGCAGTCACTCCCCACCCCCATCCTGGAAATCTACTTTCCATCTCTATGGATTTGCCTATTCTGGATATTTCATTAAATGGAATCATATTGAGGCAGGAGGTAGATGGGCCCCCCCAGGGTTAGCAATTGGAGTTCATTCCCTGTGAACAGAAACTCCAAAATATCAACAGCAGGACAATTGAGAGAGGAGGCTGGGCCCTGCCCAGATAAAAGATAAGAGACCACATATTTCTCATTCTTGAAGTCAAGGAGACCTTCCCGACTAGAAAGCTCCTTGGAGGTCAAAAGGGGAATGATGTCAAGTCTACCCATAGGCCTCTTCGCTGGAATCCATCTTGACTGAGAGATGCGCACACACACGTGGGAGGATCCTGAGATATACCAAATACGGACTCTGAACCAGGCAAATCAAAATGATTGGCCAAAGAAAACCCGTAAGAAATACCCCACATAAATGATTGTAAACTACCACGAGGACACGACTCTATCAGCCAAGATTGAGGCAGGACATAGTTGGCCACCCACCCTGCCCAGCGTAAGCAACTGGAGTTCGTTCCCTGTGGACAGAAACTTCAATTGCTTACCCTGCGGGGGGGCCCACCTATCTCCTGCCTCAATATGATATGTAGCCTTTGGTGTCTGGCTTCTTTCACCTAGCATAACGTTTTCAAGGTTCATTCATGTTGCAGCATGTATCAGTACTTAATTATTTTTTATGGCTGAATAATATCCCTTTGTATAAATATACCATATTTTTAAATTGATTCACCAGTTGTTTGGACTTTTTGGCTATTGTGAATAATGCTGCTATGAATATTTTTGTACAAGTTTTTGTGTACATGTATGTTTTCAGTTTTTCTTGGATCACGGTGTTTAGCAATGGGGCTTTGCTGACATACTGTCTCAGGTTTAAAGCCAGGCTCTGCCATTTATTAGCTGTGTAAACTTGGACAAGTTACTTAACTTCTCTCTGCCTCGGTCTCATCTATAAACTGGCTATTCACAGTACTCACCTCTTAATAAGGCCTTTTTATGAGGCCTAAAACAGATAATACATGGAAAGTAATTAGGACAGTGCTTGGTATATATGCTTAAGTCTGAGTAAAATATATCTATTATTAGTTTAATATTTTGAGTTCCTTAATGGTAGAAATCATCTTCATCGTGACTTTGAAACTCCAGTGCCTAAAGTTTTTTTTTTTTTTCTTTAATAAAAAGATAAATGAATATTCAGAATTCCTTCTGGGTATCAGGGTATGCTAATTTCAGACAAGTGTATTTTGAAATTGAAGGACAGATGGTTTAAACTGTATATTGCCGAGGCTTGCCTCCCACAACTTACTTAATACAGCAACTTACAACACTTCTTAGCCTGCGACTAATTATTTAATACAATTTGAGGTATTCTTGTAGTTAGTAATATATTATTTAATAACACGTGTATAATCCGGTGGTGCCTTAAGACTCCTGATTCTGAAAAGCGGGGAAACAGCTCATTTCCACAGCAACTCTGTGACTGGCTTACCGGCGACCCAGATCGATTTTTGATTGGCTCACGCAATGGACATGGTCTCGGCCCGAGCCAATATGTCCAGTATGAGGCCAATATGGCTCCACAACTGACTTTTCTGGAAGCCGGCAGACACGTGGCTACCGCAGGCCGAGCAGTACGTGGGAGGACCCAGTTTCACTTACCGCGAGAGGGCGCCGGCAGTTCCCCGTTGCTGAAGTCTCGTTTCCCATAAAGCCTCCGAGCGACCAATCAACTGGCTGTCTCCATACCGCTTTCAAAGTCGGCGGGCCCTTTCACCAATAATAAGGCAGATACCATCCTCAGCTCGAGGATTGATGGAAAGTCTGACCAGTCATTTCACAGATCTCTGCTATCTCCGCCTCTCTCGCGCGAGATTGACGATCCGCCCGGCCAATAGGGGACGCTGAGGCGGCGGGTGGAAGAACGCGGCCCTCTGTAATGGCGGAGCGTGGCGGGGACGGGGGGGACGGTGAGCGATTCAACCCGGGGGAGCTCAGGTAAGGGCGCTGCTCTACCTTACATCTTGGCGCTCCGGCGTCTCAGGGGCTCGGCCCGCCGCGCGGAGGGCCGGGATGGAGGGTGGGCCGAAGACGCGCGGCGACTGGGGGACAGGACCGCATGGGATTGCAGAAGGGGGAAGGGAAGGCGGCTTGAATGAGGGAGCCGGGCCGGGGCTGGGTCGCGGCCTCCTGCACGTTCTCGGGGCGCTTCCTGCGGTTTTCGCGGGGCCCCGGCGCCCTTCGCGGTCTGCGGTCCTTGGGCCGGACCCGGCGTTCCCGCTTTGGGGCCCCGCCTCAGGCGCGGGCCGCCTCAGCCTTGCTCCCGGCGCGACGCCGGCGCGGGCCCAGTTTTCCTCCCGGAAGCCTTCCACGCCGCAGGCAACTCCCCGGCTCGGCCTTCTCCACGCCTTCCGCCGCCCTTTGGGGTCCCCACGTCTGCCCTGTTCCTTCTTCCCCACAGTGCTTGCTTTTCATTAAGTTCGTGCGGCCTTCCTTTCTCTTATCCTTTGGTTTCTTATCCCGTATTTGTGAGTAGTAACAATAGCAGCAGCCGTTTGTTAGGTGCTTCCAGGGGCCAGAGGACCCTTTCCTTCGACTTGTCTCTTGTGATCCTCACACCCATCCTTTGGAGTAGTTGCTGTTCTTATTTTGCAGGCCCCAGTGCAAGAGCCATCTTCAGTTAAGTGATTTGCCCATCTTACAGGTGAGGAAACTGAGCCTCGTAGAGGTTGGGGAAGTAGAACCGGCTCGGTTTGGTGGAATCGTGGCTCCAGGAAGTGGCTTGAACCCAGGCAGCCAGGCTCGGTGCAGTCTTCCATTCCTCTCCCTTCTGTTTGTCTGCTCACGCCATCGCCCTAAGGATGGCAGTGACCTTTCTTGCCCTGGTTTTTCCCTGCCTTTGGAATTTGTAATTAAGTGTCTTGGAGAGAAAAATCTTTAGTCAGTGGTTTTTAAGGAAGACGAGGTACTGAGCTTTACGTGTATTTGATACTTTTTTTTTTTTTTTTTAATGTTTCTGGGTGGGAAAAATGTCATGTCAGATGTTCAGCTCCCATTCTGAATTGTGCCAGTGTCAGTCTTTGAGAATGAAAAAGCGCAGAATAAGTTATGAGGACTCTGGTATTGTCTAGAGCACCAGATGAAATTGTATAAGGAAAACGGGTATTGTTACTCAGGTTTTCAGGGAAAAAGAAAAAGTCATGTCTTTTAGATTCTGAATGGTCACAAAAATTCTTACTTTGGCAGGAATAAAGTCTTATTTCAGGGATGTATCTCAAATCCTTTAAACCCCACGTGTACACTTCAGTAATGAGTGATCAAAGTGCATTGCCAGGGTCGTTCAGTGTTAGTGATGAAAGGTTCATTCCTGATTCTGATCTTAAGAGAAGATTACTAGTCTTACAGGTTTATTTGGGAACATTACTTTGCATTTTAGAGAGTATTTTTCTTCAGTTTTACAATGAGTAGCCTTTTAGACTTCGTTAGTAGTAGTCTAGACATTGTTGCAAAACTGATTTGAATAGGGCTTTAAATTAGGTGTGTTCTGTTGGAAATGTTTTATACCTTAGCCTGTTGGGTTGGAAGTTCCTTCCAGAGCATATTGTAGACTTTTATTTTAACATTTGTCATGGTTTAAGAGAAATTAGTTGTTTTTGTGGCCTCTGATGGCAGAAATTGGGGCTTAATTTTTGTATTTGTATTCTGAATGCATGTCATGGTGTGTCACTATCATAAGGCCTGACGAATAAGGTGTTCAGTGTATATATATTGTAAATAAATGAATAGAGGAGATTTAGAGATGGTCCATTTAGTGGACCCACATTTATTAAGTGTGTGCAGTGTGAGAGTCACTGACCTAGGTGCTGGCAGTAGAGTCTGGAACCAGACTAAAAACCTTTTTCCTCAGGGACCTTCCATGCTAATTAAGATTGATCTAAATTCCAAACTAACCACATCAAATGAGGAAATCAGCCTGCAAGTGTGAAGAGACTTACACAGGGTCACCGAGGTATTGGCAGGGTCTGGATTAGAACCTAGGTCTCCTCACTTAGTCTTCCTTTTAATTTGCCTGCCATATATCAGCATTTAAAAAATTTTTGCTCTTCCTGTTATATTAAAGTATTTGCAGACTTGTCTTCACCATTGGGAAGATTGCATATCTGGATTTAGTACTTCTAAGGAAATACATTTGTTTTTGTAAAAAAAATTTTTTGTGTCTCTGTTCATGCAAGTAGGCTTCTGTTTTCCTAAAGATTGAAAGTGGTAGGAATGCAAATAACCTACAATAGACAGAATTTATTTGGAGTTCCAAATGCCTTTCTATTCCTTTATGGTTGAGGGCCATTAAGATTTAGAGTTATATTTGTATAGATCCTTTACCCAGGGCCTTTATTTACTTATTAATGCTTTATGACTTATGACAAGGTACTTGCAGTCTAAATTTCCTCAGCTGTATAATGGGGATAAGAATATGTTGGTGTTACCACTGACTAACTACCATAAACAAGTTCTTTTTCTGTGCCATAGTTTCCTCTGTAAAAATGGTGCCAAACTTATCTCATTGGGTTGTTGTTAGGATTGAAAGACTTAGTACAAATAATGTCCCTAAAACCGTACCAGGTATATAGGAAGTACCCAGGGTTCACTATCATTATTAAAACAATAATTGAACACTACCATCCTGGACACTGGGATGCATCACTATAATAAGGAGAAACTATGTACTAGTGGGTAGAGATAATACAAAAGTAAACAGATAAGTGAGATTTTTTTTCATAGCATTTATCATAATTGTAAACTCAAATTGGGTGATGAAATAGAGAGGGGCTGGGAGAGACTAGGGTGAGAAAGGAGTTTAAGGTGAACTTTGAGCTGAGACTGAAGAGTGAGTCAGTTATATAAAGATCTGGGGAAAAGCATGCCAGGCAGAGGGAACAACTGCAGAGGCTTCAGGGTAATCAAGTAGTTTATCAGAAAGACTAGAGTCTGTAGAGAGGTCAGCAAGGGCCAGGTTATATAGAGCCTGCTAATAATAATTATAGTAATAGTAATAGTTAACACTACTAATATTAATACCATTTAACAGTAATTTTAGTGTTTTACTAAATTATTAGTATTTTACTAATACTATACTGATGTTACAGCAACAGCAATAGTAGCTAATACTTATGTGCTGGGTGCTGTTCCAAGTTCTTTATTAGCTCATTTAATCCTCAGTGCAGGTCTGGTGAGGTTGTAGTGATGAAGCAGTGTATATAAAGAGCTCAGCACATGTGCTATACATATCTGACATCAGAAAATGGCAACTTGAGGCTGTCGATAGAGGAAATTATGTGAATTTTGCCGCCATTTTCATGGCGGACTTTGAAAGCCATCTAGTCAGATTGGCCACCAAGTGCTTTTCAGGTACAGCACTATGCTAGATTTTGTGGGGGAATGAAAGTAATGATAGTTAAAATAGTTTACTGTGTACCAGGTACTATCCTAAATGTTTCATGGGGATTATCTCATTGAACAGAGAGAGGTTTTATTTCTATTCCCCCCCGCTCATTTACATCTGAGTATATTCAGGCTCAGAAAACATGTGAACAGCCTGACAACAAAAGGCAGAGCCCTGATTTGACTCTTCATGGTTTTAGAACCTAAAATGCTTAACTTCAAGTTATAACTAGGAAGTGTGAAATTCTAAAGAGAAATAGTGTAGATTTTTTGAAAAGGAAGAAGCAGATTCAGGAAATCTAAGATTAAGATACATTATTAACTGAAGGCTGAAATGGAATAGCTTTCCTTGGTGGTTAAGTTTTTTCCTGCCCCAAAGGTTAAGACATTGCTTCAATAACAGTGACCATCTGTCTTTTGGGAGTGCATATAATTTGAAAAAGACTGATTATTCTTTTTGCAATCACTTTTAAACTCATACCTTCTAACATTGAGTGTAGGATCATTTGCATATTTGGCGAAATATATTTGGTATAGTAGTTCTGGATGTGTTTACAATCCTAGTGCTCTCCTAGAAGGCAAATTGGTTCTTTATTAGGATTTTTTGTGTCAGAATTGAATTACGATGTGGAAAATTTAGAGGGGTAGTCTTAAGTACAGGATTGAAAAATGTAGGAAAGTTGGAAGAGCCTGGTGAGGCGAGAGTATAAGAATGATTACCATCAAATGTACATGAGGAATATAATTGTTAATCATCTCTTGAGCACTGAAATGTAAATTTCATGTATAATGGAGAGATTATCGTAGCTACTTGGAAGACTGTGATAGGTGCTCAGTAAATTGACTGGCAAATTATAGTAAAGATTTTATTAAGATTCTATATACTCTATTTGTAAGATACAGTATTACCTAGGTGTTCAATGGTACATTCAGCAAATACTTATTGAGCCTTACTATGGGCAGGCATAACTATGTGCTGGGGATATAAAGGTGAACAGGACAAACAATTCTTGCTCAAAAGGGGCTTAGATAGAAAGCATGGTATAGCGTTTAAGAGCCATTCACCTGTGTTTGAATTCTGGCTTTACCACTGAACCAGCTGTGTGGCCTTGGGCAAGTTATTTTACTTTTGTGCGCCTTAATCTGTAAAATGAGGTTGATAAAATCGATCTCAGGGTTGCTATGATGATTAAATAACTTAAAAAGAGCTTATGGTTACTGCCTGGCACATACTAAGCACTTGTTAGAGTTAATAATTTTTTTTAAAAAGCACTTAGGAGATAGATAATGCCATCTTATGTGATATTGCTTATCTGCTTGAATGCCATGGAGAAAATACAGTAGGGTGTTTAGCTAGAGATTGAAGGGTGGGGTGGGGTGCAGTGTACAGAAGGGCTTTCCCTTTAGTTAGAGAATACTAATGATCTCTTAAGCTGCTACCCTCCCCTGCTATAAAAACCTTGTATTTGGAAGTAATTTCAAACTTCCAAAAAGTTGCAAAAACAAAAATAGTACGCTTAGTGTTAATATTTTACCTGTTCTGCTTTATTGCTTGGTCACATACATGCTCTCTCTTTCTCTGAGCCGTTTGAGGGTAAGACACACACACACACACACACACACACACACACACACACCCCCCATTTGAGGGTAAGACACACACACACACACACCATTTGAGGGTAAGACACACACACACACACACACCATTTGAGGGTAAGACACACACACACACACACCATTTGAGGGTAAGACACACACACACACACACACACCATTTGAGGGTAAGACACACACACACACACACACACACCATTTGAGGGTAAGACACACACACACACACACCATTTGAGGGTAAGACACACACACACACACACACCATTTGAGGGTAAGACACACACACACACACACACACACCATTTGAGGGTAAGACACACACACACACACACACCATTTGAGGGTAAGACACACACACACACACACACACCATTTGAGGGTAAGACACACACACACACACACACCATTTGAGGGTAAGACACACACACACACACACACCATTTGAGGGTAAGACACACACACACACACACACCATTTGAGGGTAAGACACACACACACACACACCATTTGAGGGTAAGACACACACACACACACACACACACACACACACACACACACACACACACACACACACACACACACACACACGGCCCTTTACCCCTAAATACTTGAATGTTTATTTTCTAAGGATAGAGATCTTCTCTTACTTAACTACAGCACAGTTATCAATGTAAATTTGCATTGATAAAATACTTTAATCTGTTGTCCGTATTCCAGTGTTGTCTATTAATCCAGTATGTCCTTTATAGCATTTCTTCCCTCTAGTTTAGGATCCTGTCTAGAGTTGGTATTGTGTTGTCATGTCTCTTTGGCCTCTTTAATCTAGAACATTTCCACAGCCTTCCTTTGTCTTTTTTGTATAACATCAATATTTCTGAAGAACATACTCCCTGCTGCCCCCTTTCTAATAGAACATTCTTCATTTTGTGTTTGTCGAATAGCTCCTTATTAGATTGAGGTTATGCATTCTTGCCTGGAATAGGTAATGTTGTGTCCCTCTCAGTCACATTAGGTCAGTTTCTCTATTGCATAGGTGTTTTGTTCATCCTTCTTTGCAACTGTAAGAAACATGTGGGAAGATACTTTAAGACCATCCAAATAACCTCCCTCATCTAAATTTCCTCCTAGATTTGGTGTCCATTGATCGTTCTTACTGATGCACTCTATTGCAGTGGTACAACATGACTTTCCAACTGTACTTGCTCTTAAGGGCTTTTAAAATTTGATGTAATTAGAGATTAGTAGTTACATTTTTGTTACATTGAGAAAGAAAAATTTATTCATGGCTTTCCCACACAGGATGGCTCAACAGCAGGCCTTGAGGTTCCGAGGCCCAGCTCCCCCACCGAATGCAGTGATGCGAGGCCCACCACCTCTCATGCGACCTCCTCCACCTTTTGGTATGATGCGAGGCCCTCCTCCACCACCTCGGCCCCCATTTGGACGTCCTCCTTTTGATCCTAATATGCCACCAATGCCTCCTCCAGGAGGGATTCCTCCACCTATGGGCCCTCCACACCTCCAGGTAAAGAATATAGAGGTAGCTCTTTCTTTGTTGGCATTAGTGTCAATATTATATATGAGTTTTGCCTTTAAAACCTGCGTTCTTGGTTTTTTAGGAAAATGGGAACTAAAGAGAACATCCTTATATTAATGTGTTGCTGTAAAAGCACTGGTAACAATAATTAGTATGGAAATTCAGACTGGAAATGTATATGGTGATAGAAAAATGTATGTGTTAAGTTAGGATTGAATAAGGTAGTTCTAACCTGCCTTCGTCTCTGAGAATTGTCTTTAGTAATCCATCTTCTTTATGGGAAATGAAGTTTGAAATCTTATGTATAGAGTAGGGGAAATTTGTTTTCAGTGATACATATTGCAAGTAAATTTAAATATATATGTATGTATATTCCTGAGCAGTTCTCCCCAGAAATGTTGCCTAGTATAGAATCTAGAAAGTGACAACAAACACATTTTTTAAGCACAATATTTGGATTTTTTTCCTTCCCCAGAAAAAAAAGTACGGTTATCTTACAATTTTAGAAATAGAATTGTTGTGGGATTTCTTTAAATAAAAACTTTTCTGGTGTTTTAACCTGAGGCATATATCCCTCTTAAGTGTAAATAGACCCAGTTATTGTCTGAAATGAGGTTATGAAGGTATCAACTCTCAAAAATACCTACTTTTGAGATTATATTCTTTTTGACTGAGTATGTTTCTGTGTTTTCTTAGTTTGTTCAGCCTGTACCATTCTGAAAGGAAATAAATACAGTAGTATCATCTCCTTTCTGTTAGCTTGGATAATCAAGAATGAACTTACTAAAAATAGAAAGAGATAATGAGCTGTTTAAGTGATGTTAACTCTGTTTCAATAGGGTTATATTTATGGAAGAAACACCAGGTTTTAATACTTTGCTTAGTAATTTTGTTGCCTTCCTAGTAATGAGCAGCCCCCCCTTCCCCCACCCCCCTTAAACAAATTGTTAAATGGTTTTATGTTTTTCTTCAGGATTAGAATAGGAAGTAACTTTTTGACCTGCTGACTGTGGTATAACTTGTTACATGTGAATTTATTCTAATTTGTGCCTTTAATAGTTAAAGTCCTTGCAGAATATTATAAAATGTAATGGATTAATGTAACCCTCTAATGGAAGTATATCAGATGTTATAATGGGATACTTTCTAACGTTGTGATGCTTTTCTTGGTCTTGATGGATGATTGTGTGGTTTTATAGTAAATGCAAGTGATTTCCAGCTCCTGGTGCATGAGATATATTTGGGGTGGATATTTTATAGAACATGGGCCTGTGTGCTGATGCTTGAAAGACAGCGAGCTGAATCCAGAAAAACTGGAGTATGGAAAAGAAAACATTTTTAGGAAAATGAAATACAGTTGCACATTATTAGCATAATGTCAATTCCATTATCCAGATTAAGATGCTTTGGATAATTGAATTCTAGTGTTACTTGTAGATTATAGAGGAAATCTTTTAATCCCTGTTCAAAATCTGTTTTCAAAATGGCAGACCTCTTTTCTGCTTTAGTGAGTAAGATATAGCGGTTACAGTTAAATTGTTTGGTTCAGGACCTTGGCTTGGGTCAGCAGTCGTCGAAGGAATTATCAGAGATAGTGTTGAATCAGTAATGAATGGTTCCAGGAGTTGTTTTTTTTTTTTAACTATAATATATACCATTTAAATTCTTGTTTTCCCGATAAGTAAAAGGGATAATTTTTTTTATTGTATCTTTTAAACTTACTGATGTTAACATCTTTGGTGAGCTACATTATTATTATTTGAAAAATAGGAAATGATGAATATTTTCCTAGCTAATATTCTTTTTTTTCTTGTAGGAAAAGAGAACAAAAGGTTAGGTATATCTGGTTTTTCCTTTTTAGTTATTGCTATGTTATTTGTAAATAAGAATCAGTTTTTTTCTTTTGAAAGTAATCTAGTGCCCAATGTATGAAATAGGCAGTTAAGGTATAAAGAACAAAGCAAAACTCACCCATAATGCTATAACCCAGAGATGACTATTGTTAGTATTTTGATGTACTTCTTTCTAGTCTGTTTAGTAATCATTTTTATTACAGAGAAACTTCTCTTACACAACCTAGATAAATGTATCTGAATTGACTATAAAACTAGTTTCTCTTATAGTGCTTTACTTTTGGGTAGAATTTAGTAATAATTTGAAGGAAAAAAGATAAACACAAGTGACATTACTTCTTGTGAATTAACAGAGACCACCTTTCATGCCTCCACCCATGGGAACCATGCCTCCTCCACCGGGTATGATGTTTCCACCAGGAATGCCTCCTGTGACTGCTCCTGGTACTCCAGCACTGCCTCCTACTGAGGAGATATGGGTTGAAAATAAAACTCCAGATGGGAAGGTAAATTATAAAATGTATTTAGGTTGTTAACTTCTTAGTAACAGAAGAGTAAAACAGGAGTTCTGGCAGATTGAGATCAGTGACTGTATCTTTGCCAATTAAGAATGAGCCTTGGGTAAGCCAGGGTGGGGCAGGACTCCTGGAAAGGCTCACTGGATTGGACTTATGCACAGACATAAGGTGGCCTGGAGCACTTACATAGGTTTGCCTATGATTCTGGAAGCCTGTATTTTAAATATGTGCTTTGGGTCCCCAAAACAGCCCTCAGGTTTAGTGTTTGCTAGGAGAACTCACAGGACCCAGCATGTAGTTGTATTTGCAGCTAAGACTAATTACAGAGAAAAGATACAAAGCAAAACCAGCAAAGAGAAAGAGGTGCATGGGCTGCAGTCTGGAGCAACCAAGCACAAGCCTTCTGGAGTCCTTTCAGTGGAATCATATAGAATGTGTTTAATTCCTGCGACATGGCATTGTGAACACACAGGTGAAGTGTTGTCTGCTGGGAAAGCTCTCCTGAGCTGAGGAGTCGAGGGTTTTCATTGGGGACTGGTCCCATATCTGGCACCATCTGCCCGGCACATACCAAATTCCAGACTCCCAGAAGGAAGGCATGTATTCAGCATAAACTGCATTGTTTGCATAAACAGTTTAAACATAATGAGCCATTCTTATCGGTTAGGGAATGATGGGAACCCTCCTGAAATCTAAGTTTCCAGATGCCAGCCAAGGACCAACATTGTGGGCAGGGCTTTCTAAGGATAGCAGTCTCAGGCCCGCTATGTTAACTTTGTGCACAAAATATAACCTTGGTTCTCCTTTTTTGGTGTGTGTTAAAAATATAGTGTGCTCATTATAGAAAACTGGGGGGAAGGAAAAAAGGACTGAAAAATTACCTTTAGTCTCATCATATACAAACAGCCAACTTTGATGTACTTTCTGTTTTCTAAGGTTTTTTTTAATACTGTTTAAGACAAAATATAGTTGTATTATTGTTTATAAATGATAGTTGGCAGATTCTTTGATAGTGATGATTTTGCTTTCTCTGCAGGTTTATTATTACAATGCTCGGACACGTGAATCTGCATGGACCAAGCCAGACGGAGTTAAGGTTATTCAGCAGTCAGAACTGACACCTATGCTTGCAGCCCAGGCCCAGGTTCAGGCCCAGGCACAGGCACAGGCACAGGCACAGGCACAGGCACAGGCTCAAGCTCAAGCTCAAGCTCAAGCTCAAGCTCAAGCGCAGGCCCAGGCACAGGCGCAGGCGCAGGCGCAGGCACAGGCACAGGCTCAGGCCCAGGCCCAGGCCCAGGCCCAGGCCCAGGCCCAGGCCCAGGTGCAGGCGCAAGTGCAAGCACAAGCAGTGGGAGCTTCCACCCCTACGACCAGTAGCCCAGCACCTGCAGTATCCACTTCAACGTCATCATCAACCCCATCCTCTACCACTTCTACCACAACAACTGCCTCTTCAGTTTCGCAGACAGTATCAAGTGAGTACTAGTCAGCATGTGTTTTCATTTAGGGGCTAGAGAAATGGAC
Source organism: Balaenoptera physalus (assembly GCF_965194825.1). NCBI lineage: Eukaryota > Metazoa > Chordata > Mammalia > Artiodactyla > Balaenopteridae > Balaenoptera > Balaenoptera physalus. Next base: position 54,570,500 of record NC_138890.1, on the reverse strand, counting down.
AAGTGGGAATGCATTCCAAAATGATCCTAGTGTTTTAGGTATTCTCCTTGATGTTATTTAAAATATGTTTTTGACATTAAGACTTCTGGCTAAAAAGAACAGAAATTTACATTAGTAGAAGAAATTATTTGCTCAGTTGAAATTCATGAAGCTAAACTGGGGAAGTATAGAGTTAGCTATTCAACTTGGCCAACAGTAATGCTGGGTGATGTGGGGTTTGCAGAATAAGTGTAAGTCTTGGCCCCTGCCCCTATCTTGCAGAGTTTCCAGTTTTTCTAATTGAGGAGGCAAGAATAATGCATGTGAAACAATTAGAGAATAGCGTGCAAAGTTATGCAGCGAAAATAGAAGATATAAGAATTCAAGAAAACGGAGAGACAAGTGAGTGGACTACATGGGTATTGAGGTTTATCATAAAGGATGTGTGATAGGATTTGAATAGGTTCAAAGTTTCGGAGAGGTGTTTCAGGTAGTGGGAAACGTAGATCAAGAAATGAGGATAAATATAGTTTATGAATTGTTAGGTGGGAGGATTTATATTGGTTAATGTATTGAATAAGAGACCAGGTTATGAAGAGTTTTAAGAACCAGGCAAATGGGTGAGGTAGGCAGGCACTAGGCGGTCTATATGAATGCAGTATTCTGGAAGATTTTTATGGCATTCGTTTTTTGGGTAGTGTTGAAATCAGGAGAACTTAGGAACTTTTCAATAATCTTGTTTAGAGGTAGATGGGTCCCAGAATGGGATGCAGGCAGATGAAATGTGGAGTTGTGTTAGAAGCAGTGCGAAAGGTAAGAGAATTTTCAGGTATGAAGACACAGAGGCCCGAAGGTTACATCTTTTTTATAAATATGAGAGACAATTAATAGATTTCAGGGATGAGGAGAGAAGAATATTAATTTGCTTAAAAGATTGTCATTAATATTTATGCTACTAGTTCTGGGTTTTATTTTGTTTTTGTTTTTGTTTTTTGATATAAGTATGCTGCTACTTTTTCTACAGGCTGAGATTGAGCCCCCAAATATTTAAATAATTTTATTGATTTGATTATTTATTATGCTACTGGCATGAAGATACATAGTTATCCCTACAAGGCGATTATAATTTAGATTATTTTGCTACCTGGATAATGGGTGAGAATAAAAAAAAAAAAAGCTGTCTCTCTTCCCTCCCCCAGTAGCTTCAGGGACTAGGGAATTATTAGTGTATATTACCTTGTAAGAAATACGTACACGAGAGAAATTTAGTCATACTACTAAATTTAAATTCAAATTTGATTTTATTTTATTGACGTGAGTAGTAACCGAAGAAGTAAGGTACATGTGATACGGAGACAGTTTTTTTAAAGGCCCTATTTGATATTTTTTAGAGGGCTTGGGAGAAAATGTACTTAATAGGAAGATGTAAATAATGCTTTATAGGACTCTTGTAGCTAAGTTGAATTCTGAAAATACAGATTAACAGTGATACTAGCTAGTTGGTTGAGGATCTTTGCCTTTTTATAGGCAAATGCTTCTAAAACCTGTGGGGCAAGGCAGAAAACAGTCAGGTTTTATGGGGTACTTGTGGTGGTGATGGGAAAAGGAGATTAATTAAAAGCAGTGTGGTTCTACGTGGAGGCTCTGTGTTGCTTCTGTTTTGTTCCCTGCCTCTTCGGAAGGAAAAATAGTAGTACTTTGCTTTAAGGGAGATGGGTAGCCAAAAACTTTTAACTGTTCTCTTTGTATTCCATTTCCATATCGGAGTGGTCTATCAGTAGGCCCATAGGTATCTTGTCATTACCAACCGTTCTATTCAGAATTCCTGTTTTTCATTTTTTGTACTACCCTTCAGTGATAGGGAGGCCTTTATTCTAAGAACAGAATAGCAAAATCTTGTTCTTTTTACTGCCTTTAAACATCAATTTTGATGTTGTCTTTCTGAGTATTCCTGATAGCTGTTTTTATTTCACTTGATTCAGTGTCAAGAAGTGTTATCAGTCTTAATGTTTCTCCATCTGTTAGAGGTAGTCACTTGTCTTTTTTAGTTAAGATCTGAGGCTGGATTAGTAGTGTATTTTGAGGTCTAGTGTTACACTAGTCATTTTAGCAAATGGAGTTAGTAGGAATTTACCTACTATAAAGTCCTAGCTACCATTCTCCCAGCCTCCCAGGTAGTTCTTTTGTTGCCTTTGTCCCTTTTCTCTCATGACGCATGGCAACTAATCAGATTCAGAAAATCCTGTGTCAGCAAGAGGAATAGGTTGAGTGCATACTTTTTGCCATCTCCATTTGGTGTTCCTTTCCCCCTGAAATTTGATGCCTTTGTAACTCATTTTATTTTCCTGACTCAGTACTTTGTATTGTGAGTTTAGCAAATATTACTAAATACTATTACCATGATTTTTTAAAAAATGTAATTCTGTGAACTGCAGTGTAAACCTGTGGGTAAATTGAACTAAAAATTAAGGAATTTATATTTTAACCTTAGTTGAGCATAAACTCATTTTATCCTGTGCAAGTTTGTGAAAAATGCTGATGATATCCTCCTCAGGGAAGTTGGGAAGAATAACTTGATATATTTTCAGCCACTGCAGTAGATTACAAATGCTAAATGGTATATGTATGGGACTGGGCAAATGTTGCATGTAATTTGTATTTTTCATACTGTTATAAAATTATATTAATATGATACTGTACCCTAAGGCTAGGTCTATGCTAGACCACCAATTCATTCCTGGGCCCCTGAAGATACTTGTTTGGCCCTGCTGTCTATTTAGCCAAGGTGAGTCCCTCATTAACAAGTATGAAATTGCTGACATCTTCCCAGCCTAAGTGAGTTTTTCATTGTTAGGAGCTGAAGGAAAGACAGTGAGAAATTTTTTCAGTTGGATTATTGGGTGGTTTGCATTAAACAGTGTGCTTTTCCTTAGAATAAAATTGGCATAAAGATTGGGAAAGCACTGTTTTACTTAATTTGATAAATTCATTCTTATTCCAATATAGGTAAAGTTTGGCATTTTTCTTTATATCAAGATAAAGTATTAGTTACCAATGAATTATGAAAATGAATTTTGTTTTGGAACTGGATGGGTTGTGAATAAATAACAAAAAATGTTTTGTAATATTTGAGAACTGAAACTTAAAAAAAAGGAAATACGAATTTTAAATATTTCGGGGGTCACAAAGTGTGATTACTAGGGATGAGATGTTTTATTTTTGATATTTAAAAATAACATATTAGCAGAACCAAATTATCCTGAATTTCACATTTTGCTGGTCTCTCACACTGGAAACCTGAGGGGTTTTTTTTCTTTTTTTACCTTTTTCTTTTGAAATAATTATAGAGAAACCCAAGTCGTTTTTGACTCCATTTGTTCATATCCAGTCAATTATTAGTTATTGCATACCTTTTTCTCTCTGTTCTTCCTTGCTTGGACAACTCCAGATATGTTGAAATTGATTTTCCCACCTCTGTTCTTCCTTTTCTTCCTATGCATCTGCCAGGTTAATTCATCAAATGAACAGTGATTGTTACTCTTCCATAAAGAAACCTTCATTCTACCTCCCCCACATCCCTTTTACATTCATGAAGTCACATAAATAACACGTGAATGCATTCTTATAAAAAAAAAATCAAACTCTAACGAAGCATGTGTAGTAAAAAGTAAAAGGTGTACACAGATACGTTTTGGTGTTCATTCTTTTAGATCATTTCTCTACGTTTACATAAGTTCTTCCCTTTCCCTACCCAGTCAAGTGCAGACTCCTTAGTCATCTGTTCAAGGCCTCCCACTTTATGCCTCTGGCCTGCCTTTCCAGCTGTAACTCACTGGTTCTGTTGGTATGCCTAGTGTTTTACTAGTTGACTGCTTGTCTTCTGTTTTCTAAACAATACCTTGTTGTCCCCTACTCTTTGCTTTTACTCACTTTTCTCACCACTTGCTTATTTTCTCCTTTCACTTTGTCATTTTCCTTGTTGAAATCCTAATCTTTCAAGGCCTATCACCACAGCATAAAATTTTCTGTACCGTCTCACAGTAAGAAATGGTCTTTGGGTCTTGAGTTACACTCCTATACATTTATCCCATTTCACTTTGTGTTTTAGTTATTGTTTATGTTTCATTTAACTATTTTCAAGCTTCTTGAAGACAGAGACCTTGTTATAAATTCCTTGCAGTGCATGGAATGGGCCCTAAATACTTACCTACTGAATGAGTGAATGATGAATGAATATAGTAAAATGGTTTAAGAAGGAGTGATACATATTTCTGTTTTATCTTTTATCAGCACCCACAACACAAGATCAGACCCCAAGTTCTGCTGTTTCAGTTGCCACGCCTACAGTTAGTGTTTCAACTCCTGCTCCTACAGCCACACCTGTGCAAACCGTTCCTCAGCCGCACCCCCAGGCGTTACCTCCTGCCGTTCCTCATTCAGTACCTCAGCCAGCAGCAGCAATACCTGCTTTTCCACCCGTAATGGTACCTCCATTTCGTGTTCCCCTTCCTGGCATGCCAATTCCACTTCCAGGTAAACCAGTAGATTATAATAGTTTTTCCAGCTATGTTTTCATATTGTCAGTTAGTTTGTTCTCATGTGTCTGTTGCATTTGAAATTTGCCTTGAATCTCACTTGTTTGAAACATTTTTGAAAGATTCATGGCTAACTGCAATATTTTTCTCTTCAGTTTTGGTAAATGTCCTTTTCTGTTGTTGTTGTTTACATGTCTTAAAATTAGAGCCACATTTAAAGCAACACTCATTTTGGATAATGGCCCCAATGAATTAAAAATGATCATCTTTTTGTGTAAATATGTTCTAAATGCAATATTTTAAGAGATTGAGTGTATGAAGTTGAGAAATCACAGGTCACAATAAGTAACACAAGTTAAGTGATTTCTGTATCATACATTGGCCTAAGCACTTTACATGGAACAATTCGTTTAATTTTCACAACCATCTTATGAGGTAGATACACACACAGGTTAAGTTACTTGCCCGTGGTCACGTAGCTAATAAGTGCATGGTGTTGGGGTTTGAGTCTGGGCACTCCAGATCCAAAAATCATGCTCGTAATAATTACGTTTTACTGAGAAGAAAATGTGAGTCACTTAACTTTAAAAAAATCATCTAAAACAAAGCATAAGTTTCCCTTGTAACAATTGTGAAGTATAACAGGCACCATTTTAACGTTTAAATAATTATGGTGAGTTCATGTGTTTTATTTTTTTAGGGGAAATCATTTCAACTAGAGAAGGAATTAAAAGATTGTGGAGTAGAATTTTTCCCATAGGGATTAAACAGTGGTAGTGTTTGGCATCGTAATTTGAGTGTGTTTGCTGTTGTCAAACATACTTACTCCTTAATCCATGGTCCGTTCTCCTAGAATTACAGTTGAAAATGTTGACGCCTTAGAGACGTCAAGCTCACAAGGCTAGTTTGCAGCAAAGATGAATAGAACCTAGGCCTCTTATCTCCTAATTTCACAGTCCTTCCACTATGATTGCTGCTTTATTGTACTAGTTTTTGTGTAAGAATAGGGTTGTGATACAGCTATTTCTTAAGATTTGCACACATTTTAATTATCACATTGTCTATTTCCTCGTAACTACTTCGAAAAGAACACTTTCCTATATTACACCTTAGCAAGAAAGAAACCAAAAATTTAAGAATTAGTGGGTTTTTTGGAAAACCTTTTTACATATTGTTGATATAGTGTTAGGTAATTAAATGACCAGTATGTGATGTTTAAGAAACCGAAATCATTTAAAAGTAAGAAGAAAATAAAGAATGTTTTCTCTAATACTAGGGATTACCCTTTTTCAAAATTAAATTTAAGATTAAGCAACTGATACTTTCCTCTTTGGATATACTCTTTGTAGAAAATTAAGTGATGAATGGATAAAAGCTTGACATTCGTCATAACCTCTTGCAATCTTGGTCTGCTTTAGGGTCAGGGACAGTGTTAAGACCAGATCCTGGATTCTGAGTGATCATAAGGAGCTGAGGTTGTTAATTCTGTAGAGAGAAGATTGAGAGGTAGCATAATAACATATATGAGGTATTGGAAAGGCTGTTGTCTAAAAGGACTTTGGTTTTGCTTTAGAGGTTCTTAATAGGACCAGTGGGTGAAAGAGTAGCAAAATTTATGTCTGTAGAAAGTGGAATTTTGTCACAGTAAAATCCCTTCAGTTATAGCTGTCTTTGGATGTCTTGGTCTTCTCTGGTCCTCACCCCACCGTTAAATTTTAGAACAGATGGTAACCGTTTGTGTTACCAGATGAGGTAGTACCTATGAAGTTTGGCAGTAAAAGGCATTTAATAAATGGCAGCCACTAATGATGTTTTGTAGGTCAGTTGGAAGAGAACCTGAGTTAGATAATCTGTAAAATTTTATGCAAGATACCAGAGATTCTTTGGAGAGGGAACTAATGTTTTATAGAAAGTAATATTTGTTTTATATAGTGAGGCATCTTAGATATTAGAATTCGTTCATTTTCTCATTTCCCCTTTTAATTCAGTCATCTAAGGTACTTTAGTAAAAAAACGAATGGAAAAGAAGACCTGTTTTTCTCCTCCCCAAATCTTTGGTTTTATGTATAATGCCATCTATCTCTGTTTTTCCTTTTTTATATCAATTCAACAGTAAGGTAAACAGGAGGAATTTGGATGTAATTTATCTTGGAGCCTTATATTCTATTTGAAATAGCAATGTATGGTGCTAATGAGGATGATTAAAGAAGGGATAGTCAAACAAGATGAAGAAAAGGAGTGGCAGAGTTAGGTAAAATATAGGAGTAAGAGGTGGAGTTGGGGATAGTGAATTGGATTAGGATTACAGGATTTCTACTTCTTAGTCTGTAAAATTTTATTTGTAATTTTAAGAAGCTTATGGTCAGTGACATCAGGATTATCCAGAATTCTAAATGGAATTTTCTAATTTCCTGGTAGAATATAATTTGAGGGTAGAGTTGTAGGAAAATTGAACAAATGCTCCTTTTTAAAGAAGGTTAAAAATTTAGATGTTTGGTTATTTTGTGAGTCTTCATGATATGCATATAGTCACCCTTAGAAAACCTTAAGTTGGTCTTTTTAACATGAGAAGAAACAGACATGTCCTTTTATTATGGCCTATAATGTTGATAGTCAAATACAAGAGTTCTGTGTTGGCGCAGCTGATATTTAACAATGGCAGTTAGGCCTAAATATGAATATATTTGACTTTCTTCTGTTTAAGTTGTATAGTTGAAATTACTTATTAGGGGATGGTTTTGGAGAACAGTCTTTGAGAGTAAAGTTCATATAGTCTAAGAATTGAATTTCTAGTGCTGACTTAGTAGACTCAGTGATCCTGCAGATAGCAGTATTTATACTAATTTAAACCTAATATATGCTGTAACTTCCTTAATCAAACGAATTTTTCCATTGCTTTCTTTAAACATTATGGAAAATAAAACTATACATATAACTTTACTCAGCATACTTTTTTGATCCAGTGCGTTTGTTTTAGTTTCATTGTTAATAGAAAGTTTAGCTATAATATTTTTACTTAAAATAGTAATTAAGAAATTAAGGCACTTTTCAAAAATTGGCAGTATTTTGTGTGTGTGTGCGCGTGAACATAGGTATGTTATTTACAAATGCAGGGGTTTAATTTAATTTTTGTCTCTGAATTAGGAAAAATTTATTTTTATGTACTTTAGTGGGGAAAAGAATTTATTACTTTTAATTTTTATCAGTACCAAAATAGGTTTAGTTTTTTTTTGAGCCAAAACAAATAGAAAATAAAATTTAACTTCCCAACCCTTTGCCTTCAGCCTTTTCCTTTAAAAGTTTTAAAAAATTCACTCTTAATTTTGATTTTCCTCAATTAATCAGTCTTAGTTTTCCAGCTTTTCCTTTCATTCCCTTTTTATCACCATTGTAATGCATCATGATGAGTCTTCATTCTTCTAAGAACTGTACGTAATTTCCATTCTTTAATACAAGTGCTACTCCTTTAGCTGGCTTAAACGATTGAGGTTTCTAAAGTAATCAGCCCATGTAGTCATAAATGATACTAAAGGGGCTGTCTTCTTCTTAATTTGTTAGCCTGCCCCCACAGTGTTCCAAGCCCGTGGCATTCCATACAGCAGGCACTACACATGGATATTTTGTCATTAGTTGAATGCTACCCTCCTCTTCATCTTTGCCCTTTTATTTAAAGTATTATTTGCAGTGGTATATTTGGATCTGTCTCATACTTTATTTTCTTCCTTTTCCTCCCGCCCCTCTTTGTCCTATCTTACTCTTCTTCTACTTCTGCATGGTTATGCTCCGTGCCTCTGCTTTTGCATGTAGTTCCCACTTAGCAGCACAGAGAAAGTGTCTTGTTAGTGTCATGCTGCGTCTGCCTTTCACTGGTGTCTTAAGCAGCATGGGTTTGATGTCCTGTGGGAAAATGTCCCACATGAAAACATGAAAACTTGTTATGCATACGTAATGAAGGGGCTTTCCTTTGTTGAATTTAAACTCTTGAGACTCCTTCAGATATTATCAGCTGGTTTGATAAAAAGGTAATTGATGCTGTAATTTAGAATTAGTTATCATTGGATTTGGCACCACTTCCCACAAAATGTCAAACAAAAAGAAATTCTACTCCATCCTTGGTCTTTTTCATTGGAAATAACATTCTAAATTGTAGTGGTAAATTATTTCCCTGAATCCCAGTGGTAGCCGACATACAATGGCAGCTTTCCAACGTATGCTTGCTTATCCATTTTACAGGTGTAGCAATGATGCAAATAGTCAGCTGCCCGTATGTAAAGACAGTCGCTACCACCAAGACCGGTAATTTTTAAAACCATCTTAGTTTGTTTTGTCTGTAAGTTGGCATGGTAGTGAATGTTGTTGTTTATCCTTTTATTTATTTATTTTGCCCAAGTGAGTGGATTTTTTTATATTTTTCTTTTTAATGAGCAGTATAAATGCAGTTGTCATATTTGGCCAACACTTAATTTTCCCAATTGCCTGTAGTATTAGCTTCGTTGGTTCACAAAAGCAAATAAGGTCAAATCACTTTGTATCTTAATTTTTGTAATAAGTGTAAACAACTTCATTCTCATATTCATAACATTTAATTTTATTTTTTGACGTGTGTTTTTAAGTTAAATATAAAAAAATCATTTCCATGTGTAAAGTGATGTGATTATGCTTGCATGCTAGTGAGTATATGTGTGTGAATATTTGTGTGTATAGTATAAATTTGCATTTTAAAGTTACTGAAGTTAATTACCTGAAACTTAAATTCTAATATAGGATTTGAGGGTTTTTTTTTTCAATTTTGATTCACGTTTTTGATTATTTTATTTATAATACCAGCTTGTTTAGCTGTCTGGTGAAAAATATAAATCTTGGCTTATCTTTTAAAAAAAAAAAAGAAACATAGCTCTCTTTCCGGAAAAGAATAAACTGTCAAAGAGTTTACAGGCATATTTCACTTAATCACTTAGTATATTAAAGTTGATTTGATAATAAACTCAGTCATTTACTTTATTTTTACGTATTTATTTTTTCAGTCATTTACTTTAAAGTAGAATTCATATCCTTTTTAGGTACCTTAGAACAAGAAAACAATTTTGCCTCAGGAAATATGCTTAGTAAATGTGCTTGTTGCCTTGATTTCATTAGAATTTGAGGAAATTCTTTATAAAAATATATTTCTATTAATAAGTAGAGAATATACCATTATTTTTATAATTTATTATGTTATAATTTATTAAGATTTCACTTATAGTTGTGACCCAAATTTCTGACTGTTCTTAAGGTACTTCTTGGGTTCAATTTCTGAACCTAATTGAATTTAGGCATTAGAAGTAAGCCAGGGATGTAGATTTAAGTAATTAAATCATAATTTATATGATTTTTTTTTGTTTCAACTGGCTCATTCATTATTAATGTTTAATAGAAAGATTTAGCTCATATTTTAAAGCTTTATTTTGTATCACAATTTGATACTTGGATCTAATTTTTTTATTATTCTTCTTCTAGGTGTATTGCCAGGAATGGCCCCTCCTATTGTACCCATGATACACCCCCAGGTTGCTATTGCAGCTTCACCTGCTACCTTAGCTGGAGCAACAGCAGTTTCTGAGTGGACTGAATATAAAACAGCAGATGGGAAGACATATTATTATAATAATAGAACATTAGAATCAACCTGGGAAAAACCCCAAGAGCTAAAGGAAAAAGGTATAGTTTTAATGACTTGGTGGGACATAGTATAAATAGAAATGCTATTTGAAATTCTGAGTTAATTCCTTTTTTAAAACGTTTGAGGGATTTTCTGGTTACATAGTGTTGGATTATTTATTTCCTCTGAATTGATAAATATGTATGTATTTAAAAAGCCAGTTCTTCTACTTATGTGTTTGTCCATCACTTTATCATCTGGAGAAGTTAAATTATATGTACACACTAATATATATATTTTACTCTTGTCAGGAATTGCATAATTATTCTACTGAATAATTATCGTTATCATTATTGAGATTGATAGTAATGATCAGGAAGGAATGTGTTTATTGTATGTGTCCTGAAGAAAAACTTTAGGCTGTTGGAATCTTGGAGGAAGAGGACTCATAATTTTCTATTTCACAGTCCCTATTTCTGTTTTTTAGTATGTTATCCCTTTCAGCAGAATGAATGATTGCTACAGATGATATGTGAATGACCTGAAAGACTTTATGTCCCTCTGAAATCCTAGTAGTTCTTTTCTGCTGACAGTTTCCTGATTGGTATAGCAAGGTATTTGAAGTTGAACATTACATTAGATTCAAATCAATGATATTACAAGGAAGAACATTTTATTTTTGTGGTTAATAACTAGAAATGGAATATCTTAACTGCTTAGTCTCTGAAAGTTCATCAGAAGTTACATCAGAACCACTGTGTGATGTTATCTCAATTTTTAATAGAAAAATTAGAGGAGAAGATTAAAGAGCCAATTAAAGAACCTTCTGAAGAACCTCTGCCAATGGAGACGGAGGAGGAGGACCCTAAAGAAGAGCCAATAAAGGAGATAAAAGAGGTAAAGGGCCATTCCCTGTTTCCCTGGGAGCCAGCATTGATTGTTGGGTGCAGTTTACTTGTAACTGAAAATCCATTTGATGTAGTTTCATTTTTATTTTTTATAAATGTATTTTATTTTTTTTTGGCTGTGTTGGGTCTTCGTTGCTGTGCGCGGGCTTTCTCTAGTTGCGGCGAGAGGCGGCTACTCTTTGTTGCAGTGCGTGGGCTTCTCATTGCGGTGGCTTCTGTTGTTGCAGAGCACGGACCCTAGGTGCGTGGGGTTCAGTAGTTGTGGCACGCGGGATCAGTAGTTGTGGCTCGCGGGCTCTAGAGCGCAGGCTCAGTAGTTGTGGCGCACGGGCTTAGTTGCTCTGCGGCATGTGAGACCTTCCCGGACCAGGGCTCGAACCCGAGTCCCCTGCAGTGGCAGGCGGATTCTTAACCACTGTGCCACCAGGGAAACCCATTTGCTGTAGTTTTAGATAATTGCTGTAAATCTGACCTGAAATTTTAGGGTTCTTTGAAATTTCTAATTCAGTTTTTCCTTTGAAAGTTTCATTAAATTACTTCTTATACTAAACCAAGACCCCGCTAGAAAGAAAGGACCTTGGACCAGAGCTGATGTCCCCTCCTGACTTACAGACTGGTACATGTTATAATTAGAAGTACAACTTCATATTGGGGAATGATCGTTGCATTTTATTTGTCCTCTCGTGGCATGGAATAATCTCTGTACAGCACTAAAAGAGCTCTGCTTTTTGGAAGCTTTTTTAATTCAATGAGGGACCAATGGTAGTCTTGTCTTATCAGTAAGGAATTTAGCAGAAAAAAGAAACGACCTTAAATGAAGAGGTCTCCTCTAATCTTCTATACCCTTTTCCTTATTTCTACTCTTAAACAGATGGTTAGTGAGTCTGTAAGATAGGACCTGCTGCTGATGGGGTCTACTGTTATGCAATTCGGCTCTGTCTAGGGGGCAAGGATTTAGAACTTATTTAGAAATTCTGACTCTGAGTCTCTCCTCTGTATGCTAGCAACAGACCTTATGTTGGTTGTACTTTAAGGTATTTGCAATCTTTCTTATATTGGTGGGATATTCAGGTATAGTTTTGTGATATTAATTTAATGGGAGTAATATCATTTCCCATAGGAGCCCAAAGAAGAAGAGATGACTGAAGAAGAAAAGGCTGCCCAGAAGGCAAAACCAGTGGCTACTACTCCTATTCCTGGTACTCCATGGTATGTACTTGACTTAAGCTGTTTGATTGATTGATTGCCATGCTTGATTATTATTATCCAATAGGAAGAAAAAGTACTTAAAAAAGCATGTGTCAAATACCTGTTTGTTTATTTATTATTTATTTTGGTTGCATTGGGTCTTCTTTGCTGTGCATGGGCTTTCTCTCTAGTTGTGGTGAGCGGGGGCCACTCTTCGCTGCGGTGCGCGGGCCTCTCATTGCGGTGGCTTCTCTTGTTGCTGAGCACAGGCTCTAGGCGTGTGGGCTTCAGTAGTTGTGGCACGTGGGCTCAGCAGTTGTGGCTTGCGGACTCTAGAGCGCAGGCTCAGTAGTTGTGATGCATGGGCTTAGTTGCTCCGCGGCATGTGGGATCTTCCCGGACCAGGGCTCGAACCCGTGCCCCTTGCATTGGCAGGCGGATTCTTAACCACTGAGCCACCAGGGAAGTCCTCAAATACCTGTTTTTATCTACTGAATATTTTTTGGTTCTTGTTCATTGTATTTTGGGTGCTCAAAATTCGACTGCTGCAGTGTCTTCCTCCCTTCATGGAACTCTCCATTAATATTTATTGTTTAAAATTATAGATTTGAACCACTAAGATTCTGAATCTACTTTTTTATTGTTTAAAATGTTTTAAAATTGCTTTTGTGTATATATTCTCATATGTGATTATGTTTATAGAACTTTGTAAAATTATGTCTTTTTATCTTAGCATTGAACAGTCTATTTTTTCTTTCCTTCTTATGTTTGGTTTTCCCTTTTCTTCCTCTCCCCACATCAGGGCTTTCTCTCCTGTTCCTTTTCTAACTTATTTAATCCGTGTACAGTCTACACATGGCAATGAGTTGGCTTGTTTCTTAAGTTTTATAATCTACAGATTCCCCTCCAACTTGTTTTCCTTGCTTTTTCCTCCTTGCTTTTATATTGAAAAAATAAATGTGTTTGTTCTATAGAGTCCCACAGTCTGGATTTTATTATTGCATTCTCATGGTACTCTTTAATAGAATCCTCCATTCCTGAATTTCCTGCAAGTTAGCAGGCAGTTACAGAGATGTGATCGGATTCATGTTTGATCTTTATCTCATACATTTCCTATTTCAGACCTAGATTCAACCATTTTCCAAGGAGCCCTGGTTTCTTTTTGTGAGAAGGGGCATTTATAGGCCATGTGGGATCTAGGGATAGTTGTTACTACTGAATAAGTCATTATTTTTAGACCTCTTTGGTAGACAGAGGTGGAAGATACAAACATTTAAAGATACATCTTAAGTTCACACCATTACTTGCAGTTCAAGTCTACTACAAGATTTTTATTGACTCTCATCATCTATCTTAATTCAGTATCTCCTTTTCTTCTGGAAACCATCTTTGAGTGATAGCAACATAATTACTCATTTGCTTTTCTCACAGGCAAGACCAGTACTATCACCAACAGTGTGATTACTGAATACAGTTTAAGCTTTTTTTTTCCGGTTATTTTTATGTTTAGGGTATATTACTCTAGGGATGTATAGTCAAATCATTGTGTTTTAAAAGCATTTTGGAATAGTTGTTTTTTATGTAGTTATTCTACCAACTTGGTACACAGGCTCCCTTTTAAAAATAATTGTGCAAAATATTTACCCAGTTCTAGAATCAAAGTTATGAAAACAATTTGTTTAAAAGAATGTATTTCTAGATTGTGGTTTCTCTGAGTATTGTACATGAAAAGCCGGTAACCAACTCCATACCCTACCAGTCTGGAGTTTTGCGGCCGTTATCAGTTTTCAGACTTGGGTCTTTCCTCAGATTAGTAAAATTTTCTTTTGGGATTTGTTTAATTAATGCTTTTTTTCTTCATCTGTTTCTTTCCCCCTTTCTGGAACATTTGTAACTTGCTTGTTGAGTATCTTGTATTTATTCTAAATCCCTTACTTTTTCTCTTATGCTTTATATTTATAATTCCTGTGCTTTGCTCATTTTCTCATTGACCTGATATGCTATTAGATGAATGCATACAAAAAAAAAAGCGTACAATATAAAGGAATTATATGAAGTAAAAAATTACTTCATAGAAGAATTCCACTGTCACCAAGCCCTTCCTCGTTAGTAAAAGTTTGGTACATATGCTTTCTGCACCTTTTGCTATATTGTGTTTTATGCACATGTGTGTAGAGATGTGTGTGTGTTATATATGCACATTACAGTGTCTTTAGAAAGTATATTATTTCTGAATTTTTTAGTAAATATGTCCTAGACATTTTGCAATTTTAGTACATGTAAATCTATTTGTGATAGCATAGTTTTCTGTTGTATGAAAATAGGTAATTTTCCTACAAATGGGTGATTAGGTGGTCTTCTGTTTTTGTATTGTTTGTGGGTTTTGTTTGTTTGTTTGTTTTGTTTTTTTGCCCTGGCATTACGAAAGTTGCTGTTTAGGGCATCCTTTATACATACATATTTCTTTGGGAACACATGCAAGTATTTCTGTAGGATTTATTTCTAGAAGTGAAATTGTTGAATCAAGTGATAACAGCTATTTAAAATTTTGGTGAATATTGCTAAATAGACCTCAGAAAGGGTTTTTTTTGTGGGAAGAAGGGGGTGTACCAGTTAATACTCCCAGCAACAGCCTGAGCGTACCAGTTTTCTCTCACTCTCACCAGTGTAGGGATATTCCTTTTAAATCTTTAGTATTCTGATAAGAAAAGAAATCTTGTATGTTTCCAGAATGTTGGTATAATTGAACCTATTTTATGTCTGTTGGCTGTGCATTGCCTCTTTACAGTTTTTGCTCATCTTTTTATGGGCTTGTCTTTTTCTTATTGGTATGTGGGAGCTTTTTATGTATACTGCTGTTAACTCTGACATAAAGAACTCGCACACCTCGATAATACGGAAAAGAATCCAACAAAAAAGTAGTCAAAAGACATGAACATGTACTTTACAAGCAGCACATGTGAAGGAAGCTCCTTGTCATTAGTACTCAGAGAAATGTAAATTAAAACCACACCTATTAGAATGGCTAAAAGTTTTGAAAACTGAGCATGCCAAATGTTTTAGAGGATGGTGAGCAGCTGAAACTCTCATACACTGCTGATGGGAATTTCAAAATGGTAGGACCACTTTGCAAAGCAGTTGGACAGTTTCCTAGGAAGAACATATAATAAATAATTCAGCCATTCCACTATTTCTTCGAGAGAAACAAAAACATATGTCTATACTTTTACAAGAATGTTCGTAACAGTTTTATTTGTAATTTATTTGGGCTGTTTCCAGTTTTTGGCTATTACAAATAAGCAGGTATCTAGGAGTGGAAAAACAGAAAACTAGAAACACCCCAAATGTGCATCAACAGGTGTATGGATAAACAAATTGTGGCATGCTACTCAGCAATAAAAAGGAACAAACTATAGATACACTCAACAACACATATGAATCTCAAAGTCATTATTGCTAGGTGAAATCTTTTGTGGAAGTCTTTTTTGTCATGGAATCCAACCAAAAACTAGGGCTTACTGATCCTAGGGAATACAAAATACTTCTAGTTTTGATCTCTCTTTATAATTAATTTAAAGGCAGGAGTTGGGGGGTGGTGACTGTAATACATTTTCATCCAATTATTCAGTGCAGAGTTCTCTTCAAGAATTTCCATTAGAACCATCCTGAGACACTTAAGCGATCTTGTTAGATGTTTAACTTTATTGGGAAAAAACTAAGCCTAAATTTTCGATTCCAATTTCTGAAACACTGTTTGATCCATATTAGTAGCAATAACTACTTTGAGATGGAGGTGATATTCTACTAACTCATGTTGGCTTCAGAATACCTAGGTGTGCTAATACAGCTCCAATGGTATTAGTGATAAATGTGGAGTGAGAAACTGTCAGGACATTTCAGCATTAATAGAAACACTATGGACAAAGAATTCTTGTGTCACAAAACTACCCTGTGCTAATAATATGCATGATAAAGTGATTAGGGGTGAAGTGTACTGATAATCTGCATTTTTTAATGTATCAAGAAAAATAAGACTGGCAGATGCATTGATGGAAGGATAGATAAGTGATAAAGCATATATGATAAAATGTTAAATGTAAAATCTAGGTGGTCAGTATATAGTGTTCATTGTTCTAGAAACAGTCTTTTGATATTTCTGTATGTTTCAATTTTTTTCATAATATTGGGGGTGAAAAACTATGGAAACAAAAAAAAACCCTAAAAAAGCAGCAGTCGATTGATATAAATATATATATAAATAAAAATAAAGTCCCTGTGCCACTATAGTTAAATACAAAAGTTTAAATACTATAAGTTCAAAGATAAATTTTTCATAAGTTAAAACCTAACACAGATTACAGACAAATGAAACATGGCAAATACAGGCAGCCCTCAATTTGCACTTTGTACGGGACTGTAAAAAATTTATGGCAGGCTAAATCTTTGTGATGCAATCTTAGTAAGCAATGGAAAAAGTTACAGTTCTCAATGACCTTAAAAATTTTTGTCAAAACATTAAAAACTCTCTTAGAACCAGAAACTAAAGCTTGCTGATCTAGGAAATATAAAATGCTTCTAATTTTGACCTCTCTTTATTCTTAAAACAACAACAACAAAAAGTCAGCTTGATGCTCTGAGATACTAGGAAAAGAATTCTAGTATAGTTAAGGAAAACATGGAACTTCACGTTTTACATTTAGCTTATCTCTAAAGAAATAATGATTTGAAGAGCAACATCTAAAGATATCAAAAAAATAAACTAATAAAATTTGATTATCCAAATGAAGTAGCATACTTGCTTAGCTGAACAATTTGTTTAACTTAGAGTTAGCACTTACCCATCTTATGAGAAATAGAAAATAATAAATTAGGGAATTAAGGTTACGCTGATAGTACATTCCTTCATCAACAGAACTTGGAAGATAATTTGGACAAGTGGTTATCTTCCGTGTATTCAGATGGACTGTAAAAACACTAGGACCATATAGTTGCATTTTTGGAGAAGGAATGGGGTGCTTCCTAAGAAAGACACACAAAACCTAGAAACTGTAAATAAAAAGACAAATAAATTTGACCTCATAAAAATATAAAATTTATATGTGATAAGGTTTCATATATTAATTTTGTAGACTAGACTCTTGCTAAATGCATTTATTACTGTTTTGTAGATTCTCTGGGATTTTCTACGTAAATAATTGTATCACCTGCAGATGGGAGCACATTTATTTCTTATTCTCTGATCTTTAATGCCACTTATTTTTCTCTTCTTATTGCTAGGACTATCATATCAGAGCAATGCTAAATAGAAGAGGTGAACATCCCTGCCTTATTCGCCATGTAGAATGAGAAAATTCAGTCTTTTTTTTTTAATATAAATTTATTTATTTATTTTTGGCTGTGTTGGGTCTTCGTTGCTGCATGTGAGCTTTCTCTAGTTGCGGTGAGCGGGGGCTACTTTTCGTTGTGGTGCGCGTGCTTCTCATTATGGTGGCTTCTCTTGCTGCAGAGCATGGGCTCTAGGCTCGCGGGCTTCAGTAGTTGTGGCACACGGGCTCAGAAGTTGTGGCTCGCGGGCTCCAGAGCGCAGGCTCAGTAGTCGCGGCACACGGGCTTAGTTGCTCCATGGCACATGGGATCTTCCCGGACCAGGGTTCAAACCCGTGTCCCCTGCATATTGGCAGGCGGATTCTTAACCACTGTGCCACCAGGGAATTCCGAAAATTCAGTCTTTTACATCAGATATAATACTAGCTATAGGTTTTTTTTTTTTTTAATTTGCTAGTGTTCTTATCATAAATCTGCACCTTTCGAAATGAGTTTTTCTCCTTCATTCTTTTAATATGGTGAATTACACTGAGTTTTGAATGTTAAACTAGCTTTGCATTTCTGGAATAAGCCTTGTCATGGTAGATTAATCTTTTTAATATATTGTTGGATTTGATTTGCTAATGTTTGATTAAGTATTTTTGCATCTATACTCCTGTGGGATATGGATCTGTAAGTTTCTTTTGTAATGTTTTTTGTTAGGTTTTGGTATTAGGCTTATGCTGGTTTTATAAAAATGAGTTGGGTGGTGATTGGTGATTTCCATTCCTCTGTTTACTGAAAGTTTGTAAGATGATAGTACTTTTTCCTGAAGGTTTTATAGAATTAACAAGTAAACCATCTGGGATCAGAGTTTTCTTTTTGGGAAGGTTTTTTTTTTTTTTTTTTTTTTTTTTTGGCTGTGTTGGGTCTTCGTTTCTGTGCGAGGGCTTTCTCCAGTTGCGGCGAGTGGGGGGCCACTCTTCATCGCGGTGCGCAGGCCTCTCACTGTCGCGGCCTCTCCCGTTGCGGAGCACAGGCTCAGTAGTTGTGGCTCATGGGCTTAGTTGCTCCGCAGCATGTGGGATCTTCCCAGACCAGGGCTCGAACCCGTGTCCCCTGCATTGGCAGGCAGATTCCCAACCACTGCGCCACCAGGGAAGCCCTGGGAAGGTTTTTGATAACAAATTAAACTTCTTTAATAGTTATAGGACTATTCAGTTATTTTTGTTGTAGTTTCTTCTGTCAGCTTTGGTAAGTTTTTCAAGAAATTTGCTTATTTTATCTAGGTTGAATTTGTTCTAATTATTCTCTTAATATCCTTTATTTTTTATATTTTTATTTTTTTAAATATTTTCTTTATTTTTTCTTTTGGCTACATTGGGCCTTCCTTGCAGTGCATGGACTTCTCTCTAGTTGTGGCTAGCAGGTTTTCTCTCTCTAGTTGCACCGTGGGGGCTCAGTTGCCCCACGGCATGTGGGATCTTAGTTCCCTGACCAGGGATCCAACTTTTTTCCCCTGCATTGGAAGGCAGATTCTTTACCACTGGACCATCAGGGAAGTCTCCTCTTAATATCCTTTAGATGTCTTTGTTCTTAATTATTCTCTTAATATCCTTTAATGTCTGTGATCTGTGGTGATAACCCCTTTTTCTTTCCACATAGTGGTGATGTGTTCTTTTTTTGGATCAGTCAAACCAGAGGTTTGCCAATTTTGTGGTCTTTCGTAAAGACCACCAGCTTTGGGGTGGTTAGGCCCCTCCCCCCTTTTCCCGCTCTTATTGTCTTTTTTCTAATTACTTTGGGTTTACTTTATGCTTTTTCTAGCTTCTTATGATGTCCTCTTACATCATTAGTATTAGTTCTTTTCTAATATAATCATTTAAAGCTTAACATGGTTTCCTTTTAAGCACTACTTTAGCACCAACCTACAGATTTTGGTATGTTGTATTTTCATTACCATTCAGTTCTTACTATTATGAAATTTACTTTTTGATTTTTTCTTTGACTCATGTATTATTTAGAAGTCTGTCACTTCATTTCCTTAATTTGGGGTTTTTCTAGGTATTTCACCGTTACTGATTTAATTGTGGTCAAAGCATGCACTTTCTTTGGTTTTGATACTTTCAAAGTCACTGTCTTTTTGTTATTGTTCAGCAGATGGCCTTTAGTACTGTTAGTTTTAGGGTTTGGTTGGTCTGTCAGTTGTTGAGAGAGAGTTCTATTAATCTTTTATAATGGGATTGCGTATTCCTCTCTAATTGGTCCATTCTTCATCTATTTTTAAGCTCTGTAAATAAGCTTATATACACTTTACAGTTGTTATGTGTTCCTGATTGTCTTTTTTTATCATTATGAAATGACCCTATTTATCTCATAATACCCTTTGTCTTCATCTGTTATTAAAATAGCCATGCCTGCCTTAATGTTGTGTGCATGGTATATCTTTTTCCATCCATTTACTTTCACCCTTTCTATGACTTTATGTTTAAAGTTTGTCTCTTAAGACAGCTTATAGTAGTGTCTTGTGTTTTTATTCACTCTGTCAATTCTGATGCAATTCATGAAATAAATGGAAGAGAAATATGAAATCAGAAATAACAGAATATAATAACAAATTAAAACCACATTGGAAATAGTAGAAAGGTGAACAGGTTCTGCTTGGTACATAGTCAAGAACAAGAAGAAACATTTGAGAAGGCTGAGAAAAATAAACAGAAAGAACAACTACATGAATGTAACTTTTGGTTGGATTTAGATCTATTATTTTTTCTGTCTTTCCTATTTTTGTTCCTCTGTTCCCCCTTTACTACTTGCATTTGAATTATTTGAACATTTTCTAATATTCCATTTAATAATTTATCTGTTGGCTCTCTGGTGATACCTCTTTGCATTAATTTTTGTTGTTCTAGGGATTACAGTGTACATACCTAACCATTATAGCCTACTTAGAGTTATTATTGTACCACTTCACATAAAATATGGAAACCTTGCTACCATATAGTTTCATTTTGAATAATTTTTCGTACATATTTTGAAGAACTTAAGAGGAGAAAATATCTTTGATATTTACCATTTCTGTTGTTTTCCCTTCATTACTAAAGGTCCAGGGTTTTGTTTTTTTTTTTTTTTTTTTTTTTGAAGAATCATTTCCTTTCAGAAAAACTTTCTTATAGGGCAATTCTGATGGAGATGAAATCTCTTAGTTTCCCTTCATTGGGGATTGTCTTCTTTTCCCTTGTTCCTGAAGGATATTTTTGCTGTATATGGAGTTCTAGGTTTGCATTTCCTTTTTGCAGAACTTTAAGGATGTTGTTTTACTGTATTTTTGCCTCTGATTTCTGGTAATTAATCCACGATCATTGGACTTGTTTCCCTGTTTGTTTTGTGCCATATTTTTCTTAGCTGCTATCAAGGATTTTTCTTTATATTTGATTTTCACCTGTTTGATTATGTGCGTCTAAAAATGATTTTCTGGAAATTTATCCTGTTTGGGGTTCACTGAGCTTCCTTAGTATTTATGTCTTTTACCAAATTTGGAGATTTTGGGGAGCCATTTTGTCTTCAAATTTTTTCTGCCCCAATATTCTCTTCTCCTTCTGGGATCCCAATGACGTGTCTGTTAGGCATTTTGATATAGTCCCATAGGTTTCTGAGACACTATTCATTCTTTTTTTTCACAGTTTCTCTGCTTAGAACTTCTGTCTTCATTCATTTCAAGTTTTTGCTTATCTTTGTTTTTGTTTTTCGTATCTCATGAGACGTAATTATAACTGCTGCTGTAAAGTCTTTGATTATTTCAACAATAGAGGCTTTGTTTGATAATTTCAGCATCTAGGTCACCTTGATGGCAGCTGTGGATTAACTTTTGATTATCTGGTCATAAAGACCTGGTTTCTCTTAGAGTTTTAGCTGCCTGTGCTACTATCACTGTGCAACTAGGGGCCACCTCAGGGCAGAGGTTTGAGGGAGGAGGGGAAATTTATACCCTTGCTTCTCTAAATTTTGACTCCATACGTCTGTTTGTTTTTTTAAAAAAACCTTACAGAGTTCTCACGTACTTGTTTTTTTCTGTATTGTTGCTGAGTTTCTAGTTGTAATTAATAGGAACAGTGGGCTGTAGTGGGCTACAGTGCCATAGCACGATGGGGACTTCTCTTTATTTTTTAATATTTGATATAGTCAAATATTAAAGCCTTCATAAATGATTGCATTTGAGTTTGTAATCTGGTTTGGTAAGAAATATTAAGAAGTATTATGTAATACGTAGGGTGCCATGGTCTATTCTTTAGCTTCAGAACTGCTTAATAGCATTACTTTTTGCTAGTAAATTCATCTTTTGTGATAGGTTAAAATTAAGTGTGCCAAACTTCAGTTCCTGAGCACTCTAAATTCTGATCACAAATTGCTTTGCTTTTCCTGGTTTTCTCCATTAGTATGTTGAGCTGCTATTTTACCCTCAGCCAGTCAGCTCTCTTCTGTTCTAAAAATCATATTTTGCTCTCTGTAAGTAATAATAATATGAGTGTGTCCTTCCCCACCACCACTTCCCCTTTTGGTTGGTTGGTAGTAAAAGACCTAACTATAAAATAATGTTCCATTACATAAGAAAATAATGTTTGAATCAATTCATAGGTGTGTTGTTTGGACTGGTGATGAGAGGGTCTTCTTTTATAATCCTACCACCCGTCTTTCTATGTGGGACCGACCTGATGATCTGATTGGAAGGGCGGATGTTGACAAAATTATTCAGGAGCCCCCTCATAAAAAAGGAATGGAAGAAGTGAAGAAACTGAGTAAGTTTTAAATTAGGAGTTACCCTCTAATTTTAATACTCTTTTAATATTTTTATGGAAAATGTGAGGCAATTTAGAAATCCTCTCTGTTTTCAAGGAATATTTGAGAAATGGAAAATAGACTGCTCTTCTAGGTTGAGTTCAGTAATTAAAAAGTAGAGAATTTGGGTAAAATTATGTTTTGTAAAATATTATATATATATATTTTTAACTTCTTGTCCTTTTCAAGGTTGTCAGTCCAAGATACGTAGGTACTGCTCATGCTTGCTCCATGCTTATTAAAATGCTCCTCAGTGAGCCTTTTAGCACCTTTTGTGATTAGTAATATATATTTTGAAATAAACTGTACAGAGTATTTTTAAAATCAAGTTTACTAAAGTTTTGTAAAATAAAAATGCAAAGGTCTTTTAAACTTGATGAAATTTAGGGAAGATAAGCCTTATTCCTGAGACTAGGGAGACTCCTGCACCTTATTAAGAGATAATCTTTTAATCTACTTTATGCTCAGATAGCATTTCAGTATATATGATATATAATAAATAGAAATATTTGTACATATTTTTATTGCATGTGTTTTATTGGTAATTTGCCATTGTATTGATATGATTGTGTGTGTTTTTTTTAAAATAACTATTTATTTATTTATTTATTTTTGGCTGTGTTGGGTCTTCATTTCTGTGCGAGGGCTTTCTCTAGTTGTGGCGAGCGGAGGCCACTCTTCATCGCGGTGCGCGGGCCTCTCCCTGTCGCGGCCTCTCTTGTTGCGGAGCACAGGCTCCAGACGTGCAGGCTCAGTAGTTGTGGCGCACGGACCCAGCCGCTCCGCGGCATGTGGGATCTTCCCAGACCAGGGCTCGAGCCCGTGTCCCCTGCATTGGCAGGCAGATTATGATTGTGTTTTTAAAGAACCCCCTTGTGTAGTATAGAAGCATGATAAATGAATCATTTAATACTTCAATTGAAACAAATCCTGGTATGTCATTTATAATAATTGAGAAATCTTCGTAGATTATGTATACGTGGTACTAACATTTTCTGCTTACTAGTGATTTCCAAATTAGTGAAACTTCATCTACCCGGTGCAGAAGATATAAGGGTTTGATTCATTTATTTGATAAATACATGTGTTAATAAACATTTCAAAATGAATCAAAGACTTAATGTAAAGGGAAGATGAATAGAGGAGGTGTAGAATTATCATGCTTTGTTTAATGTTTTATAAAGAAGTGTTATGAGATAGATATATAAACAGTAATTTTTTAAAAGAAAAGATTGTGTACCATGTGCATATAACTATTCATAATATTTGAAATATTTTTTTTGCCAGGGCACCCAACCCCAACAAT
Organism: Balaenoptera physalus; assembly: GCF_965194825.1. Classification (NCBI taxonomy): domain Eukaryota; kingdom Metazoa; phylum Chordata; class Mammalia; order Artiodactyla; family Balaenopteridae; genus Balaenoptera; species Balaenoptera physalus. The sequence continues at coordinate 54,546,806 of NC_138890.1, read as the reverse complement.
GCTGTCCATCCAAAAGTGGCAGTTCTCTATGAGCGCAAGTGAGTGAACTATAAGTTGCAGCTCTAAACAAATGCTGCTAACACCAGTGTTCCAGTAGTGGTTAGTGGAAGGATTCATACCTAACTATTTAAATTTTGGCTTGCTTATTTTTATTCTGATAGTTTAATTAAATTTTCTTATAGTTAAAGAAGAACAAGAATTAATGGAAGAAATGAATGAAGATGAACCTGTTAAAGCCAAAAAACGGAAGTAAGTAATACTTAACAGTTTATGTAATTTAGGTAGATTTTTACCTTTTGGAAACTGTGTTTAGGCGCAGTCAGTTCATGATTGGGACAGGTAATGTGTGTGTTAGGAGACAGAAGTCATGATTGCTCTCTTTAGGCCTGTTATTAAAAAGCTTTGCTTCAGGATGTAGAAATGGTGTCCCTTCTGTTGCTAGATGTGCAAAAGATTTGGTTATTTAAATATGTATTATAAAGTCAAATGACATTCTAGGAGTTAGTTGATAAATTATTTCAGACATTCATTATGCCTGAATTTTATAAAAATGTTTCCTCCCTAATGTAGACTCCAACAGACACCATTCCAAAAATGTGATAAATGTAGACCCAGATTTCTCTCTTCTTTTTATATACTGGTCACTTCACTAGTCCTTGTGTCCGTGGTCATTACTTGGAGGGAACCCATCAGCTTATTAGAAAGTGTTCTGAGAGAAAGAGAGTGGTATAAGTGGAAGTATTAGCTTGACCAATGCTTGGTAAAATATGAATGTTACTAACTATGGGGGGTGAAAGGGTGGGGTAGAGGGTGTTTGTGTATGGGCCGGGGAGGCATGGGACCATTATTTAGCAGCAAAAAGGAAAGTTTGAAGATGTTACTATGGACTGGTTTATGGTAGTCCTTATCTGAAAAGGACAGATTGAATGCAGCCAAATTATGGCAAAGAAATCAGTAAGACAACCCCTGTCAAGGGTGGTTCTTTTATTAAAAAATTTCTTTATTGGCAACAATGTTAAAGAAAGTAAGATATTAAAGAGTCACTCATAATTGACCACAGTAACAACAGCTGTTTGAATTTTTACAGTTGACTTTTTTAGTTCTTGACCAAATGTATAAGTATTTTTATTGGTTGTAATCAACTGAATTTGTGTTCTTTTTTTAAAAAAAGGAGGATACGACGTTTGTTTTCTTAATTATTATAAATGACTGTATTCATTCTGTTTATGTACCATAATTTTGGATGTTCCTACAATGTTAAACTTTCAGGTTGTTTTTAATTGTTTGTTCTTATAGACAACTCTGTAAGGTTTTTAACTGCTTTTATCAGGAGAATGTCAAAGAAGTCCTTTATGTGGATTGCCCGAGCTTCTCTATTTAGGTACAAAGCTAAAAGCCTATTTTTCCTGGCTTAGTTTTTCTTTATTTCTTTTATTGAGATAGATAGTGATAGTTTGTATTGTGACATTTTCATTTAGTATAATTCTATAAAGGTTATTTGTTTTCATTAGTTGTATTTCTTGGATGTCTTTTAACTCTTTATTTAAATAGTTCTTAAATGAATTATTGTAAGAGGGTATATTGTTTGGCAAATTGCTTTTACCTGTTTGTTTTGTGCATATCTTAGGTCACAGACTATCTCGCTAAGTTCCTGCAGGTCACGGACTATATCTTCTATTTTTGATTCATTCCCTAAATTGCCAATTACCTCTCACTATATTTGTGGGCTGGCCTTATTAGTTCCATTCATCTCCTGGGCTACCTTCATTTTCCTATATAGCATGCTTTTGAATTTCCTGATGTTCTGTTTTCCTAATTCTCTTAAGTTTATGCAGGAAATATGAACCAGTTTTATTTTTATACTTAGCAGATCAAATTTAAGAAGGAAGATCTGCTTAAACACACCTGAATGTTACTGAATTACTTTTTTTGATTATTCACATGAATGGTCCTTCTTCATAGGGCAGAGGTTTGAGAGGTGACTCAATTGCATGTTTACAATCTCACTTGAGTACCGTACAGCAGCAGGGTTGCCCTTAGCCCTGAGGTGCATTTTTGGAGAAACAAGAAGTAGTTTAGTCATTGATGAGCAGTTCTAATTCCACCTAACTACTCCGGGGCCTATGTTGCTCTCTGGGACCTGTCCTTCAACTTAAATCTCAACTTATCACCCAGAAAGTGAGTAAAGAAAATGTCAGGTAGGTAAGGTATATATCTCACATATCCACTTGGCCAGCTTTGCAGATATTTTCATTTTATTTTCAAAATAAATATTTGAGATTACTAAGACTTATACCAATTTTTATTAGATTAAAAATTGTATGCATTTATAATGTAAAACATTTTGGAAAATATTGTTTTTCCTGTATCATTTCAAGAACTAAAAATTATATTCTGTGCTGTTTGATTCTAGCACATAGAGTTTTAGTGCAATATTAGGTAAGTTTTTTGTTTTTGTTTCTGTTTTTAAGTAAGGTAGTTCATTTTGTGTATCAGCTAGTGTCAGGGAGAGACAGCACATTAAAGGTATTTTTCATTCCTAACAATGCAGCCGCTGTAACATCATTAGAAGCTCATTGTAACTTTATTATTATTATTATAGTGAAAGTTGCTTATCCCTTAGAGTTTATTTGAAACCCTCAATATAATTCTTTTTTGCCACAAATATGCTGCTCAGTAGTGAGTCTTGAATATTCCAATGATTTTAAGATTTTAATAAGATTCCTTATTAATATTTTGTCAGTTGATGCCTATATTTTCTTTTTTATAGGAGAGACGATAATAAAGACATTGATTCAGAGAAAGAAGCTGCCATGGAAGCTGAAATTAAAGCTGCCCGAGAAAGGGCCATTGTCCCTCTGGAGGCCCGAATGAAGCAGTTCAAGGACATGCTGCTAGAGAGAGGGGTCAGAAAACAATCTTTGGGGGAGATATTTCTGTTTTGTATAAGTAATATAAATATGTCTTGCTAAAAGGTCAAATCTAAGGTTAGTGCTCATGTTGTGGGGGGCGGATAAGGGAAGCCTGTCAAATCACTGTACTCTTTCAAACAGCCTTTTTCCTGGCTAATATCATGTTTAACTAGATGCCATTTTACTGTCCTTTTAAGTACAAATAACATTTAACATTTATTGGGTCATTAAATTTTGGTGAGTAATATAAGACGAATATTAACATTACAGAATGGCGGACTACGCGGAATAGGTAAGGTATATGTGATTCTTTTAATATCTACAGAATGGCTTTTGGTTAAAGGAGAACTGGTACTTTATGATATTACTGTTAATGAAGCTTAATTGAGAAGGGATTTCAACCTTTTGATTATATTCACAGATTCATTTGAGTAAGTAAAATTGTTCAACTATAAATCCCAACATTGTTCACAAGGTTGGAGCAAGCTTGGGAAATCAAAATGCAAATCTTCAAGGCTTTTTCTGATGTACTGATTTTTAAAATGTCACACAGTAGTGGTTATTTTAATGAGTAATTAAGTGTGTGTTATTTCTATATAATATAGAAATGTTCAGAGCCAATTAGTGTGGAAGTGTGCTATTGCTAGCCTCCCACTGCTTGTCATTTATTAGTGATGGAAACGGCAGTATGGTTTTTATTATGTGTCCTTTTTAAGCAGATGTCCTGTAGATTTCAAGCAAAATTATGTGACCTTTCTGTTTTTAGAGCCAACTTAATTATGAGGCAATACATTTTTTTATTTTAAAGGTGTCTGCTTTTTCAACATGGGAGAAGGAGTTACACAAGATAGTTTTTGATCCTCGGTACTTATTGCTTAATCCAAAAGAGAGAAAACAGGTAAAAGGAAAATAACAGTATTTAAGTAATGTATATCCCTTGCCAGCACAATTTTTTAAATTAATTAATTAATATAAATTTATTTATGGCTGTGTTGGGTCTTTGTTGTGGTGCGCGGGCTTCTCACTGTGGTGGCTTCTCTTGTTGCAGAGCATGGGCTCTAGGCATGCAGGCTTCAGTAGTTGTGGCACGCGGGCTCAGTAGTTGTGGCTCGTGAGCTCTAGAGCACAGGCTCAGTAGTTGTGGCGCACGGGCCTCGTTGCTCCGCGGCATGTGGGATCTTCCCAGACCAGGGCTCAAACCCGTGTCCCCTGCATTGGCAGGTGGATTCTTAACCACTGCGCCACCAGCGAAGTCCCCAGTATAATTTTTATATTGTAAGGAATAAAGTACGATCCTTTTTTTTTTTCTAACATAGTACTTTAAGAACAGTTTCTACCTTAGAACATAGTGATCCTTTGTGTGGACATTTCTGCCTCAGAAATACTTGGATTTTTTTGCCATTGTGGACATGGCTTTGCCTCATGCACATTTTGTCCTTATGCTTCATACATACTGATGTTATACCAAGGTCTCAGGGTCATTTCACATGCATTTATTAACTTAGTTTTTACTGGTTAAATGATGCAAATTTAGAGTAGAAAAACAGCAAAATACAGATGAGTAAAAAGGAATAAAACCTACCTCCAATCCTTCCCAACTGATAGGCCCATTGTTGAACACTTGACCCATCCCAACTGTTATGTGCTAATATACATATACATATATATGTGTCTGTATTGTAGATAGACAAGACTCAGCGTGTTTTTATCTCACACATGCTACCCACACAAAGTCCACATCTATTAAGTGGCAACTGTTAAAATGTCTTCTCATTGTAAACTTAGAGTAATAATGGACGCTTCAAGGTCTCTACTGAACTAGGATTATAAGAACTAGAGTTAACTTGTTACTGAGCTGCCATTTATTTCCACGATGATTCAGTGACACATACCATCTCATAGTGATTACTGCTTCCTCTAAAGCATTGCACACTTCCAACTTATATAATTCCTGAATTACCTGGACCACCCTGACACTCATTTCTGTAAAATGGTGAGTATGTCGAACCACTTGCTATAGTGCTGTTGAGCTACACGATTTCATTTGGTAGAAGTAGTGTCCATCTTCCATATTTATAATTTAATTGTTGTAATAATTCTCTGCACAGTTTGTACCATTATGCATGTAGGTCTAATCATAGACATTTTATGAAGAGATGAAAGTTACAGTGTGCCAGACATGTATTTTAGACTCATAATAGGAAGACATGACTTTCCATATGTATTTGCATCTGTGTTTCATGCACTGTAGTCTTTTTTATTTTAAACTATTTGTGTGTGATGGTCTCATATTCACCTCAGTTGATGGCCCTATCAAAACCTGTAAATTAGCTTGATTCTTTACTTTTCCCCACTGTGCATTTCAAGTCTTATCAGCAAAATCTACCTCCAAAACTTTTTCTAAATTATTTACCATTTATTTACCTCTTATTTACCATTTCTCTCACTATACCCTAATTCAAGGTACCATGGTCATCTGTGTGGCCTCTAATTGATCTCCTTGCCTCCTTCCAGTCTTGCTCTCCTCTGTAGTCAAGTTCTTTTTCCACACAGCAGCCAGACTAATTTTAAAGTTTGACTGACAAATTAAGGCAGTGTTCCCTTGCTTAAAAAATGTGCATTGCTTACTATTTCATTTAGAGTAAAATTGAAACTCTTTTTCATGGCCTATAAGATTCTACATACACTCATGTCTGCATACTTCTCAAGCCTCTTTTCTTATGTTCATTTATTCTAGCCACGCTGGCCTTGATATGCCTTGGCCAATACAGGCATATTCTGGTACTTATTAGTCCCTTTTCCTGGAATGTTCTTCCCTTAGGTGTTTGCATAGCTGACTAAATCATTATATTCCGATACTTGACCAGGTGCCTTCTGATTAACCTGTCTCTTTGCCTTCTTTACTTTCTTTGTAGCACTCAGAATTCTATCTAAAATTATCTTAACCATCCGTGTTTTCCTACCACAGAGGGCAGGAACTTTGTTTTGTTCATTGTTCTGTATGTGGTGCTTTAACCTGAATATCCCTGAAGACTTTTTAAAACTTTTATGACTTACTCTTCATGGCACTGAGTGTTGCAGTTTCTGAGTTAAATTACAAGTGCGTATTGAGAACTAAAATTCTTTTTTAATTTTGAAGGCATTTTATAAGCTGGTGGTATTATTAACTCCTTAATAGAGTTACAGTTAGAAAGAGAAAAAGTATCAAGCATTATTCTGTTTTAAATAAAAACTCAAAGGTTCTCATACTTTTTGAGTAAAAGTCTTTTTAAAACTGAAGTATAAGGAATGAGGGAACGTAAAGCCAATTGTATTGGGAGGCATGGCGCAAATAATTAGGAGAAACTTGGAAGCATACCAGAATTTCTAATTTTCTATGAGATGTTCATCTCAGAGTGAATCCTAACCTTGGTGTGGGATATCCTAGAGTAGAGGATACGAAGTTTTTTTCAGCTTCTGAAAGGAAACAATATAAATTCACTTGGCTTTTATTTATAATTTAGTACTTTTACAGGTAAGAAAGTATACACTGAGATAGGAGAGGGGTTGGAAACAACACTCTTCCCCACTTCTGTCAGCCTGCAGATACTTTCATGAGCTACTACAGTGCTATATTTAGGTTTTGAAAATGACCTACATGCCTAGCAGGGGACTGGTGAGATAATTGTATATATTTCTATATAGCTTTTAAAGATTTGTGGATATATATGAACTTACCTGGAAAGAGGTCTTAAGTATTTAGTTAGTTAGTTACGCTGGGTCTTTGTTGCGGCAGGGAGGCTCCTTAGTTGCGACATGGTGTGGGATCTAGTTCCCTGATCAGGGATCGAACCTGAGGTCTTAAGTATTAAAAAATAAAAACTTTTTCTATTTTACCTTTTTCCAAGATGTGCATGCACATTTTTAAGGGGCCACAGAATTCTTTAAGATACGTTTGGAAAAATATTAGAGTGTTTTATCTTCCAGAAGACATTTCTTTCAGAGCCTTCTGACTTTCTTCAGTCTGGACTGGTTGTCCTCTACACCTGATGTACAGCTGTCATTTTTGAGGATGACAGCTCTTGATCATCATCCTGGGGATTCCTTCATCTCTCTTTTTTTGTGGAGGAGGGAGTTTACCTGTCTCCTGCATTGTATGTCGTTTCTTTCTTGGTTTACTCTCTTTTAATGCATTCCATCTCTGTAGTAGCTTCCTGAGAGAACGTGCATGGGAAATAAATTTTTGAGGCCTTATATATTTGAAAACACTTTTATTGTACCCTTATTTGGAATTGTTTGGCTTGCTAAGGAATTTGAAGTTGGAAAATCTTGTTCCTTCAGGATTTTGAAGGCATTGCTCTGCATATAGTTTTCAGTGTTATTTTTGAAACTTCTGTTTATTACCTGTTCCCTTGTATGTGGACCTTCTTATTTTTTCTGTAACATGTAGGATCTTCTCTTAGTCTTCAGTGTTCTGAAATTTCATGGTGATTATGTATGGCTGGTGGAAGGGCCCTTTGTGCTAGGCACTTGGTGGCCCTTTCAATGTAGAAACTTTTATCTTTCAATTCTGGTAGATTTTCTTGCATTGCTTTTTTGATTTGCTTCCAGCTGCTTTATTTTTCCATTCTGGGCCAGAGCATTTGTGCTCTGGGCTGGTCCTCGAGTTTCTTATCTTTTCTCTCTTGTTTTCTATTTGTCTTTTAAAAATATTTTCTGGATGATTTTCTCAACTTTATTGTCTAATAACCCTTCAGTTAGATTTTTTATTTTCTTTGTCACGTTTTAGTAGTTCTTTTTTTGTTCTTTGAGTTTTCTTGTTTCATGGTTGCAATGTCTTAGTTTTATGAGATTGTTTAGGATTTTTTTCTTATTTTTCATTTTCCTGTATAGTCTCTCTTTCCCCTAAGTTTTTTCCGTCTTGGTCTCTTTTTTTCATGTTGGAGAGTATCCTTAGATGTCTTTGTGGACCCTAACTGCTAATGATTAAGAACAAGGCACTAAGATGCTATTTGGGCATTCTTAGCATCTGGGTGGGCTCTCATGATTGTTGGCCTTACTGTAGAACGGTGGTTCTCAACCAGAGCATTTTTGCCCTAGGGGACATTTTTGTTTGTCACAACTGAGGGAGTGCTGCTGGCATCTTTTGGCCAGGGATGCTGCTGAACATGATCTGGTCCAAAATGTCAAAAGTGCTGAGGTTGAACCCCCCTTGCTGTAAGGTGGTTTAGGCTGGTTTGTTGAGATCCTATAGAGCAAGTAATTTTTAGGCTGGTTAGATCCTGGATAAGGACTTTAAGTCTCCTTGCTCTTGCTGCATTGGTTCTGAAAGAACTGTGTCTTGATATGTGGTATGTAACTGCTTAATTCCCTGTTTTCTCAATCTGGTACGCCTCATTCTTAATTTATGTTCCCCCAGACCAGAGACAGTGTTTTGCCTTTTAGAGCAAGGGTCAGAAAATTTTTAACATAAAAGGTTAGATAATAAATATTTTAGGTTTTGTGGGCCATGTGGTCTCCGTCATGATTGTGTAACTCTACTGTTGTAGTGTGAGAAGACCCACAGATTTATGTAAAGGAATGAGCATGACTGTGTTCAAATAAAGCTTTATGGACACTGAAATTTAAATTTCATTTAATTTTCGTGTATCATGAAGTTTTCTATTATTTTCCCCAACCATATAAAAATATCAAAACTATTCTTGCGCTGTAAAAAAACAGGCAGCAGGCCAGATTTGGCCAGCAGATCGCGATTTGCTAATTAACCCTTGCTCTAGAGAATAACCCCTTGCCTTACTGAGTTTTAGGAGTGGCAGTGCCCCAGATACATAAAGTTGGCAAGGAGGATCTAGTGATTAAACTGCTTCTTAAAAAGCTTTATTGTAGCATTACCCTATCCTCACTTCATGGGTATCTGGTGCTATCAATTCTGGAGCTGTTTGAGAATTCTCTAATTTAAAAAATTGGTTACTTTGTTTTCTTGACTGCTGGTTTAGGGTCAGCTTTCTTGTGTCTGCCAAATCCTTTATCACCTCTCCATGTGCTTTTCAGCTTCCAGAGTTGCTGTGTTCTTACTGGTTTGTGACTTAAAAAGTTCATCGTCTTGACTATACATTATTAAGTGGGAAAAAATATATAGAATATGTGTAAAGCAAGATTACATTTTAGGTGAAAATAATTATGTCTTAAAGATAAGCAAAGAAATAAAATATAGGTTCCATATTGTTAATGTTTTTTGTAGAAGGGATTTGGGAAGACTGATTTAAACATTTTATATTGCTTGAAATTTTAAAAGTAAACCTGTATTCAATTTGTAATCAGAGAAAATGAAAATTAAAGGGGCTTTTAACTTTTATTCTGGAAGCCTAAACAGAGGGCGTGTATGCTTGTGTAGTTCTGTCAATTGAAGCTTTAAGGTGAGACTTGCTATAGATCGTCTGCATGTAATTGAGTTACCTATGATTAATATACTTCTCCTATTTTTGGACAAAGATATTGACTTAGTATTTTTTTTAATAGATTCTACACTTTGGTATTTAGATTACCTATATGAAAGACTAACTTGTCAAATTGGTTTATTTTTGTAATAGGTATTTGATCAGTATGTAAAGACCAGGGCAGAGGAAGAACGCAGGGAAAAGAAAAACAAAATAATGCAAGCCAAGGAAGATTTCAAAAAAATGATGGAAGAAGCAAAATTTAATCCAAGGTATATGGTTTACTACTATCAAATATCAAAGTATGTATATATTTTCTCGTAGATCAGTTGAATATATATATGTGTGTGTACACACACACACACACACACACACACACATCTTTTGGACTTCTGGACATGAAAAACTTCTTGTTTCATTATTGGTTTCTGCCTTTCTAAGAATCTTCGTTCTTTGGAGGGAATCCCTGGTGCTCTATGAGGCATTGCTTTTCAAGAAAAGGTACCTTTGTTTTAAAAGCTTCCCTCTGAGAATAAGTTTCCTTCTCTGGAAACTGGTAAATGATTAAATATCTGTCCCTGTCTTCTTAAAGTTTTACACATAATGAATTGCAGAGTGGGAACATTATTTTGATTGAGTTGAAGTGGTGAAGGACCTTCCATTTCAAAAATTTCTAAGTGTCTAGATGATTGTCTTGTCTGACATTTTCATTTAATTGTTAATATATATTGAATATATGTAAAGGACTAAAGAAAAGGAGACATTTTAAACTTATGTGCTTAGCATTATAATAACAATAATAGCATCAGTTATTGGATATTTTAGATAGATGTATGAACTTACACATATATGCAGTTAAAGTACATGCATATGTGTATGTATATTATCTCATTCAGTCTTCAAAACAACCAGTGTGATTTAGGTGCTCATATCCTACATTTTACAGATAAGGAAAGTAAGATGTATGCAAATTAGGTAACTTCCCTGAGTGAATGTGGGATTTCAACTAGGTTCCAGTATTACACAGAATAGTCAGGACAGGGAGAGTCACTTTCTTGTAGAGATATTAAGTTGCTTTGAATATACCAGAACATGGAGAATCTCTAAAACTATGGGGTAGAATCATGGAGTCTCTGGGTTAAATGGCACTTTTTATAAAAGTTTATCTTGTTTAAACAGTTATTTTTGTCAGTGGAGACAGGGAAGAGTATTGTTGTTTGGAAAAGTGTATTTGGTACACTTTTTCAAAAGTGTATATTTGAAAAATGAGAAACTTAACAGTGTTATTAATATAGATTTCATAAAAGCAAGCTGAGTATTTGTGAGCATAAAGAATGTAATATTCTTCAGAGGTTAACAGAGTTTCAGACTCTGCAGGGGGTCTTGGGCTTTTTCTTAATCAAAAGGGTAAGTTCATGGGTCAGTGTAATTGCAACTGGGTTATAAAAGATGTTTTGGAAGGCAGTTGAGGAAATTGGAACGTGAATTGGTATTATATAATAGAGATTAGTAATTTTCTTGGATATTGTGGTTATGGAAGAAAAAGGATTTAGTCTCAGGAGATGCGTGCTGAAATGTTTATAGATGGAGTCTCATGATGTCTACAGGTTATTTTCAAATGATTCAGCAAAATGTATCTATAAAAACCCTTTATGGGTCTGGGAATAATTGAGACTCCAATGAGATTTCTCTTTTGTGGATTTGACAAATTAAGTCTTGCTGTATCACAGTACCCTACTGATATTCTTTTGGGGCAGATAGAATTGTTGAAGTGATCTTTACTATGCAGGTTGCTTCAGAACGTAAAGCCATCAGGCACATAACTGGAAGTCTTAGCACTTGGGGCATTGTGCTGTATTGCTAAATTGATGCATTTTAATACTAGCATAGAGATTAGGACCGATTTTAGTAAGTAGTAGAAAACAAAGAGGAAAAACTTAAAGTTGAGAAAATACCGTCCATAGACCTACTTTGAATTGGGAAAAGGCCACTGGCACAAAGTTCTTCAGTAGAGTTCATAGATATAAAACACTGGAGTTTATTCCAAGGGAAAGAATGACTGGGGAGAATTACCTAACTTTAGTGCCTATTTCTTCTATGTCTTTTTTCTGTTTTAATGGAAATTTCAGGTATACCTCCTATGGTCAACTCCGAGTCACTATGCTCTTTCCCATCCCCTACCACCAACCAACTATCCACCTCACTTTTTTCCTGCAAAGGATTCTTATACCTTGTCTGTTATAAAGTAGCATTTTTGGAATTAAAAGATGAGTCATATGAAAACATCTGTATGGGAATCTAATGCTAAAACTTCATTTTAGTCTCTTCTCGTAAAAAATAGATATATTTTACATATTTTTTAACCTATTTTAAATAATATAAATACGTATAAAATAATTGAATTCTCACTTTTATACATTGATTTTACATTTTAAAAAGTTTATTTAATCAGTAATAATTGCTTTTTTTGTCTTAAAATTATAAAGCAAGGTATACTTAATTTATCATGAAAAGAAAATAGATTTAATGGATTACATATGATCCCTTTTCTGGGGTATGCATTTTTATTTTACCATATAATTTTATTATGGTTACATATCCATTGTATGTATATGTATGGTTACATACCCAGTTTTGCAATGTATCCTTTTGTTAAAAATGTTGAATTAATGACGTTAGATATTGTGAGTAATACCAGTTGCATATAAAAAGATTGTTAGAATCTGGCTTTGGTGAGCAAAGCTTAAAAATAGCAAATGTTAGCAGTGAGTAGTACGCCTAGTCTTCAGTTGATGTTTTAAACTCTAAATTCTAAAGTTAACCAGCCAGTTTTTTCTTGATAATTAAAGTAGTAATTTAATCTTTGTTTTAATACCTAAGAGGAGATGTTTTATTTTTGAATTGAGATAAGTAGTTTTATAGGGGAAAGTAAGCTTTATTTTTCACCTCTAAAAACATGCTAAATATGGGAGTGTTTATTATAAGAGTGAATTCTTATTATATAAGGTGAAATATATCCAAATATATGAAAGCATTATAAATGCCTTTTATTCATGAAGAAACCTTTTTAATACTTAGTTTCATTAGCCCTCATAGACCTTAATTTTCCATATCTCTGCTGAAACTCCCTAATTGTTCATCCATTAAGATCATGTTTTAAATTCTTTGAACATATTTTTAAATTCTTCCAATATAATTGTAATAGTTTTAAAGGATTTGTCTATACCTAAAACAACATCTGGGCATCCTGGGATAATTTCTGTTGGCTTAAAAATTTTTTTTCGTATGGATCCCATGTTTCTTTGTATGTTTAGTGATTTTTAATTGAATATTAGAAATTGTGGATAATAGGTAGAGACTCGAATCTGTTACCTTTCTCTCAAGAGTGTGTATTCTTATTTTAGCAGGCCAATTACAGGCCAGTCACTTTAATTTTAGGTTTGATTTTATGCTTTGTTAGTATGGATCTCAGAAAGTGGAAGGTGTTTTTGTCAAACTTCCGACTTTGTCTCCCTTGTGAATCTTTTGTGGGCTTTGTTGTCTTAATATTGTTCTTTTTCCAGCACTACTCACTGTCTGGTATCTCTTTTTTGCTCTTAAGCATGTAGCAGTTTGGTACCGGGAGTGGTCTTTCTGCTGGTTTATAGCTTGGCGTTGGCTGTCTACTTATGCATGAGGGATTTCAAAATGGTATTCTTCTGGGGTAGTACCCTCTTTCTATAGCTTATTCCTCTGCCATTTTAGCACCGAAACTCTGATCTCTGCTGCTTCTAGCTCATTGGGACCACTGTACTCTGCTTGGACTCTACCTCTTTGCATTTTGGGAAATTGTCCTGAGGCACAGTGCCACGGGGCTTCTTACCTCAGTCTTACTCTACCTGTTGTCCACTGCTTGAAATCAGTTGCCTCATATATTTTGTCTGGATTTATAGTTGCTTATGGAAGGAGAGCTAATTCAATAAGAGTTATTCCACCATGGCTGGAAGCAAGAATTCAGCCTCATCTTAGGGTGGAAATAGATGGACTCTTTTAAGTCTCTTGAAGCACACAAATTCTTTGCTCTCAGATGTCTATCCCCCTAACATCATGCTGATAGTATACAGATCTCTAACCACATTTTCACTCTTCAGCCCTTTTCACTCCTTTCTGTAGGCAGATGTTGGGACTCATTGTCTTGTTGGCACATATTCTTACTGGGAAGATGGTATCGTCTGCTATACCTTTCTACAAGTAGAAATAGCTCTACCAAAGTTAGCACACTTGCCATTTTGTTACAGAGCTACTTTTAGTGAATTTGCAGCCAAGCATGCTAAAGATTCAAGATTCAAAGCAATTGAAAAGATGAAAGATCGAGAAGCCTTGTTTAATGAATTTGTGGCAGCTGCAAGGAAGAAAGAGAAAGAAGATTCGAAGACCAGAGGTGAGAAGGTAAGATGGTTTTAGTTCCAGTGGTGTGATTGATGGGAGTGTGAATGGGAAGGGACTGAGCTGGTGCTGTGTTTCTAATCTCATTCATGGGCATAAATAACAGGACCCACATTTATTGTTTAGCTTTTTAAGTTAACTTTTACAGTTGTTTATAATATCACTTTACTTCCATAATGCATACATTTTAGTAGTGTCACTAAGCTGCATAGATTTTCTTTAAATTTTATTAATACTAGGATGCGCAGTAAACCCAGAACTGGTTATTAGGCCTGTCTATTCACTGGTGCCTGCCTAAGATTTCAAGGTTCTTTATAGGTAGTAACATTTAAGTTTTTCAAAAAGCTTCTTTATATTTTTTGCCCTCTAAAAGATAGCACTTTAGTGACTTTCTAATCTTTTAGTAAACATATCTTACATATGAATTATTGCTTATCAGAATTAAAGGTCAGCTATTAAAGATTAATGAATTCCAAATGTCATTTGATAGTGGTGTCAGGAGTGGAGAGGAGCTCACCACTGAGGAGGCAGACTGGTAGGGAGGTGGCACCAGTGGTGCGTAAACCATCAAAACATAGCAGCCACTCTCCTTAGTGACCCTGTCTGCTTTGTGAATAGAGAAAAAGAACCTCTGAAGCTTTATCATTCTTGACATTTAAAATTGCCTCTTATTCTAGAAAGTTAAAATATTACAGATTCTATTAAGAAATGTTGTTATGGAAGTAACACCACTTTTGTTGGGAGGAAGCCTCTTTCATTGAAAATAGCAACAGTATTAGGTGAAATAACTTTTGTCAGAAATAACTGAAATTTCCTGATTATCTGATTTATTATGCTTCAAGGTAGATTTTTCCAGAATTATTTCACTGTTGACTGTCTCTGGTAAATGATTATGCTTCTCAGAGGAAATGTGCAAGGTTGAGTTCTGCATAAACATTTTGACTGTTGAATTAGAATCATGTCAGTGAATTGTTTGCTACTTTTGACTTTTAGTAAGAACCTGTTTTTTTAAAGAAAACCAAGTAAATAAATGATTGATATCGTATGATTGCTTTTAAACAAATTGAATGTTTTTCTCTTTGCATTTGTAACTGATGTTCTTTTTCTAAACACTTTTTTTGGTAATTATTTTATGTATTCTGTTTTATAACAAGTGGATAGGCTTTACAGTTTTGTGCCATGTGGCCTGTCAATCAGTTTGGTCTGAGAGCTGTCAGTCACTGCTACGCAAAGTATTATGGGATTCTCTAGTGAGGAAAGCATTGATATCTCTCTGTGTGGTCACTTTAGCCTCCCACAGTTCCGGTACATTACATTTTTTTTAGTCTTTTTCCTTATGAAGTAATGAGAGTTGTGCCCAGGATGTGTTAATTAAAATAAGAAATTAAATAGACATTACATCTAAATAAACTTAATATATTCAGCTTTACTTTCTTTTGATTGTAAAATTTGAATTCTCTAAATTAAAGGTTTATCTTTGTACTATTACATTGAAAAAAAAGGAAATTACCAAAGTAAAACTTTCTCAGTCAATTTAAAGAATGAAACATCAATTGCTAACTAGGTTATGAAAGCAGAAATCTTTGTAAAGGTTTAAATGTACTTTTTATACTCAAATTTTGAGAAGTATCTGGTTAATGAAGTTTTATCACTTCATGACTTTCACTGTGTATTTATTTTTATGAAGTACATTGGCAGTACATTTTTTAAAAATGGCATTTTAGCTATGTGTAATTGAATGGTAAACTGGTATATTGGAGTTTCTTTGTTCTTAAGATTCCTAACTGGTCTTTGTAACATTGAGACAATTGAATCAATAGCTGAATAGTAAAAATTTAAAGCTAATTACTTGCTGAGTCAAAAACCTGTGAAGGGCATTGACTTTTGGTGAAATCCTTTTTTTTCCCTTTAGGAGGCATTTTCAAGAAGCTAAAGGGTGCAATCATCATTTTCATGTAGCTTTTCACTGGTAGTTTTATAAAAAAAATGCCCCCAAAGCTGTTTTATTGGACTGTTTTGTTTACCAAAGTAGCTACCCTCTAGTTTTTGTTTATTTGATTATAATTTATTATTATTATTATAACCAATTTTTATTAAATTATGTTTCAAATAATTTATTTTTTGGAACAACAGATTTGAAGTTGTATATAATGGAGTTAATCCTCTTATGAAGTTGGCATTTTTCTCTCTTCCCTCTCTTTTGAATTAGCTGCTGAGCAATTTTTGTTTCAGTACATTAGGCTGAGGAAACTATTTCTCCCTTTTTAACTAAACAGCTTAGTTGGTAAGGTACTTCCATTTTTGGAGAGAAGAAAATAGGGACAGTAGGACCTTGAACTGTTGCTAATGGAAATTGACATTTATGCAGTTGTTAAATAATTCTCATATAAAAAGCAGCTTCGGTAAGCCATTTGTAACCTGTCATGGTAATATCTACAGTGAAAGAAGTTAAATTTTATTTAAAGTTCACTTTGTTTATACATCATATATTTTTTTAACTATATGATAATTCTTTATAGGCTTCATGTCTAATGTTTGAAATATTTTTAAGTTAATGTATATTCTTATGGCTTAGAAAGATTCCTATTTGATACAGCTTACATGTTTCATTTAACGTAAATTTTGCCTTCTAGTTATCCCATGCATCTGGGAATTTGGTGTTCATTGTGTCAGATACAAAGTTAGACAGATGAACAGAAAAGTAATGTTACACCGCTACCTCAAGTAGTTTCTTTATTGCCATCTAGAAATATTGGGCTTATGAGTTATTTCTCATTAATCCAAACAGTCAAGAGCCAAGTTAGGTGAGTGGAGAAATCCACAGCTGAATAGCTCATCTTTTAAAAAGTTCTCTAATGCAGAAGCTCTTTTTTATAACCTTACAAGTGTTTTCTAGAAAGGACATTTACCTCCCTTTTAATCCTCTATTAGGAGAAATGAGGTTACAGTGAGAAGTGAGAGGGTTGAAATAGGCAGAAGGAATGATTCATTTATTTTGTGCCCACACAAAAATTCTGATTCCATTTCTAATTTCTCATTCCCTTGGTCAAGTAGGAAGGCAATTCCTATGGGGAGCAGACGTTCTTGACCTGGTCAGAATCCTCTGTTGAAATGACTTTAGCTACCTCGGAGGTCTTCCCTGGTAGCAGTACATAATAATTTAAATGCGACTGAATTTTAGAAGAGGTCCTCAAAGTGCATAAAAACAAATGCCTTGTTTATTCTTTTCTTCTCTTATTAAAAAGGTAAAATTTTTAACAATTCTAACAAATTTTTCCAGTTTTAACAATTTAGAAGAGACATTCTAAGTATTGTATATGTTGACACTAAAAGGTTAATATTATTTAATACCTTTAGTATAATGTTACTAACTTGGTACTTGATTTGTTAAGAATGTTAATTTCATTGACACTTATATTCTGGTGAAGGCATACATGTTTAATGGCTAAAGAGCACAGGAAATCTGAATGTAGTGGTTTTTTTAGGAATGACTAATTATGACCATCGAAATTCTATAATTTTCTTACATATAAAGGTAAAAACATTGCTCTTTATTAAAACCAAAATGTAAAAGTTTATTGTTTGTTTGTTTTTACACATTTGACAGTATCATTTCAGATTTGTAATGAATAAGACTTGCTCTTTGTGCTCAACTGGTTCTAAATTCCCCTGTTAATTTTTTTTTTTTTTTTTTTTTTTTTAAATTTTAATTACATGTGTGGCTCCCATTTGCAGCTCTCATATTTCTGTTGGATGGTGCGGGTTCAAGGAGCCAGGGTCCTGTGACCTTGAGTTCAAGGTTAATTCTTTTTTTTTTTTTTTTTTTTTTATTTTATTTATGGCTGTGTTGGGTCTTCGTTTCTGTGCGAGGGCTTTCTCCAGTTGTGGCAAGCGGGGGGCCACTCTTCATCGCGGTGCGCGGGCCTCTCGCTATCACGGCCTCTCTTGTTGCGGAGCACAGGCTCCAGACGCGCAGGCTCAGCAATTGTGGCTCACGGGCCCAGCCGCTCTGCGGCATGTGGGATCTTCCCAGACCAGGGCTCAAACCCGTGTCTCCTGCATTGGCAGGCAGATTCTCAACCACTGCGCCACCAGGGAAGCCCTCCCCTGTTAATTTTAACAAACAGTTTTATTCATCTACTTTTTAAAATATTCTTGCTATCTTGATGTTAAAGTATTTTTGCCATTAGTTCATAAGCCTGAATCTTATGGCAAATGGCAAATTCATATTCTTCATAAAAACGTGGCAGTTCTGAGATCAAAAGTTACAAACAACCTAAAAAAGTTGTTTCTATATTTGAATAATTTCATTGAATATGATTTATTTTGAATTTGGTAGATTTTAAATGAGAGCCTGTATGTGTATTGATTTTTATATTTCTCGTAAAAGAGCAATTCTGATCTTTTTTACTAAAATTCTGCTCTAACTGCATTAAAAAAGTTATTCTCATCTTTAAGGTAAGTGAACTTTTTTTCTAGTTGTAAACATTTATATATGAGGAATTTCTTATGGCATATCGTTTTCCTCCCACCTCACACCTGTTTTGAAATACAGATAAAATCAGATTTCTTTGAACTATTATCTAATCATCACTTGGACAGTCAGTCTCGATGGAGCAAAGTAAAAGACAAAGTAGAAAGTGATCCACGTTACAAAGCAGTGGATAGTTCATCAATGAGAGAAGACCTTTTCAAACAGTACATTGAAAAAATAGCCAAGGTAACCATTGTGTTTACTCATATAGTAACCATGGAATAGTAAAATTCTTAATTGCAGTATAAAGGCATTTGCTACTGTTTTGGGTTTAGAATTTTTCTTGTTGGTATTCCTAATAGACTCTCTAGTAATTGACTTTGAAATGAGTGTTTAGGTATATTGGTTAAAAACTAGGTTTGAAATTTTGTATTTGGCAAACTAGTTATTCTGTGGAGGCATATTTTGATGGAGTTAGTAAGAAGGTTAATGTAATTTCACTTTTACAGAATTTAGACTCAGAAAAAGAAAAGGAGCTTGAAAGGCAAGCCCGCATTGAGGCAAGCCTTCGAGAACGAGAAAGAGAGGTGCAGAAGGCTCGTTCAGAGCAAACAAAAGAAATAGATCGAGAGAGAGAACAGCACAAACGAGAAGAAGCTATCCAGAATTTCAAGGCTCTTCTGTCTGATATGGTATTACTATTTTGCTTTTTTCTCTGAAGTACTGGATATTAGAAATCTATTATATTACCTCATTAGTGGACATTTTAATATTCTTTAAATTGACTCAGAGATATAAGTTAGTAAGTTACCTATAAAGTATTTTTAAATTGAATACTTGGTATTAACACCATTAGAATAGGAAAACCCTAGTTATTTAAAATTTTCAGAGGTTTGATGTTTTGTATGAAAATTCATGATCTTTTAGTCTCAAAGTTTTTTAAAAAATTTTCCTTGATGAAGTCATCTTAAATCATCACACTTGCATGTCATAGTAATAAAGTGTTCTGAACATAAGTTCATCTTTTGATGATTTGGGTCATCATTGTGATGATCAGTTATTGTACATGTAGACAGTATGGAATGTAGGACTGGAGGTGTACTGACCCCTGGGATTTTTTTTTAAAATCCGTCTGTATTATCCAGGGTTGTTGAGGTAGGTAGGGTTTTTTGTCCCTACACCGAATGCCCCCAGACCACTCTGCTGTTCTACTTGTTTTTTCCTCTTCTCTTTGTCACTGTCTCTCCTACTGTTTCTTTTCTTTCTTTCAACAAGGCTCTTCTCATCACTTCTGTTGCTTCTTCTGATTTCTTCCCTTGCTTCTGCTGATCTGTTTTCAATGACTTTTTTCTGTTCTCTAGACAATTACAGTTGTTCCTTGTTTTCTCTCTCTGCCTCTGCTTCCCCCAAATTCATCCTCTTTATTGCAATCACAGAAGTCTTTGTAAAAAGCAAATCTGGTGATCTTGTCACTCTCCCTGTTACTTGAAGAAGGTTAAGGTCCTCCCTACTTCTGGAAGTTGCCTACATTTCAAATTCAGTCTCCTTAGCATAATATAAAAAACTGTTCATTCCTTGACTTCCTGCCTTCATATTACCTTATCCTTTTTGGTTTCCTCTCTTGCCCCCTAAGCTGTAGCCTTGCTGAACTTACCTTTAATGAACCATACTTAACGTTTAATGAATGCTGTCATTACACATGCCAATCCCTCCACCTATAATGCTTTTACATTTCCCACCACAGTGGCAAACTTTGTCATTCTTGAGGAGCACACTCAAGTATCTCTCTGTAAGGCTGATCCTGACCCATCTAGGCAGATTTGATCTCACTGTTGCCATTTACCAAACTTGTGCTCAGCATATACCTTTGCAGCACTTATTACATGTTAGTGCAGTTCTTTGCTTATATGCCTATCTTCCCTACAAAAAGTAAGCCCTTTGAAGGAAGACGTAACTGTGTTATTTATTTAGTATTCCCAGTGCCAAGTTCAGTGTTCACCTGACATGTTTTTAGGTGCTTGATAAATGTTGGTTAAATAAATGTTTTTATATTTTTCTTCTTTCTTACTTTTCTGTCTTTTCAGCATCCCATATTTCTTAGCATTGGCAGAGGTGTGACTTAACTTGTAATGCCATTACCATCCATGCAGCATACCTTTCTGCTGGTTGCTGAACCAGCCAGACCTGTTTGTTATCTTGTTAATGAAGTTAATTCCTGCTTGTGTGTGAAAGTGTCACTTCCAGGATGTAGTTAAGTCCCAAATTGAGCTCAAGAAAAAATTTTTTTATCTGGTGAGCTGCTTGTGCTGTGAGATGGTGTATTTCCTCTTTTATTTATATCCATTTCTGCTACTACCAGAAGTTGGTAAGATGTTCAGGAGAGTACCTAGGTACTTAAAGTTCTTAGGGACCATGGTTGATGGGAGATATCCTCTCTTCATCCTTGCCACCTCTAAACCCATACTACATAGCTTAGGTGAGCTCTGGGAGGTGAGATTTTCAGTGACTGCTTGACTGAGATGGAGTCATCAGAAACTTCTTTTATTAAGTGTATTGTTCCTAAACCAAATAAGTGATTCTTTTATTGATGAAATATGAAAAGGTAAGTCTGTTTGGTGATAGATACCATTCTCTATTTTTAGGTACGTTCTTCAGATGTGTCCTGGTCTGATACTCGGAGGACTCTTCGGAAAGATCATCGCTGGGAATCTGGATCCTTGTTGGAAAGAGAAGAGAAAGAGAAGCTTTTTAATGAACACATTGAAGCACTTACCAAAAAGAAGAGGGAGCACTTTAGGCAACTTTTGGATGAAACTTCTGCAGTAAGCGGCTCTTACTTTGTTAATAATTCCCAAAGTAAAACATTGATATGACTTTTAATGTCGTTCTCTTTAGACCCATTACTGGAGTTCATGGGTTTTATGATACTTTGTTCTCCGATTTTTTTGTTCGTTTGCTTAAGTAAAATGTTGATGGTATTTTCACTGTTTAGAAGTTACTTCCTTTTGCAGTTTTTAAGTTCATATCTGCTCCCTTAGTAATTCCATATGTCCTTAGCTGTGTGTGATCATTGATGCTTCCTGATGATAGAGTTAATAGATTCCTTCTTTTGCTCCATTTTCAATTTGGTACCGTGGCCCTCTTGTTTGGCAGTTTGTACCCTTTGTTCAGGTTTTGCTCCTATTTATCTGATCTCTCTTTGGTGATGGTTTCTTCAGAAGTTATGATGTTGCCCATGGAGATACAGGGTTTGCAGGTGATTGTCTTAGGTCACCTTGAAAGTATGGCCATGAACATAACTCTTGTGGTAAGCCAACAAAAAGAAACTGCATTAAAGCTGCTTCCCTGTCCCTAACTTAGTCCAGTTATGCTTGGGCATTACAAGAGATTGCAGGTCAGTGTAATATTATGTACCATATGTGCTGCACTTTGATCCCCTCAGTAAAAGTGAGTTCTATTTATGTTTTTTATTCACTTGTCTTTCAAAGATCACCTTAACATCCACGTGGAAAGAAGTAAAAAAAATCATTAAGGAAGATCCTCGGTGCATTAAGTTCTCCTCCAGTGACAGGGTAAGAAAATTTTGTCTGAGATTTACTTTCAGTTTATAAATATTAATTGGGTGCTTAATCAGCAGCACTAGTATCTTGACTGAAATGAAGTTGATGGTTTTAAGTGAATAACTTTGAAGTGTATGAGAAATAAATCTGAATTTCAAGTTTATATTTTCTTTCTTGTACAGTATATTAACAAGACAGCACAAGAGGAACTTTAAAAATTTAATCCTTGGGGTTAAGCCTGTGTTTTGGGATCTTCTAAGAGACTAATGAAGCTATAGTTTTTATTTACTGTATAGTCAGGTCCCACTAGATAGATATATTCAGCCTGGCAATTGGTACCAGGCTATCAAAGTGCTTGACTCTTAACAGCCACGCTAGCAGAAAAACAATATGATCTCTAGTTCTTATATGCTCCAGAGACTTTGGAGTAGGGGAACCTCAGATGTGTGAGGTTTGTAGAAGCTGAGCTCTCTTCTGGTGCACTCTGGCTCCTGTGTAGGAGAAGAACTCACCAAGGGTCTGAAATAGTGAATGATGTCAAGGAAAGTGTAGCTCATTCCAGTCCATTTTGTCCCTCAGCCTTCATATGTTCCTTCTTCCCATCATTCTGTCCTGGTTGGTTTCTCTAGGTCTAGAGACCAGAAAGCCCATGATCTAATATTCTTCCCCCTCCTACTCCATTAGGTGGAATTTTAGATGTGTGGACCACAAAATATACGTGGTTGGAAAAGAGTGGTAGACAGCTGAGAGATCCAGTCTCAGTCTCTAACTTTTCTGATTTTTAGAATTGATAATAAGGTCTTTTTTTTTTTTTTTTAAAGCTCAGAGTTTATACTTATTTTTGCTATTCCCTTACCAAGCTCCCTTACTGAGCTAAACGCTCAGTTGAACTTATTAAAGTTCTGAGCATTATCTTATAAATTATGCCACATTATTTTTGTGCTTGAAGATATAAATAGTCTTTAGGAATGAACATTTAACCCTTAATTTCCTTATTTTTAAGAGTGTCTACCCCTTGAGGTTGTTATGAAGGGTAAAGGAGATATCTTATAAAACCCTCAGCACAATGTAGCACATAGCAAGCCCTGAAGTTTTAGCTACTACTAATATATGGTTCCTCATTCTTGCTTTTTCCCTTAAAAATGTACACTGCAGATTTTCCTTTTTAATGAATGTTACATGGACAAAACATACCTTATTGCCTTTTTCTTTTGAATTTTTTTATGTCGTGACTTACAGGTTATTTGTTTAATAAATAATTGATACTAATTTTGGAATTAGTAGAATTTTCCCCCCTAATCTTATTGTCCTTTTGCAGAAAAAACAAAGAGAGTTTGAAGAATACATCAGAGACAAATACATCACAGCCAAAGCTGACTTCAGGACGCTTTTGAAAGAGACCAAATTTATAACATATAGGTGTGTGCAATGAAATGTTTCATATCAGCAGTCATTGTCTTTACTAGTCCTTACTCTGATGGCCAAAGCATACTTTGCATTCACACACATGTTGACATTATTAATTTTTAGGAATAAGAAGAAGGCAACTTTATCAAAGATTGAATACAGCCCATATCTACCCTTACCTTTTTTCTTTCTTTTTTCTCTTTTTTTTTTCAAAGAAAGGGCCCAGATGTTAATTCTTATTTTGTGTTACCCACCCATCCAGTTTTTAAACATACTTTTGTTTTCACTTCACTGCTTTTTTAGAAGTATTTCCAAATATATAAGAATTGTATTTCATGAAGAGACTTAAAAAAAAGAAACTTTCACTATCAGTTATCTTTGCCTCCTCTGAAGACTATTCAGTGTTCATTCTAAAGTTTGAAATCATCTTATTTGAGCTCAGCAAAAACATTTTTTCTCAGAGGAAAGCAGTTTGCTGGATACTTTTAAATTAAAACTTTAAATTATAAAATCAGAGCTTTAAAACAAATTTTCTCTGTAACATACCCAGTAGTTCCCCACCCCCAGCAAGTTGTCATCGGGAGAACAATTTTACATTGCTTAGCAATCAGTATGCAGGAAACCATTTTTGTTTCATGCTCCAGCTTTTCTTCTTTTAAGAGAAAAATTTGAAACATCTTAATGAAGGGTATGTGCACGGGAGGATAGATAGTGCTGAGGGTGTGGTTTTTAGGTATTTTGTGATTGGATTTTTTGGTCAGGATCCTTAATGTTTTGCATCAGCTTGGGCTTTTAAATTAGATGTGAAGTAAGACTTCTTTCTACATTTTTATAGTTAATTTAGTGAAAGATGTGAAAGTGAAAGCTTGTGAAAGATGCTGGGATTGGCAGCCCCGCAGACTGAAGTCCTCTGTTCATCCACAGAACAGGTACAGCACGGGCAAGATTTACCCACCCACCCTCAGCCCTGATCTGGAGGGACCACCAGTAGGGGTGGGAGGGTAATTCAGCTTCTGAGGCCCTTTCACTCCTTGGAGTCTTTGCTGAGGCGACTTACAAAGGTGACCACTGCAGTGAAATTTTTCTTAAAAAAAAAAAAAAAAAAAATGGAAACACAATTAGGAACTAGATGGACATTTCCAGCTCATTTCTGAAAGACCTATGAACAGCAGTCAGTAATTCTTGGACTTCTTTTCTTATTTCAGATCCAAAAAGCTAATCCAGGAATCTGATCAGCACCTGAAAGATGTAGAAAAAATTTTGCAGAATGACAAACGGTATCTAGTACTAGACTGTGTGCCAGAGGAGAGGCGCAAACTGATTGTGGCATATGTGGATGACCTGGATCGCCGGGGTCCACCCCCACCTCCCACAGCATCAGAGCCCACAAGACGATCAACAAAATAATTCTGAATACTCTTCCACAGGGGTGTCTGTTAATTCAAAACGCTTGCATGAGCCAATTTTCAGGTTTTTACATGTATGTGCATTAGTCAAACTATTGCAAAACCATCTGATGAACAGAAGGAGAAGCATCCGTGAACAGTTTCTGAACAGAGAACACTTTGGAAATATTTATGCTTTTCTTTGTGTGGCATGACTGACTTGCATACTCAAATATAGGCTGTCTCTAGTAAATCTAAAATCTTGAAGCTAAAAAATTACCCTTTTATGAGGTGTGGAAGTCAGTGACTTTTGGTGACGTTCTTTCTAGCAGTGTTATAATACATGCAAGACGTAAGAGCATTTGTGGTTTGAACTTGCAAGATGCAGATACCACAGACTCCAGAAAAACCTAAGTTGGGGTTTGTTTTGTTTTGATTTTGTTTTTTAAAGCGGGTAAAAGACAAAACACTGAAAATTGAATTCTTATCTTCCAGAGGCTAAGATTATTATAATGGACATACTTTTACCTTTGTCTCTAAAGAACACTTTAGTTTTATTTGTTCACTTATGTGCTTTGATTATCCCCTTTGAATTATAGGCCAAGTCTTGTTGTTTAGCCTAAGAGAAGATTTATTTAGTAATTTCTTCTCAGGTATGGAACCACGGTCATAACTAACATGTTGACCAGACTAGGACTGCTGTTAAACACATTTTATTCACCATTAAGCGATCTTTATCAATATTCTGGATTAGACAACAAATTACCTTTCTTGGGTGTTCCCTGTAAACTGTACTCCTATTTGAATGTTAAATTTTTGTTTCTAAAGTTTAATTTTAAGATGTTTGAATGTTCAGTTTATGTATTTGAACTACAATAAACCAACCCTTTTTATATACATGGATTGTATATGATTATTGTTATATAATTTATAAATACTTCTTTTAAACCTGTTCTTAAAGCAGCAGCAAATGTAATTTGGCACAAAGAAAGTTTAAATTTTGAATATCGCATCATTTTAAAAGGCTTGAATATAATAAATCACTTGCATCATAAAAGGGAAGGAATTTGTGAAGAACCATTTTGGTGCTCAGTCTCTTAGCGGTGCCTTAGTGGTTCATAGCAAGAAGATGCTGATTTTTGTCTGTTTTCTTGTTTTTGTCTTTTATATTAACATATTGATGATGAATGCCTTTTTGGACTCCTTTCAATGTGTCATGCACATCATACCGTGAAACTTACCTTTGATTCCCAATTGCTCTTTCTAGCTTTACCTCCCCAGTTTAAAAAGATCCCTCTATTTCATTACTTCATAGATGGCTAGTTTGAGTTACCACATAAATAAAATGTTTAAGAAAAATATATGTTAACAGGATAAATTGTTTTCCCTGTTAACTCACACCTGCTGTGATTGCAACAAAACCTAAAAAAAGGGACTACGGTATTTGTATTTGTTGTATGCATACAGACCCAGACACGCATCACACACATACAAAAATACAGTCACATCTCTGTGACTTAGTGCTTAGCTTACATGTATGAAGCACCACAGAAATGATGTGAGTTCTTTATATAGCAACCTGGAGTGGGTTATCTGACTAAAGTCTAACCTATAAAATGGGTAATTAACAGGATTTTTTCTTTAATAAATCCATTGAGTGATTTTGAAGCTTGTCAGAAGTGAAACAAAATGCGTGCCCAAAGGAACACAACTATTATAGAATAGGACTGTCCTACAAAGGTGAAGTTTCTAGAATGCTTTATTTTGTAATTCTGAATTCCACATAGTATTGTTTGCCTACTCACTATGTTCCGTTTCTCACCATAGAAAAGTGTGAAGAAAATGGTTTGGTGATACCTATTTTAGTTTCCTACTTTTGCTGTAAAGTATTTGGGATTGATTTTTCACGTAAGGTGTAAATCAAACTTTTCTATGCAGATTTCTTTAAGGGAGCAAGGACTTTGTATATTAGGTTCTTTTTTTTTTTTTTTTAATTGAAGTATAGTTTGATTTACAGTGTCATGTTAGTTTCAGGTTACAATTCAGTTATACATATGTATATGCTTTTTCAGGTTCTTTTCCCCTGTAGGTTATTACAAGATATTGAGTATAGTTTCCTATGCTATACAGTAGGCCCTTGTTGTTTATCTGTTTTATATATAGTAGTGTGTGTATATTAATCCCAAACTCCTAATTTACCCCCCTACCCCCCATGAGGTTCTTAATGACAGGGTCATTTTAATTACATTGTGTTTTCAATATTTTCATTTTGATATGGAGCTTATCAGCAAGCTCTTTAAAAATACATGGTTCGTTGTGCTCTGATACCTGTGCAAGTGTTAAGGTCTGACCTCCCTGTAAAGCCCCCTTGTGCAATGATGATTTCGAAAGCAGCATTCAAGACAAAGACAGCTTTAAGTCTCCAAAACTATCTGAAGTAAAACAATTGTTTTTATTTGATTACAAGTTAAGATGTCACACAGTGAAAGCTTACATCCTACATTTACTATAGATAATGAACATAAAAATCTTTAATTCAAATAGTTCATCACAGTTTTAAAGGTAATCCAATTATATAGCTATTGTCTCACAAGACAGTATTTTAGGTACTTGGGTTAACTGTACTTTATGTCCTCTTGTGAGCCTTAAAATGAAATATGTTATGAACCAAGGCAAAAAGCCTTACCTTCTGTGTTAAAAAAGCAAATCATGACCATTTATAAAGGACAAACCAAAAAACCCACAGACTATACATTAAAAAAATATTCCATCCACAGCATATTTTTATATTTTCTCCACTGCTTGCCCTAAATGCAGTTTTTTGTTTGTTTTTTCAGAGAGAACCCCTCAGTGAAAATATCCCAGAATTCCATTAGAGTAACCAAGAATCATGGATAAATGTCTTTATTATATTTAATAGGGGAAGAAATGTTATCATCATCATTGTTTTATTGGGTATGCTTTACCATGCTGTAAATTGAAGTTATTGCTTGTTATTCAAATTATACTGGTAATATGTTTGGGAACACAAAATTTAATTTTATTGCTTTTTCTGTATTGCCTTGTTTACTATTAGCCAGATTCTCTGTCTTGTGTCCATTGAATTTTCTCTTTTCCATGCTAACTCTCTCTTTCTCTCTTCCTTCCTCCCTTTCTTCCTCTCTCTCTTTTTCCCCACTCCCCCCCCCCCCCCTTTGGTTACTCTTGATAGTCTTTGTAACTTAAAAACCCTGAGGTATTTTAAAAGTTGGGCAGGGTTCATTGTTAGGGCTATATTTAATGCTCATTTAACAAGAAAGATCACCATCTTAATATTTGAGGGTTACATTCACCAGTTAATACCTTTATCATTAACCATAATGATATGGTTAACATAGCTTATAGTTTATCTTGAGAGAAAGAAGATGTTGGGAGAAACATTGATTTCAGTTTGTAGAAGATTGTCTCCTGCTACTCTTTGGAAGAGGAGTTAATTGGAAGAGAATTAAGGGTGGTTTTTAAGTTCTTTCTCAAAATCAGAATATAGAATATCATGATAGGCTGCTAAAATCCCCAGACTTAGAAACTGAAGACTCACAGAGGTGCTTTAAAAAGATCAGTGAAGCAGATTTTAGTATAAGGCAAAGTCTGAATTTACTTAAACTTAGCCAAAATAAGCCATGGTTTGAAATTAGCCCAGAGTTGGAATAAGGTGATGTTCCTTATTCTTCAACCTTCAGTCATGGAAATTCTGTATGGATTTTCGTCAAGTAAATGAACATTTCTTAAGCAAATGAAGATAACTCATTAAAATTTATGTGTTAAAAATCTCAAGTAGAAGTAGATTTTGAGCTCTGGTTATGTGCAATAAGGTTTGATAAGTGAAGTTAGAGTTAGCAGGTTCAGGAAGAAACTAAATGTAAAGAGATTGAACCTTTGACAGATAAGCTCCACTCCAGCCAGTACACAGCTGGTCCTAAGGACTACCCAGTAAAACAGCCATTGTGGGCAAGTGACAAAACAGCTGGCCTTTCTAATCACTTGTGACAGAAACATCTTCAAACAACACAGTTAATTCTCTGGATAACCAGGTTATAACATAGTTATTACTTCTAACATGGTGTCCTACTTACCAAATTGCACATTTTGGAAATGCAGACTGCGAAGCGTTTTTGTAATTCCTAATGGTAATTTTATTATGTTTCATATGGCAAAGTCAACAATATTGATAAGCAGCATTACAAATAAATAACAGTAATCACAATTTGTTTTGCTTTGAAACTATTTATCACCACCTCCTGTCTCTTGATCTTCGTGTTCCCAGGGGATAGGGTCATTGTCCTGTACACAAGGGACTGTGTCTCTCTCATGCCAAAACTGCTCTACATCAGGGAGGATGGGAATCTCTGCCTTCTCGGTTTTCTCTTTGCTGGGTGAGGGAGAGCCAGTCTTCTCTTTCTCTGGTATGGATGATGGGGATTCTGGAGATGGAACATTGTCACGAAGGACCTGTGAGTTACCAGCGGGTGTTTCCTGAGACTCTGAAGCAGTTGGATGTTTTTTGGTTATCATCCATTTCCATAAGCCTTTTAAGCCTTCCTTGAACTCCTCTGACATCACTAGAAAAATGAGAGGATTTGCTGAAGAGATGGAAAACATTAGGACTTGAGACAGGGCTATAAAACCTTGCGGTGGGGCCGGGCCTCCAGCCTTCAGGTGCCACATCCACAGCCACGCTATCCATTCAGGGAGCCACAGAATAGCGGAGGTGATGGCAATGCTCAGCAACATCACTGTGAGTTGCTTTGAGCGCATCTGGCTTATAAGATTTTGGGTCTTAATTCCTCGTTTCTGACATCGGCCATAAGCTCTCCAGAAATAAAAGCCGGCAAAGAATAACGGAAGGCAAAATACCAGGAGAGGGTAGAGCTTACCAAACATGGACATGAACTCTTCGGCCATAGCGGGTACATCCATGAGGCACATTTCCACACCTGCGTGATGCCTGGTGGTGCTAAAGAACCATTCTGGCAGGGGTAGCAGGCTAGCCACAACCCAGATGGCTGCCAGCACCGACCAGATGGTGCAGTTGCGGATATTTTCTTGCTTGGCTGGGTCACATGCATACATGAAGCATACTTTGGCCACTGCAGCGATTGTCAGGCTCTTGGCTGCCATGCACGTGTGGATGAACCAGTCAGAGGATTTGCAGACAAACCAGCCTAGATCCCAAACACCTTTGGAGTATGCTGTAGCTCGGACAGGTGCAGAAAACATCAGGAGAGAGAGATCAGCCAGGCTGAGATTCAGAATCAGGGAGTGGCTCATGGATGGCTTTCCTTTCCAAGCACTGTGGAGGAGGATGCCAATCACACACAGATTCCCCACGAAGCCCACCAGGCAGACAGCCACCAAGAGAGCTGGGACTATGGTCCTCCAGTCCTTGGAGTCAGAGGGCAGGTACCCGCCGGCAAAGTGGAGGTGAGCAAAGGACCCGTTCATGGTGCTGGAGTTGGAGTCTGCCAAGGCAGCTGTCAGCATTCCCCTTTCCATCCAGCTTCTACTTGCAGAAGTTAGCTTCTATTTGTCTTTCTGCCTTGGCTCTTTTGTGTAAGAGGTGAATACGTCATCGTCAGTGTCAAATGACACCTCTGGACCCTCCCCTTGCAGACTGTGGAAGAAGTTTGACTGCTAAGCTCTTGTCTGCTGCGTGTGCTGTTTCTTGCCTGCAATGAGTGACAAGCAGCAGGAGAGTATGACTGCTGCTCATTAGCAAGTCTAATCAGATTGTCAGCTCTTTGGAGTAAAAAACTCCCCAATATACCCATCAATGATAAATGAGGAGAATGTACATGTAAGTGAGTGATGTTCCTGGGGGGTCACTAGAGCCAGTCAAGGCAATTACTTTCAACTAGCTGTTTCTAAATCTAGACCTCTGTCTGTAATACAGCGAATACCACATCTGAATAACCGAGTCCTTTGCACTTAGGCACATATCAGAATCACCTGCATGGCTTGATCCAGCAGGTCTGGGGTAGGGCCCTAAAATTTGCATTTCTAACAAGTTCCCAGGGCATGATGATGATGCGGGTTGGGGGAACCACACTGTTTTAAAGGAAGAACCAACACTGCTTTCCCCCTCCCCTCTGCAGGGATGAGCTTCCTCTTCTTTTACCAAACCCTCACCACCACTTCAGCCCCATCAACGGCTGGCTGAGGTCAATCACACAGAGCTAGATAATGAAAAAAAGCTGCTGGTAAGAAGTCCTATTAAAAAAATCTAATTATGGGTTACTCTAAGTTTAGTCTAGTGCGAATTTTTTAGAGGTATTTTGGAGCACTGCATTAGAACGAGTTTACATACTAATAAGACTTTTAAACAAGTGATGGTGATTAAAGCAACCAAATGATGCATTAGGCTTCTTTTCAGAGAGAATTCCTAAAGGATTTACTGACAAGTGAAATAAAAGGAAAATAATTTCTATGCAGAAGACATTTACGAGATTTTAAAGAAAATGACATTTTAAAGTTGGGAAAAGAGAAAATTCTTGGATAAAATGATTCTAGAACCAGTCTTGAAGTTTTATAATGGGCAGTGGAAGGATACTCTGGAGGAGGTCAGAGGAGCTGGAATTGTTCAGGGAAAAGGGTTTGTGGAATTGAAAGGATTTTGTGTCCTACTCTGTGCTGAATCAGAAATGCGTAGTGTCATATAATGGAAAGTGTCCTGAGCTCAGAGTCCGACGACTGGGTTCTGGTTCTAACTCTGCTTTCACCAGTTTTTCTCTGGAAACTAAGGATGACATTTAAAATCTCCCCAAAGACCCAGAACTCAACAAATAAGTATTGACTCAATAAAAACGTAGTGAATATTAGGAAAGCTGTCTGTGGTGCTGGGTTACCTTTTCTGTTTTCTTTCCCTTTCCCTGCAGGAAGTAGCTGTATCTATGAAACAGTAAATGGGGGTAATGTCTCATCCCAGCAATTCACAGTAACCCCCAGTTAGTGCTGCGGACAATGAAATATCCTTAAGCCTCAATAGAACCACTTTTGAGGGTGAAGAGGCCCACACCATCTTCTAGGAAGGCAAACGGTGGTGGGGGGCAGTATGCAGAGAAACACGTTGAGTGCTACTTAGAGCAAATGAATGTTTTGTGAATTATAGGCTACAGCAGAGCCAGTCCTACCTGATGTATGTGGAAGAGATGAGTTCAGGACCAGAAAACAAATACTACTTTACATTAAGGGCTTATAAACTTGGCATGCTCAAGGCTCCTGAAGATACAGAAGACAAAAAGCTAAATGATTCAAGGAGGTTTTAACAGCATGAAAGTTTGATTCTAACTTTTTGTTTTGAAATAATTGCAAACTTATAGGAAAAAAAAAGCAAGAATAGTACAAAGAATTATCCTATACACTTCATTTTGATTTTCTAATTATTAACAGTTTGTGCACACTCTCTACACACACACACACTTACTTGCATATATATACACACATAAACATATGTATTGTTTTCTGAACCATTTGAGAAGTGGAAATGAATTTTTGAGTTTTCTTCCTGGATTATCATTAGATATAAAAATCAAACTGAGACTATGTGCTTGTAGCAAAAAGGAATTCTCTCCTTTGGCAACCCTCATTACCCAATCCAAGTTTCCGTTTATCTTTTGATATATCAGCACTTGTGCATCTAGGTATTTGACAAATGTAATATGTAGCTTGTATCTGCTCTTTGTTTTAACATCATTTCCATTTAAAGGATAAGTGTAACTTAGCCAACCTAAAAGAAGAATTACATCATATGAATTTTTCTTATTTACATTATGAATTCAAGTTATTTTGATCTTTCTTGATAGCATATTCATTTAAAATACAGGATTAAATTATATGCGCGGTGGACATTTGTTAGGTTTCCTTATTTTTATTTATTTTGGGGAGTTGACCCTTTCTTATTTTTTATTTTTTATTTTTTTCTATAAATTCCCACAATATTGCATCAGATGAAATGAACTTGTATGTAGTGTCTACACACTGAGATTTTTTTTTTTTAATAGTAATCTTTTATTTATTTATTTATTTTTATATTTTTTATTTTTGGCTGTGTTGGGTCTTCGTTTCTGTGCGAGGGCTTTCTCTAGTTGCGGCAAGTGGGGGCCACTCTTCATCGGGGTGCGCGGGCCTCTCACTATCGCGGCCTCTCTTGTTGTGGAGCACAGGCTCCAGACACGCAGGCTCAGTAGTTGTGGCTCATGGGCCTAGTTGCTCCGCGGCACGTGGAATCTTCCCAGACCAGGGCTCAAACCCGTGTCCCCTGCACTGGCAGGCAGATTCTCAACCACTGTGCCACCAAGGAAGCCCCCCTTTTCTTATTTGATAGAAGGGATCCTGGGGAAAAATGACACAGGTGAGGTGGATGGAGAAGTACAATACAGAAAAAAGACTGAGAGTGTTTGGGATGAAAACTGGAAACAACCCCTTACCCTCACCCCAAAATGCTGGAAAGAACTCAACTATCCACCAGTTGGTGAATGGATAAAGAAACGGATGTATTCATACAATGGACTACTATTTAGCAATATAAAGGAATAAATACTACAACATGGAGGAACCTCACAAATACTATGCCAGTTGAAAGAAGCCAGACGCAAAGATGACGTATTGTGAGATTCCATTTATATGAAACGTCCAGAAAAGGCAAATCTATAGAGATGGAAAGTAGAATAGTGGTTCCCTGGAGCTAGGGGTGGGAAATGGGAGTGACTGCAAATGGGCACAAAGGACCTTTTTTGGGGTGAGGAAAATGTTCTCAATTGGGATCGTGGGGATGGTTATAGAACTCTGTAAATGTACTGAAAACCTTGAATTGTACACTGAAAACGAGTGATTTTTATGGTACGTAAATCATACCTCAATAAAACTGTTTTGTTTCTTTTTTAAGAGTTATTTGGGATGGAGAAAAGGTAAAGCGCAGATGTTTTTGCTCTTAGAATGCTGAGTAACCTCCAGTATGAGGGGATATTCCATTCTGAAACTGTGATTAAAAAATATATATGGAGCCAGGGAGAGATTGTGACCTAGAAGGATGAAGCCAAAGGACAGTACTAGGTGGGAAAGGGCAGTGGGGAGAAGGGAGACCCAGAATGCTGGGATTCAGAACTTGCTGCCCCTGTTGCCTGGCTTCCCCAGCTTGGACATGGGCTTTCATCAGAGCCTTCCCCCTCTGCTTCCACACTCCTGCTAAGACACTAGCAACAGGGCAGCCGTCACACCCAAATACCTCAGCTGGGTTCCAGGCTACTTTTCCTTTCCCTGACAGGGACGCCACCCACAGTGATGATGCCAAGAGGTAACCCTTGGAAACTGACAAACAGTAACAAAACAATGGAAAATCTGAGCCATAGACCTCCTTTTTTTTTTTTTTAATTTACAAGGGACCTCAGACAACTTAATCCTCAAAAGAACCCAGGCAAAGCAAATTAGTGGCCATGATTGTTAAGTGGCTTCTGATAAAAGCAGAACTAGGTGTGAGCTCTTAAACTAGAGTTAACTAGGTAAAGTTTATCCTATAGCTCAGTTACAGGGAAGGGGAGATAATGAAAACAATCATTTATTGAGTGAGTTCTCAGTGCCAACTTCTGTGCTATAGATCACACAGCTAGTAGATGAGAGAATGTAGATCACACAGCTAGTAGATGAGAGAGTTGGTATAGAGACCCCCATGGGTCTGAGCCCCAAGTCGGGGTTCCAGAGCTGGTGTTCATAAGCTGTGTGCTGTCCTGCCCCATTAAGGACGTTGTGGGATACTCACTGTTCTCTAAGCATTGTGATTATGAAATTGGTCACTTCAACAAGCATGTATTGAGCCCTTTGGCACTGGGAATATAAAGCCCGTGTATTTTTCTTTTTTCTTTTCTTCTTTTCTGGGGACCTGGCATTGTGAGTGTAGGACAGGAGCTGGGGATCTGATATACCTTGGTCTAGGCGGTAAGTTGGGAACCTGGAACACCCTGGGTCTAAGAGGAGCTGGGTGCTTCTGACACCTGGGTCCAAGAGAGGATCCCAGCTATATAGGTATATGGGATTCCCGGGTCTAGAGTGTGAGCTGGCTGTCTGGGATCCCTCAGTCCTGGAGGTGAAATGGGTACCTTGGGTCCCCCAGTCCTGAATGGGAATTGGAAGCCTGGATGATGCCTGGGTCCAGGAGAGAAGCTGAGGGCCTAAGATCAGAGCTTGGACCTTATGTGAAGCAGGTGTGGGGTGTGGAATTAGAGTCTGGGATCCCTTGGTCCTAGCAGGGAACCAAAGGCCCTAGACCCTTGAGTTCTGGAGGGGAGATGTTCCATGAATCCTGGAAGAGAAGTAGGGGATCTAAATCCGTCAGTGGAGAGAGAAGAAGGGGATCCCTGGGTTTCCTCTTGCTCTCGGGCCACCCCACCCCTGGAAGCACCTGTCTCCAATGCCTCAAGCAGGCATGTGCCTGGCTCACCAACCCAGGCTCCTGGGGCACTAACCCAGATCTCGTGTATTTTTCTTTCAGTGAATATTTGCTGAGCCACTTCCCCTGGGCCAAACACAATGCCAACCCCTGGGAACCCACTGTGGTAGAAGGGTCCCTTTTCTAGAGGAGTTACCATGTAGTTGGAGAGGTGAACAAACAAGAAGTTGCAATGACTGTGTTGCAAGATATCAGCTAATGATGCCTGCACGAGGGGCGCCTGGAGCGAACACACCAGTAAATAGCTGCTTCTCATCAGAGAAGTTAGAATGGCTGGCTTTCGGGTTCTGAGAGTAACCTCCTTCCACCTGTGGGTGTTCAGGTTCTGAAGGTTGCAGGCGAAGCTCAGGGAGGAGCAGAGTGGGTCAGGTGGGGCTTCTTGACCAGCTGCACTTTGTTGGCTTGTAGAGCATGCTCAGTTCCGTCTCTGTGGGCAGTAGAGAACGCAGTTCTCAGATGTGCACGCACTTTATCACCCTGCGCTCCCACTCCCAAGGTCAGTAACACACAGTTGGCGGTTCCTTCTCTGACAACCGTCTTGCTTTGCTGAAGCTTCCTTTCTCCAGTCCTCTAACGGTGCTGCTTTTTGGACCACAGTTCCTTGTTTTTGTGGAGCATCTTTTGCTGTGCGGCCTTCCTGAGAGACCTGTCCCAGTACTTCGTGTCCGGTGTCTTGGAGTGTCGTTCCAGGCTGCGGGTGCAAAGCTGAGTGAAGCTCCATCTCTAAGGAAAGTGTTGGGTAGGTCTGGCTGGGTCTGAGTGGCCGCTCTTACAAGACAGCCCCTTCCCTCTCCCTCCTGCTTCTGCTGTTGATTAGGTAGCTCTTAAGTCCGCCGTGGGGAAGATGATGGAAGTAGAAGGATTGTGCTGTTAGTTACAAAGCGGGCATCAGGTCTGGAAACATAGATCATTATCTTGCCGTGTTATTTAACATCAATAACTATTTATTATGTGTTAGCACACGTTTCCACACTAGATGGCCATCCTGTCTATTTCACATTCCACAGACTGGGAGTCAGGAGATCTGAACCCTTCCTTACAAAATGAGACTGTTAGATCTGCAAGGGACCTTTTTTTTTTTTTTTTTTTTTTAAACATCTTTATTGAAGTATAATTGCCTTACAATGGTGTGTTAGCTTCTGCTTTATAACAAAGTGAATCAGTTATACATATACAATATGTTCTCATTTCTCTTCCCTCTTGCATCTCCCTCCCTCCGACCCTCCCCATCCCACCCCTCTAGGTGGTCACAAAGCACCGAGCTGATCTCCCTGTGCTATGCGGCTGCTTCCCATTAGCTATCTATTTTACATTTGGTAGTGTATATATGTCTATGACACTCTCTTACCCTGTCACATCTCACCCCACCCCCTCCCCATATCCTCAAGTCCATTCTCTAGTAGGTCTGTGTCTTTATTCCCGTCTGCAAGGGACCCTTTTGGATTGTCTGTGTCACAACTTCATTTTCCAGATTGGGAGACAGATGCTCAGAAAGTGTAAGTGACCTGTTCTAGGTCACTTGGTTCCTCGGTAGCTGGGCACCAGATGGGATCCAGGAATCTCAGCTGCTAGGTGGATGCTTTTTGTTCTTCATACTGTTTTGGACTTTTTCCTGCTGGGTTTTTTGCCTTTGTTAATAACTTGTGTTTTGACTTTATGGAGGATAAAATTTGGATGTAGATGCGAAGCCTCTTTGGAAAGAAAGAGGTTGGTGAGAACATAAGGTAGCTGCATTGCACCAGCTTATGTAGAACTTAAACTTTCTTTTCTTGAAAAAAACAAATTTCTTGGCCTATCAAAACACAGCTGTGGTTAATATGATGATGTATTTTCTTTTATGTTGTTTTTTCATTGCAAGAGTTTGCTTTTTACATTGTTAGAATGCAAATTGTAATTGAAGCTCTGATTTTTGTTGTAATGTAATGAGAGGCGCTGATTGTCCAAAATGACCCTAGAGAGAACTGTCTCAGGGTTGATTTCACCACAGTGAAGATGACAGTCTGCTTTTTGTAGAGGCCATAGTCCTAGGAGAACAGCAAGTAAAGGACTAACATATATATATGGGCCCAGAATGGTTAAAATCATGCTTTGGATGCATGTTTTTGCAGGGTACAGTTTGCTGTGGGTTCTTACTGAATGATATGTCCCGTCATTTAGAGGAAAATCTAGTTGTTAAAAAAAAAATCAAAAATTTATTGCTATATCCACCTTGTACAGTGAATTTTTTTCACACTTGTTTTTAAAAAAACAGCTTTATTGAGATGTAATTCACATACCATACGCTTCACCCATTGAATGTACAATTCAGTGGGTTTTGGTATTTTACTCTTTTCACATTCTTGCCCATCCTAAGTGGCTAGTGTAGATGTGATGCTCTCTTCAGCACTGCCTAGAGTTGTTTCCATGACTACTGAATCCAGCAGGTGGTGTGGCTTCGTTGCACACGTCTCAGACATCCCAGGACTAGATGGGCTGGGGAGGGAATGCGCTGTGTTCAGAGATCTCACGCTAACGCAGTTTCCCGGGGGCCTATTAGAAACGAGAGTACACCACCATCCCCAAGTCCCCGACTTTGCCCTCCTTTTTAAAATGGGAGAGGCAGCTCTTGTGTCTGTAGGTCTTGCCCTTCATGTTTACTCTTGGGAGGAAAAAAAGTTAAAAAAATTTTTTTAAAAATCCTCAGTAATATCATATTCCAAATCCTGGAAAGAAAAGATGTTTGGATGGAGGGGATGGAGGGGAAGGAGGGGTTGAATTTGATTTCAAATGTTTCAACCTGAGTACAAAACACTGTTAATCAGCTTTTCTGCTGAGTGCATTAAAACAAAACCTTTTCACGCTTTTCGATCCCTCACAAATCCTTGTTGAAAGTTCAGGAAATTCTTCTAAAAGTTTAAAACTTTCCACTGTATGCATTATTTTACCCCTTATTCAGTAGTTGTAATTGAGAAGTTGAAATATGGAAGTTTGATTTATTCTTGTAATGTCTATAATGTTTACCTTCATAAAATTTTTTAATATTAGGTAAAAGAAGTGATAATGTCATCATTTTGTAGAAGAAACTGAAGCACCCCAGAGGTTTTGACTTTCTGGTAGTTACAAAACTTGTTAGTTACTGAACTGAGAGAGACCCTGGATTCCTGATTCTGGTTCCATTTCTTCCCCCCAGATCAGGCTCCCAGTGGGACATCAGTATATTGAAAGATATTTTCAGGTATTCTGTTTTAGTTTCTTGTTGCTGCTATTGAAATTACCATGAATTTACCGGCTTGAAACAACACATGCAATAGTCCTGGAGATTGAGAGTCCTAAAATAAAGGTCACAGCTGGGCTGCATTCTTTCTGGAGGCTTTAGGGGTGACTCCATTTCCTTGTCTTTTCCAGCTTCTAAAGGTCACCCACAGTTCTTGGCTCCTGGCCCCTTTCCTTCATCTGCAAAGCCAGCAGCATATCATCTTCATCTTTCTCTCTCTCTTTCTCTAACTTCTGTTTTCATCGCATATCTTTCTCTGCCTCTGGCTTCTGACCCTACCACTTCCTCCTTATACAAAGGACCTTTGTGATTACACTGGGCCCACCGAATAATCCAGTATAATTTCTCCATCTCCAAATCCTTACCTTAATCATATCTGCAAAGTTCCTTTGGTCATGTAAGGTAAATATTCACAGGTTCCTGGGATTAGGAATAGACGTCCTTTGGGAAGTTATTATTCTCTCCTCCATGTAGTCTAAAAAAGTTTGGTGGTAGTAAATTTGGTATATGCTGTGTTAAATAGGACTTCTCGCACTTTAAAAAATATATAATCAAAAAAATAATAATAACCAAAGCTTACATTTGTTGAGACTTCACTATTTGTGAAGCACTTTGCTAAATTTTACATGTATTATCTCATTTCATTCTCATGACAATACTAAGGAGTTCTGTTCCCATTTATCAAATGAAGAAACTAGTATGGGACGAATTGGGAGATTAGGATTGACATATATACACTGCCCTGTGCAAAATAGAGAGCTAGTGGGAGCCTGCTGTATAGCACAGGGAGCTCAGCTCGGTGCTCTGTGATGACCTAGATGGGGGGGATGGGGGGATGGGAGGGAGGTCCAAGAGGGAGGAGATATATGTATACATATAGCTGATTCACTTCGTTGTACAGCAGATATTAACACAGCATTATAAAGCAGATATACTCCAATAAAACAAACAAACAAACAAACAAAAAAAGTGAAGGAACTTGCTCAAGTTCACATTGTTAAATCAGTGGCAGAGCTGGGATTCAAACTCAGATCTGTTTCATGCTAGAGCATGAGTCTTGGAGTTTTTTTTTTTTTAACATCTTTATTGGAGTAGAATTGCTTTACAATGGTGTGTTAGTTTCTGCAGTATAACAAAGTGAATCAGCTATACGTGTACATATCTCCCATATCCTCTCCCTCTTGTGTCT
Source organism: Balaenoptera physalus (assembly GCF_965194825.1). Lineage (NCBI taxonomy): Eukaryota > Metazoa > Chordata > Mammalia > Artiodactyla > Balaenopteridae > Balaenoptera > Balaenoptera physalus. Next base: position 54,507,308 of record NC_138890.1, on the reverse strand, counting down.
CCCTCCCACCCTCCCTATCCCACCCCTCTAGGTGGCCACAAAGCAGGGAGCTGATCTCCCTTTGTTATGCAGCTGCTTCCCTCTAGCTATCTATTTTACATTTGGTAGTGTATATATGTCCATGCCACTCTCTCACTTTGTCCCAGCTTATATTTCCCCCTCCCCGTGTCCTCAAGTCCATTCTCTACATCTGCGTCTTTATTCCTGTCCCGCCCCTAGGATCTTCAGAACCTTTTTTTTTCTTTAGATTCCATATATATGTGTTAGCATACAGTATTTGTTTTTCTCTTTCTGACTTACTTCACTCTGTATGACAGACTTTCGGTATATCCACCTCACTACAAATAACTCAATTTCCTTTCTTTTTATGGCTGAGTAATATTCCATTGTATATATGTGCCACATCTTCTTTATCCATTCATCTGTCGATCGACACTTAGGTTGCTTCCATGTCCTGGCTATTAGTAAATACTGCTGCAGTGAACATTGTGGTACATGACTCTTTTTGAATTATGGTTTTCTCAGGGTATATGCCCAGTAGTGGAATTGCTGGGTCGTATGGTCGTTCTACTTTTAGTTTTTTAGGGAACCTCCATACTGTTCTCCATAGTGGCTGTGTCAACTTACATTCCCACCAACAGTGCAAGAGGGTTCCCTTTTCTCCACACCCTCTCCAGCATTAATTGTTTGTAGATTTTTTGACGATGGCCATTCTGACCGGTGTGAGGTGATTCCCCATTGTAGTTGTGATTGGCATTTCTCTAATGACTAGTGATGCTGAGCATCCTTTCAGGTGTTTGTTGGCAATCTGCATATCTTTTCTGGAGAAATGACAGTTTAGGTCTTCTGCCCATTTTTTGAATTGGGTTTGTTCTTTTGATGTTGAGCTGCATGAGCTGCTTGTATATTTTGGAGATTAATCCTTTGTCAGTTGCTTCATTTGCAAATATTTTCTCCTATTCTGAAGGTTGTCTTTTCATCTTGTTTATGTTTTCCTTTGCTGTGCAAAAGCTTTTAAGTTTCATTAGGCCCCATTTGTTTATTTTTGTTTTTATTTCCATTTCTCTAGGAGGTGGGTCAAAAAAGATCTTGCTGTGATTTATGTCATAGAGTGTCGTGCCTATGTTTTCCTCTAAGAGTTTTATAGTGCCTGGTCTTACATTTAGGTCTTTAATCCATTTTTAGTTTGTTTTTGTGTATGGTGTTAGGGAGTGTTCTAATTTCATTCTTTTACATGTAGCTGTCCAGTTTTCCCAGCAACACTTATTGAAGAGGCTGTCTTTTCTCCACTGTATATTCTTGACTCCTTTATCAAGATAAGGTGACCATATGTTTGTGGGTTTATCTCTGGGCTTTCTATCCTGTTCCATTGATCTATATTTCTGTTTTTGTGACAGTACTATACTGTCTTGCTTACTGTAGCTTTGTAATATAGTCTGAAGTCAGGGGGCCAGACTCCTTCAGTTCCATTTTTCTTTCTCAAGATTGCTTTGGCTATTCAGGGTCTGTTGTGTTTCCACACAAACTGTGAAATTTTTTGTTCTAGTTTTGTGAAAAATGCCACTGGTAGTTTGATAAGGATTGCACTGAATCTGTAGAGATAGCTTTGGGTAGTTTAGTCATTTTCACAGTGTTGATTCTTCCAATCCAAGAACATGGTATATCTCTCCATCTATTTGTATCATATTTACTTTCTTTCATCAGTGTCTTATAGTTTTCTGCATATAGGTCTTTTCTCTCCTTAGGTAGGTTTATTCCTAGGTATTTTATTCTTTTGGTTGCAGTGGTAAACAGGAGTGTTTCCTTAATTTCTCTTTCAGATTTTTCATCATTAGTGTATAGCAATGCAAGAGATTTCTGTGTATTAATTTTGTATCCTGCTACTTTACCAAATTCATTGATTAGCTCTAGTAGTTTTCTGGTAGCATCTTTACGATTCCCTATGTATAGTATCATGTCATCTGCAAACAGTGACAGTTTTACTTACTTCTTCTTTTCCAATTTGGATTCCTTTTATTTCTTCTCTGATTGCTGTGGCTAAAATTTCCAAAACTATGTTGAATAATAGTGGTGAGAGTGGGCAACCTTGTCTTGTTCCTGATCTTAGTGGAAATGGTTTCAGTTTTTCACCCTTGAGAACGATGTGGGCTATGGATTTGTCATATGTGGCCTTTATTATGTTGAGGTAAATTCCCTGTATGCCTACTTTCTGGAGGGTTTTTATCATACATGGGTGTTGAATTTTGTCGAAAGATTTTTCTGCATCTATTGAGATGATCATATGGTTTTTCTCCTTCTATTTGTTAATATGGTGTATCACATTAATTGATTTGCGTACATTGAAGAATCCTTGCATTCCTGGCATAAACCCCACTTGATCATGGTGTATGAGCCTTTTAATGTGCTGTTGGATTCTGTTTGCTAGTATTTTGTTGAGGATTTTTGCATCTATGTTCATCAGTGATATTGGCCTGTAGTTTTCTTTCTTTGTGACATCTTTGTCTGGTTTTGGTATCAGGGTGATGGTGGCCTCGTAGAATGAGTTTGGGAGTGTTCTTCCCTCTGCTATATTTTGGAAGAGTTTGAGAAGGATATGTGTTAAGCTCTTCTCTAAATGTTTGATAGAATTTGCCTGTGAAGCCATCTGGTCCTGGGCTTTTGTTTGTTGGAAGATTTAAAATCACAGTTTCAATTTCAGTGCTTGTGATTGGTCTGTTCATATTTTCTATTTCTTCCTGGTTCAGTCTCGGAAGGTTGTGCTTTTCTAAGAATTTGTGCATTTCTTCCAGGTTGTCCATTTTATTGGCATAAAGTTGCTTGTAGTAGTCTCTTAAGATGCTTTGTATTTCTGCGGTGTCCGTTGTAACTTCTCCCTTTTCATTTCTAATTCTATTGATTTGAGTCTTCTCCCTTTTTTTCTTGATGAGTCTGGCTAATGGTTTATCAAGTTTGTTTATCTTCTCAACGAACCAGCTTTTAGTTTTATTGATCTTTGCTATCGTTTCCTTCATTTCTTTTTCATTTATTTCTGATCTGATCTTTATGATTTCTTTCCTTCTGCTACCTTTGGGGTGTTTTTGTTCTTCTTTCTCTAATTGCTTTAGGTGTAAGGTTAGGTTGTTTATTTGAGATGTTTCTTGTTTCTTAAGGTAGAATTGTATTGCTATAAACTTCCCTCTTCAAACTGCTTTTGCTGCATCCCATAGGTTTTGGGTGATCGTGTTTTCATTTTCATTTGTTTCTAGGTATTTTTTGATTTCCTTTTTGATTTCTTCAGTGATCTCTTGGTTATTAAGTAGTGTGTTGTTTAGCCTCCATGTGTTTCTATTTTTTACAGATCTTTTCCTGTAATTGATATCTAGTCTCATAATGTTGTGGTCGTAAAAGATACTTGATATGATTTCAATTTTCTTAAATGTACCAAGGCTTGATTTGTCACCCAAGATATGATCTATCCTGGAGAATGTTCCATGAGCACTTGAGAAGAAAGTGTATTCTGTTGTTTTTGGTTGGAATGTCCTATAAATATCAATTAAATCCATCTTGTTTAATGTGTCATTTGAAGCTTGTGTTTCCTTATTTATTTACATTTTGGATGATCTGTCCATTGGTGAAAGTGGGGTGTTAAAGTCCCCTACTATGATTGTGTTACTCTCTATTTCCCCTTTTATGGCTGTTAGCATTTGCCTTATGTTTATAAATATTTATAAATACAAACATTTACAATTGTTATATCTTCTTCTTGGATTGATCCCTGGATCATTATGTAGTGTCCTTGTCTCTTGTAATAGTCTTTATTTGAAAGCCTATTTTGTTTTATATAAGAATTGCTACTCCAGCTTTCTTTTGATTTCCATTTGCATGGAATATCTTTTTCCATCCCCTCACTTTCAGTCTGTATGTGTCCCTAGGTCTGAAGTGGGTCTCTTGTAGACAGCATATATAAGGGTCTTGTTTTTGTATCCATTCAGCCAGTCTATGTCTTCTGGTTGGAGCATTTAATCCATTTACATATAAGGTAATTATTGATATGTATGCTCTATTACCATTTTCTTAATTGTTTTGGGTTTATTATTGTAGGTCTTTTCCTTCTCTTGTGTTTCCTGCCTAGAGAAGTTCCTTTAGCATTTGTTGTAAAGCTGGTTTGGTGGTGCTGACTTCTCTTAGCTTTTGCTTCTCTTTAAAGATATTAATTTCTCTGTCGAATATGAATGAGATCCTTGCTGGGTAGAGTAATCTTGGTTGTAGGTTTTTCCCTTTCATCACTTTAAATAAGTCCTGCCACTGCCTTTTGGCTTGCACGATTTCTGCCGCAAGATCAGCTGTTAACCTTATGGGGATTTCCTTGTATGATATTTGTTGCTTTTCCCTTGTTGCTTTTAATATTTTTTCTTTGTATCTAATTTTTGATAGTTTGATTAATATGTGTTTTGGAGTGTTTCTCCTTAGTTTTATCCTGTATGGTACTCTCTGTGCTTCCTGGATTTGACTGACTATTTCCTTTCCCATATTAGGGAAGTTTTCAACTATAATCTCTTCAAATATTTTCTCAGTTCCTTTCTTTTTCTCTTCTTCTTCTGGGACCTCTATAATTTGAACGTTGGTGTGTTTAATGTTGTCCCAGAGGTCTCTGAGGCTCTCCTCAATTCTTTTCATTCTTTTTTCTTTATTCTGCTCTGCAGCAGTTATTTCCAGTATTTTATCTTCCAGATCACTTATCCATTCTTCTGCCTCAGTTATTCTGCTATTGATTCCTTCTAGAGAATTTTAAATTTCATTTATTGTGTTGTTCATCATTGTTTGTTTGCTCCTTAGTTCTTCTAGGTCCTTGTTAAACGTTTCTTGTATTGTCTCCATTCTATTTTGAAGATTTTGGATCATCTTTACTATCATTACTCTGAATTCTTTTTCAAGTAGACTGCCTATTTCCTCTTCATTTGTTTGGTGTGGTGGGTTTTTACTTTGCTCCTTCGTCTGCTACGTTTTTCTCTGTCTTCTCATTTTGCTTAACTTACTGTTTTGGGGGTCTCCTTTTCGCAGGCTGCAGGTTTGTAGTTCCCATTGTTTTTGGTGTCTGCCCCCAGTGGGTAAGGATGGTTCAGTGGGTTGTGTAGGCTTCCTGGTGGAGGGGACTGGTGTCTGTGTTCTGGTGGATGAGGCTGGATCTTGTGTTTCTGGTGGTAGGACTGCATCTGGTGGTGTGTTTTGGGTGGTCTGTGAACTTATTATGATCTTAGGCAGCCTCTCTGCTAATGAGTGGGGTTGTGTTCCTGTCTTGCTAGTTGTTTGGCATGGGGTGTCCAGCACTGGAGGTTGCTGGTCATTGACTGGAGCTGGGTCTTAGCGCTGAGACAGAGCTCTCTGGGAGAGCTCTCACCGATTGATATTATGTGGGGCTGGGAAGTCTCTGGTGCTCCAATGTCCTGAACTCGGCTCTCCCACCTCAGAGGCTCAGGCCTGACACCCGGCCAGAGCACCAAGACCCTGTCAGCCACACAGCTTACATGTAAATGGGTTAAATTCTGCAATCCAAAGGCACAGGGTGGCCGGCCTTCTGTGCTCTGAGCAGTCCTCCAGCCAGACGTTGTCCTCTGTGCCTGGTCGATATGGAGAGCCTGTTTTGGATCCAGGTTCAGCTGCCTTCCCTAGCATCTAGAAGAAGCAGCTGACGCCCCCATCCTCCCTTATCCCTGCTGTAACTCGTCACAATCCTGGAGCACCCCAGTCTTGGAGTTTTATAATATTAATATTGTAATATGGAAAGCAGGGGGTTTAAGATGCAGAAATTTCCAGATTAATTTACCCAGAGCCATGGCGTCTTACCAGGCTAGTGTTCTTCAGAGCACTTTATGAAACGTTAAACTTGGTGGCCTTTATATCAATGTTGTCCTATAGAACTTTGTATAATGATGGAAATGTTCTGTATCTGCGTTGTCCAATATGGGAGCTGCTAGCCACATGTGGCTATTCAACACTTGAAATGCAGTTAGGACAACTTAGGGACTGAATTTTAAATTTTATTTGATTTAAATTATTTAAGTAGAAATAATCACATGTGGCTAATGGTTTCCAAATTGGACAGCCCAGTTCTTTATTCTTCTGTATCTGATGTTTAAGTTTAGCCCAGGCCCATGTAGTTACTTTACTTTTGAGAATAATATTGTATTTGGTAATTCCTTGGTATCAAATGTCGTTTGAAGAATGGTTGTTGATAGCTTCAAGAAATGCTTCTGAAAAGGAGGTGTCTTTGGGGTGGGAGATAATAGTAAGACAGGATTTCAGGTGTCATGGGCAGAGCCAATGGAGATTTGTAGACCACTGAGTCCTAGTCTTTGATGGAACTTTGTGGGGTGTTGGTTAGTTGACAATCTCCCCTAAAGATGGATGTCCTAGTGAAAGAACTCTTCAATCATTCAACACAAGGTATGAAGATAGTCTAGAAATTGTGGGAGAATCAAGGAAGTAGGAAGGGCCTGTCAAGTCTTTGAAGAAACTCTGGGGAAACAGCATGCACTTTGGTGAAAAGATCATCTGTAATGTTATATAAGACTATGTCATCGGAAACGTTGTAAAGAAAGTACCACGTTAATGTTAAGGCCAATGTTGTTCACACTTACTTTAGCTGTTGAAAATATTTTTTCAGATGAAATCGTAGGTAGAAGTCCAATAACTGGACAGATAAAAGGGGAGCTGTCCTGTGTGAAGCAAGTGTTGGGTGGAATCATGGTCCTATTTTCCGAGGCCCCCTCTTTTACTGCTGTGGCCGTTGAGGTACCTCCCTGAAACTCTAGGGGGTATAAGTCACTGACAAGGTCCAGAAAAGGGTTTAAAAGCTAAGAGGCAGGAGTGTTCCTGGGTTTCTGAGGGAAGGCTGCATGGAAAGGAGAGACATGATACTTCCCAGATATCTCTATATGCATACTTTCAAATACATTTTATACACATATATAATTTTGAAAGGATACCGCTAGATGCCATTGTAAATTTGCTTTTTCTTTTTCTATTATGTCATAAGTAACTCTCTGTGTTATCACCTGATCTGCATCTTTAAAATGGTGCTTGAGTGTTCTCTTTTATTGTTGTATGGGACAGGGCATAGGTTGGGGAGAAAGGGGCATCCTTAGGATCTCGTGTCACTGATCTAAGCCAGGCCCTTCCCAACATCCTTGGGTATATTCTTTACTCAGAACCAACCAATTATTTTTTAGAAAGAACTATTCCTGTGCATAAATGCCAAATGACACTGGAGATCAGTGAATTGGCTTTAAATCTTGCTACTGTCATTTGCATTACCTGTGTTATGTGGGCACAGGAATTACATGAATAATTGAATCACGTTGAGGCTTTGAGTTCTTCATGTCATCTATTTCAAGGTCTTGTCCCACCCAATCTTGAGCATTCCACTGCATGAAGTAATGGATTCAAGTTTACATGGCTAGTGAGTGATAGGCCTAAAATTTGAACCCAGGTACTCTGGCTTTGGCATTTGAACTCCAACTCATTAACCTGTCTCCAAAATAGGCTTTCTTTCCAATAATGGTAACAGTAGGTAATGAGTTATCAAAGGGAGGCCCCTGGTGAATAGGACAAATGTAATAAACACTGTCTCTCTTTCTCATTTGAAGTGGTTATTTCTCCCATCATATTGACCAGAACCTAGATATCTCCTCCTTGGGGTCCCCTCTCAACAGCAGCCCTGCTTTACTGTAAAAATAACTCAGTGGTTTGGTGAACACCCTTCCATATATGTCTTTATCCAAATTTACAAATAAATTATATACATATATGTGATTTAAAATGGGATCCTACTAGATTCCATCATACAGGAATTCACTCTTTCTTACTGTGTGCTATGTGCAATACCATTGCTTAAGAGACTTTTTTGCCAGAGGTGTGTGTGGAGGTGACCTACGGGGACGATGAGACAGAGCTCTGTTCAAGGTGCAATTAATAAATATTATAAATTACCCAATAATAACTTGGCTCTAGAATTAATATTCAATCTGTTTCTTGGAATCAGACAAGGTCTTAATTTTCTTGTTTTTCATAAACAAACACAGCTTATTGTCATGAAGCCTCTACTAAGGCCAAAGAGTTTTCATTTTTATTTCATTTTGGCCTACTTAATCAAGGCTATTGCTGTATCAGTTGTGCTCTGTTTGAGACTTATGCTTCTGGTCACCACCTGCGATTTAATTTTTCCAATTCCCATCCATTTTTAATAATATGTTCATGTAATCATGCAGTTCCACAACTCTACCAAGCCTGCTGCCTAACCTGAACTACTGATGTGCAGGCAGTGCCCCTTGCGGACAGCTCAGAACACTAGTTCAGCTGATGGAGAAAAGAATGATTGTGGTGTTTGTTCTAAAGGTAGTTTTTTGGGTTTTTTTGTTTTTGTTTTTTCCCACTTGCAGCAACATGGATGGACCTAGAGATTATCATAGTAACTGAAGTAGGCCAAAGACAAATATCATATGATATCGCTTATATGTGGAATCTAAAAAAAAAAAAAAAAAAGATACAAATGAACTTATTTACAAAACAGAAATAGACCCACAGACATAGAATACAAACGTGATTACCAAAGGGGAAAGGAGGGGAGGGATAAATGAGGAGTTTGGGATTAACATATACACACTACTATATATAAAATAGATAACCAACAAGGACCTACTGTATAGCACAGGGAACTCTACTCAATATTTTGTAAAAACCTATAAGGGAAAAGAATCTGAAAAAGAATAGATATATATCTGAATTACTTTGCTGAAACTAACACAACATTGTAAATCAACTATACTTCAACAACAACAAAAAAGGTAGTTTGTGGGCATCAGTGACTAACATACAAAATACAAGTTGAATGAAGGTCAGGGACGATTGTTGAATGGGACGTGGATGAAAAATACTTTTAGGATAAGCATGTTTGAGTATAGACAGAGGAAAATGAACACGGAAATAAGAAATGGTTAAAGATGCCCATGAGAGGAGGTGTACAATCTTCTTCTAAACTGTGGATGGAGGACCAGCAGTGTGGGTACTGTTTGGGAGCTTGTTAGAAATGCAGAATCCCAGGTCCCACTCCAGACCCTCGAATCGGAATCTGCGTTTAACAAGGACTGCAGATGATTCATCTGCATGGTAAAGTGTGAGAAACGCTGGTGTACAGCATGGCAGAAGTGTTTGGCCCGTGGACTTAAGACTTAGGTAGAATTGGGTTGGAATCCCAATTCTGCCACTTACTACCTGGGTGAACTTGAGCAGGTAACATTTCTGTGCCTCAGTTTCCTCATCTGTAAATGAGGAATAATACCAGTACATCCCTCACAGGATTATTGTTAGGCAGCTGTCACCACCAACATCACCACCATCACCAGCATCATCGCTAATGTTTAATGAGGGCTCACCACACTCCAGGCACTGTTCTAAGCACTTTTTTAAGAATTCATGAATGGGATGGGGAAGGCTACATGCCTGGCAAATGGTAAGTCTCATCAAATCTTAAAAACTGATGAGCTGTGATTATTATAATCACTCTAAAGCATGGCCTTTAGCAAGTGGGATGGAATGGAATTCCTCAGCTAAAGAAGTGAAGACTGTAGGTTTGGTGAGTGGAGGTGGATCCTGGGCCGGCTGGAGCCTTGAGCGCTGAACTCTGAACACTTGACCCACACTTTTCATCAGTGATGCAAGAAGGGTTATTTAAGGTAAAACCAGTTTTCTGAGAGTTTGCTTAATCTAGGAAGCAGCAGGAAAACTGTTTAAAACAGTGGTTCTCAAACTTTCTGGTTCTCCCCTTTACCATTATTGAGGACCCCACAGAGTTTTTTGTTTATGTGATTATATCTATGGAAATTGACCTTATTCGAAACTAAAGCTGAGAACATTTAAAAATATTAATTAATTTAAAAGAAATAATAACCCACTACATGTTAATGTTAAGCAATACTTTTATAAGAAATAATTATACTTTCTAAAACAAAAAAATGTAGTTCCCTGATGGACTAGTTGTTAGGATTCTGGGCTTTCACTGCCTGGGCCTGGGTTCAACGGGAACTGAGATCCTGCAAGCCGCGTGGCGTGGCCAAAAAGAGAAAAAAAAAATTAGTGAGAAGAGTGGTATTTTTCCACGTTTTTGCAAATCTCCTTAAAGCCTGGCTTCATAGAATAGAGCTGGATTCTCTTGGTCTGCTTCTGCATTCAGTCTGTGGATGTATCACTCATCATGTGGCCTCTAGAAAAGTCCACTGTATACTCAGGAGCAAATGAGAGTGAAAAAGTCACATAATTTTTTAGTATTACTAAGAATTGGGTTTGATCTTGTAGACCCCCTGAAAATGTCTCAGGGACTCCCAGGAAACTGGGGATTTAAAAGATGAAAGTACATTCATTGCAAGCAAATATATGTAGTTGAAGTATTTATTTTCTACATTAATTAATTGCTTAATAGGGCAAAGCTCTGCTGGGATCCCGCGCTGTACTTGAAATGCATGAAACAGAATTTCTGTAAGAATGATAATTCTCCGTTTGATAATTCTCTGTTTTTGCTAATTCGGATTGGTCATACACACCTGTGGGTTTTATCATATTTCCATGGGAGTCTTTGATTAGGTGTCCTTGGCAATTACCCCTAGACTTCCAATTCAGCTGCAAAAATTGTAACATTTTGTATTCTTTGGCTGTTCCTGCTGCTAGTTGGGAATTGGTGATTAACTTACAGGGTATGATCAAAGCATTGCTTTCTTGTCATATTTTATCTTTTAGAGAGAAGAGAATGGTGGTAAAAAATAGAGTAGGGATCTCTTTAATTGAATATATGACTTTCCAAATAGAGCTGTTGAAGTACATCAAGTTGCAATGGGCTATAAAATCTCTGCACGCAGATTGGGGATGCCCTGTGAGGCGGTGATTTCCCCTGCTTGGAGGGTTGCATTTGGCAGCAACTCAGTGACAAAGAGCCTCTTGTTTTGTTTTGACCCCTGTGATGGCTACTGTGAGCACTGAGTTGTGACATTAGTTTAGCATCACAATCTTTGGGATGATTAAGTGCAGTGTAGCTCACGGAAACTTCGGGATGAAATTAATGTGCCTTAATCATATTCAGGAATATGGTGGGAAATGATTGCATACGCTATTTTTGGAAAAAATTAAAGCTTTGTTATGTAAATGAAGTAATTCTGAATTCTCTTCACAAATAAATCTAAACTGAAATAAGCGATTTGTATTTGATGTTTGGCATTCCTGTGCACCTTTCAAATGGTGCTCTGTGAAAACCAAATTCAGTTTGCATTTTTTTTTAAATTTATTTTTTGGCTGTGTTAGGTCTTCGTTTCTGTGCGAGGGCTTTCTCCAGTTGCGGCAAGTGGGGGCCGCTCTTCATCACGGTGCGCGGGCCTCTCACTATCGTGGCCTCTTTTGTTACGGAGCACAGGCTCCAGACGCGCAGGCTCAGTAGTTGTGGCTCACGGGCCTAGTTGCTCCGCGGCATGTGGGATCTTCCCAGACCAAGGCTCAAACCCGTGTCCCCTGCATTAGCAGGCAGATTCTCAACCACTGCGCCACCAGGGAAGCCCAGTTTGCATTTTTTGAATACATATCATCTGATGTTGGGAGGAGGTCAGGAATTTTTGTTTTGGTTTTGGTAAAGAATTTTGTTTTTTGGGCGGCTGACCTACCGAATTATTCCAATCAACAGGCTGGAATAATTTGGTAGTTTTGTGCAGTTGCATGGAATTGTCAGCAGAGGGCGAGAGACTAACATACCTTGCTGATGCTAAAACCAAGGAGGTGTAGCGTGTATGAATTCAGACGCCTAGATGGTACGGGTGGTGGAGACGTTAGTGAGCTGGAGAGGGGTTCCAGGTCTGAAAGCACAAACTTGCACTCAGTTCTCTGATGGTTGTCTTGTGAAAGAAAGCCCTCGTGTTGCCAGGTCTGATTTTTCAGGAGAGAAAACATTCCAGATTTCTCTCTGAAATTTTCTGATTTAAAAAGATTGCTTAATTTCTTTTAAAGCATCATTCAGGGCAAAAAAAAAAAAAAAAAAATCTGTAGGATCCCAGGATTATAAATGGCCCAGTCTTATTTGTCTCTTTTTCTAAAAGGACATTTCCATTGTATTTCTTTAAAAGGGGGGAGAGTGAAGTCTAGACAACAAAGGTAGAGTGGCTTTAATATTTCAGGGGGAAGTTGTGCAGTCTCCACTGGATTAAAATTTCAAGATGAGGGCTTCCCTGGTGGCACAGTGGTTGAGAATCTGCCTGCTAAAGTAGGGGACACGGGTTCGAGCCCTGGTCTGGGAAGATCCCACATGCCGCGGAGCAACTAGGCCCGTGAGCCACAACTACTGAGCCTGTGCGTGTGGGGCCTGTGCTCCGCAACAAGAGAGGCCACGATAGTGAGAGGCCCGCGCACCGCGATGAAGAGTGGCCCCCGCTTGCCGCAACTAGAGAAAGCCCTCGCACAGAAACGAAGACCCAACATAGCAATCAATCAATCAATAAATCTCTAAAAAAAAAAAAAATTTCAAGATGACAAGAAGCTTTTGTTTTGGAATCCTGATAGGAGTTGACCTGCTTGTTAGACAAGAATTCTCCTTCAAGTAATAAATTACTCTGAGTATCTATAATAAAAATATTTTTAATAAGTACTTACAGTAAGCCTACTGCTGTAGGAATGACCACACACTCCAGGTTTTGTGGGATTGTTGGACTTCTAAATATTCTGCCTTGTTTCCCTATAACTATTTCCACACTTGTGAGGATGGTGTCTTACTTTTAATTTGGGAGACGGAGTGACCCTCTGGCTGGTGACCCACAGCCCGCCCTCAAGTTCTGCTCTGAGAGAGAGCCTCCTAAGAAGTCCGTCTGAATTTTTCTGGTCTTCATCCAGGTTCTTCTCGTAATTTCTCTCGGCACGGCAACCAGAGTCATCTTTTGAAAACTCCAATTTGATTAAGTTTTTCCTGCTTCCGCATTCTTCCTTGTACTCTTTTTTTTTTTTAACATCGTTATTGGAGTATAATTGCTTTACAATGGTGTGTTAGTTTCTGCTGTATAACAAGGTGAATCCGTTATACATATACATATATCCCCATATCTCTTCTCTCTTGCGTCTCTCTCCCTCCCACCCTCCCTATCCCACCCCTCTATGTGGTCAAAAAGCACCGAGCTCATCTCCCTGTTCTATGCGGCTGCTTCCCACTAGCTATCTGTTTTACGTTTGGTAGTGTATATATGTCCATGCCACTCTCTCACTTTGTCCCAGCTTACCCTTCCCCTCTCCGTATCCTCAAGTCCATTCTCTAGTAGGTCTGTGTCTTTATTCCCGTCTTGCCCCTAGGTTCTTCAGAACCATTTTTTTTTTTTGATTCCATATGTATGTGTTAGCATACGGTATTTGTTTTTCTCTTTCTGACTTACTTCACTCTCTATGACAGACTCTACGTCCATCCACCTCATTACAAATAACTCAATTTCATTTCTTTTTATGGTTGAGTAATATTCCATTGTATATACCTGCCACATCTTCTTTATCCATTCATCTGTCGATGGACACTTAGGTTGCTTCCATGTCCTGGCTATTGTAAATAGAGCTGCAATGAACATTGTGGTACATGACTCTTTTTGAATTATGGTTTTCTCAGGATATATGCCCAGTAGTGGGATTGCTGGGTCATTTGGTAGTTCTATTTTTAGTTTTTTAAGGAACGTCCATACTGTTCTCCATAGTGGCTATATCAATTTACATTCCCACCAACAGTGCAAGAGGGTTCCCTTTCCTCCACACCCTCTCCAGCATTTATTGTTTGTAGGTTTTTTGATGATGCCCATTCTGACTGGTGTGAGATGATATCTCATTGTAGTTTTGATTTACATTTCTCGAATGATTAATGATGTTGAGCATTCTTTCATGTGTTTGTTGGCAATCTGTATATCTTCTTTGGAGAAATGTCGATTTAGGTCTTCTGCCTATTTTTGGATTGCGTTGTTTGTTTTTTTGATATTGAGCTGTATGAGCTGCTTGTAAATTTTGCAGATTAATCCTTTGTCAGTTGCTTCATTTGCAGATATTTTCTCCCATTCTGAGGGTTGTCTTTTCGTCTTGTTTATGGTTTCCTTTGCTGTGCAAAAGCTTTGAAGTTTCATTAGGTCCCATTTGTTTATTTTCGTTTTTATTTCCATTACTCTAGGAGGTGGATCAAAAAAGATCTTGCTGTGATTTATGTCAAAGAGTGTTCTTCCTATGTTTTCCTCTAAGAGTTTTATAGTGTCCAGTCTTACATTTAGGTCTCGAATCCACTTTGAGTTTATTTTTGTGTATGGTGTTAGGGATTTTTCTAATTTCATTCTTTTACATGTAGCTGTCCAGTTTTCCCAGCACCACTTATTGAAGAGGCTGTCTTTTCTCCACTGTATATTCTTGCCTCCTTTATCAAAGATAAGGTGACCATATGTGTGTGGGTTTATCTCTGGGCTTTCTATCCTGTTCCATTGATCTATATTTCTGTTTTTGTGCCAGTACTGTACTGTCTTGATTATTGTAGCTTTGTAGTATAGTCTGAATTCAGGGAGCCTGATTCCTCCAGCTCCGTTTTTCTTTTTCAAAATTGCTTTGGCTGTTTGGGGGTTTTTTTGTGTTTCCAAACAAATTGTGAAATTTTTTGTTCTAGTTCTGTGAAAAATGCCCGTGGTAGTTTGATAGAGATTGCATTGAATCTGTAGATTGCTTTGGGTAGTAGAGTCATTTTCACAGTGTTGATTCTTCCAATCCAAGAACATGGTATATCTCTCTATCTTTTTGTATCATCTTTAATTTCTTTCATCAGTGTCTTATAATTTTCTGCATATAGGTCTCTTCTCTCCTTAGGTAGGTTTATTCCTAGATATTTTGTTCTTTTTGTTGCAATGGTAAATGGGAGTGTTTTCTTAATTTCACTTTCAGATTTTTCATCATTAGTGTATAGGAATGCAAGAGATTTCTGTGCATTAATTTTATATCCTGCTACTTTACCAAATTCATTGATTAGCTCTAGTAGTTTTCTGGTAGCATCTTTAGGATTCTCTATGTATAGTATCATGTCATCTGCAAAGAGTGAACAGCTTTACTTCTTCTTTACCAACTTGGATTCCTTTTATTTCTTTTTCTTCTCTGATTGCTGTGGCTAAAACTTCCAAAACTATGTTGAATAATAGTGGTGAGAGTGGGCAACCTTGTCTTGTTCCTGATCTTAGTGGAAATGGTTTCAGGTTTTCACTATTCAGGATGATGTTGGCTGTGGGTTTGTCCTATATGGCCTTTATTATATTGAGGAAAGTTCCCTCTATGCCTACTTTCTGGAGGGTTTTTATCATAAATGGGTGTTGAATTTTGTTGAAAGCTTTCTCTGCATCTATAGAGATGATCATATGGTTTTTCTCCTTCTATTTGTTAATATGGTGTATCACATTGATTGATTTGCATATATTGAAGAATCCTTGCATTCCTGGGATAAATCCCACTTGATCATGGTGGATGATCCTTTTAATGTGCTGTTGGATTCTGTTTGCTAGTATTTTGTTGAGGATTTTTGCATCTATGTTCATCAGTGATATTGGCCTGTAGTTTTCTTTCTTTGTGACATCTTTGTCTGGTTTTGGTATCAGGGTGATGGTGGCCTCGTAGAATGAGTTTGGGAGTGTTCCTCCCTCTGCTATATTTTGGAAGAGTTTGAGAAGGATAGGTGTTAGCTCTTCTCTAAATGTTTGATAGAATTCGCCTGTGAAGCCATCTGGTCCTGGGCTTTTGTTTGTTGGAAGATTTTTAATCACAGTTTCAGTTTCAGTGCTTGTGATTGGTCTGTTCATATTTTTTATTTCTTCCTGGTTCAGTCTCAGAGGTTGTGCATTTCTAAGAATTTGTCCATTTCTTCCAGGTTGTCCATTTTATTGGCATATAGTTACTTGTAATAATCTCTCATGATCCTTTGTATTTCTGCAGTGTCAGTTGTTACTTCTCCTTTTGCATTTCTAATTCTATTGATTTGAGTCTTCTCCCTTTTTTTCTTGATGAGTCTGGCTAATGGTTTATGAATTTTGTTTATCTTCTCAAAGAACCAGCTTTTAGTTTTATTGATCTTTGCTATTGTTTCCTTCATATCTTTTTCATTTATTTCTGATCTGATCTTTATGATTTCTTTCTTTCAGCTAACTTTGGGGTGTTTTTGTTCTTCTTTCTCTAATTGCTTTAGGTGTAAGGTTAGGTTGTTTTTTTGAGATGTTTCTTATTTCTTAAGGTAGGATTGTATTGCTATAAACTTCCCTCTTCGAACTGCTTTTGCTGCATCCCATAGGTTTTGGGTCATTGTGTTTTCGTTGTCATTTGATTCTAGGTATTTTTTGATTTCCTCTTTGATTTCTTCAGTGATCTCTTGGTTATTAAGTAGTGTATTGTTTAGCTTCCCTGTGTTTGTATTTTTCACAGATCTTTTCATGTAATTGATATCTAGTCTCTTAACGTTGTGGTCGTAAAAGATACTTGATATGATTTTAATTTTCTTAAATGTACCAGGATATGATCTATCCTGGAGAATGTTCCATGAGCACTTGAGAAGAATGTGTATTCTGTTGTTTTTGGTTGGAATGTCCTATAAATATCAATTAAATCCATCTTGTTTAATGTGTCATTTAAAGCTTGTGTTTCCTTATTTATTTTCATTTTGGATGATCTGTCCATTGGTGAAAGTGGGGTGTTAAAGTCCCCTACTATGACTGTGTTACTGTTGATTTCCCCTTTTATGGGTGTTAGCATTTGCCTTATGTATTGAGGTGCTCCTATGTTGGGTGCATAAATATTTACAATTGTTATATATTCTTCTTGGATTGATCCCTGGATCATTATGTAGTGTCCTTCTTTGTCTCTTGTAATAGTCTTTGTTTTAAAGTCTATTTTGTTTGATATAAGAATTGCTACTCCAGCTTTCTTTGATTTCCATTCGCATGGAATATGTTTTTCCATCCCCTCACTTTCAGTCTGTATGTGTCCCTAGGTCTGAAGTGGGTCTCTTGTAGACAGCATATAAATGGGTCTTGTTTTTGTCTCCATTCAGCCAGTCTATGTCTTTTGGTTGGAGCATTTAATCCATTTACATTTAAGGTAATTATTGATATGTATGCTCCTATTAGCATTTTCTTAATTGTTTTAGGTTTGTTATTGTAGGTCTTTTCCTTGTCTTGTGTTTCCTGCGTAGGGAAGTTCCTTTAGCATTTGTTGTAAAGCTGGTTTGGTGGTGCTGAATTCTCTTAGCTTTTGCTTGTCTGTAAAGGTTTTAATTTCTCCATCGAATCTGAATGAGATTCTTGCCGGGTAGAGTAATCTTGGTTGTAGGTTTTTCTCCTTCATCACTTTAAATATGTCCTGCCACTCCCTTCTGGCTTTCAGAGTTTCTGCTGAAAGATCAGCTGTTAACCTTATGGGGATTCCCTTGTGTATTATTTGTTGTTTTTCCCTTGCTGCTCTTAACATTTTTTCTTTGTACTTAGTTTTTGATAGTTTGATTAATATGTGTCTTGGCATGTTTCTCCTTGGATTTATCCTGTATGGGACTCTCTGTGCTTCCTGGACTTGATTAACTATTTCCTTTCCCATATTAGGGAAGTTTTCAACTATAATCTCTTCAAATATTTTCTCAGTCCCTTTCTTTTTCTCTTCCTCTTCTGGGACTCCTATAATTCGAATGTTGATGCATTTAATATTGTCCCAGAGGTCTCTGAGGCTGTCCTCAGTTCTTTTCATTATTTTTTCTTTATTCTGCTCTGCAGTAGTTATTTCCACTATTTTATCTTCCAGCTCACTTACCCATTCTTCTGCCTCAGTTATTCTGCTATTGATCCTTTCTAGAGAATTTTTAATTTCATTTATTGTGTTGTTCATCACTGTTTGTTTGCTTTTTCATTCTAGGTCCTTGTTAAACATTTCTTGTATTTTCTCCATTCTATTTCCAAGATTTTGGATCATCTTTACTCTCATTATTCTGAATTCTTTTTCAGGTAGACTGCCTATTTCCTCTTCATTTGTTTGGTCTGGTGGATTTTTACCTTGCTCCTTCATCTTCTTTGTGTTTCTCTGTCTTCTCATTTTGCTTAACTTACTGTGTTTGGGGTCTCCTTTTCGCAGGCTGCAGGTTCGTAGTTCCCGTTGTTTTTGGTGTCTGTCCCCAGTTGGTTCAGTGGGTTGTGTAGGTTTACTGGTAGAGGGGACTAGTGCCTGTGTTCTGGTGGATGAGGCTGTATCTTGTCTTTCCGGTGGGCAGGTCCACATCTGGTGGTGTGTTTTGGGGTGTCTGTGGCCTCATTATGATTTTTGGCAGCCTCTCTGCTAATGGATGTGGTTGTGTTCCTGTGTTGCTAGTTGTTTGGCATAGGGTGTCCAGCACTGTAACTTGCTGGTCATGAGTGGAGCTGGGTGTTGGCGTTGAGATGGAGATCTCTGGGAGATTTCCGCTGTTTGATATTACATGGAGCTGGGAGGTCTCTTGTGGACCAGTGTCCTGAACTTGGCTCTCCCACCTCAGAGGCACAGCCCTGATGCCTGGCTAGAGCACCAAGAGCCTGTCATCCACATGGCTTGTGATCAATGTGGTCAATCTTGTGACATCACTGTTGAGAAATCTTTACTTTTGAACTGAGAGTTGCGGTGGATGGGATTTTTGCCTTCCCCAGATGGTTGAAGGTTACGATTTTTGTTTTTGGAAACCCTACCACGTCCTCATTTCTATTAGTATTTTTGCAAGAAAACTATAAAGACAGTTGGAGTGGAGGTGAGATTTGTGATCCGGAAAGCCCTGGACGTCCTCCTTCTCTGCCTTCCTCCTCTTTCTCTCTGATTAGCTCTTATTCAGCAGTCACCACATCTTCTTTATCCATTCATCTGTCGATGGACACTTAGGTTGCTTCCATGTCCTGGCTATTGTAAATAGAGCTGCAATGAACATTGTGGTACATGACTCTTTTTGAATTATGGTTTTCTCAGGGTATATGCCCAGTAATGGGATTTCTGGGTCGTATGGTATTTCTATTTTTAGTTTTTTAAGGAACCTCCATACTGTTCTCCATAGTAGCTGTATCAATTTACATTCCCACCAACAGGGCAAGAGGGTTCCCTTTTCTCCACACCCTCTCCAGCATTTATGGTTTGTAGATTTTTTGATGATGGCCATTCTGACTGGTATGAGGTGATACCTCACTGTACTTTTGATTTGCATTTCCCTAATGATTAGTGATGTTGAGCATCCTTTCATGTGTTTGTTGGCTATTTGTATATCTTCTTTGGAGAAATGTCTATTTAGGTTTTCTGCCCATGTTTGGATTGGGTTGTTTGTTTTTTTGATATTGAGCTGCATGAGCTGCTTGTAAATTTTGGAGATTAATCCTTTGTCAGTTGCTTCATTTGCAGATATTTTCTCCCATTCTGAGGGTTGTCTTTTCATCTTGTTTTTGTTTTCCTTTGCTGTGCAAAAGCTTTTAAGTTTCATTAGGTCCCATTTGTTTATTTTTGTTTTTATTTCCATTTCTCTAGGAGGTCTTCTTTGTACTCTTATAATCCTCCAGGGGCCTCTTAGTGTTCCTTAGGTTAAAGATAGACCCTTCCATGCCTGTTTCTCCTGATTTATCTCAACCATCTCCTCCTCTTTGCACTCCAGCCACCTTGGCCTTGCAATTACCATGTTCCTTCACCTCACAGCTTTGGAACAAAACTATTTTAAACCTCCCAAGAGAGCTTTGCTTAAAGTTATAGTTGAAACCACAGGCAACAAGTTCTGTGGAACCAGACGAGAAGCACTGAGTAAAGGTGGTGTAGACACAAGGGTTTCGAGTTAGGATTATTCTTTATCTTTTATTTAGAGACATAAGGGAAAAGGATAGGGAATATTGACAAACTGGAAACCATAAAATTTGAGTTAAATATGTACTGATTATCCTATCAGTAAAAAGTTGCATTTCTAAGTGTTTACTTAAAAAGGGCAAAGAACCTTCCGGTAATATTCAGTGGTTGGGTTGAATAGTTATCTTCCAAGGATTGTAGACCTGTAACTTTGAAGCTGCTTATAAGTAAAACAGCATTTGTTAACATGTTTGTTGAAGAATATTGTTCACCAAATTTGTAATATTAACCACAGATAATTAGTTTACTGATCTTCTATAATTAATCCAAAAAATGTATTTACAAATAAAATAAAACAGAACCCCAAACTCATATTCACCTCCCTGCTTCCAGTGGTTTAGATCAGCAAGGTCCAATAGCCCTTTGTATGATGATAGAAATGTTCTCTGTTTGTACTGTCCAATACGAAATGTGGCTGGTGCAACTGAGGAACTGGATAGTTCATTTTATTTAATTTTAGTTAAAATTGCCACATGTGGATATTGGCTACTGCATTGGTTTGAGTGTTCGTGTCCCTCCAAAATTCATATGTTGAAATCCTAACCCCCAAGGTGATGGTGTTAGGAGGTGGAGCATTTGGGAGGTGATTAGGTCATGAGGGCAGAGCCTTCATGCATGGAATTAGCACCCTTCTCAAGGAGACCCCACAGAGCTCCCTAGCCCCATCTGCCATGTGGGGATTGAATGAGAAGTTTGTGAACAGGAAGAGGGCTCTCACCTGACAACGCTGGCACCCTGATCTTGGACTTCTAGCCTCCAGAACTGTGAGAAGCACATTTCTGTTTTTTATAAGCCACCCAGTCTGTGGGATTTTGTTATAGCAGCCGGAATGGATCAAGACAGCTAACAGATATAGATTACTTGGTTGTTATGTACCTGGAAGACTCTCCTCCTTCAGAATTTATGTTTGCAAATAAAAATACATAGGTGATTCTAACAGTTGAATTTCAAAGTACCATGTGAACTCTGTTTTTTCATAGGATCTATGAACAAGCAGGGTCCCACTGCCTGGGATATTATTTTTTCCCTTTTTTCCCAGTTAACTCCTTCTCATTCTTCAGATCTTGTTCAACAACTGCTTCCTCTGGGAAACCTTCCTGATATTTCTTATGTCTCCTTTTAACAGCACTGGTCCCTCTTCTTCACTAGAGCCAACGTGTGTGTTGGAGAGAATGATGCAGAGGTGAAAGAGAGACTGATCACTCCAGACACACAGAAACAGCCTAAGGAGTGGCAACTGCTTTGGGAAGTCGGGAGGCAGGGGATCCAGATCCCATGTTGGGGACTGGCCTTAAATAGGAGGAGGGCAGTTAGTTCTCTGCTGTGGAAGAGGGCAGGTGGCAGATGGGTGCAGAAACAGGGAACGTTTGCTGTTTGGAGGTGGCCACTCCTGTTTTCTTGATAGCAGCCAGTAAGTAGCAGGGGACAGAGTGTGGAAGGTTTGAGAATTAGGACAAATTAAGACCTGTTACTCTGGAAACAGCAGAATTGGTGGGTCTGGCCGAAGGCTTATTTGAAATTAAGGATGCTGATTTATAATGATACCCACCTACCCAGGCCAGGCTTCACAGGTGTGGGCATAGAGGAAGCTGATGGTTGGGCTATTCAGGGTTGTGCTTTGGCCAAGTCTGCAGGTAAATGAGGACAGATCTGTCGAAATCAGGAAGGGTTGCTCTCTCTCCATTTGTGCCCCATTGTGATACATCTGGGAGTTCTTGCTGATCTTGCTAAAAATGTGAAGCTGGTGAATGTGAGTTGAATATGGACTTAAAATCTTAATGACATGTCCCATGTCCTCCTACACCTGACTAATTAGCTTCCTGTCACTCTGTTATTTGGAGACCAGCAGAACTTGTAAGTCAGGCTTTTATCCTGGGCTCTTTGCTGACACAGGATGGAGTTGTATGACTTCACTCTTATCACACGGGAGAATGCCGAAACAGCATCATCTCTGTCACTTCCGTACAGCTCCCTCCCAACTTATAAATACTGATCTCGAAAGAAAAAACAATTCTCCGACAGGGAAAGTCATTGAACCTAACTCTTGCCTCTGGAGTCTGATGATTCAGTGACTACAGAGCCCCACAAATATCTCATCTGGTATTTGTTTTTATTGGGAGGGAACCAGGCTTATTGCCTGCTGGATGGTTTTAAGTGGTCATTCCACAGGTGAAATGTCTCTGATGGGGGTGCCCAGGTAAGAGTCCTCTGGAGGGGTGGTTGCTATGATGGCCCAGCCCTTCTGGGGCTGCAGCAGGCGAGCTTGGTAAAAAGCAGCTCTGGAGCTGCTGAGGCCCTGGGCTCTGCCAGCTGTTGCTTCCTCAGACTCTTTCTCTTTTTAATTTAACATGGATGTTTCCCCTTTATTTTAAAATCAGTTTTTAGATGTACAAACACATGAATTAATTCTAAAGAATCAAGTATGAAAGAGCCCTATTTTCCTTGGACTTCTCTCTGTAACTGCACTCCTTTCCTCCTCTCCCCAGAGATGATAACTGAAATTAGTTTAGTACGAATCTTTGCAGACAGTTGGATTTGCCTACTCTCTTACTTAGGATTAGATTTGGCTGTGTATGATAGGGAAACCTCAAATAAGAATAGCTTAAAATAAAACAGAAGTTTCTTTTTCACATGCCAGGGTTGGCATGGTGGCTCCAGGATGTTGTCAGGGATCCAGGCGCCAGTCTGCCATCCTCTTTCCATTGTCTCCATCCTCAAGGTCACCTCCTGGTCCATGTTGGTGGCAAAGCACTAACCATTCTATCCACATCCCAGGCCAGACATAGAAGGAAGGAGGTCTTTCACTTCTGAGTACATCTCATTGACCAGAATTTAGTCATAATGCTATGCTTAGCTGCAAGAGATCCTGGGAACTGTAGTCTTTTGGCTGAATTAATTGCTACAAACCAATAAAATCATGGTTCTATTATTAAATAACAAGTAGACTGGGCAACTAGCAATCTCTGTCGTGCAAATGTGTATACAAAATTAAATAGCATTATTTTTACATCTTCCCCACATATAATATTTCAACTTGTTTTTTTCCCCAGTATAATATGTTTTAGAGATCTTAGCATGTTAGTACATATCTACTGCATTTCACTCACTGCTGCATAGTATTCCATATTGTGAAAATATTGTAATTTGTTCAGCTACTTCTCCACGGGTAATCATTTAAGTTACTTCCAGCTTTTCACTATTACAAACAGTACCGTGATGGATACCCTTGGACAGTGTTTCTTGTGCACACTTTGTTGCTATCTTAGTCTGTTCAGGCTACTGTAATAAAATACCACAGACTGGGTGGCTTATAAACAACAGAAATGTATCTCTCACAGTTCTGGATTCTGGAAGTCCAAGATCTTGGTGCCAGCATGGCCATGTGAGGGCTCTCTTCCAGGTTTGCAGACTGATAACTTCTTGCTGTGTCCTCACAGGCTGGAAGGGGGCTAGGGAGCTCCATGGGTCTATATTATAAGACCACTAATCCCATTCATGAGGACTCCACCCTCATGACCTAGTCACCCCCAAAGGCCCCACCAGTTAATACCATCACATGGAATGTTAGGATTCCAACGTGAATTTTTTGAGGGAGTACTTAAACCTTCAGACCATAGCGGGTGTCATATTCCAGAAGAGATATTCGAGAAGTGAAACTGGTGGGTTGAAGTTTATGCTCATTCAAAATGTTTCAGATACGGCCAAATTTGCCTCTAAACTGGCTCTATGATTTTATACCCTTTCCATCTATGGATGAGGGTTCTGTCTCACCTAACTTTGCCTATATTGACGTTCTATTACTGTAAAGTTTTGAGCACCTTCTATTGGATCCAAAGAGATGCCTGCTGAGACTAATGAGTTTGCCACTAATTTGATTCATAAATTAGTTTTTATCTAAAACTTCAAATGTCCTGTCTATTAAGTAATTTTACCACCAACTTTGTTTCTCATTTTGAATGGAACTATTTTACAGCCACATGTTGGCCATCAGTGGAACAGGATTTGTGTCAATCAGAGAGAAGACCTTTGTGTATTAGGGGCCTATTACTAAGAGCTGACATTGACTGAGCACTGACTGACTTGCTTGACACACTTATGTCCAAAGATCTTCCCATTATTGATCTTCTCCTGACACATGAAAAAGGTTAAGTAAATTGTCCAGGATTGTACACACAGAAGGTGGTAGAGTTGGGATTCAGACCAGGCTAAGATCTCTTAATCATTCTGAAATATTGCACATGCCCGTGGTAGATTAATATTTTAAACACATGATTGTTATTGAGTCCCTCCACATGCAAAGCATTCTGATAACGAGCAGTGTGGATATTGGGAGTAGGGAGAGGGACAGGAGAGTGAATGGAGAAAGCTTGGGAAGATCTTACATACAGCCCCATCATCACCTTCAAGGCCCAGCTACAAGCCAGAGGGAAAGCGTGTAGGACTCCATTAGTTGTTGCTGTAACCCTTCTGTCAGTCATGACCTTGTATTTTGTGATGAACACGATGTGCTATGTGAGTTTCTGGGGTGGGGAAGATGCCTTTGCATAGGAAGAGGTAGGTTGGGCAATCTATGGCAAACCCTAGTTGAAGCCACTGTCTTCCAGACCTTTCTTCTCATCTCCCCCCTTCTGCCTTTGTCCCACATGGCACGCAGAGTGATCTTTTAGAAACGAAAATCAGATAGTATCACTGTGCTCTAACCACACTGATCTTCCTGCTGGAATATGCCAGAACACTTTCCCACTTTAACATCTTGACACTTTGCTTTTTCTCTGGAATGCTCTTCCTGGAGATCTTCTCCCGGCAGGCTTCGGTTCTCCTGCAGGTGTTGGCTTAAATGTCCTCTCAGGGAAGCTCTCCCTCACTTGCTCCGTGGTCCCGGCGGGAGCCACTCAGTCCCTCTCCCGCTGTCCTCTAGTCTCTGAGGGCACTTCCTGGAAAGTTCTCATGCCTCACGAGGAGCCCGGGTGGGACCTCCACCTGGCAGAGCCCTTGTCACACTGCATCCCCGCCTGGAACAGCATCTGGCACAATAGATGGCCATTTCGTGAACGATGAAAGCTGGGGCTCCGGCGGATCAATGTTTAGTTTACCTGTAAGTTGGTTCCTTTTTGGAATCTGCCTTTTCCCTTACCATGTAGAGGGAAATGAATATGTAATAAGCAAATGTTATGTGGCACACATCGTGCTAACTATTTGACTTACATGATCTAGATCTGTCCCTCCAAAGCTCATGCCCTTCTCACTGCCCAAGAACTCAATGTTGCTAGCAGGTTTGTGTTTTTTTTCTCCTGGGACATAACACAGTTGGGTTCTTTAAAGATCCATAAGCAATTAAGTCTCTCAGCTATTTTTACCTTTTAAAGTCAAAGCAAGCAAAGCAGTCACATGTTTTCTTGGTATTGTCAGACTGGGCGGCACAGCATCTGCCCTGCTCAGCTCCCAGTCTGTCCCATTTCACCACTAAATAAATTTTCCTAGGCTGGCTTGGCGGGAGATCACACATGTGATGTCGTTGTATTTAAAAAGTGGGTAATTCATTTGTTAAATGAATACAGCAATTATTAATTTCAATTTATCCTGTTTATTGGGAACAGCTGTTCATTAACATTTATTTAACTGCTAATTTTAGAGCCGAGCTAATTACCTCAAACACACAGCGCTGTGGTATCCTGTATGGAGACGTGCTCTAACTGCCCTGCGTGCCAGAATATAAAAATAGCGAGCTCTCCAGGGTGTTGTTCTTCAGGTGGCCAGGTGAGGGCTCTCCTCAATTGGAGTTCAGAGCTTATGCCGCACTGCTGTTCTCAGGGCCAAAATGCTACCGCCTGGTCTAAGGCCAGAGAAGCAAATTATTGGGGGGTGGGGAGGGGCGGTGGTGAGGTTGCCCATAAAAATGATGAAATGGGAAGGTCTAAGACCTCACACAGCCTCACTGGTCTATATTTGTTTCTGTGCTTTTGATCAACGTAGAGCTACTAGAAAACTTTCTTTTTTCTTCTCTCTCTCTCTCTCTCTCTAGATATATTCTTCTTCATATTCTTTTCCATTATGGTTTATCCCAGGACACTGAATATAGTTCCCCGTGCTATACAGCAGGACCTTGTTGTGCATCCATTCTCTATGTGATAGTTCGCATCTGCTGACCCCAAACTCCCAGTCTATCCCTCGCCCAGCCCCCTCTCCCTTGGCAACCACAAGTCTGTTCTCTATGTCTGTGAGTCTGGTTCTGCTCAAGAAATCTTTCTTTATGGTAAGAAAGATTATTTCAAGCATGGTGATAAGGGCCATTGACCCTCAGCCTGAAATTCCAGGAGACAGTAAGGAAGGGTGGAGATTGTAGTAAAGTAGAGGGGTTGATATCTGCTTCCCAGAGGAGCCAGCTGTCAGTTGGGGATGTGGTCCCCAAATGGTTAGTTCTTCTACTTTTTCAAAAGAAACCAGATAGATAGATTTTTACATGAAATCTCCCAAATTTTAGATGTTAGCTCAAATGTTAAAAGAATACACAGTGTATAATATCAATAAAAGAATACCGCTGTGGCTTGAGAGCTACCCATTTGTAACTTCTGCATTAAGGGTTTCCTGGGATCTGTGGGTAATACTCAGGTGGCTGGTGAATAGACTTGCCTTCTGAGGTTAAATCTAATTTATTTGGTTTTCAATCATTTCTTTGGTCCACAAAATTCTCTCTCACTAAAAGTATTTTAAGGAAAATTCTTAACCTGTCTGTGCTTCATTTTCCTAGTTTTTAAAATGAAGGTGTTGGGTTTTATTTTCTGTGAAGTCTAAATCTAACTTTTATGATTTGCAACTTTAATGTGATTTAAAACTATGCAAGAAACACGAGCCCTATAGGGGGCATTAAAATATTAAAACAATTTTCACATAGGAGCCATTTTGCTTTGAATCTTTTTCTTCCCACCTCTCCCATCACTTTTATAGGTAAATTCCTTTTGCTATAATCCAGAGGATCTCAATCTTTAGTGTGTGTTGAAGGATTCTTGAGGCCCTTGTCAAAATGCAGATGCCCAGAGATTCTGACTATATATGTGGTAGGCACCCCCAACAGTTCTGAGGCAGAGGTTCCCTGGAGCACACTTTGAGAATTTGTGCTAGATATTGTGTCTTGGCACTCAGCATCTGTTTCCATCACCTTCTGTGTCCCCATACCCCTCATCACAGGGGCTAGAAGGCTAAGAACCACATTCTCCTGACTCTTTGGCCACTAGGATTCTGGATGCAGTTTAGATTTTGGTAAGGAGATGCCCTTGAGATCTTGAAGGTAGAAGAGAGGCAAAGACCATCCTTTTCCTTTTTTTTCTTTCCCCTTGAGATTTTGTGCTGCTGCTATATGTGAATGTTGGCAGTAGCTGGACTTCACAGTCACTGTTTACTTAGCTTCACCATCTGGAGAAGCTGTGGCTTCAGCAGTGGTGATAGCTGTGGAAACAGCAATAGCCTGACACGTCACTGGCAGTAATAGTCCCTGCCCTCTGGATCATGGCTATGGGAGTTATAATTTTGAAGTGAGAACCCGTTTCAGTCAGCGTAGGCGCGGTGCTGCTGTGGTAACAAACAACCTTGAAATCTTAAGTGGTTTTTTTTTTTTTTTTCCTTACAATCAAGCTTTATTTCTTGTTTCTGCTCTGTGCTGGCTGTGGATTGCTGAGGGGCTGTGCTTCGTGTCTCCTCACGCTAGAATCCACACTGATGCAGCAGCCATCAGCTCCATCTTTGCTGGGTACTGTGGCAGAGGGGTGGTGAGGTGTAGGGATATTGTGCTGGCAATGAAATGCTCTGACCTAGAAGCAGTACATGTCACTTACTCTCAAAATCCAACAGTCACAACTAGTCACAAGTCCCACCTAACCACAAAGGGGCTAGGAAGTGTTCCCAGAAGGTGGAAAGCTGGAAAGACTTGGTGAACAGTTCTTATACTCCTACAGGAACCTAGAGGCAACCTTTTGAATTCCATTCAGCTAACTCTTCCGCCGATTTTGCAAGCATCTAATTCCTGATTTAAATCTCATTCTTCTCAAGATATCTAGAGTGGTTTTTGCTTCCTGCACTAAACTCCAACCAGTAAATAAATGTTACCTTAGACGTTCTCCCTCCTTCCCCACCCCATGTGTATGTATGTATGTATGTGTGATATATATATATTCAATCACACAATCTTGCATTTGTATTTAATACACTATATTAAATTATGTTCTTTGAAAATGTCTATTCGTATGGTGTTCTTACCCAAGGAGGCCCTACCTTAACTTTCTCTATTAGTTAAATGCTATTCTCTGTGTTCTTACAGCTGTGGGGTATATGCAATACATCAAAACTCTGCATTTCCAGAGGCCCTCCTCTCTGTCCCTGACACCTTCAGCAACCTGTGAGGTCAACCTTCCCCCATCACTCTACAGAGATGCTTCAGTCTCTGGCCAGCCAGCATAGTATTCTAGTTAGAGGATGGCCTCTGGAGCTAGGCTGACTGGGTTTGAATCCCAGCTCAACCATTTCCTGGTAGTATGACCCAGGAAAATTTCTTAACCTCACATCCCATTTTTTCCCTCATATATAAACTGGAGTTGTTTGGAATATAAAACTTTTAATATGGTGACCGGTCCAGGTTCAGTAAAATTTAGCCAATTATGCATTGTCCAGTGTTTCAAAGATTTGAAACTTACATGGTCTGTTAGATGGGTTTTGGGGGGCACACAGACCTAACATAGGTAATGTTTAACTCACACAGGTATACGTTCTTCCAATTCTTTTTTAAAGACTTTTTTGATGTGGACCATTTTTAAAGTCTTTTTTGAATTTGTCACAATACTGCTCCTGTTTTATGTTTTGGTTTTTTGGCCTTGGGGCATGTGGGATCTTAGCTCCCCGACCAGGGATTGAACCCACACCCCCTGCATTGGAAGGTAACTGGACCACCAGGGAAGTCCCTCTCTTTGAATTCTTCTTTCATCTTTCAAGGACAACTTCTTGGTTAGTTGCTAGTATGTCTATTACCACCTCTTTTACACTCACTAACAGGAATGATATAAATGAATGAAGTTTGAAAAACCCTGATCCAGTCCATTAGCAGACTTCTGCATTCACTCATTTCGCTACATGGTTTCCATGATTATGTAGCCTCTTAAATGAAGAGCTTATTCATATCTATCCAAAGTAGCCTGACTGTGGTTTTCTCTAGCAAAAAGGGCTCAAGAGAGTGAATATTGATCAAGAAGCATCTTTCTGAGGCTGATTCCCAGGTTAATAGGTCTTGCTGAATTTTACTAGTTTGCTCCTAGACACAGCCTTACCAACAAATTAAATTAGCCCTTTGCATTTCCCTCCAAACTCAGCTCTCTTTCCTCTCTCCCCTGTTTCTGTTAATGGTGCCACCATTTTGCTGGATAAGTTTCATATTTCAACTTACCAGGAGTGGCTGCCTGGAAAGAAAGATTCCTGAAATCAAAGAAGAGTGGAATGGACATCAGTTATTATTTTCTGCCTTGGGTACAGAGTGGGCAGAGTTGGCCAACTTGATCAACTACTCAGCTACAACTAAACTGCGCATTTTGTCCCTTTTCTCTGACTTTATTTCCTCCGTTACATCTCCCTGGGCTATATTTCTTTTTCTTTTTAACATCTTTATTGGAGTATAACTGCTTTACAATGGTGTGTTAGTTTCTGCTGTATAACAAAGTGAATCAGCTATACATATACATACATCCCCATATCCCCTCCCTCTTGCATCTCCCTCCCACCCTCCCTACCCCACCCCTCTAGGTGGTCACAAAGCACCAAGCTGATCTCCCTGTGCTATGCGGCTGCTTCCCACTAGCTATCTATTTTACATTTGGTAGTGTATATATGTCCATGCCACTCTCTCACTTCATCCCAGCTTACCCTTACCCTTCCCTGTGTCCTCAAGTCCATTCTCTACGTCTGCATCTTTATTCCTGTCCTGTCCCTAGGTTCTTCAGAACCATTTTTTTTAAGATTCCATATATATGTGTTAGCATACGGTATTTGCTTTTCTCTTTCTGACTTGCTTCACTCTGTATGACAGCCTCTAGGTCCATCCACCTCACTGCAAATAACTCAATTTCATTTCTTTTTATGGCTGAGTAATATTCCATTGTATATATGTGCCACATCTTCTTTATCCATTCATCTGTTGATGGACACTTAGGTTGCTTCCATGTCCTGGCTATTAGTAAATAGTGCTGCAATGAACATTGTGGTACATGACTCTTTTTGAATTATGGTTTTCTCAGGGTATATGCCCAGTAGTGGGATTGCTGGGTCGTATGGTAGTTCTATTTTTAGTTTTTTGAGGAACCTCCATACTGTTCTCCATAGTGGCTGTATCAATTTACATTCCCACCAACAGTGTAAGAGGGTTCTCCCTGGGCTATATTTCTTCATTTTCCCACCAATCCAATTTGTCCTCTCTTTGAAGATGCAGTGAAAACCCTATTTTCTTTCTTCTATAAAGACTGTTTTTTAGAGCTGTTTTAGGTTTACAAATATACAAATGTATAATGCCATGTATCTGTCATTATATCATGCAGAGTATTTTCACTGCATTAAAAATCCTCTGTGCTCTGCCTATTCACACACCCCGCCTTCCCCACAACCACTGTTATTTTTATTGTCTCCATAGTTTTCTTTTTTTTCAGAGCTTTGCCTTTTATATGTAGTTAGAATTATATAGTCTGATTTTCAAAGAAGTAGCCTTTTCAGATTGGCTTCTTTCATTTAGCAATATGCATTTAAGATTTCTCCACATCTTTTCATGGCCTGGTGACTCATTCCTTTTAGTGCCAAATAATATTTCATTGTCTGGATAACCCACAGTTTATTTATCCATTCACCTACTGAAGGATATCTTGGTTGCTTCCAAGTGTTGGCAATTATGAATAAAGCTGCTGTAAATATCCATGTGCAGATTTTGTGTGGATATAAGTTTTCAACTTCTTTGGGTAAATACCAAGTTGCATGATAACTGGGTCATATGGTAAGAGTATGTTTAGTTTTGTAAGAAACTGTTTTCTTTGGAAACTGTCTTCCATGGTAGCTGTACCATTTTGCATTCTCTCCAACAATGTATGAGAGTTCCTGTTGCTCCACATCCTCATCAGCATTTGGTGTTGTCGGTGTTCTGGATGTTGGCTATTTTG
The DNA here is from genome assembly GCF_965194825.1 of Balaenoptera physalus. Classification (NCBI taxonomy): domain Eukaryota; kingdom Metazoa; phylum Chordata; class Mammalia; order Artiodactyla; family Balaenopteridae; genus Balaenoptera; species Balaenoptera physalus. The sequence goes on along the minus strand of NC_138890.1, from coordinate 54,476,208 downwards.
ATAGGTATGTGGTGAATCCTATCTTTCTTGACCCAGATAATGAGTCTCAGTCATTTTTTGTTTTCTACACAATGTTGAGTCCATAATAGTTGCTGAATAAATACTTGCTGAATGAATAAAAGACTACACCTTCTGTTGTTGCATTGAACAACCTACACGTTTTTTCTTAACTATTTATGAATTTCTATTGTCTTCAAAACTAGAATGGGTACTATGGAGGGCAGGGATGAACCAGACCTTATTCTCATTTGTGTAATCTTCATTGACCTGTTCATAGAGACTTAAACAATAGTGTTTGATTTGAGAGTTTTGTCCTTCAGGTTGTTGGCATTCCACGGCTGGGTCTAGGGGCATATACTTTCCAGCCTGTAAATGATGATGTTCAGGGACCTTTGAATTTCCAAGAGACGGGTGAGGACAAGGCAAGGTGGATGACTACCTGACCAAATATCCTCCTCTCCACCTACCCCCATCCACTCTTTACCTTGGTACCAGCTCATATCCTTTGGGTATCAACTTACTGGCCACGCTCCCTCAGAGAAGTCCTTGTCTTATCTGGGTAGCTTATCCCTCTGATAGTATTGGCAACTTTTACTGCTTTGTGTTTCTTTATACAATCACTAGCTTTTTTTTTTTAACATCTTTATTGGATGTTATAATTATAACATCTTTATTGGACGCTATAATTGCTTTACAATGGTGTGTTAATTTCTGCTGTATAACAAAGCGAGTCAGCTATACGTATACATATATCCCTATATCCCCTCCCTCTTGCGTCTCCCTCCCAACCTCCCTATCCCACCCCTCTAGGTGGTCACAGAGCATCAAGCTGATCTCCCTGTGCTATGCAGCTGCTTCCCACTAGCTATCTATTTTACATTTGGTAGTGTATATATCTCCATGCCACTCTCTCACTTCGTCCCAGCTTACCCTTCCCCCTCCCCGTGTCCTCAAGTCCATTCTCTACATCTGCATCTTTATACAATCACTAGCTTTTTTGTCCACTAGCCTGGGAACTCTCTGAGGTCCCTGACTACCTTTGCTCTTCATTGTGGCCCCAAACTCTGTATGATTCCTGGAAGATAGCAGACGTTGTGTCGAGATTGTTTGGATGAAGGAATGACTACCCAGTAAGTTAACTTTTAATTGAATTATGATTAATTACCATCATTTAGCATTATCACTATCACAACTTGAATTACAACTTTAATATATTAGGATGGGTGAAAGATTTGGCATGGTGGGGAGGTGGAGTATGGTTTCTCTAAATAATTACACATTCTAGATTACAGTAACCTTACACCCAATACTAAATTTTCTTTTAACTTCACTAAATTTTACCCGATACTGAACATGGTTTCTTGCTTTTTTTCTTTTCTCTTCCTTTTTTTTTTTTTAATTTTTATTGGCGTATAGTTGATTTACAATGTTGTGTTAGTTTCAGGTGTACAGCAAAGTGAATCAGTTATACATATACATATTCTTTTTTCTTCTTTTTAAGAACTGTGATGGCCCTTCTGAGCCTTTCAAGGACTCAGATTCATCATGTACATACCATCATATACCTTGGCTGTGAGGAAGGACCAAGAAATACAGGGTCAGCTTAAGACTGTCAGAGGTAACTCAAACCACACATATTTAAGAGAACAATTCTCTTCTTCTGCAGTATCAGAATGACTTCAGGACCATGGTTTCCGAGGTAGCACTTCACTTTGAATTTTAGCTCTAAGCCATTGACAAATAGGACTTGAATCTATGGTGAGAACTCTGCCCTTAGGAAAAAAAAAATCCCCATTGTAGACAGCAGAGGGATGCAAAGAATTAATTGCCACATCAGGCTTCATTTTCTGCATAGTTACACTGGGCTAATCTTTAGACTTCAGCCAAGTGTGCAAGCATACCCGTGTCCTTTTTAAATGGCAAGGTTGGAGCCTACTTGTGAACCCCACGAGGACCTCAGATTTCTCTTTCCTACACATGGGACTTGAGGCAAGTCATTAAAATGGAAGAACCCTCATGTGCCAAGCTGAGGAGCCGGCTTGTGGCACGGTGGAATCTGGAAAATGCAAGGGAGGCCCTGGCATCACAGCGCCAGTTTAGCTGCAGAGCAGACGATGGTCCCTGGGTGGCCAGGCTGACAGTGATATCAAGGGTAGTACACAAGTGGCCTGGATGTTCTCAGGTGTCAGAGGCATTGGCCTATCTATATGTTGAATGTCTATAGTTCTACCCTTTCCCCATGACTCTCATCATGAATTCATCTAAAATGGGTCTATTTCTATCATCTGCCTGGATCACCCCCAGTGGCCAGAGCAGTAGTTGCTGAGAATAATGCTAATTATAGCACTAATAAAAATAGCTGCCATTTATTGGCCATCTGCTAGGTTCTAGTAAGTTGCTAAGGGCTTTCTGTGCATTATCTTGTTTATTCTCCACAGCCATCCTATGGTCATAGGCATTTATTCTGGGGGAGAGTTGCCCTTGTGCATGTCTTTATGTGACTCTCCCTTGTGTGGGGGAATCCAGGCAGGGCTCTACCTCCATGGATGTCTCCTCATCTTCCCTCTCCCTGCCGCCAGCCGACAGGTCAGCCAGCAGACACTCATGTTGGATTCTTTGAATGTGAGCCTGAGCCAAGAGGCGTGAGGGCAGAGACAGGATGGCAGAATCTGTGCTGCTGTAGCAGCGTTCTGGACGATGCACTGCCCAGGGGCCAGAGCGTTCAGGGCTGCTGCTGTTTCTGCACGTGTGCACGTCTTTACTTCTGTGGATTCTAATACATTCTTCTTGCTTGCAACCAAGTACCCTGTCACATCTACGAATCGAGTGCTGTTATTCTTCCTACTTTCCGGGAGAGGAGACTGAAACTCATATAAGATAAATAACTTGACCAAGGTCATGTGTGAGCATGTTGCAGGGCTGGGACTCAATCTCACAGACATCAGATACTAGAATCGTTCCTTCCATTGGCCGATTAAAGGGACGCTTACCTCTGCTTGCCTGGTCCGTTAGATGGGGTTGCAGCATCTGAGAAAAACAACAGAATGACCTATTCTTCAGAAAAGACACATGACTAGGTATTTCCTCCCTTTGACAAGAAAAGAGCCGCCTTGATTTTCGTTACCCAGTTGATGTCTTCAATTCCCAACCCCCCCAACCAATTTGTTCAGCCCTCTTTTCCCCCTTTTAATGCACCAAAGGATTGCAAACCCATGAGTGATTTTAAATTAAACACTATTTCTTTGTTTCCTGAAATCTAAAGCTCCAATTAAAAGAAAAAAAACAAAACAAAACCCCACAACTGCATAAAACTTTATCACTTGAGCCCCAAGACAGGAAGCAGCCATGAAACAGTGACACGCTGGAAACAAATTACATGCACTTATCAGTCAGTGGGGTTGTGTATGCTAATGCGCTTCGGCTTGGGAACTGGAGGCCTGGCTGCATCAGGCTGGTTAAAAGCACAATTCATTACCAGGAGCCAGTGAAGGATAAGGCTTACAGTGGTTAGTGCCTGCTGCAAGTCCCACAAGAGCAGCTGGGCGTGTGCATTTACCTTTGGGATGAGTTCTGCAGAGCTATAGTTGTGAAGGGGCTGGGATTGAGTGGAGACTTCCAGGAAAACACAACCACGCTGAGCCACCCAAGGCAGGGGAACCTCAGACCAGCACTTGTCAAGCTCTTGGGATGTGTCAATTACTATACTAGGAGCTTTAATTATTTATTTATTTTCGTCATTTAATCCTCAAGGTAACTTTGGGGTACAGGCAGTATTAACCCCATTTAAAAGGGGAAGAAATTGGGGATTCAGAAAGGTCAATTGCTGAAGGTCACATAGGGAGGAATAAGTAGGACTTGAACCCAATTTTTACTCCAGAGCTCTATCTTATGACCTTGGCAGTTGGTTTATCTCACAGGACCTGTTTCTGAGGTAGAGGATCTCCAATAGTCAAAGGATGGGCTTTGATATTGGGCCGACCTGGTTTCAAGCCTCTTTCTCTAACTACCTGTATGACATCTGACAAATAACCTCTCTGAGCGTCTGTTTCTCTGTTTGTTACTTGCAGTTTTAGTTAGTTACCAAAAGACATAAGATCGCACCAATATATGACATAGTTAGTGTAGGACACGTTTGACAATCGATGGTCGTTGATATTGCTCTTCTTCTTATTTTTTAACTTATTTTGCCTCTGAGGGCTATACATTCTTTGTATTTATTTCCCTCTGGGCTTCCTCTTCCTGGCTCTAAATTCTTCTGTCATTCCAATGCGTGGGCATTGACATAGAGCCCTCATGTTAATGCTGTGAGGCTGGGTGCTGCCAGGAATGCAGGTGAGAATGGGACTGTATCCCATCCTCCTTCTCCTTTTCTTTTTCTGCAAGGGGCCATCAGTCTTTTACATTAAAAAAACGTCTGCGCTCTTTCTCTTCCTCATATGTGAGCTTGGTGGAGGCAAAGTAAAATAAGGTTGAGATTTCAAGGAGACCAGCATTAAGACTATGTACTAGAACTGCTTTGCAACGTTTATTCTTTTCTAGTAAAGTTTGAAAAAATCAAGATACTATCTTGAGTTATTCATAAAGCTGAATTTATTGTTTTAAAGGATTTTAAAAAAAATCCTGAGACTATGTTCTTCCTGCCTTTTATCTTTCTTTCATATACTATAGTAAAGGTAGGAAACAATCCTTTCTTTTTTTAAGGCAAAAAGGCAAAAACCAAAACCCCCAAAATGTGTGTCTCCATTTTGGAGGTAGGTGGGTAAATTTCACAAAATTTGAAGGTCTAAAATAGGAGAGGGGGCTCTGCATTTTTTAGGTTATATATCTCTTTTTATACAAAATTTTGAGCAGGAAATCTTAGCTTATATATATTTAATTATACATTATGTCTGTTATTGATTCAACATAGGTTAAATATCAGTAAAGTATAAATGCTTATTTTTTTGATTAAAACAATAAATATTTCCATACTTCAGTGGACCAATTTGCATTTTACAGGCCTTTGGTTTGGTTTAGAAAATAAAAAACCTCTGAGCTTTGAACAAAGAGTCTCAGAAAACATCTCTCCAGGGCTACCTACCCTGGCTCCTGTGGATGGTCTTCAGATCATTTTCATCCCCATGGAATCCTATGCAAAATGGTGTACTTATAGTCATTTTTCTGTAGTTTTGGTTCATTGCTTAATTCAGATTCTCAAAGATTAAAATCTAAAGACAAACCCACTAATCTAGTCCAGCTGGTCCACAAGACGGAAACGAGAGCAAATTGCCAGGGTGAAGGCAGTAAATTCAGTACTGAGATGGGATTTGCATTTACTGAGTTCTTATTCATTGCTTTTAGGATTGCAGAGATGTCTGTTTCAGTCTCATTTTGGGGAAATAGGTATTCACAAACAAAACTGTATAACACATACCCGCAATTGGAAGGTAGATTTTTCACATTTTTAAATGCTAACAATACTTTCTTAAGGAGTAGTTTACATAGAGTAAAATGCACAGATTTTAAACACGCAACTTGATGAGTTTTGACAAACACATACGTGTGTGTAGCCATCACCCAGATTAGGATACGGAAGTTTTCCACCACCTCTGAATCTTCCTTTGCTCCCTGTTGCAGTCAACCCTTCCTTGCCACCAGAGGCAATCACTATTACAATTTCTACCACTGGAGGTTATTTGGGCTAGTTTTGAATTTCATGTAAATGGAACCATTTGGTGTTCATTCTTTTTTTTGGTGACTGATTTCTTTCATTCAGCATAATGTTTTTGACATTCATCCAAGTTGTTTCTTGTAGTAGTCCATTCTAACTGCTGAGAAGTATTTAATGGTATGGATATACCACAGTTCATCCATTCTCCTGATAATGAATATTTAGATCATTTCTGTCTTATGCTAGTATAAATAATGATGTTATGGACATTGACGTAGATGCATTTTTGTGGACATATGCACTCACTTCTCTTAGGAATATAGGAGTGAAATTTATGGGTCATATGGTAGAAAAGTGCCAAATGGTTTTTGAAAGTCATTGTACCCTTTTTCATTTCTGTCAGAACTATGTGACTGTTCCAAGTGCTCTGTATCCTTGTCCACACTTAGTGTTGTCTTTTAAAATTTAGCCATGCTAGTGGATGTGTTCTTCTCCTCCCTGCTCTTCATTTTAACATTAAAAAAATTTTTTTAACACTTTTGAAGTTAAGATGTTTTTTGAGTTAATATCAAAAGAAATTTACCAGGCAGAGGAATAAGTAGTGACAGGTCAGAGGTTGTCTTTGACTGTTCAAATTCAAACTTAGAGTTCATAGAAGGACTCTGTCCACTGATTATCACCTTGCCTGAGAGATTTTTTTGGTAGCACCTTTCAAAGTAAATCTAAAATTAAATGTGGATATCTCATTGCTGGTTAAAGTGTCTTCAAAAAGATCATACTGTCATGCAACATAGAAACAAAATTATTGTAAATATACATTGCCACAATTGCAACTAAATGCAGTAATGTTTTCTAAATGTCTTAGAATGGTTGATAGAGTTTTCTAAGCTCTAAGAGGCTGGTATGACAATTCATGTGCTTGAACTTCCTATGATTGACTTTAGAAAGAAGCTATTTAACTTCCAGTTGCATATATTTCAGTTAAGGAAAGCAGAAATGATGAGTTTAACCAAACAGGAAATGAAGGTGAAGCCTTGTTATACTTCGAGTTGTCTTGAAAGTATTTAAAAAGTTATACCTTTACATGATTGCAAATTCAAGGGTTATAAAAGTAAACAGTTAAGTGTCTCCCTCTTACCCTGTTCTCCTCCCTGGAAGCAGCCAGTGTTAGTTTCTTGTGTGAAATTTATATGAAAGTAAGCAAATATGATTATCTTCTCTTGCTGCTACCTCATCCTCTTCCTCTTTTTAGAAAACCAAACAAAAAACTTCCAAAGCAAAACAAACAAAACAAAGAGACACATACAAAGCATGCTGTTCAATACTCAGCTTTTTTCATTTAACAATATGCTTTGATTTACTTCGAAATTTTACTCCTACTCCTGAAGTAGTGTCATAAAGGTCAAGATCACAAATGTGAGTTAGGGAAAGCTAAGCATTGCTACAATGCCAACAAGACTGCCCAAGGCCAAAAGCAATTCAGAAGAATCTTTGCATTCTGAAGGCTGTCTCAGATACTGCTTGAGAGGACTCAGGAAGAAAGAGTTATGTTGTTATATGTGTAAGGGTATACAGTTATTAGTGAAGTTAAAATCATGTATCTTTAATAGAATTTATTTTTTAATTCCTTGAAATGTTGGTATTTTGTTGGTGGGCACCTCCATCATTTCGAGGAAAATGAAATTTCTAGGAATTTTTCTTTTGGTGCGGTATCTAAATATTGTCTGTCTCTAGTGTAGTGGTCCCGTAGCCCTTTGAAAAACTGGTCAAAGCTGTGAAATTTCATCCCAGAAAAATCCATGTAGATACAGATAAATTGAACTTTAACTTTAGAGGGTTCACAGATTACCTGAAGACATTGGTGGCAAATACCTTTAAGCAAAAGTCAGTTCTGATCTGCCTGGGGAATAGGTACACAAACAAATGTAGTTTGTGGTCTGTTGGTTGATGGTCTCTTGGGATTATTAGCATGGAACCTATCATTTTTATGATTTCAGGAACTGTAGTAAATAAAAAAGATGATTGCAACTTTTTGAGGGGCTCATGTGTAAGCTTCCAAATGATTTCCTTCCACCATTTCCCCCCAAAATAATGTGTTTGAATTTGGCCACTTAGAAATAGTATACATACAATAACGTAGTTGTTAAGAGAGTGGGCTTTGTATAAGTCAGATCTTGAGGACGGGGAGCAAGATCCAAACTTTGTTCTGCCGCTTACCTAGCGCAGGACAGCTGAATCTTTCCTAGCCTCACTTTCTTTCATCTGTAAAGTAGGGTTAACAGTGAATTTTATGGCATGGGGTGAGGATTACATGAGATAATGAATGAAAAGCTATATGTATACAGTAAGTCCCCTACATACGAACCTTCAAGCTGCGAACTTTCAAAGATGCGAACGTGCATCTGGTTCCAGCAAGGAACCACAACCTGTGCCATCAACGTCAGGCGTGAGTGAAATTGCAGCTTGCCCTCCATCTCCTATTGCTGACGATCCTTCAGCTCTACCATTTCCCACCTCCTCTCCCTCCTCCAGTCAGTAACTCCTCTTGCCTGTTCACTTGATGCCAGCCCCTGTATGCCAGCTGTTGTACTGTATGTACTACTGTACTTTTCAAGGTACTGTACTGTAGATTAAAAATATTTTATTTTTTGTGTTTGTTTGCTTTTTATGTATTACTTGTGTGAAAAGTATTATAAACGTATTACAGTACTATATAGCCGATGGTGCTAGTTGGGTACCTAGGCTAACTTTGTTGGACTTACGAACAAATTGGACTTATGAGCACACTCTCAGAAAGGAACTCATTCGTATGTAGGGAACTTACTGTAGTGTCTGACATGAATAAGAATTCAGTTAATAATATCTGTCAATTCTTCCCTGATGTTTGAGATTCTTAATATTTTGGAATTGTATCAGATGGATCTATATCATCTTCATCATTATTTTAAGTTATCTAATCACCTTGAGACTAGTTGAGAAGTTCAAGACCATGGATTGCCAAGTGGCAAAATTGTAGTTAAAACATATGGTGGGAGTACTTTTGGGCACTTGGAGAAATGGGTTTTATAGGGGTGCTAGAAATGTTAAATAAAATTTCAGGAACAGAATAATTATTGTAACAGTAACTTCAACATCTTGTATTCATACATATTGGTCTTCTCACTGCTAGGAAGATTTTTATTATCATCACTGTTAAACGGGATCCCATTCAAAAAAGCAAGCTGAGAAACTTCTTAAAATTACAACATATGTTTGTCCTTGAATTGGTCCCATGATTCTTGAGAATTAAAAGGAAGCTTACAAATATTTCTCAAAACCTAGTTTGAAGGAATTTATTCATATTCACAGAAAGTTTATTGAAAATACCAGGTTTCCCAAATTTGGGAGATTCTCCCTATCTTTCTTAATTCCAAAGACAAAACTCACCCTGCAGTCAGTTATTTACTTATTTTTTTTAAACCTAAGCAGGGAGCATCCTAGCAGGCCATCTGAAAACTAAGCAAGCTTTTGCCAAACTCAGGTTGTGTGTGTCTCTGTGTGTGTGTGTATATGTATTTCTGTGTACATGTATCCAGTGTGTATGTGTGTATCTGTGTGTATGTACGTATCTGTGTATCTCTCTGTATGTATGTATCTGTGTATGTGTATGTTTCTGCATCTATATTGTTTCCCAGTCATCTTATGACTGAGAAGAGAAAAAACACTGAGAAATAAAGGTATGAGAAGACTGTTCATCACTGGGGTCTGCCTCTCAGCCTGACTAGTAGCTCCCCAGGGAGTCTTAACAAGGTACTGCGGAGTCCAAATTCTTCTCCCCATGCCCACAGAATCCCAGGGACACTATAATTTGAGGCCGTTCTATCACCTTCACCCTCAGGCTCTGCAGGACCCCCACCCCCATTCATTTCTGGGCCCATCAGGGATGTGGGCAAAGGGAGCATTAATATGGGTAGATTGATAGCCTTGGGATCACATTGATCTTCATACGTGTTGAATATTATGTCAATTATTCATCACTCAGAGATATCATTGCAGGGGAAAAAATCACATTAAAAGGAGCCAGGAAAACTAGAGGTTATAAATTCTAACCCCGGCATAGTCACTGGCAGCTCTGGAATTCAGTGCCAGCTCCTTTGTGGTCTCATTGGAATGCAGGAGTCTCAGACCTTCTTTTAGAAATGTTTTCTCTCCTGTCTTTCCTTCCACCAAGCAGAGAATCAAGCTATCCAGAAGTGAAAAAGAGCTGATAAATCTGTAAACACAATGCTCCTAAGTCTCCTTTGAATTCTGACATCACCTCCAGTTGGCTGTCTAAAAAATACAATTTTCTCTCAGTTGACTCACGGAAGCATTTTCTGCAGGGCTAGATGATACCAAAAATGAGTGTCTGAGAAGATGGAAAATGCCACAATGTAAATATAACTCAACCCAGCATACAGAGTTGTTGACAGAGAGAGAGTGGGAGTGTAAGAACTCTGCCACCAGGCAATGACTCAACCTTTCTAAACCTGCATTTCCTCATCCTATGAGTTTAGGGATCCTGCCAATTCCAGTGGGTGGTTGTGAGGATTAAATTAGGTAACCTAAATCACATAATTCTGAGTCCCCCAACCTTATGGAGCTGCTATTACTTTATACCACACTTTGTGGGAGGGCCACCAAGCTGTTCTTCAGAGTCTCTGAAGGTTCCCATGGTGAAGCTTAGGTGTCTTCAGTGCTGTGACGTCTTCTCTTGGACGGCTGGTCCTGCAGACACTACTCTCCCTCCCCAGCCTCCTTTTCACAACTAAATGTGACTCTTATTTCATTCCGTCAAAGAAACACCAATACAGGGACCATCTATCTATCCATTCACGTGGTAACTGCTTCTTGAGCTCCTACTATGTGCTATGGAGCAGTAGTTTTGAACAAGATGAAAGGTTCCCCTCTCTAGGAGCCTATATTCCAGTCTGAATGACCAAAAATGAGTCCACAGCAGGTACACCAGCCAATTCAGGTGGTAACGGGTGCTTTGAAGGTGATAATACCGGGTGATGCAATGCAGAGTTTGAGGTCAGGGAAGGCATTTTCAGGAGATGACAATGAAGCCATCACCTGAAGTGTAGGAGGGGACCAGTTATGTGAAGACCTCAGGAAAGAGTGTTCCAGGCAAAGGGAGCTGCAAGTTCGAGTCTGATATGGGCGGAGATGAGGTCATTTTAGTAGCAGAAAGGAGAACAACATGACAGGAAAGTGTGGTCTGAGATGATCAGAGGGATAGGCAGAATTTGAGAGGCCATAATAAGGAACCTGGATTGTATTCTTGTACAACTGGACGATTTTCAGCAGATGCATGACACTTTTTGATTCGTGGTTCAGGTGGGGAGATCGCTTTAGCTGTCTTGGATAGACTAGGTGGTGGGGGGAGGAATGGGAGTGGGAAGAGCAGTTAGAGGTTCTGCGGTTGTTAAGTCCAAGCTGATGGTGACTTGGACTAGGGTAGTATCAGTGGAAAGATGTAAATAAATGGCAGGGCTCAGGAGCTGTTCTGGAAGCTTTAGAATTCGGTGCTAATTCCTGTGTACTGAGAGAATCTACCAATGGATTGGATGTGGGCGAGGGTGGAGGGAGGGAAAGAGAGGATGGCTCCTAGGTATTTTGTAAGCTTTGGCTACCCCCAAATCTAGAAAAAGAAGGCAAATGTGGCTCACGAAATGTATCAGTTTTTCCCTGCCCTGGGAATTTTCTCACTGGCTATGCATCTCCATGGGCTCTGGTCTCCTGCCGCCTCTGTCTGTTTTCCATGGCTTTCTCCTCTTCTGTGTGTGCTCTGTTCTGAGGGCTGAATATTTTTAAGCAGAGGGTGACATTATTCAGAGCTTTTTTTCTTTTTTGAATTTTATTTATTTTTTTAAACAGCAGGTTCTTATTAGTTATCCATATTAGTGTATACATGTCAATCCCAATCTTCCAATTCATCACACCACCACCCCCCCCCCCACCACTTTCCCCCCTTGGTGTCCATACGTTTGTTCTCTACATCTGTGTCTCAATTTCTGCCCTGCAAACCGGTTCATCTGTACAATTTTTCTAGGTTCCACATGTATGTGTTAATATACGATATTTGTTTTTCTCTTTCTGACTTACTTCATTCTGTATGAGAGTCTCTAGATCCATCCATATCTCTACAAATGACTCAGTTTCATTCCTTTTTTATGGCTAATATTCCATAGTATATATGTATCATATCTTCTTTATCCATTTGTCTGTCGATGGGCATTTAGGTTGCTTCCATGTCCTGCCTATTGTAAATAGTGCTGCAATGAACATTGGGGTGCATGTGTCTTTTTTTTTTTAAACATCTTTATTGAAGTATAATTGCCTTACAATGGTGTGTTAGCTTCTGCTTTATAACAAAGTGAATCAATTATACATATACAATATGTTCCCATTTCTCTTCCCTCTTGCATCTCCCTCCCTCCCACCCTCCCCATCCCACCCCTCTAGGTGGTCACAAAGCACCGAGCTGATCTCCCTGTGCTATGTGGCTGCTTCCCACTAGTTATCTATTTTACATTTGGTAGTGTATATATGTCCATGACACTCTCTTACCCTGTCACATCTCACCCCACCCCCTCCCCATATCCTCAAGTCCATTCTCTAGTAGGTCTGTGTCTTTATTCCCATCTTGCCACTAGGTTCTTCATGGCCTTTTTTTTTTTTTCCCTTAGATTCTGTATATATGTGTTAGCATACTGTATTTGTTTTTCTCTTTCTGACTTACTTCACTCTGTATGACAGACTCTAACTCCATCCACCTCATTACAAATACCTCCATTTCATTTCTTTTTATGGCTGAGTAATATTCCATTGTATATATGTGCCACATCTTTATCCATTCATCTGTCGATGGACATTTAGGTTGCTTCCATGTCCTGGCTATTGTAAATAGAGCTGCAATGAACATTTTGGTACATGACTCTTTTTGACCTATGGTTTTCTCAGGGTATATGCCCAGTAGTGGGATTGCTGGGTCATATGGTAGTTCTATTTGTAGTTTTTTAAGGAACCTCCATACTGTTCTCCATAGTGGCTGTATCAATTTACATTCCCACCAACAGAGGGTTCCCTTTCCTCCACACCCTCTCCAGCATTTATTGTTTCTAGATTTTTTGATGATGGCCATTCTGACCGGTGTGAGATGATATCTCATTGTAGTTTTGATTTGCATTTCCCTAATGATTAATGATGCTGAGCATTCTTTCATGTGTCTGTAGGCCATCTGTATATCTTCTTTGGAGAAATGTCTATTTAGGTCTTCTGCCCATTTTTGGATTGGGTTGTTCGTTTTTTTGTTATTGAGCTGCATGAGCTGCTTGTAAATCTTGGAGATTAATCCTTTGTCAGTTGCTTCATTTGCAAATATTTTCTCCCATTCTGATGCTTGTCTTTTGGTCTTGTTTATGGTTTCCTTTGCTGTGCAAAAGCTTTTAAGTTTCATTAGGTCCCATTTGTTTATTTGTGTTCTTATTTCCATTTCTCTGGGGGCTGGGTCAAAAAGAATCTTGCTATGATTTATGTCCTACAGTGTTCTGCCTATGTTTTCCTCTAAGAGTTTGATAGTGTCTGCCCTTACACTTAGGTCTTTAATCCATTTTGAGTTTATTTTTGTGCATGGTGTCAGGGAGTGTTCTAATTTCATACTTTTACATGTAGCTGTCCAATTTTCCCAGCACCACTTATTGAAGAGGCTGTCTTTTCTCCACTGTATATGCTTGCCTCCTTTATCAAAGATAAGGTGACCATATGTGTGTAGGTTTATCTCTGTGTTTTCTATCCTGTTCCATTGATCTATATTTCTGTTTTTGTGCCAGTACCAAACTGTCTTGATTACTGAAGCTTTGTAATATAGTCTGAAGTCAGGGAGCCTGATTCCCCCAGCTCCATTTTTCGTTCTCAAGATTGCTTTGGCTATTCGGGGTCTTTTGTGTTTACATACAAATTGTGAAATTTTTTGTCCTAGTTCTGTGAAAAATGCCAGTGGTAGTTTGATAGGGATTGCATTGAATCTGTAGATTGCTTTGGGTAGTAGAGTCATTATCACAATGTTGATTCTTCCAATCCAGTTACATGGTATATCTCTCCATCTATTTGTATCATCTTTAATTTCTTTCATCAGTGTCTTATAATTTTCTGCATACAGGTCTTTTGTCTCCTTAGGTAGGTTTATTCCTAGATATTTTATTCTTTTTGTTGCAATGGTAAATGGGAGTGTTTTCTTAATTTCACTTTCAGATTTTTCGTCATTAGTGTATACAAATGCAAGAGATTTCTGTGCATTAATTTTGTATCCTGCTACTTTACCAAATTCATTGATTAGCTCTAGGAGTTTTCTGGTAGCATCTTCAGGATTCTCTATGTATAGTATCATGTCATCTGCAAATAGTGACAGCTTTACTTCTTCTTTTCCGATTTGGATTCCTTTTATTTCTTTGTCTTCTCTGATTGCTGTGGCTAAAACTTCCAAAACTATGTTGAATAATAGTGGTGAGAGTGGGCAACCTTGTCTTGTTCCTGATCTTAGTGGAAATGGTTTCAGTTTTTCCCCATTGAGGACAATGTTGACTGTGGGTTTGTCCTATATGGCCTTTATTATGTTGAGGAAAGTTCCCTCTATGCCTACTTTCTGCAGAGCTTTTATCATAAATGGGTGTTGAATTTTGTCGAAAGCTTTCTCTGCATCTATTGAGATGATCATATGGTTTTTCTCTTTCAATTTGTTAATATGGTGTATCACATTGATTGATTTGCATATATTGAAGAATCCTTGCATTCCTGGGATAAATCCCACTTGATCATGGTGGATGATCCTTTTAATGTGCTGTTGGATTCTGTTTGCTAGTATTTTGTTGAGGATTTTTGCATCTATGTTCATCAGTGATATTGGCCTGTAGTTTTCTTTCTTTGTGACATCTTTGTCTGGTTTTGGTATCAGGGTGATGGTGGCCTTGTAGAATGAGTTTGGGAGTGTTCTTCCCTCTGCAATATTTTGGAAGAGTTTGAGAAGGATAGGTGTTAGCTCTTCTGTAAATGTTTGATACAATTCGCCTGTGAAGCCATCTGGTCCTGGGCTTTTGTTTGTTGGAAGGTTTTTAATCACAGTTTCAATTTCAGTGCTTGTGATTGGCCTGTTCATATTTTCTATTTCTTCCTGGTTCAGTCTCGGCAGTTTGTGCATTTCTAAGAATCTGTCCATTTCTTCCAGGTTGTCCATTTTATTGGCATAGAGTTGCTTGTAGTAATCTCTCATGATCTTTTGTATTTCTGCAGTGTCAGTGGTTACTTCTCCTTTTTCATATCTAATTCTATTGATTTGAGTCTTCTCCCTTTTTCTCTTGATGAGTCTGGCTAATGGTTTATCAATTTTGTTTATCTTCTCAAAGAACCAGCTTTTAGTTTCATTGATTTTTGCTATTGTTTCCTTCATTTCTTTTTCATTTATTTCTGACCTAATCTTTATGATTTCTTTCCTTCTGCTGGCTTTGGGGTTTTTTTGTTCTTCTTTCTCTAATTGCTTTAGGTGCAAGGTTAGGTTGTTTATTCGAGATGTTTCCTGTTTCTTGAGGTAGGCTTGTATTGCTATAAACTTCCCTCTTAGCACTGCTTTTGCTGCGTCCCATAGGTTTTGGGTCGTCGTATCTCCATTGTCATTTGTTTCTAGGTATTTTTTGATTTCCCCTTTGATTTCTTCAGTGATCACTTCGTTATTAAGTAGTGTATTGTGTAGCCTCCACGTGTTTGTATTTTTTACAGATCTTTTCCTGTAATTGATATCTAGTCTCATAGCGTTGTGGTCGGAAAAGATACTTGATACGATAACAATTTTCTTAAATTTACCAAGGCTTGATTTGTGACCCAAGATATGATCTATCCTGGAGAATGTTCCATGAGCACTTGAGAAAAATGTGTATTCTGTTGTTTTTGGGTGGAATGTCCTATAAATATCAATTAAGTCCATTTTGTTTAATGTATCATTTAAAGCTTGTGTTTCCTTATTTATTTTCATTTTGGATGATCTGTCCATTGGTGAAAATGGGGTGTTAAAGTCCCCTACTATGATTGTGTTGCTGTCGATTTCCCTTTTTATGGCTGTTAGTATTTGCCTTATGTATTGAGGTGCTCCTATATTGGGTGCATAAATATTTACAATTGTTATACCTTCCTCTTGGATCGATCCCTTGATCATTATATAGTGTCCTTCTTTGTCTCTTGTAATAGTCTTTATTTTAAAGTCTATTTTGTCTGATATGAGAATTGCTACTCCAGCTTTCTTTTGATTTCCATTTGCATGGAATATCTTTTTCCATCCCCTCACTTTCAGTCTGTATGTGTCTCTAGGTCTGGAGTGGGTCTCTTGTAGACAGCATATATATGGGTCTTGTTTTTGTATCCGTTCAGCCAGCCTGTGTCTTTTGGTGGGAATATTTAATCCATTTACATTCAAGGTAATTATCGATATGTATGTTCCTATTCCCATTTTCTTAAATGTTTTGGGTTTGTTATTGTAGGTGTTTTCCTTCTCTTGTGTTTCTTGCCTAGAGAAGTTCCTTTAGCATTTGTTGTAAAGCTGGTTTGGTGGTGCTGAACTCTCTCAGCTTTTGCTTGTCTGTAAAGGTTTTAATTTCTCCATCGAATCTGAATGAGATCCTTGCTGGGTAGAGTAATTTTGGTTGTAGGTTTTTTTCCTTCATCACTTTAAGTATATCCTGCCACTCCCTTCTGGCTTGCAGAGTTTCTGCTGAAAGATCAGATGTTAACCTTATGGGGATTCCCTTGTGTGTTATTTGTTGTTTTTCTCTTGCTGCCTTTAATATGTTTTCCTTATATTTAATTTTTGACAGTTTGATTAATATGTGTCTTGGCGTGTTTCTCCTTGGGTTTATCCTGTATGGGACTCTCTGTGCTTCCAGGACTTGGTTAACTATTTCCTTTCCCATATTAGGGAAGTTTTCAACTATAATCTCTTCAAATATTTTCTCAGTCCCTTTCTTTTTCTCTTCTTCTTCTGGGACCCTTTAATTCGAATGTTGGTGCCTTTAATGTTTTCCCAGAGGTCTCTGAGACTGTCCTCAGTTCTTTTCATTCTTTTTTCTTTATCCTGCTCTGCAGTAGTTATTTCCACCATTTTATCTTCCAGGTCACTTATCCTTTCTTCTGCCTTAGTTATTCTGCTATTGATCCCATCTAGAGTATTTTTAATTTCATTTATTGTGTTTTTCATCATTGCTTGGTTCCTCTTTAGTTCTTTTACGTCCTTGTTAAATGTTTCTTGCATTTTGTTTATTCTATTTCCAAGATTTTGGATCATCCTTACTATCATTATTCTGAATTCTTTTTCAGGTAGACTACCTATTTCCTCTTCATTTGTTAAGTCTGGTGTGTTTTGATCCTGCTCCTTCATCTGCTGTGTGTTTTTCTGCCGTCTCATTTTGCTTATCTTACTGTGTTTGGGGTCTCCTTTTCACAGGCTGCAGGTTCGTAGTTCCCGTTGTTTTGGTATCTGTCCCCAGTGGCTAAGGTTGGTTTAGTGGGTTGTGTAGGCTTCCTGGTGGAGGGAACTAGTGCCTGAGTTCTGGTGGATGAGGCTGGATCTTGTCTTTCTGGTGGGCACGTCCACGTCTGGTGGTGTATTTTGGGGTGTCTGTGGCCTTATTATGATTTTAGGCAGCCTCTCTGCTAATGGATGGGGCTGTGTTCCTGTCTTGCTAGTTGTTTGGCATAGGGTGTCCAGCACTGTAGCTTGCTGGTCGTTGAGTGAAGCTGGGTCTTGATGTTGAGATGGAGATCTCTGAGAGATTTTTGCCGTTTGGTATTACGTGGAGCTGGGAGGTCTCTTGTGGACCAGTGTCCTGAAGTTGGCTCTCCCACCTCAGAGGCACGGCCCTGATGCCTGGCTGGAGCACCAAGAGCCTTTCGTCCACACGGCTCAGAGTAAAAGGGAGAAAAAATAGAAAGAAAGAAAGAAAGAAAGAGGCTATAATATAGTGAAGTAAAATAAAGCTATTGTAAAGCAAAGCTATACAGACAAAATCTCACCCAGAAACATATACATATACACTCACAAAAAAAGGAAAAGGGGAAAAATTAATATATCCTGCTCCCAAAGTCCACCTCCTGAATTTGGGATGATTCGTTGTCTATTCAGGTATTCAACAGATGCAGGCACATCAAGTTGTTTGTGGAGTTTTAATCCGCTGCTTCTGAGGCTGCTGGGAGAGATTTCCCCTTATCTTCCCTGTTCGCACAGCTCCTGGAGATCAGCTTTGGATTTGGACCCGCCTCTGCGTGTAGGTCGCCTGAGGGCGTCTGTTCCCCGCCCAGACAGGACGGGGTTAAAGGAGCAGCTGCTTCGGGGGCTCTGGCTCACTCAGGCCGGGGGAGGGAGGTGTACAGAGGAGGCGGGGTGAGCCTGCGGCGGCCGAGGCCGGCATGACGTTGCACCAGCCTGAGGCACGCAGTGCGTTCTACCGGGGAAGTTGTCCCTGGATCACGGGACCCTGGCAGTGGCGGGCTGCACAGGCTCCCGGGAGGGGCGGTGTGGAGAGTGACCTGTGCTCGCACACAGGATTTTTGGAGGCGGCAGCAGCAGCCCCAGCGTCTCACGCCCGTCTCTGGGGTCCGCGCTGACAACCGCGGCTCGCGCCTGTCTCTGGAGTTCGTTTAGGCGGCGCTCTGAATCCCCTCTCCTTGCGCGCCGTGAAACAAAGAGGCAAGAAAAAGTCTCTTGCCTCTTCGGCAGCTGCAGACTTTTTCCCGGACTCCCTCCCAGCCAGCTGTTGTGCGCTAATCCCTTCAGGCTGTGTTCACGCTGCCAGCCTCAGTCCTCTCCCTGCGATCCGACCAAAGCCGAGCCTCAGCTCCCAGCCCCGCCTGCCCCGGCGGGGGAGCAGACAAGCCTCTCGGGCTGGAGAGTGCTGCTCGGCACCGAGCCTCTGTGTGGGAATCTCTCCGTTTTTTCCTCTGCGCCCCTGTTGCTGTGGGATCCGCGCTGATAGTTGCGGCTCACGCCAGTCTCTGAAGTTCGTTTAGGCGGCGCTCTGAATCCCCTCTCCTCGCGCACCAGGAAACAAAGAGGGAAGAAAAAGTCTCTTGCCTCTTCGGCAGCTGCAGACTTTTTCCCGGACTCCCTCCCGGCTAGCCGTGGTGCACTAACCCCTTCAGGCTGTGTTCACGCTGCCAACCCCAGTCCTCTCCCTGCGATCCGACCGAAGCCCGAGCCTCAGCTCCCAGCCCCGCCCGCCCCGGCGGGTGAGCAGACAAGCCTCTCGGGCTGGTGAGTGCTGCTCAGCACTGATCCTCCGTGCGGGAATCTCTCTGCTTTGCCCTCCGCACCCCTGTGGCTGCGCTCTCCTCCGTGGCTCCAAAGCTTCCCCCCTCTGCCACCCGCAGTCTCTGCCCACGAAGGGGCTTCCTAGTGCGTGGAAATCTTTCCTCCTTCACGGCTCCCTCCCACTAGTGCAGGTGCCGTCCCTATTCTTTTGTCTCTGTTATTTCTTTTTTCTTTTGCCCTACCCAAGTACGGGGGGAGTTTCTTGCCTTTTGGGAGGTCGGATGTTTTCTGCCAGCGTTCAGTGGGTGTTCTGTAGGAGCAGTTCCACGTGTAGATGTATTTCTACTGTATCTGTGGGAAGGAAGGTGATCTCCGCGTCTTACTCTTCAGCCATCTTCTCTCCTCCCGCATGTGTCTTTTTGAATTACGGTTTTCTCTGGGCATATGCTCAGTAAAGGGATTGCTAGGTCATATGGTAGTTCTATTTTTAGTTTTTAAAGGAACCTCCATACTATTCTCCATAGGGGCTGTATCAATTTACATTCCCACCAACAGTGCAAGAGTGTTCCCTTTTCTCCACACCCTCTCCAGCATTTGTTGTTTGTAGATTCTCTGATGATGCCCATTCTAACTGGTGTGAGGTGATATCTCATTGTAGTTTTGATTTGCATTTCTCTAATAATTAGTGATGTTGAGCAGCTTTTCATGTTCTTCTTGGCCATCTGTATGTCTTCTTTGGAGAAATGTCTATTTAGGTCTTCTGCCCATTTTTGGATTGGGGTGTTTGTTTTTTTAATATTGAGCTGCATGAGCTGTTTATATATTTTGGAGATTAATCCTTTGTCCGTTGATTCATTTGCAAATATTTTCTCCCATTCTGAGGGTTGTCTTTTCGTCTTGTTTGTAGTTTCCTTTGCTTTGCAAAAGCTTTTAAGTTTCATTAGATCCCATTTGTTTATTTTTGTTTTTATTTTCATTGCTCTAGAAGGTGGATCAAAAAAGATCTTGCTGTGATTTATGTCAAAGAGTGTTCTTCCTATGTTTTCCTCTAAGAGTTTTATAGTGTCCAGTCTTACATTTAGGTCTCTAATCCATTTTTAGTTTATTTTTGTTTATGGTGTTAGGGAGTGTTCTAATTTTATTCTTTTACATGTAGCTGTCCAGTTTTCCCAGCATCACTTATTGAAGAGACTGTCTTTTCTCCATTGTATATCCTTGCCTCCTTTGTCATAGATTAGTTGACCATAGGTGCATGGGTTTACCTCTGGGCTTTCTATCCTGTTCCATTGATCTATATTTCTGTTTTTGTGCCAGTACCATATTGTCTTGATTACTGTAGCTTTGTGGTATAGTTTGAAGTCAGGGAGTCTGATTCCTCCAGCTCCGTTTTTTCCCCTCAAGACTGCTTTGGCTATTCGGGGTCTTTTGTGTCTCCATGCAAATTTTAAGATTTTTTCTTCTAGTTCTGTAAAATAATGCCATTGGTAATTTGATAAGGATTGCATTGAATCTGTAGCTTGCTTTGGTTAGTATAATCATTTTCACAGTATTGATTCTTCCAATCCAAGAACATGGTATATGTCTCCATCTGTTTGTGTCATCTTTGATTTCTTTCATCAGTGTCTTATAGTTTTCTGAGTGCAGGTATTTTACCTCCTTATGTAGGTTTATTCCTAGGTATTTTATTCTTTTTGTTGCAATGGTGAATGGGAGTGTTTCCTTAATTTCTCTTTCTGATCTTTCTTTGTTAGTGTATAGGAATGCAAAAGATTCTGTGAATTAATTTTGTACCCTGCAACTTTACCAAATTCATTGATTAGCTCTACTAGTTTTCTGGTGGTATCTTTAGGATTCTCTATGTATAGTATCATGTCATCTGAAAACAGTGACAGTTTTACTTTTTCTTTTCCAATTTGTATTCCTTTCATTTCTTTTTCTTCTCTGTTTGCCGTGGCTAGGACTTCCAAAACTATGTTGAATGATAGTGGCGAGAGTGGACATCCTTGTCATGTTCCTGATCTTAGAGGAAATGGTTTCAGTTTTTCACCATTGAGAATGATGTTTGCTGTGGGTTTGTCATATATGGCCTTTATTGTGTTGAGGTAGGTTCCCTCTATGCCCACTTTCTGGAGAGTTTTTATCATAAATGGGTGTTGAATTTTGTCAAAAGCTTTTTCTGCATCTATTGAGATGATCATATGGTTTTTCTTCTTCAATTTGTTAATATGGTGTAGCACATTGATTGATTTGTGTATGTTGAAGAATCCTTGCATCCCTGGGATAAATCCCACTTGATCATGGTGTATGATCCTTTTAATGTGTTGTTGGATTCTGTTTGCTAGTATTTTGTTGAGGATTTTTGCATCTATATTCATCAGTGATAATGGTCTGTAATCTTCTTTTTTTTGTACTATCCTTGTCTGGTTTTGATATCAGGGTGATGGTGGCCTCATAGAATGAGTTTGGGAGTGTTCCTTCCTCTGCAGTTTTTTGGAAGACTTTGAGAAGGATGGGTGTTATCTCTTCTCTAAATGTTTGATAGAATTCACCTGTGAAGCCATCTGATCCTGGACTTTTGTTTGTTGGAAGATTTTTAATCACAGTTTCAATTTCATTACTTGTGATTGTTCTGTTCATATTTTCTATTTCTTCCTGGTTCAGTCTTAGAAGATTATACCTTTCTAAGAATTTGTCCATTTCTTCCAGGTTGTCCATTTTATTGGCATAGAGTTGCTTGTAGTAGTCTCTTAGGATGCTTTGTATTTCTGCAGTGTCTGTTGTAACTTCTCATTTTTCATTTCTAATTTTATTGATTTGAGTCCTCTCCCTCTTTTTCTTGATCAGTCTGGCTAATGCTTTATCAATTTTGTTTATCTTCTCAGAGAACCAGGTTTTAGTTTTATTGATTTTTCCTATTGCCTTCTTTGTTTCTATATCATTTATTTCTGCTCTGATCTTTATGATTTCTTTCCTTCTACTAACTTTGGGTTTTGTTTGTTCTTCTTTCTCTAGTTGCTTTAGATGTAAGGTTAGGTCATTTATTTGAGATGTTTGTTGTTTCTTGAGGTACGATTGTATTGCTATAAACTTCCCTCTTAGAACTGCTTTTGCTGCATCCCATAGGTTTTGGATCATCGTGTTTTCAATGTCATTTGTCACTAGGTATGTTTTGATTTCCTCTTTGATTTCTTCAGTGATCTCTTGGTTATTTAGTAAGGTATTTTTTAACCTCCATGTGTTTGTGTTTTTTACGTTTTTTTCCCTGTAACTGATTTCTAATCTCACAGCATTGTGGTCAGAAAAGATGCTTGATATAATTTCAATTTTCTTAAATTTACTGAGGCTTGATTTGTGACCCAAGATGTGATCTATCGTGGAGAATGCTCCATGTGCACTTGAGAAGAAAGTGTAATCCGCTGTTTTTGGATGGAATGTCCTATAAATATCAATTAAATCTATCTGGTCTATTGTGTCATTTAAAGCTTGTTTTTCCTTATTAATTTTCTGTTTGGATGATCTGTCCATTGGTGTAAGTGAGATGTTAAAGTCCCCCACTATTATTGTGTTACTGTTATTTCCTCTTTTATAGCTGTTAGCAGTTGCCTTATGTTTTGAGGTGCTCCTATGTTGGGTGTATATATATTTATAATTGTTATATCTTCTTCTTGGATTCGTCCCTTGATCATTATGTAGTGTCCTTCCTGTCTCTTGTAACATTCTTTATTTTAAAGTATATTTTATCTGATATGAGTATAGCTACTCCAGCTTTCTTTTGATTTCCATTTGCATGGAATATCTTTTTCCATCCCCTCACTTTCAGTCTGTATGTGTCCCTAGTTCTGAAGTGGGTCTCTTGTAGATAGCATATATATGGATCTTATTTTTGAATCCATTCAGCGAGCCTGTGTCTTTTGGTTGGACCATTTAATCCATTCACGTTTAAGGTAATTATCGATATGTAGGTTCCTATTACCATTTCCTTAATTGTTTTGGGTTTGGTTTAAAAAAATTTTTTTTTAATTAATTAATTAATTTTATTTTTGGCTGTGTTGGGTCTTCGTTTCTGTGCTAGGGCTTTCTCTAGTTGGGGCAAGCGGGGGCCACTCTTCATCATAGTGCAGGGGCCTCTCACTTTTGCGGCTTCTCTTGTTGTGCAGCACAGGCTCCAGACGTGCAGGCTCAGTAGTTGTGGCTCACGGGCCTAGTTGCTCTGCGGCATGTGGGATCTCCCCAGACCAGGGCTCGAACCCGTGTCCCCTGCATTGGCAGGCAGATTCTCAACCACTGCGCCACCAGGGAAGCGCCTTGGGTTTGTTTTTGTAGGTCCTTTTCTCCTCTTGTGTTTCCCACATAGAGAAGTTCCTTTAGCATTTGTTGTAGAGCTGGTTTTGTGGTGCTGCTGAATTCTCTTAGCTTTTGCTTGTCTGTAAAGTTTTTGATTTCTCCATCAAATCTGAATGAGATCCTTGCCAGATAGAGTAAGCCTGGTTGTAGGTTCTTCCCTTTCATCACTTTAAATATATGATGCCACTCCCTTCTGGCTTGTAGAGTTTCTGCTGAGAAATCAGCTGTTAACCTTATGGGAATTCCCTTGTATGTTATTTGTCATTTTTCCCTTGCTGCTTTCAATAATTTTTCTTTGTCTTTAAGTTTTGCCAATTTGATTACTATGTGTCTCGGCGTGTTTCTCCTTGGGTTTATCCTGTATGGGACTCTCTGTGCTTCCTGGGCTTGGGTGGCTCTTTCCTTACCCATGTTAGGGAAGTTTTCGACTATAATCTCTTCAAATATTTTCTCGGGTCCTTTCTCTCTCTCTTCTCCTTCTGGGACCCCTGTAATGCAAATGTTTTTGCGTTTAGTGTGTTCCCAGAGGTCTCTTAGGCTGTCTTCATTTCTTTTCATTCCTTTATCTTTATTCTCTTCTGCAGCAGTGAATTCCACCATTCTGTCTTCCAGGTCACTTATCTGTTCTTCTACCTCAGTTATTCTGCTATTGATTCCTTCTAGTGTATTTTTCATTTCAGTTATTGTACTGCTTATCTCTGTTTGTTTGTTCTTTAATTCTTTTAGGTCTGTATTAAACATTTCTTGCATCTTCTCGATCTTTGCCTCCATTCTTTTTCTGAGGACCTGGATCATCTTCACTATTATTATTCTGAATTCTTTTTCTGGAAGGTTGCCTATCTCCACTTCATTAAGTTGTTTTTCTGGGATTTTACCTTGTTCCTTCATCTGGTACATAACCCTCTGCCTTTTCATCTTGTCTATCTTTCTGTGAATGTGGTTTTTGTTCCACAGGCTGCAGGACTGTAGTTCTTCTTGCTTCTGCTGTCTTCCCTCTGGTGGATGAGGCTATCCAAGAGGCTTGTGCACGTTTCCTGATGGGAGGGACTGGTGGTGTGTAGAACTGGCTGTTGTTCTGGTGGGTAGAGCTCAGTAAAACTTTAATCCACTTGTCTGCTGATAGGTGGGGCTGGGTTCCCTCTCTGTTGGTTGTTTGGCCTGAGGCAACCCAACACTGGAGACTACCCAGCTCTTTGGTGGGGCTAATGGCAGACTTTGGGAGGGCTCACACCAAGGAGTACTTCCCAGAACTTCTGCTGCCAGTGTCCTTGTCCTCACAGTGAGACACAGACACCCCTCGCCTCTGCTGGAGACCCTCCAACACTAGCAGGTAGGTCTGGTTCAGTCTTCTCTGGGGTCACTGCTCCTTCCCCTGGGTCCCGGTGCGCACACTACTTTGTGTGTGCCCTCCAAGAGTGGAGTCTCTGTTTCCCCCAGTCCTGTCAAAGTCCTGACATCAAATCCCGCTAGCCTTCAAAGTCTGATTCTCTAGGAATTCCTCCTCCCATTGCCGGACCCCCAGGTTGGGAAGCCTGACGTGGGGCTCAGAACCTTCACTCCAGGGGGTGGACTTCTGTGGTATAAGTGTTCTCCAGTTTGTGGGTCACCCACGCAGCAGTTATGGGATTTGATTTAATTGTGATTGCGCCCCTCCTACCATCTCATTGTGGGTTCTCCTTTGTCTTTGGATGTGGGGTATCATTTTGGTGAGTTCCAGTGTCTTCCTGTCAATGATTGTTCAGTAGTTAGTTGTGATTCCGGTGCTCTCACAAGAGGGAGTGAGAGCACGTCCTTCTACTCTGCCATCTTGAACCAATCCTCTATTCAGAGCTTTTTATTGCTAGCCTGCTGAGTGCCCAGACCTGTGCTAGTCACTGCATGGAATATGGACAGACTTCTGGAAGACAATATTATGCTAATGTCTCTTGTGCCACTTCTATGAAGAGCATCCCCTCCCCTTTGCCCCCAGGACTTTTTTGAGGGACTTGTCTTCCACTGATCATGTGATGGCTCTGCATAATGTGCCATTCAGGAGCTCTTGGCTCTGCCACCCTTTGGTTGTGTGACCTGGAGCAAGCTGCTTAACTTCTGCAAGGTCTACTTTCCATATCTGTGAAGTGGGAAACCCACTTTCTAGGGCACTTAGGAAGATTTTAGGAAACATTGTAGGGGACCTGGCAGATACTGCTCAGAACAATAGTAAATAGCTGGTTGTTGCTGCTTTTGTTCTTCCTCTTGTTTGTATTGAATTGAACAAAGAAATCCTGCCTCAGTTAAAATGAAACACAAAACGGTGGGTCCTGCTATTTTGCTGCCTTCAGCTCACCATGGAATGAGAGGAATGAGGAGGACTTTAGGGAACATTTCTGCCAATCCCTTGATGTAACTGGACAGAAACATTTGAAAAGAAGACTCTTAAAGGGATTTCTTGTTGCTGCACATTTCTGAGGGTGTTTTGAGGAATAGTAACCATGCAATGATTTGCTCAAAGAAAGACTTCTTGGTCCAATAACCAAGAAATATTGCATATTGGATTTCCTTCTTGTAGATGTACAGACCGTTTGCCCAATAAAGGCTCTGATGGGTCCCATAATAAAGAAATCTGCCAGTCTCTTTTTATTATAGCAAATTCCACTGACCTTGACTAGAGAATCTTTTGTCTATAAGGTTTATTAACATCCTGTAGAATGTGTGTTCTTTGGAACATCCTTGGGAAATCCTACTTTAGCTAAAGGAGCCCAGATTTGAAACTGAGGCTTGGTTTCTTGAGACAATTCTGTTACTGGACCAAACTTGGGTCTGCTCACCCACCGTGCAGCAAAGCCAATCTACTGAGAGCTGGTTGTGGAAGGAAAGTGCAGCATTTACTTGGGGGTGCCAAGAAATGATAACAAACGGGCAGCTTGTGCTCAAAAGACCTCAACTCCCCAAAGGCTTTCAGGGGAGGATTTTTAAAGGCAATGTTTGGGGTGAGGGTTGCAGCTCCTGGACTTTCTTTTGAGGGCTGGTGGTGAGGTAACAGGGTGGTGTTTTGGGAATCTTAATCATCAACCTTCTGGTTCCAACTAGTCTGGGGTCTATGTGCTTGTGGTCAGGAGATTGTCACCATCTTTCACCTGGGTGGGAGAGGGGTCCTCCCAAGTTCTGCAGAACAACTCAAAGATATGTATCAGATTGTTATATATATCCCTTGAGGAGGAACTAGGACTCTTTTATCACTGTACTATTGTTCAAGGTATCTTGCTTAAGATCATCACTTCTGCATTCCATCACTTCTCTAATTAGTAACTGCTTGAGTCTGCTCTTTGGAAGTCAGGAAAGGCCTAGGAGACTAAAGCCTTTTTTCCTACAAACAAGAGGGGTCTTGCTGCTGGGGCAGCCTGACAGGGCGCTGTTTGGTTTCAATTCCCTCCTTTCCTTAGATACTCCTCAATACTGAGGGAAACAAGGGTGGGACAAGAAAGGGAATAAAATTTTAGATAGAGAGGTTAATCATAAACTTGGCAGGGTAACTCAGTTTTAGGGGGACTCAGTTTCAATTCCCAGAAGCAGAGATCACAGCAACCGTGAGGCCTCTTCTGACCTGAGCTGAGAGACAATTAGACAGGATCCTTACTCCTCAGCCCACTGACCCTTCCCCACAATCTCTGCATCTCCCTCTCCCCACAGCAGCACCTGGAGTCCCTCAACTTACCTGAGACATGAAGATTCTCATCAAGCTCTAAACAGCAAGGGCTTTCTAGGAGAAAAAAAAAAATCCCATGGGACCCCAGGGATTTTTTTTTTACAGAGGAGGAGGAACCATCTGCCCACATAGGTTGATTGGTGAATGTCAGCCAAGAGGACCTAAATGAAGTAGGCTTCATCCTGTACTTTCCTGTACTCCCCACACCTGGGCCTGGAGAATTTGGTCATCTGAATCAGCCAGAGAGTGTGTGGCTGGGTGGTGAGAGAAAGTTTGGATGGAGGTGAAAACTAAGGTAAAAAGCTATGAAAATGGAATAATGAAAGTTTCTCCTTTAAAACTAAAGGAGGGAATTCCCTGGCGGTCCGGTGGTTAGGACTTGGCGCTTTCACTGCTGGGGCCCTGGGTTCAATCCCTCATTGGGGAACTAAGATCCCGCAAGATGTGTGGCCAAAAAAAAGAAAGAAAAGAAACTCAGAATAGTTTGAGAGACAAATAGGCTCTTTAGGTAGAAAAAAAATCTGGCAGGTCGGGTGTCACTTTCTCATGGTCCAGGAAAGCTCCCTTTGGAGGTTGTCTGTCATATGGTGGCAGCAGGAAAGAGGTTGATAATCCAGGAAAAGGATTCTTGTTCATTCTGATCACCTCCAAGAGAGACCTTGTCAAGGGGGAATGTTTTTTATTTTCCAGATTTCAGGCTTGAACTCTTGTGCATCTTACTGTTGTAAAACTAGTAACTCTCTTCTCACTTCAGGGATGTATTCTGAGTCAATAGGTAAAGCAGGAGAGGGATCACCCCAGTGCCTTTGCGGTTAGTGGCCCATAGAGAAAGGTAGAGGAACTGGATATCTTGAGAAGCACTATGTATTTTGTGCTTTGTAAAGTCTTAGAGCATCTGTCAAATATTTGAGCTTGGGAGCTCAACAATTTAAATCCAAAGTCTACTCATTTTGCCAGAAACCTCATTTCACAATTCACAGACCTCTGTTACAGTATTTTCCATATGGCATTGTCGTTTTGGGCTATGCTTTTATGAGCTGTACTAGGCTCATAGTCACTCCTAGTAGGAGTGACTGTGACATCCACAGAGAGTTGGTCAAGGCAGCAGGAGAGGAGAACAGGAAGAATCCAAGGCTCTGAAAGCCCAGAGGAGAGACCACCAGCGGCTGCAAACTGGGACTGCTTCATCTGGGAGGAGAGACTTGATCTGAACAATCAATTTTAATGATCTTCAACAATTAAAAAAAATTAGTACATGCACATGGTAAAAATTTAAATACTACAAACAGATACTCAGTGAAAAATAAATTTCTCCCTTTCTTGGACGCCAGTACCCCAGTTTTCTTTCCCAGAGGTAGCTAGTTTTTTATGTGCCCTTCCAGAGGTATTCTATGTTAACACAAATGTATATGTGAAGGATTTCTTCTTCCTTTTCTTTTTGAAACATAAATGTTAGTATACTACATTTACTATTCTTCATCTATTTTTTTCCCACTTAATGTTTGACTGCTGGTTACATTTCCATAGAGGAATAGTTACGCCACTCAATTTAACATCCACAGAACAGTCACTGCATGCAAGTATCACAAATGATTGTCCAGTTGCCTCTTTATGGACATTTGGGTCGTTTCTAGTTTCCAGCTACTGAAAACAGTGCTGCTATAAGTATCCTCAAGCATGTATTTCTTTATGTACCCATATGAGTATATCTTTATGAAATGTAATCATAAAAGTAAAATTTATGGGTCATAGAGAATGTAGATTTTAGGTTTTGACAGAATCAAGTAATCTACTAGGGTTACATTTCCTTCCCTGTCTACAATTGTGATCCTTGTTTGCACTGGGATTTGTAGAATGGATGAAATAATGAGGGATTGGAACACAATTTTTAGGAGAGAACAATTTGACTGAAGACTTAGATTTAGGAAAGAACAGGCCCCATTTGGGGACTACAAAGAGACCAGCCACATTAATAACCATGAATTATTGACTTCTTATCACGTTCTAAGTTCTTCATGTATACGATCTCACTTAATCCTCACAACAGCTGCAGGATTTAGGTTCCATTATTACTGCCATGACAGATGAGGGTCGTGAGTCTCAGAAAGGTGAAGTAATTTGCTCCAGGTCACATGACCTGTAAAGTGGCATGGGCAAGGGAACAACCAACATATTAGGGGATCGCTGTTGAGAGGAGCTTCAGGACTCTATAAGTGAATTGTGTGAGATGGATTAAAACATTCCATGGTTGGTAAATCCTTTTAACCACAGGGAAACCTTTCTTCTGTTCCAGGCTTGGAGAATACAAGTCTGCTGTGGATTTCAGAGTGATTTTTAAAAAATAAATTTATTTATTTTATTTATTTTTTATTTTTGGCTTTGTTGCGTCTTTGTTGCTGCATGTGGGCTTTCTCTAGTTGCGGTGAGCGGGGGCTACTCTTCGTCACAGTGCGTGGACTTCTCATTGTGGTGGCTTCTCTTGTTGCAGAGCACAGGCTCTAGGCACGCAGGCTTCAATAGTTGTGGCAGGTGGGCTTCAGTAGTTGTGGCTCGCAGGCTCTGGAGCACAGGCTCAGTAGTTGTGGCACACGGGCTTAGCTGTTCCGCGGCATGTGGGATCTTCCCTGACCAGGGATCAAACCCGTGTCCCCTGCATTGGCAGGCGGACTCCTAACCGCTGCGCCACCAGGGAAGCACCAGAGTGATTTTGAAGAATATTTTATTTCTGCCAAGTAGCTGTTGATAACAGTTTCGTAAATAGATGTCTGGACAATCTAGTGGAATGGTGGAGGTTGAAAGGTCTGAATTTGGACTTTTTTTTAATTTAAAAAATGTTTAATTTAACCAATATATTTGGATTACTTTCATTTCAACATTTCAGTATAGAAATTGAGATTTTTATTGTTTTTTCATACTAAGTGTTTAAAGTCTAGTGTGAATTTTACACTTAACAGCACAGCTCAAGTGCTCAATAGCCGAGAACGACTAGAGCAGTTCTAAAAGATTTATTGTTTTTACCTTTTTACATTTAGATCTATGTTCTACCTGAAATGGATTTTTGAGTGTAGTGTGAGGTAGTAATCTAGCTTAATTTTTTTCCGTATGAGTATCCAATTGACCCAGAACCAATTTATTGAAAAGATAGTCCTATTCCTATGAAACTTTTGTCTTGAATCAAGTATCCCCATATGTGCGAATCTGTTTCTGGATTCTATTCTATGCCATCTGTTTATTTGTCTGTGTTTGCACCAGTACTACAGTATCTTAATTACTATAATTTTTGTAATAAGTCCTGATATCTGGTAGGGAAATTGTTCCTACCAGTTCTTAAGAGAGTCTTGTCTATTATTCGCTGTTTGCCTTTCCATATAAATTACTTGTCAAGTTCCCCCAAAATACCTGTTAGGATTTTGATTGAGATTACATTGAATCTATATATCAGTTTGAGGAGAGCACTTAAAAAATATCATCTGTTCATCTGTTGCTATCATCTTGGTAGGATCTGGACCTGTCCTTGCCTTCCAGACTCTGCTACCTTCCACATTCTGGGGTATAAGCAGCCAACTGAGGAAGATACTGAACCTTTAGATCTTTGATGAGAACACAGTGGAGGGTCCCTCCCTCTTCTCAAGGGCAGAAAGTCCCTGGCAAGGTTCTAGAATCCTAGGATGTAGAAAAAATTGGAACCTTAGAGGAACCAGACCAAATATCCTTGGGTAGGGACCTTGTGCCCCGTGTGTGAATTTTCAGGGGTCACTCATTCTTGGGCTCACTTTAACCCAAGGTAGATCAATAGAAGTTACGTGCCTAGAGATCAGATAAGATGCTTTCTACTCCTCACTCTTCTCTACCTTCTCTGTCACTGGTCTTGCTCTTTGCTCTGTGGCCGCAGACCAAGTTTCATGGAGAAGCCAATTACAGATGTAGAGAATCATGCAGACTGGCTGATCAGGCAGGAGAGGAAAAGAACAGAAGAAAGGAGCTTCTTAAAGGTGTCTCTGGCATCTGAAGAGGATTGATAAGATGAAGATGAAGACAAAATAGAGATAGCAGTAAGATAACCAGGATGGAAAAGAGGTCCTGTAAGGAACCAAGCTTACCTTTCACGCTGAATGTTGTTTGGCCTTCATCTTGAATTCCCTATGTCCATCAGGTCAGGCTTCTGGAAATCCACAATGCTGGCAATTCTGAACTGAACTTCACCAGATCTGTCCCACTAGTAGAGAACCCATCTCTGCAGGATGAGACTTGTGAATTACTAGGTTGGGCGTAGCTGGAGTGTTGGTGAGAACCAGAGTCCAAGGAACTAGAAGAAGGGCTAGGAGGAGGAGGAGGGGCAAAGACAAAGGAGTAACGGGAAAGGGGACAATACGAACAGGGTGGCAAGTGGATGGTCCAGAGGGACCAAGGGAAGAGCTGGGCACAAAAATCCTTAAGGTAGGGTGGCAGGAAAGGATGGCACTAGTCAGAGGAGGGAAACAGGTAGGGCCCAAAGCTGAAAGAGGTGGATGGTGCTGGGGGGTAGGCTCAGGGCTAAAAGATGGAGGAGACAGGTGAGGAAGGTGACTTCGACAATGAGGGCAAGAAGGAACAGGAAGAGGAGGTGGAGGCTGGGACTGAGATGGGGAACTTGCAGGTAGCTTTCTTGTCATTTTTTCAACTGACATTCTGTGCTTACTCATCTTGTGAAATTCGGTAACTGGCGGAAGCTCAGACCTGCTCCAGCAGTTATATCACACTATTGCATGTATCACCCCATTCATAATGGAAATGCCCTCTATGAAGGGTACATACCACTTCCTTTGGGGCCGGTGAGTAGGCTCTACTAACCATGGAAGTGGTCCCAGTTTCTAGGTTGAAGAACGGTCAGGGGAAGTGGCAAAGAGAGTAAATTGAGTCTAATAGTAGTCCCTATTCCTTGGGATAACATGTAGTTTTGCCCCTTGGTAAGCAAAGATTGATCAAAGGGTTAGGATAGAGTTGGAGGTTGGGACCTAGGAGAACAGGTCTGAAACAGGAATGGCCAAAATGTGGAGAAATCATTACCCCCATCTATTTAACTTACTACATTTTCCAAAGCCTTTTCACATCATTTATATCACTCCATAAACACAAGGTAATCAGAGAAGAGAGATTATGTCCATTTTACTAATAAGGATACTGAAGGCCAGAGAGGGAACTATATAGGCAGGCAGTGGATGACAGAGCAGACCACCTAGACTAGAACTTGGGCCAAAAGTCAGGGAGTAGGGGTCATGTAGGAGGGAGCACGAAATGGCCCTTGACAACATGACCCCACCCCATGTTTCTGGACAGAATCTTACTGGGGGGCTTCAGAGCAGAACTTTATAGTATAGCCTTCCTCTTGGTGCCTATGATCCCTTGGTATTTTGCCTGACCCTTAACTAGAACCAGAAACACAGGGTCAAGCTGATAGGATGGCTGCCCACTCCTGAGTGCCTAATGACTGGATTTGGACTTTCTTGCTCACTACCCTAGATGCCCAACTCCATGTCAGATGATTTAGGAGGCTACCGCACCCTCTCCCTTTCTTTTGTCTGATGTAGCAATTCTATTTGCTTATCATTCCTGGCTTCTTTTTTTAAAATTGAAGTATAGTTGACTTACAGTGCTCTATTAGTTTCAGATGCACAAGATAGTGATTTGAAATTTTTATAGTTTATACCTCATATAAGGTTATTATAAAATATTGGCTGTGTTCCTTGTACTTTACATTACATCCTTGTAACTTTTAAAAAATACCTAATAGTTTGTACCTCTTAATCCCCTTCCTGTATGTTGCCCCTCCCCTCACCCTTCTCCCCACTGGTAACCACTAGTTTCTTCTCGTTTCTGTGAGTCTGTTTCTGTTTTGTTATATTCGTTTGTTTTATTTTTTAGATGCCACATATAAGTGAAAACATACAGTATTTGTCTTTCTCTGACTTATTTCACTAAGCATAATACACTCTAGGTCCATCCATGTTATTGCAAATGGCAAAATTTAATTCTTTTTTATGACTGAGTGATATTCCATTGTGTGTATGTGTGTGTGTGTGTATCACATTATCTTTATCTATTCATCTGTCGATGGGCACTTAGGTGGCTTCCATATCTTGGCAATTGTAAATAATGCTGCTATGAATATTGGGGTGCATGTGTCTTTTTGAATCAGTGTTTTTGTTTTCTTTGGATAAGTACCCAGGAGTAGAATTGCTGGATCTTATGATAGTTCTATTTTTAATTTTTGAGGAATCTCCATACTGTTTTCCATAGTGATTGCACCAATTTACATTCACATCAACAGTGCACAACAATTCCCTTTTTCTCCACATCCTCACCAACACTTGTTATTTGTAGACTTTTTTGATAATGGCCATTCTGACAGATATCTGAGGTGATATCTCATTGTGGATTTTATGGTTCCCTGATTAGTGATGTTGAGCATCTTTTCATATGCCTGTTGGCCATATGTATATCTTCTTTGGAAAAATGCTTATTCAGGTTCTCTGCCCCTTTAAAAATCAGATTGTTTTGTTTTCCAAAGTTGAATTGTAGGATTTCTTTACATATTTTGGATAATAACCCCTTATAAGACATATCATTTGCAAATATCTTCTCTCATTCAGTAGGCTGCCTTTTCATTTTGTTGATGGTTCCCTTCTCTGTGCAAAAGTTTTTAAGTTGATTAGGTCCCCTTTGTTTATTTTTGCTTCTGTTTCCCTTGCCTAAGGAGACTGATCCAAAGAAATGCTGCTGAGACCAGTTTCAAAGAACATGCTGCCTATTTTTTCTTATAGGAGTTTTATGGTTTCTGGTCTTATATTTAGATTTAATCCATTTTGAGTTTATTTTTGTATATGGTGTGAAAAAATGTTGCAAATTCATTCTTTTACATGTAAGGTGTCCAGATTTCCCAGCACCACTTATTGAACAGATTGTCCTTTCCCCATTGTATATTCTTGCCTCCTTTGTCATAGATTAATTGGCCATATGTGCATGGATTAACTTCTGGGCTCTCCTGTTCTGTTTTGTGTGTCTGTTTTTGTGCTAGTACCATACTATTTTGATTACTGTAGCTTTGTAATATAGGCTGAAGTCAGGGAGTGTGATACCTCCAGTTTAGTTCTTTTTTTTTTCCTTAAATTTATTTTATTGAAGTATAGTTGATTTACAATGTTGTGTTAATTTCTGCTGTACAGCAAAGTGATTCAGTTATACATATATATTCATTCTTTTTCATATTATTTTCCATTATAGTTTATCACAGGATGTTGAATATAGTTCCCTGTGCTATACAGTAGGACCTTGTTGTTTATCCATTCTATACATAGTAGTTTGCATCTGCTAATCCCAAACTTCCAATCCATCCCTCCCCTACCTCCCTCCCCCTTGGCAACCACAACTCTATGTCTGTGAGTCTGTTTCTGTTTTGTAGATAAGTTCATTTGTGTTGTATTTTAGATTCCACATATAAGTGATATCATACGGTATTTGTCTTTCTCTTTCTGCGTTACTTCACTCAGTTTGATAATCTCTAGGTCCATCCATGTTGCTGCAGATGGCATTATTTCATTCTTTTTTATGGCTGAGTAGTATTCCTTTGTATATATGTACCACATCTTTATCCATTCATCTGCTGATGGACGTTTAGGTTGTTTCCATGTCTTGGCTATTGTGAATAGTACTGCTATTAACAGAGGGGTCCAAGTATCTTTTTGAATTATAGTTTTGTCTGGATATATGCCCAGGAGTGGGATTGCTGAATCATATGGTAACTCTATTTTTAGTTTTTTGAGGAACCTCCATACTGTTCTCCATAGTGGCTGCACCAATTTACATTCTCACCAACAATGTAAGAGGGTTCCCTTTTCTCCACACCCTCTCCAGCATTTGTTATTTGTAGATTTTTAAATCATGGCCATTCTGACTGGTGTGAGGTGGTATCTCATTGTAGTTTTGATTTGAATTTCTTTTCTCTCAAGATTGCTTTGGCTATTCGGTCTTTTGTGGTTCCATACAAATTTTAGTATTATTTTAGTTCTGTGAAAAATGTCATGGGTATTTGGATATGGATTACATTAAATCTAGATTGCTTTGGGTAGTATGGGCATTTTAACAATTTTAATTCTTCTAATCCATGAGCATGCAATATCTTTCCATTTATTTTTATCATCTTCAGTTTCCTTAATCAGTGTCTCATAGTTTTCAGAGTACAGATCTTTTACCTCCTTGATTAAAATTATTCCTAGGTATTTTACTCTTTCTGATACAATTGTAAATGAGATCATTTTCTTGATTTCTCTTTCTGACAGTTCATTTATTAATGTATGGAAATGAAACAGATTTCTTTACATTAATTTTGTATCTTGCAACTTTACTGAATTCATTGATGAACTCTAGTAGGTTTTTTGGTGGCTTCTTGAGTATTTTCTATGTATAGTATCATATCACCTGCAAACAGTGACAGTTTTACTTCTTCCCTTCCAATTTGGATTCCTTTTATTTCTTTTTCTTATCTGATTGCTGTGCCTAGGACTTCCAATGTTAGGTTGAATGAAAGTGGTGAGAATGGGCATTCTT
This sequence comes from Balaenoptera physalus, assembly GCF_965194825.1. Taxonomy (NCBI): domain Eukaryota; kingdom Metazoa; phylum Chordata; class Mammalia; order Artiodactyla; family Balaenopteridae; genus Balaenoptera; species Balaenoptera physalus. Next base: position 54,440,637 of record NC_138890.1, on the reverse strand, counting down.
ATCTTGTTCCTGATCTTAGTATGATGTTTGCTGTGGGCATATCATATATAGCCTTTACTCTGTTGAGGTATGTTCCCTTTATATCCACCTTTTTGAGAGTTTTTATCATGATTGAATGTTGAATTTTATTAAATTCTTTTTCTGCATCTATTGAGATGATTGTGTGATTTTTATCTTTTGTTTTGTTAATGTGGTGTATCACATTGTTTGATTTACGAATATCAACCCATCCTCACATCCCTGAAATAAATCCCACTTGTTCATGGTGTATGATCCTCTTTATGTTTTGTTGAATGTGATTTGCTAATCTTTTGTTGAGTACTTTTGCATCTATGTTCATCACGGATATTGGCCTATGACTTTCTTTTTGTTGTTGTTGTTGTGTCTTTGGTTTTGGAATCAGGATAACACTGGACTCGTAGAATCAGTTTGGAAGTATTCCCTTTTCTTTAATTTTTTTGAAAAGGTATTAACTCTTCTTTAAATGTTTAGTAGAATTGTCCTGTGAAGTTGTCCAGTCCTGGGCTTTTTTTTGTTGTTGGGAGTTCTTTGATTACTGATTACTAGTAATTGGTCTGTTCAGATTTTCTATTTCTTCCTAATTTAGTCTTGGAAGATTGTATATTTCTAGGAATTTATCCATTTCTTGTAGGTTGTCCAATTTGTTAATGTATAACTGTTTATAGTATTCTCTTATGATTGTATTTCTGTGATATCAGTTGTAATTTCTCTTTCATTTCTAATTTTGTTTACTTGGCCCTCTCTCTCTTTTTCTTTTTTTCTTTCTTTTTTTTTTTTAACATCTTTATTGAAGTATAATTGCCTTACAATGGTGTGTTAGCTTCTGCTTTATAACAAAGTGAATCAGTTATACATATACAATATGTTCCCATTTCTCTTCCCTCTTGCATCTCCCTCCCTCCCACCCTCCCCATCCCACCCCTCCAGGTGGTCACAAAGCACCGAGCTGATCTCCCTGTGCTATGCGGCTGCTTCCCACTAGCTATCTATTTTACATTTGGTAGTGTATATATGTCCATGACACTCTCTTACCCTGTCACATCTCACCCCACCCCCTCCCCATATCCTCAAGTCCATTCTCTAGTAGGTCTGTGTCTTTATTCCCGTCTTGCCACTAGGTTCTTCATGGCCTTTTTTTTTTTTTTTTCCCTTAGATTCCGTATATATGTGTTAGCATACTGTATTTGTTTTTCTCTTTCTGACTTACTTCACTCTGTATGACAGACTCTAACTCCATCCACCTCATTACAAATACCTCCATTTCATTTCTTTTTATGGCTGAGTAATATTCCATTGTATATATGTGCCACATCTTCTTTATCCATTCATCTGTCGATGGACATTTAGATTGCTTCCATGTCCTGGCTATTGTAAATAGAGCAGCAATGAACATTTTGGTACATGACTCTTTTTGACCTATGGTTTTCTCAGGGTATATGCCCAGTAGTGGGATTGCTGGGTCGTATGGTAGTTCTATTTGTAGTTTTTTAAGGAACCTCCATACTGTTCTCCATAGTGGCTGTATCAATTTACATTCCCACCAACAGTGCAAGAGTGTTCCCTTTCCTCCACACCCTCTCCAGCATTTATTGTTTCTAGATTTTTTGATGATGGCCATTCTGACCGGTGTGAGATGATATCTCATTGTAGTTTTGATTTGCATTTCTCTAATGATTAATGATGTTGGGCATTCTTTCATGTGTCTGTAGGCCATCTGTATATCTTCTTTGGAGAAATGTCTATTTAGGTCTTCTGCCCATTTTTGGATTGGGTTGTTCGTTTTTTTGTTATTGAGCTGCATGAGCTGCTTGTAAATCTTGGAGATTAATCCTTTGTCAGTTGCTTCATTTGCAAATATTTTCTCCCATTCTGATGGTTGTCTTTTGGTCTTGTTTATGGTTTCCTTTGCTGTGCAAAAGCTTTTAAGTTTCATTAGGTCCCATTTGTTTATTTGTGTTCTTATTTCCATTTCTCTGGGAGCTGGGTCAAAAAGAATCTTGCTGTGATGTATGTCATAGAGTGTTCTGCCTATGTTTTCCTCTAAGAGTTTGATAGTGTCTGCCCTTACACTTAGGTCTTTAATCCATTTTGAGTTTATTTTTGTGCATGGTGTCAGGGAGTGTTCTAATTTCATACTTTTACATGTACCTGTCCAATTTTCCCAGCACCACTTATTGAAGAGGCTGTCTTTTCTCCACTGTATATGCTTGCCTCCTTTATCAAAAATAAGGTGCCCATATGTGTGTGGGTTTATCTCTGGGCTTTCTATCCTGTTCCATTGATCTATATTTCTGTTTTTGTGCCAGTACCAAACTGTCTTGATTACTGAAGCTTTGTAATATAGTCTGAAGTCAGGGAGCCTGATTCCCCCAGCTCCATTTTTCGTTCTCAAGATTGCTTTGGCTATTCGGGGTCTTTTGTGTTTCCATACAAATTGTATGTTTTTTGTTCTAGTTCTGTGAAAAATGCCAGTGGTAGTTTGATAGGGATTGCATTGAATCTGTAGATTGCTTTGGGTAGTAGAGTCATTTTCACAATGTTGATTCTTCCAATCCAGGAACATGGTATATCTCTCCATCTATTTGTATCATCTTTAATTTCTTTCATCAGTGTCTTATAGTTTTCTGCATACAGGTCTTTTGTCTCCTTAGGTAGGTTTATTCCTAGATATTTTATTCTTTTTGTTGCAATGGTAAATGGGAGTGTTTTCTTAATTTCACTTTCAGATTTTTCGTCATTAGTGTATAGAAATGCAAGAGATTTCTGTGCATTAATTTTGTATCCTGCTACTTTACCAAATTCATTGATTAGCTCTAGGAGTTTTCTGGTAGCATCTTTAGGATTCTCTATGTATAGTATCATGTCATCTGCAAATAGTGACAGCTTTACTTCTTCTTTTCCGATTTGGATTCCTTTTATTTCTTTGTCTTCTCTGATTGCTGTGGCTAACACTTCCAAATCTATGTTGAATAATAGTGGTGAGAGTGGGCAACCTTGTCTTGTTCCTGATCTTAGTGGAAATGGTTTCAGTTTTTCACCATTGAGGACAATGTTGGCTGTGGGTTTGTCATATATGGCCTTTATTATGTTGAGGAAAGTTCCCTCTATGCCTACTTTCTGCAGGGCTTTTATCATAAATGGGTGTTGAATTTTGTCGAAAGCTTTCTCTGCATCTATTGAGATGATCATATGGTTTTTCTCCTTCAATTTGTTAATATGATGTATCACATTGATTGATTTGCGTATATTGAAGAATCCTTGCATTCCTGGGATAAACCCCACTTGATCATGGTGTATGATCCTTTTAATGTGCTGTTGGATTCTGTTTGCTAGTATTTTGTTGAGGATTTTTGCATCTATGTTCATCAGTGATATTGGCCTGTAGTTTTCTTTCTTTGTGACATCTTTGTCTGGTTTTGGTATCAGGGTGATGGTGGCCTTGTAGAATGAGTTTGGGAGTGTTCCTCCCTCTGCAATATTTTGGAAGAGTTTGAGAAGGATAGGTGTTAGCTCTTCTCTAAATGTTTGATAGAATTCACCTGTGAAGCCATCTGGTCCTGGGCTTTTGTTTGTTGGAAGGTTTTTAATCACAGTTTCAATTTCAGTGCTTGTGATTGGCCTGTTCATATTTTCTATTTCTTCCTGGTTCAGTCTCGGCAGTTTGTGCATTTCTAAGAATCTGTCCATTTCTTCCAGGTTGTCCAATTTATTGGCATAGAGTTGCTTGTAGTAATCTCTCATGATCTTTTGTATTTCTGCAGTGTCAGTGGTTACTTCTCCTTTTTCATTTCTAATTCTATTGATCTGAGTCTTCTCCCTTTTTCTCTTGATGAGTCTGGCTAATGGTTTATCAATTTTGTTTATCTTCTCAAAGAACCAGCTTTTAGTTTCATTGATTTTTGCTATTGTTTCCTTCATTTCTTTTTCATTTATTTCTGACCTGATCTTTATAATTTCTTTCCTTCTGCTGGCTTTGGGGTTTTTTTGTTCTTCTTTCTCTAATTGCTTTAGGTGCAAGGTTAGGTTGTTTATTCGAGATGTTTCCTGTTTCTTGAGGTAGGCTTGTATTGCTATAAACTTCCCTCTTAGCACTGCTTTTGCTGCGTCCCATAGGTTTTGGGTCGTCGTATCTCCATTGTCATTTGTTTCTAGGTATTTTTTGATTTCCCCTTTGATTTCTTCAGTGATCACTTCGTTATTAAGTAGTGTATTGTGTAGCCTCCACGTGTTTGTATTTTTTACAGATCTTTTCCTGTAATTGATATCTAGTCTCATAGCGTTGTGGTCGGAAAAGATACTTGATACGATTTCAATTTTCTTAAATTTACCAAGGCTTGATTTGTGACCCAAGATATGATCTATCCTGGAGAATGTTCCATGAGCACTTGAGAAAAATGTGTATTCTGTTGTTTTTGGGTGGAATGTCCTATAAATATCAATTAAGTCCATCTTGTTTAATGTATCATTTAAAGCTTGTGTTTCCTTATTTATTTTCATTTTGGATGATCTGTCCATTGGTGAGAGTGGGGTGTTAAAGTCCCCTACTATGATTGTGTTGCTGTCGATTTCCCCTTTTATGGCTGTTAGTATTTGCCTTATGTATTGAGGTGCTCCTATGTTGGGTGCATAAATATTTACAATTGTTATACCTTCCTCTTGGATCGATCCCTTGATCATTATATAGTGTCCTTCTTTGTCTCTTGTAATAGTCTTTATTTTAAAGTCTATTTTGTCTGATATGAGAATTGCTACTCCAGCTTTCTTTTGATTTCCATTTGCATGGAATATCTTTTTCCATCCCCTCACTTTCAGTCTATATGTGTCTCTAGGTCTGAAGTGGGTCTCTTGTAGACAGCATATATATGGGTCTTGTTTTTGTATCCATTCAGCCAGCCTGTGTCTTTTGGTGGGAGCATTTAATCCATTTACATTCAAGGTAATTATCGATATGTATGTTCCTATTCCCATTTTCTTAAATGTTTTGGGTTTGTTATTGTAGGTGTTTTCCTTCTCTTGTGTTTCTTGCCTAGAGAAGTTCCTTTAGCATTTGTTGTAAAGCTGGTTTGGTGGTGCTGAACTCTCTCAGCTTTTGCTTGTCTGTAAAGGTTTTAATTTCTCCATCACATCTGAATGAGATCCTTGCTGGGTAGAGTAATTTTGGTTGTAGGTTTTTCTCCTTCATCACTTTAAGTATATCCTGCCACTGCCTTCTGGCTTGCAGAGTTTCTGCTGAAAGATCAGCTGTTAACCTTATGGGGATTCCCTTGTGTGTTATTTGTTTTTTTTCCCTTGCTGCCTTTAATATGTTTTCCTTATATTTAATTTTTGACAGTTTGATTAATATGTGTCTTGGTGTGTTTCTCCTTGGGTTTATCCTGTATGGGACTCTCTGTGCTTCCAGGACTTGATTAAATATTTCCTTTCCCATATTAGGGAAGTTTTCAACTATAATCTCTTCAAATATCTTCTCAGTCCCTTTCTTTTTCTCTTCTTCTTCTGGGACCCCTATAATTTGAATGTTGGTGCGTTTAATGTTGTCCCAGAGGTCTCTGAGACTGTCCTCAGTTCTTTTCATTCTTTTTTCTTTATCCTGCTCTGCAGTAGTTATTTCCACCATTTTATCTTCCAGGTCACTTATCCTTTCTTCTGCCTCAGTTATTCTGCTGTTGATCCCATCTAGAGTATTTTTAATTTCATTTATTGTGGTTTTCATCATTGCTTGGTTCCTCTTTAGTTCTTTTACGTCCTTGTTAAATGTTTCTTGCATTTTGTCTATTCTATTTCCAAGATTTTGGATCATCCTTACTATCATTATTCTGAATTCTTTTTCAGGTAGACTACCTATTTCCTCTTCATTTGTTAAGTCTGGTATGTTCTGACCCTGCTCCTTCATCTGCTGTGTGTTTTTCTGTCGTCTCATTTTGCTTATCTTACTGTGTTTGGGGTCTCCTTTTCACAGGCTGCAGGTTCGTAGTTCCTGTTGTTTTTGGTATCTGTCCCCAGTGGCTAAGGTTGGTTCAGTGGGTTGTGTAGGCTTCCTGGTGGAGGGAACTAGTGCCTGAGCTCTGGTGGATGAGGTTGGATCTTGTCTTTCTGGTGGGCACGTCCACGTCTGGTGGTGTATTTTGGGGTGTCTGTGGCCTTATTATGATTTTAGGCAGCCTCTCTGCTAATGGATGGGGCTGTGTTCCTGTCTTGCTAGTTGTTTGGCATAGGGTGTCCAGCACTGTAGCTTGCTGGTCGTTGAGTGAAACTGGGTCTTGATGTTGAGATGGAGATCTCTGAGAGATTTTTGCCATTTGGTATTACGTGGAGCTGGGAGGTCTCTTGTGGACCAGTGTCCTGAAGTTGGCTCTCCCACCTCAGAGGCACGGCCCTGATGCCTGGCTGGAGCACCAAGAGCCTTTCGTCCACACGGCTCAGAGTAAAAGGGAGAAAAAATAGAAAGAAAGAAAGAAAGAGGCTATAATATAGTGAAGTAAAATAAAGCTATTGTAAAGCAAAGCTATACAGACAAAATCGCACCCAGAAGCATATACATATACACTCACAAATAAAAGGAAAAGGGGAAAAATTAATATATCCTGCTCCCAAAGTCCACCTCCTGAATTTTGGATGATTCGTTGTCTATTCAGGTATTCAACAGATGCAGGCACATCAAGTTGTTTGTGGAGTTTTAATCCGCTGCTTCTGAGGCTGCTGGGAGAGATTTCCCCTTATCTTCCCTGTTCGCACAGCTCCTGGGGTTCAGCTTTGGATTTGGACCCGCCTCTGCGTGTAGGTCGCCTGAGGGCGTCTATTCCCCACCGAGACAGGACGGGGTTAAAGGAGCAGCTGCTTCGGGGGCTCTGGCTCACTCAGGCCGCGGGGAGGGAGGTGTACAGAGGGGGCGGGGTGAGCCTGCGGCGGCCGAGGCCGGCGTGACGTTGCACCAGCCTGAGGCGGGCAGTGCGTTCTCCCGGGGAACTTGTCCCCGGATCACGGGACCCTGGCAGTGGCGGGCTGCACAGGCTCCCGGGAGGGGCGATGTGGAGAGTGACTTGTGCTCACCCACAGGCTTTTTGGAGGTGGCAGCAGTAGCCCCAGCGTCTCACGCCCGTCTCTGGGGTCCGTGCTGATCGCCGCGGCTCGCGCCTTTCTCTGGAGTTCGTTTAGGCGGCACTCTGAATCCCCTCTCCTTGCGCTCAGCGAAACGAAGAGGCAAGAAAAAGTCTCTTGCCTCTTCGGCAGCTGCAGACCTTTTCCCGGTCTCCCTCCCAGCCAGCTGTGGTGCGCTAACCCCTTCAGGCTGTGTTCACGCCGCCAGCCCCAGTCCTCTCCCTGCCATCCGCCCGAAGCCCGAGCCTCAGCTCCCAGCCCCGCCCGCCGAGCAGACAAGCCTCTCGGGCTGGTGAGTGCTGCTCGGCGCCGAGCCTCTGTGCGGGAGTCTCTCCATTTTTCCTCTGTGCCCCTGTTGCTGTGGGGTCTGCGCTGATCGCCGCGGCTCGCGCCCTTCTCTGGAGTTCGTTTAGGCGGCGCTCTGAATCCCCTCTCCTCGCGCACCAGGAAACAAAGAGGGAAGAAAAAGTCTCTTGCCTCTTCGGCAGCTGCAGACTTTTTCCCGGACTCCCTCTCGGCTAGCTGTGGTACACTAACCCCTTCAGGCTGTGTTCACGCCGCCAACCCCAGTCCTCTCCCTGCGATCCGACTGAAGCCCGAGCCTCAGCTCCCAGCCCCGCCCGCCCCGGCGGGGGAGCAGACAAGCCTCTCGGGCTGGAGAGTGCTGCTCGGCGCCGATCCTCTGTGCGGGAACCTCTCCGCTTTGCCCTCCGCACCCCTGTGGCTGCGCTCTCCTCCGTGGCTCCGAAGCTTCCTCCCTCTGCCACCCGCAGTCTCTGCCCGCGAAGGGGCTTCCTAGTGCGTGGAAATCTTTCCTCCTTCACAGCTCCCTCCCACTGGTGCAGGTGCCGTCCCTATTCTTTTGTCTCTGTTATTTCTTTTTTCTTTTGCCCTACCCAAGTACGGGGGGAGTTTCTTGCCTTTTTGGAGGTCGGACGTTTTCTGCCAGCGTTCAGTGGGTGTTCTGTAGGAGCAGTTCCACGTGTAGATATATTTCTACTGTATCTGTGGGAAGGAAGGTGATCTCCACGTCTTACTCTTCCGCCATCTTCCCGAGCTCTTTTTCTTAATGAGTCTGGCTAAAGTCTTATCAATTTTGTTTATCTTTTCAAAAAACCAGCTCCTAGTTTCATGGGTCTTTTCTACTTTTTAAGTCTCTATTTGTTTCCACTCTGATATTTATCATTTCCTTCCTTCTGCTGACTCTGGGATTTGTTCTTGTTTTTCTAATTCCTTTAGATGGTAGGTTAGGTTGTTTGAGATTTTTCTTGTTTTTTCAGGTAGGCCTGTATCACTATAAACTTCCTTCTTAGAACTGCTTTTGCTGCATCCCATAGATTTTGGAAAGTTATGTTTTTATTTTCATTTGTTTTGAAGTATTTTCTGATTTGTCCTTTGATTTCTTCATGTACCCATTGGTTTTTGAATAGCATGTTGTTTAGTCTTCACATGTTTGTGTTTTTCCCATTTTCTTCCTGTAATTGATTTCTAGTTTCAAACCACTGTGGTCAGAAAAAATGCTTGATATAATTTCTATCCTCTTAAATTTGTTGAGACTTGTTTTGTGGCCTAGCAAGTGATCTAGCTTGGAGAATATTTCATGTGAACTTGAAAAGAATGTGTATTCTGCTGTTTTTGGATGGAATGTCCTGTAGATATCCATTAAGTGCAACTGGTCTATTGTGCCATTTAAGACTACTGCTTCTGTATTGATTTTTTGTCCAGATGATATAAGTGGGGTGTTATAGTCCCCTACTATTATTGCATTATTTTCAATTTCTCCCTTTTATGTCTGTTAATATTTGCCTTATATATTTAGGTGCTCCTATATTGGGTGCATAAAAGTTAATGAGTATTATATCCTCTTCTTGTATTGATCCCTTTATCATTATATAGTGCCCTTCTTTGTCTTTTGTTAGACTTGTTTTAAAGTCTGTTTTGTCTAATATGAGACAAAGAAAACTACCCCTGCTTTCTTGTCATTTCTGTTTACATGAACTATCTTTTTCTATTCCCTCACCTTCAGCCTGTATGTCTTTAGCTCTGAAATGAGTTTCTTGTAAGCAGCATATAAATGGGTCTGCTTGTTTTTTCATCCAATCAGCTACCTTATGTCTTCTGATTGGAGCATTTAATCCATTGACATTTAAAGTGATTATTGATGGTTATGTATTGATACTAATTGCCATTTTGTTACTTGTTTTTCAGTTGTTTTTGTAACTCTTCTCTGTTCTTTTCCTCTTCTTTTAGTTTCTTCCTTTGTGGTTTTATGATTTTCTTTAGTAGTATGCTTGTATTCCTTTCCTACTAGGTTTTGTGTATCTATTATATGTTCTTAATTTGTGATTACCATAGAGTTCATATATGTTCACCTATAACTATATCCACTTGTTTTAAACTGGTCGTCATTTAAGTTCAAACACATTGTAAAATGTCTACATTTTTTTACTCCCTTCTCCCCCATTTTGGGTTTTTGATGTCATATTTTACATCTTCATGTTTATCCCTTCACTTGTTTATTGTAGTTATAGTTAATTTTACAATATTTTTGTCCTTTAATCTTTGTACTAGCTTATATAAGTGGTTGATCCACTGCCTTTATTATATATTTGCCTTTCCTAGTGTGATTTTTCCTTTCCTATAGATTCTTACTTCTTGATGTAGCCTTTTCCACTTAAGAGAAGACCCTTTAACATGTCTTTTAGGGTAGGTTTAGTATTAATGAACTCTTAGTTTTTGCTTGTATGAGAAGATCTTTATTTTTCCTTCTAATCTAAATGATAATCTTGCTGGTAGAGTATCCTCAGTTGTAGGTTTTTCCCTTTCAACACTTTCAATATACCATGGCACTCCCTTCTGGACTATAAAGTTTCTGCATAAAAATCAGCTGATAACCTTATGGGGGTTCTCTTGTATACGGCTCTTTGTTTTTCTCTTGCTGCCTTTTGAATCCTCTTTCTTTCTTTAACTTTTGCCATTTTAATTATGATATGTCTTGGTGTGGGTCTCTTTGGGTTCATCTTGTCTGGGGCTTTTTGTGCTTCTTGGACCTGGATATCTGTTTCCTTCTTCAGGTTTGGGAAGTTTTCAGCCATAATTTTATCAAATACATTTTCTGCCCCTTTCTCTCTCTCTTCTCATTCTAATGAGACCCCTCTAATGCAAATATTAGTATGTTTGATGTCATCCCAGAGATCCCTTAAAATATCCTCATTAAAACTTTTTTTTTCTTTTTCCTGTTCTAATTGGATGATTTTCACTATTCTATCTTCTAAGTCACTTATGCATTCTTCTTTATCACCTAATTTACACAGTCTAGTGTATTTTTCATTTCCGTTATTATATTCTTCAGCTCTGATTGGTATTTTTAAATGTTTTCTGGTTTTTTGTTGGTGTTTTCACTGTTTCTCTATTTTCTTTAGCTTAGTGAGCATTTTTATTATTATTGCTTTGAACTCTTTATGAAGTAAATTATTTATCTCCATTTTATTAGCATTTTTTTCCTGGGGTTTTATTTTATTATTCCATTTGAAACAATTCTGTCTTCTCATTTTGTTTGACTTTTTCTGTTTGTCTCTATGAAATTAGGCAAAACAGTTACCTATCCGGGTCAGTCTTGAAGGTGTGTCCTTGTGTGGGAGCATCCCTATGCAGTCTGTGTGTGCCCAGTGGCTTTGGTGGGAGAGCTGGATTTGAAGTGAGCACAGGCTGTGTCTTCTCCTGGGGTGTGCTGGCAGCTGCTGCTTTTGTGAGAGGTAGGGCTAGAGTTGCAGGGGTTAGAGCCAAAGCCAGGTGCAAGCCTGGGCTTCTCCTGTGCTCAGTAGTGTTTGCTGCCCTATTGGGGGGTGGGGCTGAAGCAGGAGCCCTGAGGGAGCTGGGCTTTTCCCTGGGGTGATGGCAGTCTTTGCCTTAGTGAGGAGAAGTGCCAGAGCAGGAGGGGCTGGAGCAGGAGCCCAATGTGGGCTGGGGTGGGTGTGCACTGGGGCAGTCCTGGTAAGCTGATGAGAGCACCAGGCAGTTTTTAATCTGCTGTCTCTCTGCTGGGACTGGCAGCAAGCAAGTCTGTGTGCATCATCTTCAAGAGCAAAGTTCTGGTTTCTTACAGCCCTCCAGTAAGCCCCACTGATTTTCAAACCAGCCAAGGGGGTTCATCCTTCCAGTGCCAGAGCCCCAGGTCTGGGGGACTTAATTTGGGGCTCAACCCCCTTGCTCCTTAGGGAAGATCCTTAAGCCTGTGATAACCCCCTCCCCTTCTGGGTCACCCACTAGGGACTTGATTCCCTCTTCTCCCTTCCTACCAGACTCCATGTGGTTCTTTCTTTATAGCCTTGGTGGTCAAGAGCTGTTCTGCTAGTCTTCAGGTAATTCTCAGCAAGAATTGCTCTATATGTAGTTGTGTTTTTCATGTGTTCATGGGGGAACAGGAGCTCAGGGTCTTCCCACTCTGTTCCTACTCTTGATCCTGCCTCCTGAGTTTAGATTTGAATCATGCTTCTGCCTGGCATGTCCTTGGTAAACACTTAATTTCTAATTTCTAAGCCTTAATTTTATTTTATTTTTATTTAAAGTGGGGATAATACTCTCTACAGCATAGGGTTGTGGTAACACTTAGCCTGATGGGATCTGACAGAAAACTAATGTTTATCGAACATTTATTATTATTAGTGAAATCTGGTCAACTATAACTCTTAGATGAATAGCATGTGGTGTGCTTGCAGAGAGCTAATTTTACTAAACTACTTGAAAATATTAATTGCTTTAGTGTACATTTATTTCACAAGCAGCATACAGGTAAATCCAATAAAAATTATCTTAGATTGCAGCAAATTCTAGAATAGTGAAGTTGGAATGGATTTTTTTTTTTTTATTGCACTAGAGCCACCATTCCATAAATCTTTTCCATACCTGAAGGCACCCAGTTTTCTTGTGTTCATTGCTCATTGCTTGGATGTCAGGCGATCTGGCTGGAGCTGGTTATCGGGACCTAAATTCAGAATCTGCCTACCAATAAGGTCCAGAAAGATGGATGACTTCAATCACCTGAAACTGTTATTAGAAAACACATGCACTAACCTATCAAGAGAATGAGAGAGATGGAGAGAGAGGTAAGCCCTGGAGAGCAGGCGGACATGGCTTAAATGGTGGTGGTGGAGTTGTGATGGATTGGTTAGCATCTATAAACAAAGATCTGAGCCCCAGGCTCTTCTGGCTGTTGGAAATCCAGTCCAGATGTTCAATGACTGACTGAATCGTTGTTCAACTTAAGGCCATGACATTTGTACATTTGATGGATTTTCAGAGACATCTTACAGCAATTCCCTGCCACTGCTTGGAGAAATAGTGTCATAAGATCCAACTTTATTTCTTGTTTCATCTTGTGAGATGCTTCCTGCAAAACTAGCTTTTATGTTATGTATATATTTATACATATATATGTATATATAAATGAATTTCTGCACTGTATACCTGAAACTAACACAGTATTGTAAACCAACTATACTTCAATTACAAGAAAAAGCTTTTATGTGGCCCAAAGCACTTGGCTACTGTTGGTTTCTACTAACTGATACCAGCCAGTCTCACTGAGCAGGAGGCCTTTGCATTTGGGTTTCAGAAAGGAATGTGTATGTGAAGGGATTTCCTGGTTTGCCAAGAAGCAAGAATGGCTCAGCCTAACTGTTCTGATGACCAAAAAAAAAAAAAAAAAAATAGTAGTCATGTTGCTGAGGCTCACATTTTTGTTCTGTTACTCTCCGTGGGTGGTTAATGGTATGGGCTTTGGGGTAAGATATATTCAGGTTCATGCTCTGCCTTCATGTCTTCCCAGCTGCTATCTTGGACAAGTTACGGGATCTCTCTGAACTTTTCCTCCATTTGTAAAGGGGGGATAACAACAGCATTTCCTAGGGTTGATGTGAGGGTACTTAAAATATTTAGCAGGCCTGGCATAGAGTTAGTTTTTGATAAATGGTATTTATTATAATTATTGGTCTTTCTTCTCTGCTTCAGCTTCTTCCTTGTCTTAGCTGGTAGTTTTGAGGGGCTGGTCTGTTTTCCTTGTCATATATAATTTCCTTCCTTGTATGTATTGCTCTCTGAAATGATCTTGTTTATTGATTTATTTGTTTAGTGGTCGGCTGCCTCTCTCCTCCCACTCTGACGTGAACTCCATATGGCAACCTGCATGCACCTGCTCACACCTGTTCACTCAGTGAGAGCACCTAGTAGGCTTTCTCTACATATTTGTTGACTAACGCTCCTCTGTTTCAACCATTTTGATTATCTTCTCCATGATTGCTACATAAAGAACCATTTTATTTTAGAATTAATGGTCTAGCCAAGGATGAGAATGAAAAGATGATTGTTGCTTTGACTTGCCTTGATGGAGTCTCAGGTTAGGAGAAGTTCTTAGAAAATTAGGATAAAGACCAGTACGGCTTTTTTTTTTTCTCCTCAGAGACTGGTGTGAATATATTCATTAGGACTCTAGTTTCAAGGCCCATAAAATCGCATGAGCAAGCTTCAGCAGAAAAGGAATGTTCATCACAAGGACTCAGGAATGTTTTTTAATCTAATGACATGGGTGTCATCAAGCCTCAGGAATGGACTGGAACCAAGACCTCCTTCACAAACATCTGCCTCTGCCTTTTTTTTTTTTTTCCCCACTGTCTGCCGATCTATGTTTGTTTCTCTGAAATCCAGTGTTTCCCAAACTGTGCCAAAACACAGTAAAGATTATTTATGCCAAAATGAAATACACCCTAATTTTTATTCTTAGATACCATAGTCATAAAATTACTTCTGTCAAAGTTCTATAAGGGTTTCTAAATGCTTATTTTCAATTTCTGTACTTAATTCCTCATGGGCTGTTAACAAAGAGCTTGTGGGTAGGTATGGCACATAGCAACTGTAAATCAGCTCCCCTCAGCTCTCAAGTTTGCACCCCTCTATAGGAAACCAGACCAAAGTGCCCAGTGATCTTAGCTCCCCAACCCGCCCCAGTGTGGGTCAGGCTTTGCTTTTTTTAAAAAAAATTATTTAATTAATTAATTTATTTTTATGGCTGTATTGGGTCTTCGTTTCTGTGCGAGGGCTCCCTCTAGTTGCGGCAAGTGGGGGCCACTCTTCATCCTGGTGCACGGGCCTCTCACTATCGCGGCCTCTCTTGTTGCGGAGCACAGGCTCCAGACGCGCAGGCTCAGTAGTTGTGGCTCATGGGCCTAGTTGCTCCGCGGCATGTGGGATCTTCCCAGACCAGGGCTTGAACCCGTGTCCCCTGCATTGGCAGGCAGATTCTCAACAACTGCGCCACCAGGGAAGCCCCAGGCTTTGCTTTAAGGGTCTTGCACAATACTCTGGTCTGTGCAGCTATGGCCACTAGGTGGCAGCACAGGGTAAAAACATGGCAGCCAGGGGTGTGGCCATGTGGGTGGGAACAGAGTTAAGGGGGGAGGCCAACAATACCCCAGAATGTGTCCACAAGGGAGGTCTCCAGCACTATTGACTTCTATTTCTCTTGAAAACATGTCATAAGGAGTTTTGGGTTTCCTGGTTTCCAGGGTCTCTGGAAGGTGACTCTGAATGTGTGACTGAGCACAGAGGAGAAAAGTCATAAGCTTGTGTCACGATTGTCCTCACCAGAGTCTTTTGGGGGAGTTACCATCGTGTTTATACTTCCTGCCAGCCTACTTCTATTCCTATACCCCAATATTTTTTGAGCATACAACTTCCCAGAGGGCACTAACTCTTAAAGCCATTGCATGCTTTCCACACAAATGTTTTGTAGGTTAATTTTCTATTTCATGGGAAGGATTTTAAATGTCCACTTGGGGTTTAGTCAAGCAAATGTCGAGATATTTCCAGGATGGTGATGACTTCAAAAACCATTACCATGTAGGGGAGACGCATAGAGTACATCCTAAATGAATTTGTCAGTTCTCTTCCTTACTTTACCTAAGAAAAGGGCGTGAGGTATAAACTTACATGAGTGTAGGCCTTGGTTATAATGGGTGGTCCTCTTTCCCATCTTCTTCTCTTGAAACAGGCTTGCTTAGCAGGCAGATACCTGTAAGAACAGGGACTGGTACACACAAAGAAAGACTTTGGTTTAAGAGACTTAGGCCAATTTAAGTCCAGTATTTAAACTGCCAAAAGTTAGTGTGATATGGGAATTACACAGATGAGAAGTGAAGCATAACAGATGAGTATTTAAGGGTGTGGACTTTGGAGTGAAGCAGCTGTGTTTGAATCCTGTCTCTCTGTGTGTCTTTAGTCAAGATACTTAATTTCTCAGCATCAGTTTCCTCATCTTTGAATGGGCATAATAGCTTCTTCCAAGGGTGGTTGGCCACTTATTTGACAGCCATTTCACTGAGAGCCCACAAGTGGCCAGACCCTGGGTTAACACTGGTAAAGTAGTGAACAAGAGAAATAATCTCTACCTCTCATGGGACATTATAGGAGAGTGTTTGCTTGCAAACCATCTAACACAATGCCTGGCATATAGTCAGTGTTCAAATGATCAGTATGAATAATAATGATGACAGTTATATTTTATTTATTTATTTTTATTTTATTTTTTAATTGAATTATAGTTGATTTACAATGTTGTGTTAACTATGGCTGCACAGCAAAGTGACTCAGTTATACATATATATATATTCTTTTTCATATTCTTTTCCATTATAGTTTATCACAGGATATTGAATATCGTTCCCTGTGCTGTACAGTAGGACCTTGTTTATCCATTCTATATATACCAGTTTGCATCTGCTAATCCCAAACTCCCAATCCATCCCTCCCCCACCTCCCCTCCTCCTTGGCAACCACCAGTCTATTCTCTATGTCCGTGATTCTCTTTCTGTTTCATAGATAGGTTTCATATGACAAATATGTCACATGTGTCATATTTTAGATTCCACATATAAATGATATCATGTGGTATTTGTTGTTCTCTTTCTGACTTACTTCATTTAGTATGATAATCTCTAGTTGCATCCATGTTGCTGCAAATGGCATTATTTCATTCTCTTTTATGGCTGAGTAGTATTCCATTGCATATATGTACCACATCTTTTTCCATTCATCTGTTGATGGACATTAAGGTTGTTTCCATGTTTTGGCTATTGTGAATAGTGCTGCTATGAACATTGGGGTGCATGTGTCTTTTTAAATTATAGTTTTGTCCAAGTATATTCCCAGGAGTGGGATTGCTAGGTCATATGGTAGCTCTATTCTTAGTTTTCTGAGGAACCTCCATACTGTTCTCCATAGTGGCTGCACCAATTTACATTCCCACCAACAGTGTAGGAGGGTTCCCTTTTCTCCACACCCTCTCCAGCATTTGTTATTTGTAGACTTTTTAATGATGGCCATTTTGACCAGTGTGAGGTGATACTTCATTGTAGTTTTGATTTGCACTTCTCTAATAATTAGTGATGTTGAGCATATTTTCATGTGCCTACTGCCCATTTGTATGTCTAGAATCTTTCAACTTAAGAATGTTGAAATGAGTAGGGAAGAAAAGGTCTTCATTAGGAGTACAGAATTCATCAGTTAGTTTGGCCATTTGGTGTTTATGGAATATCTTTGGGCACTCAGTGTTTGGTGATGTAGGACATTGACCCAAAATGGGCACTTTTCAACAGAGAGATAGATAAGCAAATTTATAATTCAATATTGTGAGGGTAAGTACTGTGATAGGAGTTGGGGGTAGACAGAATTCTGGGACAGCTCCCATGATTCTGAACTCCTTGGTGTACCACCCTCCCCTTCCCCCTGATATAATCCTCTCATTTTGACTGTAGGTGGAGCCTGTGAATATGATGGGATAGCAATCCTGAGACTTGGTTACTCATCAGTTGACTTTGAGTTAATCCAAAGAGAAATTATCCTGGGTGGGCCTGACCTAATCAGGCGAGCCCTTAAAAGGCACTGGGTCTTCCTGAGGTCAGAAGAGATTCACAGTGTGAGGGACGCCCTCCTGCTGGCCTGGAAGATACAGCTTCCGTGAGTTCCACAGTTGCGAGAAAATGAGTTCTGCCAGTACCCATGTAATTACGGACGAGGACCCCAGCTCTGGCACCTTGGAGGCCCTGAGCAGGAGGCCCAGCTAACCCATGCCCAGACTCCTGACCTAGAGAAACTGTGAGATAATACATTTGTGTTTTTTAAAGGCACTAAGTTTGTGGTAATTTGTGTTGTGGAATAGACAACTAATACAGAGGTATCACTTACAGCCAAGTACCCACGTCACCTGGGAACCAGTCAGAGATCCAGATTCTCAGGCCCCACCCCAGACCTGCTGAATCAGAACCTCTGAGGATGGGCCCAGCAGTGTGTGTGTTAACGAGCCCTCAGGGTGATTTTGATGCACATTCATGTTTGGGAACTACTGCTCTACACAGTTCATAGATAGCTGCAGAATTACTAGGAATCCTTTTTTAACGAATAGGTGGTATCTCTGTTGATTTGAGAAGAAGAAATGCATCTGAGTAAGTTTTCAGGGAGGTGGTAGTAGTATTCCCACCATGTGGGTTAAGAATTTGGGAAGGATAGGATATTCCTAGCGATAGCTAATTAAATTTTAAAGAAAAAAAAATTATCCTGGTTCTTGGCTCATTTGCATTCTGAATTCAAAAGCCCCTCTTTCTATGAATGTAAAACAAATCAAGTTAATTATGCAATTGTTTTTTCTGCTGTAGATTAAGGACATTACATTCATCAGTGACACTTTACATTTTCAGGACTATTAATTTTATCACTTCCTGGGTTAGAGGAGAAACTTGTTCTTTAGAAGCCTTTGCTGACCTCATTCATGCAAACAGCATTTGTTGAACCTTCTCAGAGAAAATGTACTTGGTAAAGAAACAAGACACGTAGGATGATTTCCAGTTTTTTTCTGCAGGCAGTTTAAAGTATATGGGTTTGAAATGGAATAAAGACTCATAAATGAGAAGTTAGAAATGGAGACCACACATCTAAAAATTTATAGCTCTTTTGGCAAATTTCTTTCTCTCTCACAAGCATACACTAAGAGAACATTTACAAAGCTCATTAATATTACTCGGGATCAGCCCCTAGAATTCATGACCTAACGCAGGGATAAAGAGGTTTCATTTCACATACTGACTTTGATTGATTGAGAGAGACTGCTTAGGTCCTGTTTTGAGGGGGAAAACATGTCTGTCTTAATCGACCCAGGCTGCCGTAACAAAATACCATAGACCAGGTGGCTTAAACAATAGGAATTTATTTCTTATCATTCTAGGGACTGGAAGTCTGAGATCAAGGTGCCAGCAGGGTCGGTATCTGGTGAAAACCCTCTCCTAAGTTTGCAGATGGCTGTCTTCTCACTGTGTTGTCACATGTCCTTTCCTCAGTGTGTGCAGGTGGAGAGAAAGGGAGGAAGCAATCTCTGCGATGTTTCTTCTTATAAAGACGCTAATCCCATCATGAGGACCCCACACTCATGACCTCAACTAACCCTCATTGCCTCCCAAAGGCCCCATCTCCGAATACCATTAACTGGGAGGTTAGGGCTTCAACATATGAATTTGGAGGAGGGGGATGCAATTCAGTTCACAGCCATGTGTGAGGCCCTACCTGGGTTTAGTGAGAGAAAAAGCTGTGTTCGATTGGTGATGTCTGTGATGGGCACAGAAATGAGGGAGGTTACATCACAGCTGTTAGGTAATTGTCATTCCTATCCAGATTTCATTCATTTATTCAGATGGAGTAATTTCAGTTATAAGATGGAAAACCAGCTCAAACTGTTTTAAGCAAAAAAGGAATTTATTACCTCATGTAACTGAATAGGCTGGGCTAAGAACTTTGGCCCATTTTGATCTTGGGCTCCAATGATACAAGACTGGGTTTATTTTTTCTGGCACTGTTGACAGTGATCATGATGATAAAGGTGATAGCAGCTAACACAGTCAGCACTTCAGTGTGCCAGGCACTGTTGTAAGCATTTTATACTTACTAATTCATTTAATCCTCATAATGAGTCTAGGAGGTAGGTGGTATTATTATTTCCATTTACAGATGAGGCAAGTGAGGCATAGAGAGATGAAGTAACTTGTTTAGGACTGAGCAAGTAACAGAGCCAGGATTTGAGTCTATGTGCTATTTCTAGAACCCATGCATTAAACCAGGGGTTGGCAAACTCTGGCCTACAGGCCAAATTCCACCTCCACCCATTCTTGTAAATAAAGCTTTATTGGAACACAGCCACCGTCATTTATTTATGTATTATAAATAGATGTTTTCATGCTACAATGACAGAGTAGTTACAACACAGACTGTACAGCTTGTAAAGCCTAAAATATTTCTATCTGGCCCTTTATAGGGAGAGTTGACTGACTCCCGCTCTAAACCCGCCCTCTGCTCTATTGGATTTTACCATTCTCAGGCTTCATGTGGTGGCAAGACGGCTGTAGCTTTTCCTGTTCCTAATCCCTTTCTGTTCATATTCATCAAGAAAGAACATGTTCAATTCTCTCATTGCTCAAGCCAAGCCCTAGAACTGAGCCTTGCTGGCCCTGACTGGCCTGACTTAGGTCATCTATTATGAACGGTGGCCAGGGCTCATTGGCTTGGCTCAGGTCCCATGCTCCATCCTTGGAGCTAGGAGTGAGGTCAGCTTCATTCAAGGTGTGTGGCCGGTTGTTGGGAGAGTGTGGTCTACCCTAAGAGATATCTAGGGATTTTGTTGTAAGAAAGAGGGCAGAATTCTGGGTAGTGAAAACAAATGTTGGCTGCATTCATAATGGTCTGTTCAGTACATTTTCCTATTTAATGAGGTAAATGAAAATATTGGATGGAAATATTCCAGTAATGTACCAAGATATTTTGGGAAGGTAATGTCTCCACCCCCTAGTTTCTTGATCATATGCTTAATCCCCACTAGAAGCTGGACACTAACAGTGGCTATTCTTTCTTGGGACAGTTGAGAAAACGATCACTGAAGATAGAAGGATGAGGAAGAATTCTGAAAGGATAGGAGAGAATTTGAATTTACACCCAACTCCCAGGTTGAGCACTGGTTCTCTTTCAGCTATAGCTGCTGTAGCCTCTGTAACTTTCCTTTTCTCTGTTGTGAATTTCACGCTTCTTGCCTTGTCCAGCAGCAAACACAGAATTAGTTTGATATTTTCTTGATGACTCACAATCATCATTATAAATATGCTGTCCTGTGTTGTGATTCACTGATGCCCTCCACGGCTCTTGGCATGTAGTCAGGGCTGTTTTCTCCAACATAAAACAGTCTCATACTGTTAGAGTGTTTGAGTCCTTCTCTAGCATTAAAAAAAAAATCTTTTATAATGTGAAGTATAACACAGAGAAAATTGAATAGCTCAAATGGAAAATTTAGTGAACAATTATAAACGGAAAGCCTTTGAAACGGTAAACTGGTTTTGTGTCCGCTTCTCAGAATTCTTCTGAATGCCTCCTCCTAGTCACACCTTCTCCTTTTGCCCAAAGATAATCATTGTCCTTAATTATATAATAACCGCTTGTTTTTCTTTATGGTCTTAACACCTAAATATTCATTCTAAACATTATAGTTCAGTTTTGCCTGCTTGTGAATTTTTTTAATTGCTTTTGAATTTTATGTAATTGTAATCGCGAAGCAAATATTTTTTGTTTGGTTTCTTTTATTCAACCTCATATTTGTAAAATTCATCCATGTTGTCCGAAGTTGTAGTTCCTTCATTTTTTGTCGAATTCTATTTTGTGAGAGGAACATACTGTTTTGTTCTATTGGTGGTCGTTGGTGTTCTTGTCTAATTTTAGCATTTACAAAGTGTTGCTGTGAACTTGCCTCTTGGTGTACATGTGCATAAATTTTCTGGGTATATCCTTAGAAGTGGAATGTGTTGCTGGGTCATAGGGAATGAATATCTTCAATGTTATTAGATAGCGCCACATTGTTTTTCTTTCTTTTTTAAAAAAATTAATTTTTTATCTTTGGCTGCGTTGGGTCTTCGTTGCTGTGCATGGGCTTTCTCTAGTTGTGGCGAGTGGGGGCTTCTCTTCGTCGCGGTGTGCGGGCTTCTCATTGCGGTGGCTTCTCTTGTTGCAGAGCACGGGCTGTAGGCGTGCAGGCCTCAGTAGTTGCGGCGCATGGGCTTCAGTAGTTGTGGCTCGCGGGCCCTAGAGCACAGGCTCAGTAGTTGTGGTGCATGGGCTTAGTTGCTCCGCGGCCTATGAGATCTTCCCAGCCCAGGGCTCGAACCTGTGTCCCCTGCCTTGGCAGGTGGATTCTTAACCACTGCACCACCAGGGAAGTCCCCACATTGTTTTTCAAAGTGATGGATTTCTAATCTCACCAGCAGTGTATGAGTGTTCCAGTTGTGCCAAAGCTTTGCCAACGCTTGTTAGTGTCAGCCCTTCTATTTGCATGCATTCTGTGGCTGTATAGTACTATTTACATTTCTCTGATTACTAAGTAGAGCACGTTTCTTATGTTCATTGATTTTCTGGATATCTTATGTGAATTGCCTTCAAGTCCGTTACCCACTTTTATACTGGATTTCTGTTTGTTTGTTTGTTTTTTAATATAGATTTATAGGAGCTGCATTTTTCAACGAAGGAACTCTACTCCCTTATCTCCATGATATCCTTTGCCCCCGGTTCTTCTCGTGACTCCGATGCTTCCTTCTCTATTGCTTTGGGTGGCCACCCCCTCTGTCTATTCCTTAACACACTGCCCCCCAGGGCCTACTCCTCAGCTAACATAGTCTCACTGTACTTTCTCGCTGTGTCATCCTCTCCAGAAAGGCCAGGACACACTAGTGACTAACTCTCCATCTTCTCAATGACATCTTGGTCATAGATCTTTTTATCTTGATACCTGCTGGGATTCTCCCTTCACCTGGCTGCCCCACTAACTCCTCACACACACTCTGTCCCAAATTAGACTCATCTTTCTCTTTTCCTCCCGTTAAACCCTACTCTCCCATTCCTTTAGTCTCCAACTCTGTTCATGCCATTGCTTATCATCTTAGCTATCCACCTGGGCATCTTTATTAACATCTCTCTTTGCTCTCATCAAATCATTCTCTAAGTTATATTGATCTTACCTCCTCAGTTTTTTCCTCCATCCCCAGTTCAGGCTCTCATCATCGCTTTCCTGGACCACTTCAACAGTTTCCTGTTTTCAATCTTGTCTACTTCAAATATGTCATTTACACAGTTACCAGAGGGATCTTTGGAAATGTAATTCCAACTATGTCAATTCTCTTCTTAAAAATCTTCCAGTGATAATCCATTGGCTGCTGAGGGACATCTGAGCTCTCTAAATGGCCCGCTGCAATCTGGGCTCTGTTCACTCATAAGCACTCCAGCCAGTCCTAGCCAATAGTCTTTCCTTTCAGCAAAATCAATCTGCTGGTAGTGTTCAGAGACAGATGGGGCTTCTCAACCATGTGCCTTTGCTCATGTTCATGGTCATCTGGTTGCCCTGTCCTCCTTTAGGATTGAACTCCATTTCATCTCCTCCAGAAGATCAGATTCTATAACTCTGTACACCCCTATAACTTACACACATCTCTGCCATTACATTAGCCATGTTATATTAAAGTCACCTGTTGGCATTTCATTTCCTATTGGACTATATTCCTTGAGGACAGGAATTGTGCCTTGATTATCTACATAGCTTACGCTGCAGCACATGATCAGGTATGAATTATTGTTTGGTAAAGAGATCTGTAGGAAGGCAAATAATTGATAGCATTTAATCTTGTAGGTGGGTAATATGTAATGTGATGACTAAAGGCAGTGGGTCCACCTCTGTGAACCTGTGCCAATGTGGACACCGGTGAGCCTGGGTGTGAGGCAGTCCTCTGAGCACCACTGAGGAAATTGCCTTTGGTACCACAGGCAGAAATGCTGAATGCTCCTGAGTAGGAATTAAAATATCTTATCAAGACCTTCGATCTAGGTTTGAGTCGACCCATTGCTTTTAGACACATGGAAAAATGAAAAACAACCATGAAGTAAGGCTGATCTTAGAGATTCAAAAGACCTGATTTCAGTGTTGGTCTTGGAGTGACTCTGTGTAACCTTGGGCAGTTTGCACCACTTCTCTGCTTGTGAAAGTGCCTCAGTAAATTGAAATGTCTCCACAAATGATAATGTTCAATTATTGCTCATCACCAGGACAGTTATTCCACCCAAAGTGAGCAATATCACAAGCAGGTGAAAAAAGAAGTTCTTACAATATAAAATTTATTATCAACTAAGCCAGTGGGGTTTTCATTTGTAAATGGATCTCCAGTCCTGGTATAAAATACCGTAAAACAAATTTACAGCCTTTGTCTCCAGGTTGTGTCATTAATCAGCTGGGAAGCATCCTCCATTCCTAAAGGAGGGATCACAAATTCGTAGATGTTGCTCTGAGAGGGGGGTCTGTTAGTGGGGCGTTGCGGCTGTGTGTGTGTGATGTTATGTTGAGAAGAATCCATCATGTGTTTAATGCTGGAGGAGAGGGAAGAGCCGTAATCACTGCTCTTGCAGGAGCCTCCCCAGTGTCCCTCTTGGGACATCGTCTGACACCAGTGGAGTTACTTAACTGTTCCTGTGCTGGTCAAAGTGTAGAGCTGCTTTGAACCACATTCTATTCCTGAAGTGGTATTCTTTCTGTACTTTGGAAAGTTAGCTTTTGAACTGAGATTTCTTATTCCATGATAGACACTTTATAAGCTTCTATGACGTTCGTCACATCTTCATTGAATATACCCATCTTTAAGTTTCAGGTGATTCTGTCAAGAACCATTCCAAATATAACTAATTAACCTTTCTGCCTTTTCAAAAAGAATATGAAAACTAAGAGCGGTATCCTTCATCTTGTCAGAGAGGAGATGAGGGGCTGAAAAATGGAGCCTGCCATTAAATAAATGCACCTCAGAATTAAGAAAACTACCCTGGTGTCCTAGCCCCGGGCTTCTTTCTGTTAGAGCCCCAACAGAGGCTAAGGAATCGTGCTGCAGTGGACTGCACAGCAGTATTGTGTCGTGGCCAGGATGTAACATGACCCGTTCCACCTTCCCCCGCTGAGAAATAGGTGCTGTTTAACACGCAATTGTTTGCTGTTCTCTTTGATAAATTCAGGCTGACTGTTCATAAGCCACCTGCACTTGGAGTTGGAAATCATTGGTCTAGATGAAATATGACTTTCAATTATGCCACAGTCAGAGAAGCTGAAATAAGAAAGCCAAACGGGGTGGGCGGGGGGAGTCAAGTTGTTTTTTTATTAGAGTGACCTGGGCATGTAGGATGAAATCCAGCATTCACACCTCACACATCCCCGCCAACCCGACCATCCTCCCCCTTCTCATTTATTGTTGTGCTTCTCAGTTGCCCACAAAACCTCCACTTCTATATTGTGGACACCCAGGCAAATGAAAATGCCAGTCTTCTCCCATCCCTGTCTTGCCGCATGAGGCATGGGCTCGGCTCTGAGCGATTTCTTTGGGGAACTGGCTTGCCTTCCCTTAAGAACACCCAGGGGAAGGTTTGCCTCACCTCTTGCTTCCAAGCAGGAGGGTTGAAAATAATAGCTGTCACTTCCCTTAGCCTTGTTATGGGGAATATTTAGTGTTTGAGCCGGGATGTGGGGGTAATATCTCGGATGTGATAATGTCGCTCCCTGCATCAGTGAGCCTGGTATTGATTGTAAGCTGTCAACCTTTTTGCATACTGTGCGAGGTCCCAGAAGACTAACTACTGCTGGGAGGGTAATGCATCAGGCAGGCACACGTGTGCTCTATTAACTAACGCTGCTCTCTGAGCTCGGTCGCTTGCTCTAAACACATCTTGGCTCACTGGCTCTCCATTTTTTCTTTTTCATTCCTTGACTCCTTTGAGCAGTCCTGTGATGCCCTACACCAAGCTCCCCTTAACTCAAACTCCCAGTGGGACACTGCTCAGCTTGTAAGCTTCCTGAGGGCAGAGTCTGTACCTGTCTTCCTCACTCATTTATTTGTTCATTCATTCATTCATTCATCCAACATTTATTGAGCACCTACTATGAGCCAGACTCTTCTCTATGCTTTGGGGATACCAGAGGGGGAAATCAAGAATACCTTGGTCCTCATGGACGTGAGGGTGGTCAGGAACGGCTTCTCCAAGGAGTTGACACTTGAGCTGAGTTTCTCAATATATCCCCCTGTGCCAGGACCATTCATACTTGTTGCATTATGGAAACCTAAAATTCCTCAGTTGAGCGGCTCATAGCCTAGCTATTGGAGAACCCCTGATGTGTGAACTTCACTAAGGCCATGCAACTTTATTTCTCATATCATGCATTACTGTCCCCTGACCTTATGTCCCTTTACTTTTCTTGGTTTGCATCCCTGTTTTTCACTAGTCAGTCATACCAGACTATTATAAGTTCCTTAATTACACCATGTGCTCCTTTGCCTTTACATATACCATATTGATGCCTGGAGCACTCTTTTCCTCTGTCATCCCCTGGATAACTAATTTCCTGCTTATCTCTCAGGTTTTACAGTAGTCATCACCTGTCTGGGGAACTCGTGGTCCGGGTGAGGTACTGTTACTTTGTATTCTCCTGGCGCAGGAGATACCCATGAGGGCATGCATAAGACCGTTTTTCAGCACTAGGAGAACAAGGGCAAGAAATGTGCATCGACTCCTTATTGTTGGCTAGGAATCTTCACGGCAATTTTATGAGACAGGTGCCATTTTTATCCTTATTTCATCAGTAAGGAAACTTGAGACACAGAGGTTAATTTGTTAAGGGTCATTTAGCTTATAAGTGGTGGAGCTTAGATGTCAACCCAGGCAAGCATCCTGGGCTCTTACCCTTGACATTCTACTGCTGTCATCGCCTGGGAGTTCGCCTGCATCTCCCATGACACTATAAGCCCTATGAAGACAGGGACTGTCACTACTGCTTCCCCAGACCACCCGGGCACAGGGCTTGGCAGGTAGTACATGATTAATCTTTAAATGTTTATTGAGGAATGAATGAATGAAGGAAGGAATGCATGAATATCACCCAGCTGAGTGACTGTTTATAGAGTGCCCAGATACTGCTTTTCCTTCTGCCAGCAAGGCAGCCTCCTTCCCTCACTTCTACTCCAGCCTTCGTGGGGCTCTCTTTGACCTCCGCAAGAATTTACTGTTTTGGCTGGGAGGACGTATATCACTGGCCACCCACAGCAAGAATCCCAGTGCTTGTGGCTGGTCCCACTTCGCTGTGTTCTCAGGGTTTCCACACAAGGATGAGTTCAGGAGAAAGGCTCTCCCTGCTCAAACCAAATGCAGCTACCGAATGATTGGGGTTGCAACTGGAAGTTGAGACAGGTGAGCAGGAGGGGGTCTGGTGGGAAACTGGCCATCCAAGACACCAAGCTTGACTCTTCAGGAGATTGGGGGTAGGGAGTGGATTGAGAATCTGGAAACAGTCACTAAAGCCCTGTTTCTGGCCCTACAGCGATCATTGTTTTGACAGCGTCCGAGGTAGGAATCAGCAGAGATAGCAGATCACCTTGGTTCTGCCACCAGCAGTTTAACCAATGGGGTGTGGAAGATCTAAATTGGGGGATGGTTAAACAGTAAGAATAAGGTCAGGGTCAGTGGCTGGAGACCTCTGTGAGCCACTTGACTTCACTCTCTGCTTTGGTGACAGACCAAATTTGTTTTCCTGGTCAGCTGTCAGGCAATGTTTGGTCACAGAGAGATGGTTTGTGAATATCCTCACTCGGGGAAAAAAATAAGACAAGGTAGCTATGCATTACCTGGAAAGAAGTACAGGATCTGGATCAGGACAGATCTAGATAAAATGTCTGGCTGTGTCACAGTGACTGTGTCACTTAACCCTTTTGAATCTGTTTATCAACTATAAAAATGGAATAATGTATTTATCTGTCAGGTGATTGTAATGATTTTAAAAAGTGCCTAGCACAACACTTGCTGCATAATAAGTGCTCATAATTATTGGTTTCCTTTTATTCTTTTTATCTATTTTACATCTAAATACAGTACTTGGATGGGGGTGCTTAATAAATATTTATTATTGGATGAACGAAAGAAAGAAGGGGTAGGCCAGTTCTGGCAAATTGAAAATGTGTTTTTAATAGAATTAGAGAAACACTGACTTCACGCTCCCATGCCAAATCCATTCTTGCTTGGGTACCTCGTAAGTGTTGTTCTCTCTCTTGGAAAGGCGTATCATTCTTTGTTGAGGAAACTGCTTTAGCACTCGGCTCAGATGTCACTTATTCTGAGAAACTTTTTCTTACCAGTCCTCATTAATTAACCATTTCCTTCTCTGTACCATTTCTGCACTTTGTACATTGTATTGTAAGTATGTCCGCCACACACATGGCTGTCATCTCCTGGAGGGCGGGGACCAGCGGCTTACACATCTCAGGAACCCCAGCCCCTCGCCTAGGGCCTGGCTGCCTGACACAAACCAGGCTCTCAAATGTTTAACGTTGATGAACTTACTGGCCATTACTGGAACTTGTTTTCTAATCGGTAACTTCCATCTATATATAATGTGAGATGGGGAGAGAGGATAAGAACTTTGCCCAGAATGTCTGGCTCTGTCCCTTGTGAACTGTATAAATTTAGTCAAGTTGTATCATCTCTCTGCTTCCTTATCTGTAAAAGGGAACAATAATAGTATCTGCCTCTAGAGTTTTGGAGGTAAATGGGTTAATAACATGGGGAATTTGTAGACCCAAGCCTGGCCCATAGAAAGCACTCAAAAAATGTTAGCTACTACTATCATGTATTAGAAGCAGTATTTTAAGAACTCTGGCTTTAGAGTTGGAGACCTGATTCTACCACTTACTGGCTATGTGCTCTTGTCTATGTTGAAAACTTGAGTCTCTTTCCCCATCTGCAAAATGGGAATAACACTGGCATGTATCTCATGGGGTTAAGGGAAGGAGATATGAGAAATCACCCATATGTCCTCCGTGAACATTGTTGCCGTTGTTATTTGGTGGCGCTTTAAGCTTATCGAAGCGGTTATAAGTAAATGAGTTTCTTGTGTCCCTCACAGTCGTTCCATGAGTGAGGGCGGACGGCTTTCTGACCCCTTTACAGGCGATGTGACTGATGTAGGCACTGAGCGGCTTGCCTAAGCTCCTCACTTAGTGGCAGAGCCAGGAGCAGGGTCCACATTTCCTGTCCCCTAGATCCATGTTCTTTCCATTGACCAGGCAAGTCATTCCCACAGCAAGTGGCTCCTGAGACTTGACTTAGAAGTACAGGGGGAAGAGGCGAGTTAAGGTATGACAGAGGCCCAGAGTGTGAACATTTCCCAGGGGTGAACGGGGGTTTGCTGTGTCTTGGGGGGTAGTGTTTAAAACACACCAGCCTCATCTGCGCATGGCCATGATGGAAGAGGACAAATTAGGAATGGTTCCTTCATTCAGTCTGTGGACAATAGTGTCCCCACAAAACTTTGTTATTAGGCCTACTAGGGCCTTCTTGAGCCCTGGAGGCAGCCAGCAGAGGGGCTGAAAAAAGAATGGGGCCCAGGGTTGGAGGGTAGGAGGGAAGCTTTGGGTAGTTACTCTGCAGGTTTGAAGGAAGAGAAATGGTCTCCCACGTTGTCAGCAATGAAGCGTTAGAGGGTCTAACTTTTATTATAATGGACCCTGGAGGTTCAAAAGAAATACCTTGGAGACAGCTGACTTACTTCATCGGGTCACTGAGCTAAAAGAATGGTAGCTTCATCTTTGTTCCACCTGACAATTGTTCCGCCTTCCACATGCTGGTTGCCTAATGCATGTTGATATGGTTGAGTTCATTACAAGGCCACTGGGCGGTTCAGAGATGCTCCCCCACCCCCAAGAGTAAAGGCAGGAGCCAGAGATTAAAGAGTTAAGAAGCATGTTGGCTCCTGTTGCCCATTCACCTATGGACATCCCACTGCTGCATGGTGCCTTGTGTCTTCCTTCTCTGTTTCTTCCAGCTCACCTTCGTCCTCTGGAGGTGAAAGCATGGATGTCTGCCAACGTTGAGCTTTTGAACTGCTTGTTAAAATGTCAGGAATGGACTGTTGCATTAGGATGATTTTAATCAAAGCCCGGGAAGCTGCAGCTCCCGTTTCCCAGAAGTCAACAGACATCCTCCAGTATAACCTGAGGGCCAGTACCAAGCAGCAGGCCTTGTGGGGTAAATTTAAGGTAGGGCAGGGCTCTGAGAGCACAGCAAACCATCGAAAAGGAGGCAAGTCAGCTTTCACATAGCTTTGAGTGTCAGCTGGAAAAGGGACTGACTTCTAGGTGCCACCAACCAAGAAAATCACCAGCCCTGGGGCGGAAGGAGATGGCAAGTGTAAATACCTAGTTCTGTACCTGGCGCAGAGCAGGTCATTGCTGAAGCATGGTGGTGGGGATTGTTGCCGAGGCCTGACCTCTCTAGGGCCTTCTCCTCCTGTTTCCATTTAGGAGTCTTCGATGTTTGCTCTGGTGCATCCTCCGTTCAGGGGGAAGGGGAGGATGGCGGCCCACTGCTCTTAGCTCTGACGTCTTTTGCAAGTTCCTCCCACGCTGTAGATCTCAGACCGTACACCTATGTGGTGAGGGTATTGGATTAGTGTAGGGGTTTTGTGATGGAGGCCACAGATAGGCTATAGGGGGGCCTGTGAACCCCTTAAAGCCATGACCAAAATTGTTCATGTATATGCTCTGGGGAGCACTCTGGACTCCAGTCTGTGAAGAACCATTGTCCATGGCAAGTCTCTGCTGGCTCCAAAGGCTTAAATGTTCTGTGGCATCAGAACTCAGTGTCCCGAAGTTTGGTAAGCATGCGCCCTGGGGTTCACAAAATGCCTGTAGGTGGTGCATGGGTACATGTTTGTTACATTAATGGTTATGTGATCATTTTAATGTTAGAACAAAACATGAAAACTGACATTTCATGAATATTCTTTGTGTGGAGGAGGCTAAGTCTTGCTTTTAGAAAAGGTGACTTAAATAAATGTGAAATGAGTAACAGTACAGAGGTGGGTTGATGCTTAAGTCTGAGGAACAATGATCTGTCCTGTCAACTGGTACAGACAGAGGGGCTGAGTCTTGGGGAAGCAGAGAAAAGGCCGTGAGGAAGTTGATGGTCAACTCAGGACAGGAACCGGCTGGTCCTTCTATCTGTCCTGATACCACCGTTCTCTGTGAGTTGGACAAGTTTCTGATGCTCTCTTGGTCTCCTCTGAGAACATTGTCTCCCTCAGGCCAGGAATCCTGCCCCAAGAGTTTCCACTGGGGCTTTCATCGCAGGAAAGATAAACACGGAGAAGAAAGGCATGCCTTCATCCACATGCTTCCTCAATTTTGAGATGTGTTTGTTCATATTTTAATGTTTCTGAAATTGAGCCGCATCTTACAAAATTGTTCATTTAAGTAGTTATTTCCTTGCCAAAAAGCTGTTATTAAATGGATAGTAGCTTAGAATTGAAAGATGGTTCTTTCACTATTTTTCCCTCTTCCAAAACAAATTACATTTGAACGTTGGGACTTCTAATAAATATACAAAGCGAAAGAAAATTTCTCTTTAAAAGGAAAATTCTCATGTCAAGCCATTTCACTAAATGCAAGTCTGGGGAAATGAGTCACGGTGACAGGAATGGAGACACTGAGCCCAGGCCCGGCTTTGAGTACCTCCCACCTCCTCCGTGAGCCTCCGTTTCAAATTTCTCTGTCTTTTGAATTCATTTAGTCTCTTTCCCAGAGGTGCGTCACAGGAGACCTTCTGGAAGTTATATGTCTGAATCCTCAACGGGGGTGGGGGGGGGAAGGATGAACCAGCCTCCCCAGTTTCAAGCAGACTTTACTTTGATGTCAAAGTTTCTTGATTCCCCCATATTCCATTTTTGTAGGAGGAGAACCCTCTGGTCTGTTTTTCTAGATGGTGAGCTTAGGGTGGATTAGAAGTACTTGATTAGCCTTTACAAAGCAGCGTTTTTTTATTGGCCATTTTTGTTCTAGCTACAGTGGAGATTGATGGATTGTTACTTTTGGTTACAAAACCCAGGAAGAGGGGAGGGGGCTGCTTTGAAGACCCACTTTCTCGGGGAGCCAGGGGTGGTGCCATGGCCTCCAACTTACTGTTGCATTTAGAATGCCAGATAATAAACAACCAGGACTCGGCCTTTAGACAGAAGTCAATGGAATAAATAAGCTGGAAAAGGTTGAAGGGAAAAAGCCAAGGAACATGTAAGTAGAGGATTATATGGAGCCATTTAAAATAACAAAAAGCAAGAGTAACAAAGCAGCAGATGGAATCTGGCCGCACATGGCCTTGCCAAGATAACTCTGAGAAGCGAAGTGTTCTCTTTATGTCCCCTGAAGCATTCATGGTGTTTCCTAGCCAAATTCTCAGGCTGTTTCTATGGCGCTTACAAGAAAAGAATATAGCAGTGCTGATGTGGCCCTTTTCCCTTCCCATTCTGCATCCTCTTTGCAGCCTTGTGAAATAAATCTCTGGTTCAAATGAAACTGTGAAAAAGAAAATGGAAAATGGAAAATGGAAAAAAAAAAAAGTGCTGTAGGGGCAGGAGATGCTGACTGGTTCTGATTTTTCACAAAACAAGGAGAATTTCTCTAAGAGTAGAGTAAACGGTGTTTATTTTTCGTTGAATTTTTTTTCAATCATCATCAAATGGAGTTGCTTAATTAAAAAAAAAAACGTATCTCTTTCTTTTCTCTTTAAATACTACAGACGACCTCATTTTATCTCAGCAGACACCTAGAAACAAAACACTGGACCCACCAGAGAAAACGGGGCAATAAAAGCATCAGAAATTCAAGTCAGCTATGGAAGAATTACTGTTAGCTGGCAGCTCTCAATTCTAAACAGAAGTGTCCCAGAACCTGTTGGGTTTGACAAAAGTTTCTTAGAACTGGGGATTTGGGAAGGTTGGACTCCGTGGACTTCTATTCCATTTGTTTCCTGCAGAGGGAAATAATTAGAGTCGATGCAGCAAATGAACACCCAAAGAAACATTTAAAAACGTGTTCGACTAGTATTCAGTATGTGAGATTATTAAGTAATAACTTGTCCTCCTAGTTAACCTTGTCCTGGAATATATATAGGTTATTTGTAGCCGCCACTGCTATAATATTTTCTGAAGGATGCCAAGCTGTATGCAAGATCTTTTTGCTAAAGTCCAGACTGTCGACACTGATCTCGTCTTTTCTCCGCTTGCCCCCCACGCACACTTTGCGCGGTTTTAAGATAGCTCGGGGTTTGCTGTTTTCCCTCGAGGCCTCAAGGGTCACATCGCGCTTGGTGTTTCGGTCAAACATCCTGAAGAAGTTGTTGTAGGAGCCCGTCATGATGACACTGCAAGGCACAGAGGAAAAAGGCAGTGACTGAGTGCTACAGACAAAGGCTTTCTAGAGCAAACGACACCACAATGTGGCCAGCTTACGGCACATGAGAAACAAACAAGAGACCAAAAACTGCAACAGGCTTTGTAGCGTGACTGTTGAGTTTCTTTGGAATCACTAATAGCAACAAACTCTTTGGCTGGGTGAAGGATCGTGATAACCCTCCTTGTTATTTACCAAGAGATTCCTTTTGGTTCTTGGGCTCCATAAACGAGTCCAGGGGTTTTAATGATCCCAGCCCACCTCCCTCACATCAGGATTCGGAGGCTGGAGTGAAGTTATGAGAGTAGGAATACTGAAAACAACCGTCATTGTACTGTGTACATGTAAAGCACGGTTACAGTAGGAGGGACTCTGTGTTGCCCGACCGCTAAGGCTTTCTTGCATCAGCACCGCAGGAGGGATGCTGGCAGCACAGCACACATGCCAGCATGTTTCCTCCCCCTGCTAAGAACTAGATCTAAATTCAGCCTTTTCCGAAAAATGAGGTGCCATCATGGTCTCACTCGGGAAGGGAGTAAACAAAAATTCAATTTTGAAAGGATGCAGGATAAGGAAATAAGCCTTTGAGGGGACTGACAGATGGTGTCTACCTTTCTACAAGAGTTATCCATTCTCAG
Source organism: Balaenoptera physalus (assembly GCF_965194825.1). Classification (NCBI taxonomy): domain Eukaryota; kingdom Metazoa; phylum Chordata; class Mammalia; order Artiodactyla; family Balaenopteridae; genus Balaenoptera; species Balaenoptera physalus. Next base: position 54,407,519 of record NC_138890.1, on the reverse strand, counting down.
GCATATCTACAATTGATTAAGAGAGCAGTGAATGCCAGAGCCTTCCAGAAGCAATGGACTGACTCTTTAACGGTGACAGTTTGGACAAGATGACAGGCTGAGGGAAAGATATCAAGTAGCGTCCCATTATGGCTGTCCCCTGGAGAGGTGGGCGTGGCCTTGTTTGTGGGTGAGGCTCTGAGTGGCAGGTTAGGATGGGAGAACACAGCGTCTCATCTGGGGTTGGAGAAAGGTGAAGGAAAACCGACAAGACTGGGCTACAGCCAAGGGGCTGAGCTTTTGGGTACTTTGTTAGCTGTCCAAGAAATTAACCAAGGGTTAGATTTTGTTATGCTGGCCCAGGAAACGGATGCTGTGAAATGTGTGTTTCTGTCATAGAGCGAGCTCTTATTACCTCATCAATCAGGCAGGGTGCTGAGTGCTTTACCCCAGACTTCATTTACTCTTCCTTCATCCCATGTAAGGGATTTACACAGGAGGAAAAGTGAGTGACTTGTACAGTGTCACACATCTAAGAAGTAGCCAAGTCAGGTCTCCAGCCCACATCTGCCGGACTCCGGGGCACAAGCATTCAGCCACTTGGCCTCACTGCTTCCCATGCACTGACCTTTGCTTCCCTCACCATGACCCGACTTGTTTTTAAACAGTAAGAGAAAGTCTTTTCTGGGAAAATAATCTCAACCTTATCTGGACCAAGAATAACATTTTCTCAGTTATGGAAAGAAACTGTAATGCGGTGGAAAGCATGTTGATTTTAGGATTCAAACTCTTCCTCTTGTCTCTACTGCTTACTAGTTCATGAGCTTGGGCAGATTACTTTATCTGGCTGAGCCTCAGTTTCCTCAACTGGAAAATGGGGATGGTGAAAACAATCTTGATGGACTGTGGTCGGGATTAAAAAACATGATGTGTGTGAAAGTACCTAGTAAGTACAGTTTTTGAATCTTGGTTAAGATAGGAGGGAAACTGGAACAATAACAACCACAAATATTACAAAAAGCCCTATTCTTAATAAACAATGAATAAATGACAGCTGTAAGTGAAAAGAAATAAAATAATAGGGCTGGGCTAGCTTCTTTTCCCCTCGAGGGCCTTTGTTAATATGTCACAGTTGCTCTGCCCTCTGCCCTCTACCAACTGGGCAGTGTGACATGCGTCCTCTGCCATGTGGTGATTCCTTCCAGGCCTGCTAAGTGGAAGGCTGATTTTGGATCACTGACAAAAAAAAAAAAACCCAACAAGGGTCACAGAGAGAGAGCCTGTGCTCACTAAGAGCTCGATTCTCTGAGTGCTTTGCCGTGATAGAATTTCCCTGCTTCCAAGCACTACTGCTGGTGCCGCCTTCATTGGGGAACAGCCCCTGGTAGCCTGTGCTTACTTCTCCTGGAAATCAGAGAGTCATCTGTAATATATGTCAAACCAAAAAGAAACTATGGGGAGGTAATAGGAAGTACTGTTGAAATCAAAGGCCTTAAAACAGTCATAAATCACTTTCAGGACATGTGATAAAGGAGGCCGAGTAGAATTCGGTTAATGAACCTCCAGGGCCTTTGGCCAGGTCTATACTGGCAGCTTCAAGGAATAATTTTCCATCTAGAAAGCACACTCTGCAGTCATCTGAACTATTCATGCTGGAAATTTGCTGGTGGAGCTTCATTTTAGGCATGTTGACCCAGCTCTGGGAGTGTCTTGTGTGTACAAGGTAGGATTTTCTTGAGCTTAAGTGGTCACCTGAGCCAGTCCTGAAAGAGGAGTCAAGGGTCTCACTCATCCCTCCCTCCTTTCCAGACCTGCCTCAAGGGTCATCCAGTGGTCCCCACAGTGCATCTCTGCCAGGCCTCGGGGCCGATTTTGATCTCCCTTTGGTTGCACCCCGCTTAGGATACACAGCCCAGGGCCTTCACAAGGAGAGGGACCACCTTTGGAAAGTTCCCAGCCACACAGACCTTTCTTACCTGTCTGACCCATTCCACACACATTCAAATTTATCAAAAATGCAGTCATTTTCGTAGAGGGAGCACAGCTTGCTGCGGAGGTAGTCGTGAACCTGGTTGGGGGGGAGGACACATTAAGAGGGTGTTATTATTTTTAAAAATGATTTCTCTGTGTGAAGCTCCTCTTTGGATGTGAACTGTTAATTCTTTCAGTGTAAATGTGGCTTGAATCAGATGGGCTCAGATCTGAACCCAGGTGTGGCCCTTTTCAGCCTTGGGACATTAAGATGGGTTAGTGAGCTGCTTACATGGCTAGTGTGGATTAAACAAGCTCACGTACATAGATGGCGGCAGAGAGCAGGGCCCATTAAGCGGGAGATTCCCATTTTCTAAGCTGATTTAGAGGACCCCGTTCATTCAGCCTTTTATTCGACAAATATTTATTGAATGCCTGCTATGTGGTTGGGAGAGAGCTGTGAACAGAATACCCCTGGGGTGCTTTCCTCCTAGTGTTGGGGAAGAGACCGTATAACCAAGTAAATATATAAGATATTTTAGATGGTGATAAAAATATAGAGGAAAAAACATGGAAAAAGGGAGTGGGAATATTATTTTATACAGGGTGAGTAGTCAAGGGTTCACCTGAGAAGGTGGCATTGGAGCAGAAGCCTGAAGGAAATGAATGCACCTCAGTGGTATCTGGGGGAAAGGCTTTCCAAGCATGGGGAACAGCAAATGCAAAGGCCCAGAGGCAGGAGTCCTGGAGGCCTCAGCGTGTGCTGACCAGGTCCCGTAGGCCCCTTACTCTGAGTGATGTGAACAGACTTCACAGGAAGGATCCTGAGCCTGCTGTGTCGTGACAGAGTGTAAGCCTGCAGGGCCAAAGCCAGGGAGGCTAGGTAGAACCTGGGTGATTGATAGATGACGGCTTGGACCAGAGCGGGCAGTGGTGGGAGGTGGTCAGATTCTCGACGTGTTTGGAAGGAGAGCTGATGATAGGACTTGGGGATGGATCCACTGTGAAGTGTGGAGAGGAAAACAGGAGTCAAAGAGGGCTCCTGCATCTTTCTCTTGAGCAAGTGGAAAGATGGAGTTGCCATGTTCATTTCTGGGATCTATAATTTGGAGATGGCTATGCAAAGGGAGCTCATCCAGTAGACTCTGATGTGATGTGCATGGTGCAGCCCTGGAGTATGCAGCAGATTTCTCCTGTTTCTATTTTTCAGTGAAATAAGAAGCAAGGTTATCAGCTGAGAGTGAGGAAGGGGAGGGGGTGCTTGGGAAACAGTGCAGGGTTTCTGGAAGGCGCTGAGGGCCGCTTGAAGTTGTTGGATGTGAATTTTAAATGCACCTGGTCAGCACGGTTGGGTGTTTTTCTCCAGCTGCATTCAGCATCTCAGGTGAAGATGGCAAATAGGCAGAGGATTAGGGCTTGGAGGGTAGTAATCTGGGTGCAATTTTGAATTCTTCCTGAGCTCTGTCATAGGGACTGGTAATTATAACAGATACATAATATGCCAGCTTGTTATTATTAGCCAGGCGCTTTAGCCATAGAATCTTATTTCATCTCTAACATCATCTTAGGATGTAGGTGTTGTCATTCTCTTCGCTTTAACAGAGGATGAAGTACCGGGTAGGACACAGTTTGTCAGAGATCACACAGGAAAGGAAATGATAGAATGGGAAGTGAACCCGGGATCTGGGTTCTGGAGCACACACACACTCTTGCCTTCTCTAGCAATCTACCTCCCACTGGCTCTGCCTCATTGGCCTCGCCTTACGTGGGGTCTCAGTCCTAGACAGGAGCTGTGATAAGGAACTGAGGTGAGACCAAGAGGGAGCTAAAATTGGGTGAAGGCAGAGGGACGTTATGAAAAGCACTGTTTGACTTTGTTTCGATGGACACTGATGGTTCACTCTCCCTTTTCCTGCAGCCTGGGCCCCTCTCCTCCCTTGACCCCAGAGTTCTGTTGGATGCTGAGCTCAGAGGCTCAGCTGTGTGCTTAGCACTGGGCAGAGGAATGAGGTCAGATTCATTCCTTGTTCCATTAGATGTTCTGGGTATTTGAAAAGCTCTCTGAGTTATTTGGACAGTGTAAGGATTTCTAAGTCTGCAAATTAATTTCCTCCACCTTTACTCTCTTGTTCCCAAACAAATAGTTCTGGGCCTTGTCAGGGTATTTGCTTCAGTGCTGTAGTGACAAGAGAATCCATCTGCAGCTGGGCTTTTGGCTTTGTTAGGTAATGGTATGTAAGGGCGAGGCTTGTGTCTTGAGCTTGGGAACTCTGCTATAAATTAAATCATTGTCCTTCCCTTCCTCCACCTTTTGTGCATATTGGAAGTGGCTCAGATCTGATCTGGAAGGCGATTTTGTTTGTAGGGCCATTTCTGCTTGTTGAAGATCTCTAGTTATCATCAAGAATCCTTGAGCAAAGCAGAACAGAGTCCTGGGACAAAGAGAGAGCTGATTCCAGGTCTTGACAAACTTTTTCTATCAAGGCCCAGATAGTAAATAATTATACTTTGTGGGCCATATAGCAACCACCCAACTCTACCCTTGTCATGCAAAAGCAGCTATAATACATAAACAAATGAGTGGGAGTTGTGTTCCAATAAAATTTTATTTACAAAGATAGATAGGTGGCAGACAGGATTGGCCTCTGAGTCATGGTTTGCCTAAGTCTGGTCTTGACTATAATTCCCCCTCTCCCAAATCAGCACAGAGTATCTCCTTGGAAGAAAGAGATGGTAGAGGTAAGGGCATAAATCGGGGGTCGAACTTTTCTTCTGATGGTTGGAGGACCCTGACCTCTCTTGTCTAGAAAGCAAGCCTGATTCTTGCCTTTTCTTGATTTTATCATTGACTTGCTCCCAAGTTCTGTGTAATAGAGGAAGAAGAGGAGTGGGGCTTCTGAAGGGGAAGGATGTCAAGATGGAATTAGTGCAGTGGGCAATGGGAGCCAAATTTATTATACTCGTACTCCAGATCTCCTACTTTTTGGAGGAAAAAGACAGGCAAAATAGATCTTATTTTCAGTCTTATCTCCCCCTACTGCTTCCTTGCATCTGTTATGGAGCACTTTTTTTTTCATTATTTTCCTGAGACCTTTTTATTATTTATTTATTTGATGCACCTTTTTTTTTTTAAGTTTAGCTGATTTAAAATGTGTTAATTTCAGGTGTATAGCAAAGTGATTCCGTTATACACACATATATATAATTTTTTTTTCAGATTCTTTTCCCATATAGGTTATTACATGGTATGGAGTAGAGTTCCCTGTGCTATACAGTAGGTCCGTGCTGGTTATCTATCTTATATATAGTACCGTGTGTATATGTCAATCCCAAACTCTCAATCCATCCCTCCCCCACTCCCTCTCCCCCTTAGCAACCACAGGTCTGTTCTCTGGAGTCTGTTTCTGTTTTGTAGATAAGTTCATTTGTGTCATATTTTAGACTCCCCACATAAGTGATATCATATGATATTTGTCTTTCTCTTTCTGACTTACTTCACTTAGTATGATAATCTCTAGGTCCATCCATGTTGCTGCAAATGGCATTATTTCATTCTTTTTTAGGCTTATTGATATTCCATTATATATATGTATCACATCTTCTTTATCCATTCATCATCGACAGATGATGGACATTTAGGTCACTTCCATGTCTTGGCTATTGTAAATAGTGCTGTGGTGAACACTGGGGTGCATGTATCTTTTCATATTACGGTTTTCTCTGGATATATTCCCGAGAGTGGGATTGACAGATCATATGGTAACTCTATTTTTAGTTTTTTAAGGAACCTTCAGACTGTTCTCCATAGTGGCTGTACCTGTTTACATTCCTACCAACAGTATGGAGCAGTTCTGGGAAGTTCCTGACTACCTCCAACTGAGGGCCTCTACAGGAAAAGATGATCTATTATACTATGAAGGTATGTTGCACATATATTCTGTTGTAAAAAAAAAAATCTTAGGCAGAGAAGATGGACTTTTTTCCATCAGAGGAGAGAGAGAAAAAGGTAAGATACAGACATGAGAAACAAACATCTAGAGAGCAGAGTAAGGGAAAACTTAAGACTCGTGGTCCTATTTGATGCTTCTCTCTTCATGTTGCAAATATTGTTTCTATGCTATGTTCCTATGAGCTTGGGGATGGCCTTCTTGACACTAAGCCGAGTCTCCCAATGCAGTGCTTCTCAAATCATGTACTTGTGGGAGCCTGCTATTGTATAGTTGATAGACCACTGTGAGGTCTAGCACGATTAAACTCTGTTGCTTTGTTCTTCTATTTCAGGGGTTGACAAACTTTTCCTGTAAAGGATCAGACAGTAAATATTTTAGGCTTTGTGAGCTATACAGTTTCTGTCATGACGACCCAACTCTGCCATTGTGGCATGAAAACAGCCATAGATAATAGGTAAATGATCAGGGGTGGCTGTATTTCAATAAAACTGCTTTTACAAAAACAGATGGGGGGCTGGATTTGGCTCCACGGGTCACAGTTTGTCAACCCCTGTTCTATAGGAAAACGTGAACATAGCTCATCATACTTAAGTCTACAGCTTCTTATTCCTAGAAACATGCTTGAGATCAGTTGATGGATGTCTGAAGATAAGATACAAAAGAGTATCACCTGTCTCCCTGCCCAGGGAAGGCAGTAGTAATTGATGATGGAATTCCTTCCCACTGGACCAGTCCTTACAATTTTTTCAACAGTGTTCCAGACACTCACTCACTCAGTTTGATATACTATATTACCATCTGATACGGTATATACACTTAACTAAATTGCTTTGAAATATGTCATCTAAAATAAGTTAAATAATTTTTGTAATATTTAATTTCAATAATGGGCTATGAGAGCTCTTTCTCAGTGTTCTACAAACATTTCTACGTCTACTACTAGGTAAACATGGTTTGAGAACCATGATCTTAAAATGCTGATGATTTCACGTCACAGCTAGCTAGCTTTGTTCTAAAAGTCTTTCCCTAAAATAGAAGTAGTAATTGCTCTCCCCACTGTGTAGCCTAATCTACTTTTCTCTAAGCATGGCTCTCCAGCGGGCCACACCCCTGTCAATATCACCCCCTCTCAGGTTCTAGTTCCCACTGCCATCTCTTTTGTACTAAGGGATGTAACACCAGATGGTTTGACTGCGCAGCTGGAAGGGGACACTCCTGTTTGCTCTAGCCCTGTGCTGAAGATGAGGGCTGTGAGCGGGAGCCTGAGGGCAGCATGTGGGGGACAATGAGAACGCAAACACACAGGGGTAACCAAACTACTTCGACCACATTTGTGGTCTTGAATTCTGGCTCCCAAACCTTTTTACAGCATCACAGTCAGCCATCAACGTCCTCAGTGTCCTCAACCTCCTCTCTCAACGTTTCCTGCTTCTCCTGAGGCCACTCACGTGGCGGCTGGACTTCTGCCCTCATGTGCCAAGGTGGGTGGGCTCCGTGCTGCTCAGGACAACCTATTCCTGTCTCGGGTCCTCAGCTCCTTCCAAGTCATGCCATCCAACATGACTTCCTGCTACCCATCCTTCTTGCAGTCATCGACAGTTCTCAGCCCCTCTACCCCATTCCTGGAAGCCACTCTAGCGCCTCAATCTCTCTTCCATCGCCATCCCTGCCATCATTCTTAGCGATTCGAATACTCTGGACTCACTCTTGGTTACTTGGCCTCATCATTTTCAGTGCGTTTTGTCCTTTGCTTTCTGGGTCATATTATGAGCCTTGTCATTACTGTAACTGTATTTGTTGCATAAGTATCACTCTATTGCTACTTCCTATCATCATTTTAGTTCATGCCCTTTAGTATCTTGATTCTATCAATTCTTCATTCCCTTTCTTACCTACCTTAGATTCAGCCAACCATCATTCCAATCAATTAATCACTCCCTTAATAGATACCTTCAACAAACTTGCTTTTCTCCCTCCTTCCATTGTACTTCCTTGGCAAAACCCCATCACTGGTTAAATCTAACTTTCTGCTCTTCCTTACCTGTACCAAGCAGGTGAATGTGCCTGGGAAAAAACACACAATCACACAGATTAGTCTCACTTTAAATCAATAATATAAACCTCAAGTGGATCCCTGAGCAACCCTACCATACTGCCCTAGTCAATTCACTCTCTTAGATGAGTTTTACACTTTTCCTTCTCACTCAGCTAATGACCTTGCTTCTTATTTTACTGGAAAATAGAAGCAATAAGAAGAAACCATCTGTATGTTCCCATCAAAAAATTGACAAACCTACTGCATCTGTAGCTATTTACTCTTTTCTCTTTCCTTTGATGGATGACTTGCCCACCTCATCTAAGTCCAATTCTGCAATGGAATCTATTCCCTTGAGAAGTTGACTGCTTCATTTAATTATCTCCCTCTCTATGGGCTTACTCCTATCATCCTATCAGCATAAAACAAGCTGTGATGACTTCCTCAATCCTGCATTCCATTCCAGCTACTACCCCATTTCTCTATTCCTCTTCAGAACAAAATCTCTTTCAAAATTTCACTACAGGGCTTCCCTGGTGGCTCAGTAGTTAAGAATCTGCCTGCCAATGAAGGGCACAGGGGTTCAAGCCCTGGTCCGGGAAGATCCCACATGGCACAGAGCAACTAAGCCCGTGTGCCACAACTACTAAAGCCCGCGTGCCTAGAGCCCATGCTCCGCAACGAGAGAAGCCACTGCAATGAGAAGCCTGTGCACCGCAAAGAAGAGTAGCCCCCCACTCGCTGCAACTAGAGGAAGCCCGCGCAGCAACGAAGACCCAAAGCAGCCAAAAATAAATAAACAAATAAATTAAAAAAAAATTTCACTACGTTTCCCATCCTCTAGTTACAGTCTCTCTTGAACCCACTCCAATCAGACATTCATTCCTACCACTTCACCTACAACTCTTTCATTAAGGTGCCTGGTAATCTCCATGTTACTAAATCCAATTGGCCATTTCTCAGTCCTTCCTTGACCCAGCAACAGCATTCGGCAGTTGGTGACTTCTTCCTCCTCGAGACAGTTTCTTCACTTGGCTTCCAGGGCTCCTCTCAGTTTCTGTCCTACCTCACTGGCACTTTCTCCAGTCTCTCTTGCCAAATCCATTTCCTCTTCCCAGCCTGTAAACACTGGGGCCTCAGGGCGTGGTTCCTGACCTTTCCTCTAGGCTAGATCTATCCAGACTTACACTGAACTGTCTACCTGCTATTTCTGGATGTTTAACTGGCTCAACATGTCTTTTATTCTTCTGCTTTGTAAGCCTTTGCAGGCAGGGGCTGATCTGGAACCCTTGAAGAAGTGCCCAATCTACGTATTAGTGGGTGGTGGTCTGTACCTGGTAAGTCTCGATGGGGCGGTTTTCCATGTTGAGATCCCAAACTTTGACCGTCAGATAGTCTCTGGTCATGATATACCTCCCACTGTGGCTGAACTTCACATCCGAAATCGAAGAGATGATTTCAGAGAAAAACGACCTGTTGCTTGGATCTTCCGGCTCTTCAAAAACTGCAGAACAAAAGCAAAACAAAACAAATTTAGTACATCCTTATCAGCTGATGCTAACGTGTTTGGGCCAGCTAGAAAGCCAACAGTCTAACCTGGAGTAGGGCTGGAATCTGTAGAATATAAGTTGCTAACAGAACTGTCAGCTCCCTGGCAGCAGAACAAGCTGTCACTGGTTTCCATATTTTGTTTCTCACGGAAGAACTCCCATGGGACTTGTCACATCCACAGATCTGGCACTGACGGTTCACAAGCTCCAGATCTATGTATCTGACTCTTTCACTTTTCCCCATGGTTGCTGGGTATCACTGTGTATACTATAACCTGTAGTCATCTTACACACTTAAAAATTTTGTTTATGCCTTTTTTTGAGATATAATTCACATACCATAAAATTTACTCATCTAAATTTTATAGTTTGGTGGGGTTTTTTTTAGTATAATCACATAATCATGCAACCATAAACAAAGTCTCAATTTGGGACATTTTCATTACCTCATCCCTCGTAAAAAACCCACAACTCCATTCCCATTAGCAGTTACTCCCCATTACTTATTCCTGCAGCCCTAGGCAACCACTAATCTATTTTCTTGTTTTATGAAATTGCCTATTCTAGAAATGTCACACAAATGGAATAATTCTCTCTCTCTCTCTCTCTATATATATATGTATATATATATATATTCTTTTTTGGTGACTGGCTTCCTTCCCTTAGTGTAATGTTTTCAAGGTTCATCCATGTTGTGGCATGATTCATTCCTTTTTATGGCTGAATAATATTCCATTGTATGGCTATATTACATTTTGTTTATCCATTCATCAGTTGATGGGCATTTGGGTTGTTTCTACTTTTTGGCTATTATGAATAATGCTGCTATGAATAAACACAAGTTTTTGTGTGGACCTGTGTATACATATCTCTTGGATCATGGTGCTTAATAGTGGGACTTTGCTGCCAGACTGCCTTGGGCTTAAGGTCAGACTACCATTGACTAGTTGTGTGACCTTGGGCAAGTTACTTAACTTTTCTGTGCCTCAGTTGCATAGGTAAACTCTGGCTACAATGTCTTTTGTGTATATTTTCCATTTGCTCTGGTATCTAGCTGCTTATTATTTCATTCAACAGATTCAGCTGATTTCCACTCACAGGAATAAAAAGCACTTACAGGAATAAAAGACACTGAAGCTTATTGTAAGCTGCCTTAATTCATCTTTCTAACCTTGTTTTTGAACTTCTCTGGTTCAAATTGGATGTGCAAAATACATCTTGATGTTTCCCACTTTTATGCCCTGCCTGATCATTCCTCCTTCATTGTGTCATATTTTGCTTGATTCATATGTCTCATCTTTTACATGTTATTTTAGTCCCAAATGATCTTTTCTTTTCTCTGAAACCCCATCACACTTGGTCTGGCCTGTTCACTTAGCATTTGCTCAGGTACTCTCCCAATGAAAGCATCATTTCTCACATTAGCATTTAACAATCCATGGCTTATCTCAACTAGGAATGTAAGATTCTTGAAGGCAGGATTTTGTTTTTTCTTATCTTTGAACTGAGACTCTTGCACATCATATCTGTTCAATAAATATTTGTTGCTTGATTGGAACCAAAGCCAGATAAATTAATGAAATCTTTGCCTTCTGGGTGATTAGCATGTATGATGTTGAGCTATACATATCTGCCTACATTTGATTATTTTTGACCTACGATAATGGCAACTGAGTATGGTTCCACTTAATAAGCGTTTCTATTACAATTTTAGGCTGAACCAAACATCTGTCTTCAGGTTACTGAGTAAGTCATCCCCCAAGGCTTCCTCTTTCCTGCCCATTCAACACACTCACAGAGTCATTATCAAATTCTATGTAGAAAATCTACAGGCAGAGACAAGATGGTAGAGAAGAAGGATGTGAGCTCATCTGTTCTCACAAAAACACCAAGATCACAACTAACTGCAGAACAATCATCAACCAAAAAATGCTGGAACCTATCAAAAAAGATATCCTACATCTGAAGACAAAGAAGAAGCCACAACAAGACGGCAGGAAGAGCACAACCACGGTAAGATCAAACTCCATACCTGCTGGGTGGGTGACCCACAAACTGGAAAATAATTTTACTATAGAAATTCTGCCACAGGAGTGAAAGTTCTGAGCCCCACATCAACCTCCCCAGCCTGGGGGTCTGGCAACAGGAGGAGAAGCCGCAAAGAATCTGGCTTTGAGGGTCAGCAGGGTTTGACCACAGGAATTCCACAGGACTGGGGGAAACAGAAACTCCCCTCTTGGAGGGCACAGAAACCCCACTCTTGTGTGCACCAGGACCCAGGGAAAAAAGCAGTGGCTTCATAAAAGCCTAAGCCAGACTTACCTGCTAGTATTGGAGGGTCTCCTGCAGAGGTGGGGGGCAGCTGTGGCTCACTGCAGAGACAAAGACACTGGCAATGGTGGTTCTGGGGAGTACTCATCGGTGTGAGCCCTCCCAGAGGCCACCATTTTCTCACCAAGACCTGGCCCCACCCAACAGCCTGTAGGCTCCAGTGCTGGGATGCCTCATGCCAAGCAACCAACAGGGCAGGAACACAGCCACACCCATCAGCAGACAGGCAGCTTAAAGTCTTCCTGAGCACACAGCTGCTTGCTAAACACACCCCCTGACATGGCTCTGCCCACCAGAGGGACCTGCACCAGGAAACCTGCACAAGCCTCTTAGACAGCCTCATCCACCAGGGGGCAGACAGCAGAAGCAATAAGAACCACAGCCCTGCAGCCTGTGGAAAAGAAACTGCAATCACAGAAAGTTAGACAAAGTGAGACAGCAGAGGATTATGTTCCAGACAAAGGACCAAGATAAAAACCTACAAGAACAACTAAATGAAGTGGAAATGGACAACTTACCTGGAAAAGACTTTAGAGCAATGATAGTAAAGATGATCCAAGATTTCAGAAAAAGAATGGAGGCACATGTCGAAAAGATACAAGAGATGTTTGTTTAACAAAGACCTAGGAGAACTAAAGAACAAGCAAACAGAGATGAACAATACAATAACTGAAATAAAAAATACACTAGAAGGAATAAATAGCAGAATAAGTGAGGCAGAAGAATGGATAAGTGAGCTGGAAGACAGAATGGTGGAAATCACTGGCATAGAAGAGAATAAAGAAAAAAGAATGAAAAGAAATAAAGACAGTCTGAGAGACCTCTGGGACAACATTAAACACCCCAACATTCACGTTATAGGGGTCCCAGAAGGAAAAGAGAGAGAGAAAGGACCTGAGAAAATATTTGAAGAGATAATAGCTGAAAACTTCCCTAACATGGGGAAGGAAACAGTCACGCAAGTCCAGGAAGTGCAGAGAATCCCAGGCAGGATAAACTCAAGAAGAACAAGCCCGAGGCACATAGTAATCAAATTGACAAAAATTAAAGGCAAAGAAAAAATATTAAAAGCAACAAATAACATACAAGGGAACTCCCATAAGGTTATCAGCTGACTTCTCAGCAGAAACTCTTCAGGCCACAAGGGAGTGGCACGATATATTTAAAGTGATGAAAGGGAAGAACCTACAACCAAGAATACTCTACCCAGCAAGGCTTTCATTCAGATTCGACAGAGAAATCAAAAGCTTTACAGACAAGCAAAAGCTAAGAGAATTCAGCACCACCAGACTAGCTTTGCAACAAATGCTAACGGAACTTCTCTAGGTAGAAAAGAAAAGGCCACAAGTAGAAACAACAAAATTACAAATGGAAAAGCTCACTGGTTAAGGTAGGAAATCATCCACACACAAATGTGATATCAAAACCAGCAATCATGAGAAGAGGAGAGTACAAATGCAGGATATTGGAAATGCATTTGAAATTAAAAGACCAGCATCTTAAAACAATCTTGTTTAAATATAGACTGCTATATCAAAACCTTATGGTAACTACAAACCAAAAATCTACAATAGATACACACACAAAAAAGAAAAAAGGAATCCAAGCACAACACTAAAGTTAGTCATCAAATCACAAGAGAAGATTCTCACAGTGGCGGCGTCCTTGGCTACATTGTGCACTAGGTCGGGTGGCCTCCTGAAGGCGCTGTGCAGCGACTCCTACGTCAAGCTGAGCCAGTACTGGGACCAGCACTTCCAGGGTGACAGTGAAGAACAGGAAAAATTAATTACTGAAGGAAAGCTGTACACCGTATGTTGGAAATCTTTCCTCTTATACAACTGAAGAACAAATCTATGAACTCTTCAGCAAAAGTGGTGACATAAAGAAAATCATCACGGGCCTGGATAAAATGAAGAAAACAGCACGTGGGTTCTCCTTTGTGGAACACTATTCAAGAGCAGATACAGAAAATGCCATGTGGTACATAAATGGAACACGTCCGGATGACCGGATCATTCGCACAGACTGGGACGTAGGCTTTAAGGAGGGCAGGCAGTATGGCCGTGGGCGTTCTGGAGGCCATGTATGAGATGAGTATTGTCAGGACTAGGATGCTGGGAGAGGAGGCTATGGAAAACTGGCCCAAACCCTGTGAGTGGTGAGAGCCCCATCATGAAAAACTCACTCCTTTGGCCTATTGAATTTGACGTGCGTTACCCAAGGTCTGCAAACCTGCCCATTTTTACCAAGCTTTAATCAATGTCTCTACTGAGCTGGAAGCCTCTTCATGGTCTCCCACTTAAAAATTATTAAAGGACAGAATCCAAAAGAATGCCGTTAATTCTATAGTCTTAGCATCTTGGTCGTGTGTCAGATTACCAGAATGATTTCTGTTACCAGGTCAAAAATTGTGTTCCTTAGCAACAGACTTCATGTATAATGTTGATCAGCAAAAACACACTTCTTTTAGGAAGATTTGAAAAAAAAATTTTTAAGTGTTTACCATGTTTGCATCTAAGTAGGTTCATGGTCCACCTTGGGGCCTGGAATTACTATTTTTAAAATTTTAAGTTTGCATGAGATAGAGTTTAATAAGTGGAGTTTTGCTATGTAATGTAGCTTTACTCTAAATTAGGGATAGATGTTTGATAACTGATTGTTTTTCTATGTTGAATTTTAATCTCTAAAGGCAAACTTAAAGAGTCAAGGGAACTTCTTAAATAGTTGGTAAGCATTAGACAGTCGCAGGGGACACCACCTCTTATGTGCTTTATATATCAGGAAATTAGGTCAGGACTTGAAGGGTATTTACTAAACACATTTTTCAAAATATGTGTTTTAGCTAACACTAAAAAGACCAAGGGTCTGTATTACAGGGAACCTCAACTACTCTAAGGGCAAGGGGGGGACGCTGTCAGTAGGAAATGGGGAGGAAGTATCAGGAGATGTGAGTTAAATTGCCTTGACATGATAAGGTTGCTGTGAGAGCCATCAGATCTATTTTTTTCATTTTCAAACTGATCTTGGGAATTGAGTGGGGTTTTTTTTGTTTGTTTTGTTTTGTTTTTAAAAAAAGAGCTTAAAGATCAAGAGAATGCTTAACAAAAACAAAATCAGAAATGCTTCCCTCAGGAAATGTTTTGGCTCCTTCTCATACTGAAGTCTGTCTTGTTTTTTCCCTAACTGTGCTAAGTTTCAGAGCCTGGATAGTGAGCTGGTGGTCTCTACAGAGAAGGGAGTCTGGAGGATTTATTTTGCATTTGTAAGGCAAGAGAGAATTTCTCTAATATTATGTGAACTATTGCTTATTTTAAACTGGTAGTATAGTATAATTTTCCCTGATGTAAGTGATATTTTTTCCTCTAGCAACAAAGTATCCCTTAATTTCCAGTAGTTTGTGAAGTTGGGGCTGAAGTATCTCAATGTGAACATCTTTCATGTTACAGTAAGTGTATGTTTTCTCAAATTTAAACTAGCTATTTGAACTTTAAAAGATATCTCTAAATTAGCTGTAACTATTTAGGAAAACATTTGCAGATATCTAATTTAATGAGGACATACAATTCATTCATTATTAATAAAATCTTTTTACACTGTAGTTTGAATTAATGTATTTTATATTTTGCAGTAAAATGTAACTCAGATTTCTATAGGCCTTAAAACCACAGACAGTGGTTCCTATTTGAACTGTCTTCTGTAACAAATTTCAATAAAATTGGACCAACTTATAAAAAAAAAAAATCACAAGAGAAAGAACAAAAGAGGAAAGGGAGAAAAAAAGACCTACGTAAACAAATCCCAAACAATTAACAAAATGGCAATAAGAACACACATATTGATAATTACCTAACATGTAAATGGATTAAGTGCCCGAACCAAAAGACATGGACTGGCTGAATGGATACAAAAACAAGACCCATATATATGCTGTCTACAAGAGACCCACTTCAGACCTAGGGACTCGTACAGACTGAAAGTGAGGGGATGGAAAAAGATATTCCATGCAAATGGAAATCAAAAGAAAGCTGGAGTAGCTATACTCATATCAGATAAAATAGACTTTAAAGTAAAGAATGTTACAAGAGACAAGGAAGGACACTACATAATGATCAAGGGATCAATCCAAGAAGAAGATATAACAATTATAAATATATATGCACCCACCATAGGATCACCTCAATACATAAGGCAAATGCTAACAGCTATAAAAGAGGAAATCGACAGTAACACAATAATAGTGGGGGACTTTAACACCTCACTTATACCAATGGACAGATCATCCAAACAGAAAATTAATAAGGAAACACAAGCTTTAAATGACACAATAGACCAGATAGATTTAACTGATATTTTTAGGACATTCCATCCAAAAACAGCAGATTACACTTTCTTCTCAAGTGCGTACGGAACATTCTCCAGGATAGATCACATCTTGGGTCACAAATCAAGCCTCAGTAAATTTAAGAAAATTGAAATCATATCAAGCATCTTTTTTGACCACAACACTATAAGGCTAGAAATCAATTATAAGAAAAAAAACTGTAAAAATCACAAACACATGGGGACTAAACAATATGCTACTTACAACCAATAGATCACTGAAGAAATCAAAGAAGAAATAAAAAAATACCTAGAGACAAATGAAAGCACAATGATCCAAAACCCATAGGATGCAGTAAAAGCAGTTCTAGGAGGGAAGTTTATAGCAATACAATCTTACCTCAGGAAACAAGAAAAATCTCAAATAAACAACCTAAACTTACACCTAAAGGGACTAGAGAAAGAAGAACAAACAAAACCCAAAGTTAGCAGAAGGAAAGAAATCATAAAGGTCAGAGCAGAAATAAATGAAAAAGAAACAAAGAAAACAATAGCAAAGATCAATAAAACTAAAAGCTGGTTCTCTGAGAAGATAAACAAAATTGATAAACCTTTAGCCAGATTCATCAAGAAAAAAAGGGAGAGGGCTCAAATCAATAAAGTTAGAAATGAAAAAGGAGAAGTTACAATGGATACCGCAGAAATACAAAGCATCATAAGAGACTCTATGCCAATAAAATGGTCAACCTAAAGAAATGGACAAATTCTTAGAAAGGTACAATCTCCCAAGACTGGACCAGGAAGAAATAGAAAATATGAATAGATCAGTCACAAGTAATGAAATTGAACCTGTGATTTAAAAACTTCCAACAAAGTCCAGGACCAGATGGCTTCACAGGAAAATTCCATACAGGAAAATTCCATCTAACATTTAGAGAAGAGTTAACACCTATCCTTCTGAGACTCTTCCAAAAAACTGCAGAGGAAGGAACACTCCCAAGCTCATTCTATGAGGTCACCATCACCCTGATACCAAAACCAGACAAAGATACCACAAAAAAGTGCTGTTTACAATAATCAAGACATGGAAGCAGCCTAAATGTCCATCATCTGTCGATGATGAATGGATAAAGAAGATGTAGTACATATATATGATGGAGTATCAATAAGCCTAAAAAAGAATGAAATAATGCCATTTGCAGCAACATGGATGGACCTAGAGATTATCATGCTAAGTGGAGTCAGTCAGAGAAAAACAAATATCATAGGATATCACTTATATGTGGAATCTAAAATATGATACAAATGAACTTATTTACAAAAGAGATACAGACTCACAGACATAGAAAACAAACTTATGGTTACCAAAGGGGAAAGGAAGGGGAAGGATAAATTGAGAGTTTGGGATCAACATATACACTCTACTATATTTAAAATAGATAACCAACAAGGACCTACTGGGTAACACAGGGAACTCTGCTCAATATTATGTAATAACCTAAATGGGAAAAGGATTTGAAAAAGAATAGATACATGTATATGTATAACAATCACTTTGCTGTACACGTGAAACTAACACAACATTGTTAATCAACTATACCTCAATATAAAATAAAAAATTTTTAAAAACCCAAATTCTTTGTGGAAAATCTAATATAATCTAATATAATGAGTTGTCTTTCAAACCTTGCTGAATTAAACCATAAGTCAAACCAAAATACGAATTTTCACAGAACCATTTAAAAGAACAACAAAAAAACTGATCAATCAGAATGGAACTTGAGAAGTAAAAAACCTATTGAAACAGAAAAACATGAAGTCAATACAGTCTCTGACCCCTTGTCTCAGTCTGTGCCTGTTTCCCTTGGACTTCGATGGAGCACTAATGAAGGCCCCTGGGCTCTGATTGGTATCCTCAGAATTGAGAACTAGATTTTCACCTTAGTTTCTATTCAACGTAATCTCATTAGGACTGGGGACTTAGAAACTCCACGCATGCCCCAAACAAACATCCCCATAGAGAGAGGAATGGGGGCCCTGAGGCTTGGTCACCCCCTACCCAGTGCATCTGCAAGGCCAGCTTGAGGCAGTAAGTGGGAAGGGCTCTGGAAACTACACTCTGGAGGCAGTCAATTCCTGCCTCTGTCATTTACTCGCTGTCCACATTTTATTTACTACTCTGAGATTCCATTTTCCCAGCTGCAGAGTGGACATGCATGTTGCTTGGCACATAGCAGGTTCTCAATAAATGTCAGTCGCTATTTTTATCATGAAAAGCATGCATTGGTTCCGTATTAGCCAATCATATTTCATTTACTAAGATTCTTGGTGTGGAGGGATAAATTAGGAGTTTGGGATTAGCAGATACAAACTATATAAAAGATAAATGAGGGCTTCCCTGGTGGCGCAGTGGTTGAGAATCTGCCTGCCAATGCAGGGGACACGGGTTCAATTCCTGGTCTGGGAAGATCCCACATGCCACGGAGCAACTAGGCCCGTGAGCCACAACTACTGAGCCTGCGCGTCTGGAGCCTGTGCTCCGCAACAAGAGAAGCCACGATAGTGAGAGGCCCGCGCACCGCGATGAAGAGTGGCCCCCGCTTGCCGCAACTAGAGAAAGCCCTCACACAGAAATGAAGACCCAACACAGCCATAAATGAATAAATAAATAAATAATTAAAAAAAAAAAAGATAAATGACAAGGTCCTACTGTATAGCACACGGAACTATATTCAATATCCTGGAATAAACTATCATGGAAAAGAATATGAAAAATAATATATATGTAGAACTGAATCACTTTGCTGTACACCTGAAACTAACACAACATTGTAAATTAACTATACTTCAATTAAAAGACTCGAGAATTTGGGACTGAGGACTACAGAACCTGGGGATATTTAAATGAAGTAAAGAATATTTACAAGGTTATACCTAGGACTCTGTTCTCCAAATGTTTGGCATACCAGCAGGCCAGTGTAGCAACACTGTAAAGCCTTAAAGTGACAGCCCCAGAAAATGGAGGTGAAATGAAAGAAAATTTTTAATCAAGCCATGCATCGCTAATTATTTATGTAGAATGTAGAAGCCAGGATATAGATAACATACCCACCAGCACAGCACTTTGTAATTCATTACATGTTTATGCTTATCCAATTCTTAATATCAACTCCATGAATTCCTTTCATTCATTCAGCAACAATATTTAATGGTGTGAATAATTACTGTTTATGGGAAGCTTATTATGTTCCAGGCCCTATGCTTTGCATATTTTATCTCATTTAATCCTTACAACAATCCTATGAAGTGGGAACCATGATTTCTTATTTTATAGATGTGGAAAACTAAGGTACAGAGAGGGTTTGCAACCTGTCCAAGGACAACACAGCAAGATCAAGTAGCTCAACCGAGGAAGAGCTGAATTTTGAACTTGGGTCTATCTAACTTCAAAGTCTCTGTTCTTAATCATGATGCAATTCTGCCTTGTACCATCTACAAGACCTTATTTCAGGAGCTGTAAGAAAACACCAGGGTAGAATCTACATAGCATCATGGAACTATAAAGCTGGAAGGCTCTTTCTTTTTCCTAGTTATTGCACTAAGTATTTTTTATTGTGCATTAATTAGATGAAAGTTAGTGGAAGTGCTCTTAAGGCTCTTAGTCCTGCTCTAGCCTGTTTACACAGCCCAAGTCCTTAAGAGAATGAATCCATTTCAAACACTTAAGAGCACAGCTTCTGTACCAAGGGCTCATGAGTTCAAGCCTTACCTCATCATTAGCAAGTGTAGGTTGGGGCCCCCAGGACTTTGAATGACCCTATCAACACACCACAAGAAGCCCAGGCCATTAGGTCATCTCTCAGCCCTGGATTCTAATCCCTGTGGCCTGTCTGCAATGAGTCAGCCTTTCCTCCCTCTGTCCCTCTGTCCCTCTCCCCCAGTTTATGTGCACTGTCATTTAATATGTATTATTTGTCTTTCCTAATAGAATACAAGCTCTATGAGGGTAGGGGT
This sequence comes from Balaenoptera physalus, assembly GCF_965194825.1. Lineage (NCBI taxonomy): Eukaryota > Metazoa > Chordata > Mammalia > Artiodactyla > Balaenopteridae > Balaenoptera > Balaenoptera physalus. The sequence continues at coordinate 54,387,366 of NC_138890.1, read as the reverse complement.
TTTTGTCTGTTTTGTTCTGCTGTCTCCCCTGGAACATAGGAGGTGCTCAGTAAATATGTTAAATGAATGAATACTGAGAATCCATTTAAATTTTTACATGAAGATTATACCTACCTATTAGGTTCCTTTCATGATCTGTTTAATTATCTAAGCGATACTCTACTCACCTCAAATTTGTTCAAGTCCTTGAAAAGTGTGAAAATAATACAAGTCATCTGTAATTCAAGGTTTTCACCAATTCAGGCTGAGCAATCATTTATCAGCTATTTAAGTGTCTTTTATGTGCATGCACACACATGCACTACACTTTGTACGTCACCTAGAACATGAAAAGTATTTGTCGGGTGATACATGCCAGGTCCCGTGCTATATGCCAAGGACACGAGGAACAACACAGACCCCGTCCTACCCTCATGGAATTCACAGGCTACAGGAAGAGACAAACATTAAACAATTACACAATTTTCATTGCAGATGTGAAAAGGTGAGATTTTGCTGCTTTCCCAGAGGGGAATAAGGGTGCTGGGGAACCAGCTAGTGGAATGCAAATAGAACGTCACTGTGTTCCGTGTAATTTACTGAATAGGTGGTACAATAGTATCCAGCGCTTGAGTGACACATCTTGAGACAAATCAGAACTGGTATTTCTCCTAAAGACCCTTGACTTGGCATTAGAAATCCTGCTGATCTGCAGTTTTCTACCAGTTTCTAGAAAATAAAGACATCAAGAGAAGAAATGAAGAGAACCATGGTAGAGAGAGGAAGCAGCCTTGAAGAGAATCCTAATAGCACAGACTTACTCATGGGGGATGTGTCAGATTCACCAACAGGGAGCTTGTGTCTTGGAGACCCCAGTAACAACATTAACAGTGATGATCATGACGTCTGCTACCCTTTCTTGGTCCTCCTGCTTTGCATAAATTATCCCATTGAATGCTCAAATTTATGAGGAAGGTACTCTCACTGTCCTTATTTATAGATGAGACAGACCAGGAGAGGCTGAGTAGCTTGCCCAGGATCATGCAGGTAGTGAATAGTAGAGGTGGGCTTTCTACTGACCACCTGTCTGCCTGTTACCCTGCCTCCACAACCTGCCTTTCCTTGCTCTGTCAGTATCATTTCTGTTTAAACAATCAAGTCAAAGTGGGCTCCCTCATCGTTTAGATATACCTGTGCGTTCCCACTTCTATGCCTCTGCTCCTTGTTACCTCTTCCTGTGCCCATCAAGGGATACTGGAAAGAACATCAGACTGGGAGTCAGGGGTGCTGGGTTGGAGTCTTGGCTAAACACAAATGAGCCAGCTCTTAGTAACACCTACTATCTGTTGAGCACTTGCGCCGTGTGCTTTACATGTATTATAACTCATTTGATATTCACAGATACTCTTTTCCTCTTCCACAAATCAGTACAATCAGTCAACTCAGGCACTGAGGTTCTATAGCTATTAGGACGCACAGTCAGGATTTGAACTCAGTCTGCTTCTAGCCTATGCTCTTAACCTCTGCCCTACTGCCTCTCATTTGAATGACTGGGCAACCATCAACTCTCTGGCCCTGTTTCCTTGTCTATAATATGAAGGAGGTAGGATTGCCAACCAGGTCCCTCCCAGCTCTTAGATAATAAGAGATCTACGAATCCCACTGGTCTTGTATTTCAACTACAAGTTTAAAAAAAAAAAATTGTCAGTTTTTTATTAATGATATACTCTACCAGGGAAACTAGACACAACTAACTTCACAGAGAATAAAACAGCAAGTAAAGACGGATAATGGACACATCACATACACATTTTAAAACAAGTGTTTCATAATTTCAACAAATAAAATGCCCAATTAAGAATTTTCACAGATAATTAGAAAATATATTAAAAAGAACCAAACGGAAATAATAATGAAACAAGGGCAATTAGGACACAATAAATGCATTTAGCAACTAAAGAGAGAATGAGTGAACTAGAATATGTGGAGAATGTATCTCCCTCAAAAGAACAGACTAAAGAATAGAAAGTATAAAAAGATTTCAGAGACACAGGGAATATATTGATAAAGGTTAATTATACATATAATTGGAGCTACCAAATGCAAGAAAAAAGAGAAAAGAATAGAAAGTATATTTCAAAACAAAAGGGATAATTTTCAAAACTAATGAGTTATCTGGACACTATTTTAAAAGCACTACAATCTCCAAGCAGAAACACACAAACACACACGGTACATCATAGTACAACTGCTAAAAAGCAATGTCAGCTTCCTCTACTAATGCTCATTACTCTAGGCTAGCCTTCCCACAGTGACTTCAGCAGAACACTCAGGAACACGTCAGGGATTCCAGATTCTGAGGTCAACTGAGCTTTGGAAAGTCCTACTCAATTTTGGGGGCTGATAATGCAATTAGCCTATGAAAAGTGCTGAGAAGTCCTGCAGGTAAGCAACAACAAAAATTCTTTATCTAGGAATCCAGGTTTCTCAACCTTTGCAGTACTGAATTCAGGGCCAGAAAGTCTGCGACATTGTAGGATGTTTAGCAGTATCCCTGACCTCAGCTCACTAAGCCCCATGACCCAACGGGGACAACCAAAAATGGCTCCAGGTATTGCCAAATGTCCCTCAGCGGGGCATGGTTGCCCCTGGTTGAGAACCACTGCCTTAATCCTGGTTTCAGATCTTATTGGATCACACCACCACCCTCTTCCCTATTCCATTTTATTTTTTTTAGAAAATCACTTGCAGCCAGCGTCTCTCTAGACAGCGTCTCTCTAGAACGGAGTTCCCCAGAATACATTTTGGGTTACAGTACTACTGACACTTCCTCTCAAATCCTATAGGCTATATTAGGTGTCCTGTACAGACAATGTTTTGTGTGCTAACATGTACAGACATGAATACCTCTCCACGGAGCTGAAAGTATCTTGTGTTTGATGTTATCCTTCGTGGTGCCTGGCACAGGGCTATTCACCTGAGACAGTTCAGATGACTGGCTACATGAATGAGGTCTCGGAAACTCATGGGAAAGAGTTGAAATCACAAGAGAGAGGAAGAGTTAAGAAGAAAACTGCTGACTTTAGAGAAGCTAAAGCTAAAACTACATTTATTACAAGTGGGGCAAAAGCAGAAAGGAAGTATGCAGTGTGCTGGGTGTGGAGTCTGGGACAGCAGAAGAAAGAAAGTAGGGAAACCACAGGTAAAGCCTGACCTTGGGTGGGCTCCTTCCTCTGGACTTCACACTGGACACTGCACAGGAACTCAGGTCCAAGATGGAGGGTCAGGAGGGGGACCCAAGGCCTCCATCCCATTCAGTATGGGGGGCTAAGCACACAGGTGGTTCCAAGTTCAGCAGGCCTGGGTAGAAATCCCGCTCTGCTGCTTATAAGTTATGAAGCCTTGGACAGGTGGCTTGACTCCTTCCAAGCTACATTTTCCTTATCCGTCAAATGGACATAAGAGGCGTCTCTACCTTCTAGGGTGGTTGTGGGACAGATGAGATCTTTCACGTCAAGCACTTAGCATAGGGCGTGTACCCAGAATAACAGGGGAGGCAGCAACAACGCAGAAGTGGGCGCTGCGTAAGGCAAGCTTGCTGTACAGTGAGTCCAAAAGCCTGATGTGTTTTTCCACTGGGCTCAGATCTTAAGGGCTACCAGTTGTTAAATTGCTTTCTATCTGGGCCATCACACAGACACACAGCAGTTTGTCTCTGGACCATCAGTTGTAATACACCTTCCTCGGTACACGCGTCTCTCATTCGGTGCTGAACAATGTCACCACCACCCTGGCTCTGATGGCTCAGGCAGATGAGAGGGAGAGTAAAGGAAACCAGGGAGGGGGATGAAAAAGGAACAGACTCAGAATCACGCACAGGGTTTTAAATCGCCGACTTCTGCTGACATTTTTGCTATGCAGAAGCACAGCTGGCATGCTTTTCAGTTTGGAGACATGGTTGACAATTTCCCCATAATGGGGACACAACTGGCAATTTTCCTACAGAGTAAGGCAGATGGCAATTTTCCTTCAGAGATATATGCAGGCAACAGTTTTGCCCCTGGAGAGGAAAGGCTCGCCGATTGAGATGCAGCCAGTAATTTCTACTCTACAGAAGACACATTCAGTAATTCTGTCCAGTGAGAGAAACAGCCAACAATTTTCCCACGGAGGGTAAGAATGCCCATGGACCAATAATGCTGGCCTTTATCCAGCTGAGGACAGTGAGAGAAGTTTAAGATTTAATTAGTGGCTATTGTACTACCATGGGCCTAATGACATAGTCTCCAGACATGGGCTGGAGACTGGAACTTAGATCAGATGAAGACTCAGAGGATTCGGAACAGGGAAACAACGAAGCTTGGCTCTACCTTTGCAATTTGCTTTTCATACAGCCCTTCATTAATTCTACAAATAACTGTTCAACAGTGAACACCGTAGCAACACAATGCATAGCGTGATGAAGCAGGAGCAATTCATCTAGAAGAGGTTACACTGGTCCCTGGCTTTTGTATAACCGTTTTCACAATATTTCTGCATGTATTATAATTTATAAATATCATCTCTTTTATTTTTATTTTATTTTATTATTTATTTATTTTTGGCTGCATTGGGTCTTCATTGCGGCGTGCGGGCTTTCTCTAGCTGCGGTGAGGGGGGCTACTCTTCATTGCAGTGCACAGGCTTCTCATTGCAGTGGCTTCTCTTGCTGCGGAGCACGGGCTACTACTGTGCGGACATCAGTAGTTGTGGCACGTGGCTCAGTACTTGTGGCTCTCAGGCTCTAGAGCACAGGCTCAGTAGCTGTGGTGCACGGGCTTAGCTGTTCCGCAGCATGTGGGATCTTCCCAGACCAGGGCTCAAACCCGTGTCCCTTGCATTGGCAGGTGGATTCTTAACCACTGCGCCACCAGGGAAGCCCGATATTGTCTCTTGTAATAAGTAATCAGGGCTTCCCTGGTGGCGCAGTGGTTGAGAATCTGCCTGCCAATGCAGGGGACACAGGTTCGAGCCCCGGTCTGGGAAGATCCTACAGGTCGCGGAGCAGCTGGGCCCGTGAGCCACAACTACTGAGCCTGCGCTTCTGGAGCCTGTGCTCTGCAACAAGAGAGGCCGCGATAGAGAGGCCTGCGCACCGCGATGAAGAGTGGCCCCCGCTTGCCGCAACTGGAGAAAGCCCTCACACAGAAACGAAGACCCAACACAGCCAAAAAATAAATAAATAAAAAGTGAAATTCTTTAAAAAAAAAAAAAAGTAATCATTCAAAGTGAAGATAGAATGAGTCAAAAATTTTTTGTTTTTTTGTTTTTTTTCCAGACAGAAAAAAATGGACCAAAAATTCACAGGGGACAGAAATGATGAGACAATCTGGTGTGGTGTGATCTGGGCTGCTCTGACTGGGGAAGGCTTAACAACAAGCTGAACCTTGAATGACCAGTAAGCTCTAGATAGACCAGAGGTTGGCAAACTTCTCCTGTAAAGAGCCAGAGAGCAAATATTTTAGGCTTTGAGGGCCGTTTGGTCCCTGTTGCAACTACTCAATTCTGCCTTTGTAGCGTGAAAGCAGCACAGACAATACGTAAACAGATGAGCATCTATTCCAGTAAAGCTCTACCTGTAGACACTGAAATGTCAATGTCATCTAGTTTTTATGTGTCATGAAACAGTACTCTTTTTTTGATTTTTGCTCAACCATTTAAAAGTGTAAAAACCTTATTCTTTGCTGGAGTTGTGTCAAAACAGGTGGTGGGCCAGAGGTGGCCTGCAGACCACCGTTTACTGACTCCTGATCACTGTGTTTGGCGGGGGGCGGTCTCAGGGGTGCTTCCTATGCTAGACAGGGCAATCAGCATGCCTAAATGCCTGGGGTGATAAATACATTCTGGGGGGGACACTGGGACCCTGGGACTAGCATCACGAGAGCGCATGTGCGAAGCTGGAGCATGAGATCATCGCTTAGGAAGATTTACTGAGATTGACTAAGGCGTGTCCATCCGGCTGGTACAGGAGACGTTAATGGACTTCGGAGTCAGACATATTCGGCTGGAACCCGTGCCCCACCACTTACAGGCTCGATTGTGTTTGTCAAGTTTTCGTTCCTAAGATTCAGCTTCATTGCCTTGAAAACGCAGACGTCTGTTCCCATTTTTGCACGGTTGTAAGAATCCACCTAGCACGGTGTCCAGCACATGATCGGAAGTTAACAAATATTATTAGTGTCACACACTCTTCAACCAATGTGTACTGACTGCCCGGTACGTGTGAGGCGCTCTGACAGGTATTGGGGTTACAAGAGGGAGCTAGACAGAAAAGGTCCTGTGCTCTCTGGCACTTCCTTCAACAAGGAGTGGGCCCACTTACTTACTTACTTATCATGGCTGGAGGCTTTTTTTTTCTTCCTTAAAGGAAGAAAAGTTGCTCATTTCCACCTCCTACCCCCCAAGACGTCCACACCTTAATCCCCAGAACCTGTGACTATGTTACACGGCAGAGGGGAATTGAGGTTTTTGACTACTTGACCTTAAAGTGGGGCGATTATGCTGGATTACCTGGCGGTACCCAGTGTAACGACAAGGGCCTTTCTAAGTGAAGAAGGAGGCAGGAGAGTCAGAGTCAGAGGGATGCAGTGTGAGAGGGACTCGATGGCGATTGCTGGCTTGGAGGATGGAGGAAGGGGCCAGGAGCCAAGGAAGGCTGCCTCCAGAATCTGGAAAAGGCAAGAAGCAGACCCTCCCACAGAGCCTCCACAAAAGAGCCCAGCCCTGCAGACCCAGCGAGACACACTGTGGACTTCTGAACTGTAAGATGATAACTTTCTACTGTTTTAAGTCACTAAGTTTACTAAGTGTGTGATCATTTGTTATAGTAATAATAGGAAATTAATACTCCTCTTTCCCCAGACTGTCCACAAAGGGAGAGAACAGGGCTTATGGGCTCCCCCCGCATCTCTGGGAAGCTGCTCTTATTTCTCTGGGCTGCAGTGGCTGCTGGCTCCCTGAAGAGGTCCCTGAAGAGCCCGCTCCCTTTCAGCAGCTTCTCCTCTCCAGCTGGCCTAGCAGGCGGACCACAGAGGGCCAGGGCGAGTTTGCTGCTTCCCAGGGAGCGCGTGAGCCATCACGGCTCAGCAACCATCTCCTCCCAGCATTCCTGCTGCCACCACTGCGGCTGCTGCACCCACAGGCTGACGCAGTCCAGAGAAACTAGAACACGGCAGCTGCAAAGCAGAGCAAGCCAGGCGGCTCACAGACCATCGGGATTTAGCAGTAGAACATGAGGCTGCGTGTGATCCTGCTGTGCGCTGGGTAACTCTTCTTCCCAAAGCAATGCCATGTCCCTGCTCGGACACCTACAGTGACTCCCCATTGCCAATAGCCACCGGTCCCACCCACTTGGCCTGGCACTCCAGGCCCATCGTATCAGGCCCTGGATCAGCACTCCAATGTTTCTGCCCGCTTCTCTCCTGCTCAAATTCTCCACTGCAACCTGGCTGGCCGACTCATCATTTGCACCAAGGTCAGAGAACTCCTTACTCCAGGGGCCAATCAGGTAGTAAGATAGATGAAGCATGCATGGGTACACAACAGGGAGTGGTAGGGACTGTGGCAAACTAGAGTGTCCACACCCTGTTTCCACTCAGCTCCAGCTGCCTGCTGCCACACAGGAATGTGGGTCCAGCATTGCCAGATCATCTCAAAGTCTAAATTTTTCTGAGGAACCTTGATGTTTCAATGTTAGTAAGTAATTAAACATTTTAAGTATGTGCTCAAACACAAGCCACCTGTAAGCCATACGGGCTGCAGTGTGTGATCTCTGTTTTACATGCTGCAATAATGATGCCCGATGTTTATGGAGCATTTAGCATGTGCTAGGGCTTGATCCATGCTCATTCCCCTCCCGTCTTAGTTTGTGCTGCTATTACAGAATACCATAGACTGGGTGGCTTATGAACAACAGAAATTTCTCATAGTTCTACAGGCTAGAAATCTGAGAGCAGGGTGCTAGCATGGTCTGATTTTGGTGAAGGCCCCACTCTGGGGTGCAGGGGGTCATTTTCTTATTGTGTCCACATGGATACACATGTTGTATTCATGAGGGTTCTTTCTACCTTCATGACCTAATCATCTCCCAAAGGCCCTACTTCCTAGTACCATGACATTGGGGGTTAGTATATCAACATAAATTTGTGGGGGATACACAATCAGCCCAGAATACCATTCTATCCCTGCTCCCCTGTTTCTCTGACTCCTATTCAACCATCAGGGCTCACTATCTCTTCCAGGAAGACTTCCTTGACCACCTCAGCCCACTGCATCCTTTCCTTCCTCTTAGTGGTTAATTTGGTCACTCTCCATACTTCTCCCTGTTATTAAAAAAAATATATACATATATGCAATATATATAAAACATATATATATGTTCAGAATTTACAAGTAATCCTAATTCGGGGAATGGGATCCACGGAAAGGTGGCACTAGTGATAACAACAGCACGTGCTTCCCGACAGAATGATCTTCATTTCACAGCTTGGAGAGACTGGGACCTGAAGGACCTGTGCTCCCTGGGTGAGGACAGCGTCTTAAGGGCTCCTTAGCTCTGGGTTAGACCTTTCTCACGAAGGAGCTAGAATGTGTGATCTAAAGAGAGGGGAGACAAGAACCTGTTTGGCTCAGGGCTCGCCTGTCACTCTGAAGGCTGAACTTGGGCTCACATCCACAGGTAGGCTTATTCATGGGGGGCCTGACTGTCCTTCCTTTGTGAGGATTAATCATTTATTAGCCCAGTGGGGGCAGGTGTCCTTTTGAGAAGTGTCATTCTGGAAAGATACTGATTGAAGCAGGGCTCTGAGCATCTTCTCGCCAGCTGGCAGCAGGAAAGGATGGCTCCAGTCCAGACAACATGAGTTGGCAGTGGGCGTCTCGACAGGAGCCTAATGAAGAAATCTGGTAGCAGTGAGGCCCAGCATTACAAGCCCTCATATTTGGTCTTTCACTCCGTGATATCCCTCTCTCTGTCGGGGGGTGGGCGACAAAGGTGTCCATGGGGTTGTATACCTCCTACTGCGGAATTACGTGTTCCTATAGCCAGTGGGCTCCAGGAACGTGATGCAGTGTCCCCAGGTCCCTGGGTGCGCTCCGTACATCACAGGTTAGACTTCTTAACTCCCTGCTTTCTCCTTCTCTCTCTTTCTCCCTCTCATAATTTGTTTCCAACAGGAAACTGTGTGCAGCTGCTCCAAGAGAAGCTCGAACTCCCTTGGGAGTCCCTGCCCAGGTGGCAGAGACCGTGAGTGTGTGGCCATTATTAGGGGTGATTGCTCGGAAGCTGGTTGTCATGGCACCGCGAGGCCAGGGCTGCACTCCCAAGGTGCCCCCGTTTTCCAGGCTGTCTACCTAATCACTGCAATGAGAGGCGTAAACACGGAAAGGGAGAGGGGAGCAGCTCCCTGCTGACAGTCATCTCCTTGCAAAGCAGGGCGAGGAGGGTCCATCTCGGCATGGGCCAAGCACTGCACGGAGGGACGCTGGTGTGGGTTGGTCACCGCCTCACTGTCTCCTCACGGCTCCTGGGCTATGCCTCTGTGCTCCCAGCACCGGCTTTCTACAGGCAAACATTGCTCCTGACTTAGGGACAGTCAGCGCTGTGCCTCAATGCTCCTGGAACTTGCATCCATGGAGCGGCCAGAGCTACCGTGTTGGAGTAGGTGGAGCCGTTGCCTCCCATCCGCCGGGCCCTGCGCTAGACTCTGATAGTCCATTCCACTCTCACAAGCTGCCTGCTTTACAGATGCAGAAAGTGTATCGGGAGACACATATCACATTTTACCTGATGTTAGATCTTTTCTAAACATCTCATTCATTCATTCATTCATTCATTCAGATGCTTTAGTAGTGATGATAACATCAGAGAGTCATCTGGCTTTGTCACAGGCCCGGAAGAGGCAGAGCTAGGATGTAAACCTAGCCCTGGTTCTATAGCCCACTACTGTCCCCCCATGCTGCATCATTTCTCCTCCAGCCCCATGTTTAGCAAGGGTGACCCCTTCAACTTCGTGCTCACAGGCAGAGGGAGCCCCCGTCTCCGAGGGCATGGTCCCGGTAAAATGAACTGAATTGGTCTAGGGCTTAAACCCCCGATTTGGACTTCATTAGCTGTGTGTTTTCACCAACCACAGAGAATTCACCAGAGCGGAGATGTCTCTTTATGGACCTAACACCAGGCACCAGGGGCGACGTGGAGAACAATTGTCAAATCTGCTGAGCACCTTATTACCTGCCAGGCCCTCCCACTGGCTCCAGACATCCCATCATCACTTCGAGGCCTCTGGGACCTGAAGTCTCTGGGCTCGGATGCAGAGAGAAGACACATTTGGTAATCACTGGAGAAAATAAAGGCTTTATCCCTCAGCAAGCACTCTTGCTTAATGACCTGGTCATGGGAAAGAAGGGACCGTCTGTGCCCTGTTCTCACTTTGAATTTGGCTGAAGAGTAAGAGATCTTTCCATCTCCTCTGTTGCTCACACCCTGCGCTTCGGGTCACCCTCAGCAGGTGATCAGGAAACAAGGGAACCATAGCGTGTTGATTTCCTGAAGGCCAGACTCCACCAGTGAAATGCCCGAGCTGTTCTCTGCTCTCCTGGGATCTGGCCTACCCAGCTACCTCCCACTTGGGCCCAGTGAGGCAAAGATGGGAAGCCTTTCTAGGCATTGTCTATCAACAGCTTCAAGCACGGGCTTTACACCTGCGTCTGAATCTCGGTTCCACCCTTGATTCAATCCTTGACTTCATGTAAATTACTTGCTTTTTTGAGTCTCCGCTTTCTCACCTGTAACTCTGTGCTCCTGGATTGTTGTGATAAGAATAAAACATTCGTAAATAAATACTGACTGCTTACTGTGGGCCAGGCATTATCTTGCTGAATCCTCACAACCATCCAATTATGCAGGCTCTGTTATTGTCCCCATTTTATAGAGGGAGACACTGAGGCTTAGAGAGAGCGGTTAAGTTCAAGTCCAAGAAGTTAAGTTCACACTGGGTTTGTCTGACCCTAGAACCAACACTATTGGCCACAACAGCATGCAGGGTATCCCCTGCTTTTCAAATGTTTGCCTCTTGCCACTTTGTTTTTACAAAAGACCTACACTAGTATCTGTTTTCGCTAACCTAACTAAAAGAAATCTGAAGAGAATTTTCACTTTGAAGAAAAAAGCTAAGACCCGATGCCTTCATTTACACACAGTTTAAGAATCACAGCACTGGGCTTCCCTGGTGGCGCAGTGGTTGAGAATCCGCCTGCCAATGCAGGGGACACGGGTTCGAGCCCTGGTCTGGGAAGATCCCACATGCCGCGGAGCAACTGGGCCCGTGAGCCACAACTACTGAGCCTGAGCGTCTGGAGCCTCTGCTCCGCAACAAGAGAGGCCGCGATAGTGAGAGGCCCGTGCACCGCGATGAAGAGTGGCCCCCACTCGCCGCAACTGGAGAAAGCCCTCACACAGAAACGAAGACCCAACACAGCCAAAAATAAACATAATAAATAAATAATAAATAAAAATTAAAAAAAAAAAAAGAATCACAGCACTAGTGTATTGTGAGACACATACCACATTTTATCTGATGTTAGATCTTTTATGAACATGTCTCACTCATTCATTCATTCAGTATGATTTAGTAGCCATGATACATCAGGCACTATCCCCAGAATGCTTCTACTACTTAATAACCTTCCTAGGGGCTAGCGACCATGTGTTGTAGTAATACAGATTTGTAGTTTTGTGCTGTTACAATGATATGAACACAGAAGGTTCTCAGTAAACAGGGACTGAAAAATGCTACTTGTCAGAACTTTGGGGAATACCTAGGATACACTGAGGATGACGTTTGCCATCACAGTTCATTTCAACATCTAACACAATGTCCAGCATGAACACTATTTGGTCAGCATTTTCTCTCTTTGATGTTGGGAATCTAAATTTCACATTCAATTTAAAATGAACCTTATATTAGATACCTTCCATAATTTCACATCCTCTTGTCCCACCATGGTAAGTACACTGAAGCAGTAAGTGCATCTTATAAGGCTGTCATCCCATTGTGTTTAGCACAATACCTTGCACACACTTATTGACAGATTGCTTGCTTTGTTTGATCTCACCATCTTTTTCCTAAGCTTGATGATCCCATTTATCTCAGATGTAACTCTTCAATGACAATTTCACTGCATTATAGGCGTTTTCAAATGACACCAAAATTTTAAGATTAAGTCGACCCCGGGATTAAGGATGACCATCTAGGAGATAAATCCTATTTAAATCCTTATGTTCAGGTTAAAGATATAAGAGAAGATAAAAGCAAGTATCATTTTAAGCCCCCTGGGGGTGAGCATTCTCTTGCCCTCTGGTGCCCGCGGGCTGTGCTTGATGATGATGGCAGGCCAGCAGGTGCTTCGAGTAATTCAGCAGATAAAGGGACCTGCACGCATGGGGCTGGAAGCTGCTTGAGTGGACAGCAGATTTCACAGCTGAGTTATTGATGCCACCTACCGAGCTGTCAAAATAGAATTACGTGAACTGCACGGGGGGCTCAAATTAGCTGATATACTTAAACATGTGTCAATTACACACGAATGAGATTCCCCCTTCCCTTCTTTATCCTCCAGCGCTGGGCAAGTACTGAAGGCGGCTGAATTCATTATATGAAACAAGAAATAAACCCATGATAAACCATGATCTTTGTCAGTGTATTAGATTTATCTTTTCTGGGCCTTGATTTCCTCAAGCTATAGAAAGGAAGAAAGACTCTGAACTCAAAGAGTTTTATGAAGATCAATTAAGATAATGGGCGAGGAGGGGTTCTGTTAAGTGGTAAAGCGTGCAGCAGTGAAAGGTACCCACTTAATCATTTTATGCTTTGTTTTTTTATGTGAATCTTCCATTCCACTGAATTTGTGAGTTTCCTCCCCAGACTGTCCCTCCCCTAGTCTTTGCCAACTCATTCAATGCCCTTCATCGAAGCATGCACTCAGGCCAAAAAGCTAGGCATCGCCCTAGATTCTTCCCTTAACCTCACCTTCCACATCTAGTTTTTTAAAAGGTCCTGGACCTGGAGATTATCATACTAAGTGAAGTAAGGCAGACAGAGAAAGACAAATATCAGATGATATTGCTTATATGCGGAATCTAAAAAAAAAAAATGATACAAACGAACTTATTTACAAAACAGAAATAGACTCACAGACTTAGAGAATGAACTTACGGTTACCAGGGGGGAAGGGTTAGGGGGGAGGGGTAGATTGGGAGTTTGGGATCGACATGTACACGCTGCTATATTTAAAATGGATAACCAACAAGGACCTACTGTAGAGCACAGGGAACTCTGCTCAGTACTCTGTAATAACCTAAATGGGAAAAGAATTTGTAAAAGAACAGATACATGTACATGTATAACTGAATCACTCTGCTGTACACCTGAAACTAACACAACGCTGTTCATCAACGATACTCCAATATAAAATAAAATTTTTTTAAAAAGTCCTGCTAACTTTACACTCAAAATGTAGCCCAAATCGGCCCCATCTTAGTCCAAGCCACTATCACCTCTTGCCTGGACCATTCTGACGGCTTTCTAACTCTTCTCCCCGTATCCACTCTTCCTCCTGATGCTTCATTCTTCACATAGCCACAGAGTGATATATTTACAAGTATAACCATGTTACTCCTTTCGTTACTCCACGTTACTCCTTTATGGTAGGGAAAACCCTACCATATTTTCCTTCTTAGATAAAATAAAAGCCAAATTCCTTACCTTTGCCTACAGGGCTACCATGCTGCCTAACTCCCAAGTCCTTTGCAGGGAATCCAATGAGAATGAGGCCCCTGGGTTGCTGGCGGTGACTACCCTGAGTGTGGCGTCCTCATGTGACCTGAGCCACCGGCCTCCTCCTCCCATTTCCCCTCTTGCTGCTCCTTCTCAGGACACTATAGGTGGCCAAACTGGTCTTCCTTCTGCCCCTTGACTTGCCAAGCACAGTGCAGATTCACGGCCTCTACATTTGTTGCTGCTGCTTCTCCAGAAACACTTTTCACCAAATCTTGCCTTATCTTATTTACCTATGTGTTTGTTGTCTCTCTTAATCTACCTGGATAGAGTGCCATGGGGGAAGGAGGTACCATTTTCTTAGTGCCTGGAACAGCACCTGGAACATAGTAGCAACAATAAATATTTGTTGAATAAATGAATAGTAGGTGGATTACCATCATTTCATAGACCCCACTTCCCTTTGCCTATGAATTCCAAAGCGTTCCAAAGCTAGAAATGAGCGAACACGGATGGGGTAAGCCACTCTTTGGTGGGAGCCTCTTCATTTGTGTAAGGAGAAGCACTGGGTGGGTACAAGTTTATCAAACTGCGTGACTCTAGTTGTTCTACAAGCATTTATTCGGCACCTTCACTATGCTAAGTGTAGAAGGGAAAAATAAACAGCCTTAGCCATCATGGAGGAAAACCATTTAGTGAATGGTTAGTCTACAGAACCTAAGAGAACGCGCATTATACATTATTGTCAACATAATCACTCCATGAAGAGGAAGGAGGAAAAAAAAGGAAGCAGAATGGAAAACAAGGGGCTCAAACCCCTAGACACTGCAAAACACTGACATTTGGGACTAAAATAAATTTGAAAAGGAAGCCTTCCAGGAAAGAGAGGAACAAATGGAATCTGAGGCAGCTCAGGTGCTCAGGGGCATGGAAAGGGAGCTCCTGGCTGGCAGACAAGCCCATGGCAGCGTAGGCGGCCCCGACTGCTGGCAGGGATGCCAGGACGGATATGGACCCTGGACCTGGGGGTCAACCCGCTAGTCTACAAAGGTCAACCCGCTAGTCTACAGAAACGGAGACAGGTCATTTCAACCTATCATATCAGGTGCTCTGATGGAGGGTACTTAGCCTACTTGGTGAAACTTGAAGAGTATGATAGGCAGAATAATGCCTTCTCAAGGATGTCCATGTCCTCATCTCCAGAACTCATGAATATGTTCCCCCTTCTCGGCAAAGGGGAATTAAGATTGTAGATGGAATTAAAGCTGCTCATCAGCTGACCTTAAAGTAAGGCGATTAGCCTGGATCACCTGTGTGGGCCCACTGTAATCACGATGGTCCTTATATGTGGACGAGGGAGGCAGAAGAGGAGAGTCAGGGTGATAGGGCAGGAGAAGGGTTTGTCCCACTGTTGCTGGCTTTCAGATGGAGAAAGGGACCATAAGCCAAGGAATGCGATGGCCTCAGGGAGCTGGAGAAAGCAAGGAAACAGACCGTCCCCTTGAGCCTCCAGAAGGGGACACAGCCCTCCTTACACCTGGATTTTAGCCAGTGAGACCCATGTCAGTCTTCTGACCCACGGAACTATGAGATGACAAGTTTATGTTGTTTTAGTCACTAAGCTGGTGGTAATTTGTTACAGCAGCCATAGGAAACTAAATACAAAAAGGAAGAGGTGAACTTTGATGTCTCCTCTGGTGGGAAGAGACAGGCTATTGTAAGACCCATCCTGCCCTGGCCAGAGCCCTCCCTAGGCTCTGTCAGGTCAATGTCCCTCCCTGGGGAAAATTTCTCCTGGGTATCCTCTTGACTGGCGTTCTCCTGAACCTCAAATTGAGAATGCTCATCTAGTGTCTGTGACTGCTTTGCCAGTGATGGCTTGTCATGGACCATGATGACAGGTAAGTGGCCTTGAGACGTCCCAAGCCCAGAGAAGCCAAAGCCACCTATAACCTCATGGCCAACCTTTCCTGTTCTGTGTGTCTCTGGGGCTGCAGCCACATGCCTGAACCAGTTTCAGCCTCTGCTGCCTTCTTATCTAAGACCCCCTGCAGGGGAGAGGACGGGACCTGGGACAGCGGCAATTGCTAATGAATGACACTTGCCTCCAAAATTAATAAGCTTTCTTGTTCTTAAGAAAATCCACTCAACTGGAGTCTCCAAGATGACTAATTGACAGAACTGGTTAAATTAATCAAAAATGGAAATGAGGAAGGGGGAAGGGATTCTATTTATACTATATGGTTTGGGCCTTGCCTGCTCTGCTGCTAATTGCTGCTAAGCTTGAATGGGGTAGACGCTGGACTGGGGCAGTGGGTGGGTTTCCGTGAATTCCGCTGCTTGTAGCAGGGCTCTGGCTTTTCTCCAGGAGCAGGGGGGTGGGTGTCTGTGTGTGTTTGTAATCCTGTCATCAGGATTTTTAATAAAATTAAAAGCATTTTTAATAAAGGGCCTTGTCTTTTTAACCTAACCAAGCCCCCCCTGAAATAAACACTGTTAATTACACCCCCCAATCAATACTGAACCCCTTTTGGAAGCTGTCCCAAACCTCAGAGCTTTTAAGATGCATTGCAGCTGCAGCCTCAGCTGATGCCTTTGGACACATTCTATCAGAGATCTGGGGAATGAGCTGTAGGTTTATTAAGGGATCTAGTGGCCTATAGAATCAGGACTTGGCAATTAAGTTTGTAGATGAAGGTGATGAATGAGATAGTGGATTTCATGTTCTGTGCAAGGGCAGAGTTAGTGCTGCCACTGGAAGCTGTTGGGCTGAGGAATCCAGCTCATGGGGATTATATAAAATGGAGTCCCGTGAAATTATCCTTGTGGATGTTAGAAAAAGATCACACTCTTTCTCCTGCTGTCAAATACTCAGGAGAAGAATTCATTCTTCTCATTCTTCTCCCGGAAGCAGACAGACCTGGGTTCAAATCTTGGCTCTTTCACTGTGATCTGCGGCAAGTTTCTTCACCCCTCTGTGCCTCATCTGTAAACTGGAGTTACTAAAACCAATCTTCTTCGGTTGCTTAACTGAGACCTAGAAGAGCTCAAAACTAATATCCATCCCCCTCCTCTATACGTACCTTTAAAGGAAAATAGAATTTCTGATTTAGATGATTAGGTTAGGCATCAAACCTTGCCCCGTTTGCACTGGAAACCAAGCTGTTTTTCTAATGACACTATTCACTAAAACACCTCAGACTTTAAAGCCAAAAGTGCTTATACCTTTTCCCCACAACATGGAAGAGTCAGATTATCTTCACACCAGGCCTATGACAGGCAGATTTAAGCGCACTGCAGGGTTGTGGCTGACTACCCCTGGACAGCCAGCCTGCCTTGCTTTCATCTGAAGGAGGGAATTTCTGTGGCCACATCTTGAGCTGCAGATGTGCCAGTGTGGAAGGGCCTTGGGGCTAGAATAGCACGACTATGAGCCGCGGCTCACGGGTAGAGCCAATGCAAGAGGACAGGTGCTGCAAGGCTGCCCATCACCACTGCTGAGAGGAGCCCCGGCTCGTCACCCTGGCCAGCTTCACCTCCTGCAAGTCCCCAGCACAAGCCACACCCGCTCAATAGGATGGGACCTCTGGGGCAGGTGAGGAGTGAGGCAGGTCTGGCCAAACTATGACGGAATTAAGATGCAACTGAGGGATCTCCTCTGTGTCATCAGACACTGAGCATGGAGTTCACATTTGTGATTGATTTCATCCAGCAAATATGCTTTGGGAACCCAATGTGCCAGGCAGTCTGCTAATTGCTTTTACTTTAACTAATTAATGGCCAAAGATTTCCATGAGACTGAATCGCATGATCACCTCTCTACTCTCATCTTTCTTGACCTCGCAGAAGCCTCTGACATAACTGATCCCAGTGTCTTTCTAAATCACGCTCTTCTCTTGGCTTATATGCTTACTCAACCCCACCCCTTGGTTTTCCTCTTACCTCCCTGGCAGCTCATCCTCAGTCTCTTGTAAAAGGCTGCCCCCTGTTGCCCCCAACCCCACTGGCAAATGCTGACGTGCCCTTGGCCTCCATCCTGGACTCTCCACTCCTCTGCATCTACATCTTCTCTCCTAAGTGACTTCACCTTGTCCCATGGCTTTAAAGACCACGAGATGCTCATGATTCCTAAATTTCTATCTCCAGGCCAGACCTCTCCCCTGACTTCCAGAGTCAGGTATCCATTTGTTACCAGGCTTCTCTAACTGTGCGTATCATAGGCATCTCAATCCGGACACATCCAAAAGAGATGTGTGTTTGGTCTTTCCATACCAAACCTGTTCCTTCCTGAGTCTTTTCATCAGTATGTGTTACCACTATACCCTGAGCAGCTCAAAACCAAAACCTAAGTTTTCTCAGAATCCTCCCTTTCTGTCACCCCTCCACTTTCAGCCTCTCAGCAAGTCCTCTTAGCCTTACCACCTCAGTAGATTCTGTGTCTGTCCACTTGCCATCACTACCCACCCCAGCCCTGGTCAGAGCCACAATCATTTCCTCCCAGACCATGGCAAGGGCCTCCTAACTGGTCCCAGAGCTTCTTGGCCTGCCAACCCTTTTAGCAAATTAAGACCATAAACAGAGTACACACTTGCCTGCTTAGAACTGTCTACTAGCTTCCATCACACTTAGAATGAAATCCAGCCTCTCTGCCCTGGTCTGCAAGGCTCTCCACGATCTGGCCCCAGCCTGCCTCTTCGGCGTCACCCTCCACCCTGTTTCCCAGCTCACCGATCTCCATCCACTGGTCTTTCTTCTCTTCTTTGAACACACACGGTTGTCCCTATGTCAAGGTCTTCCTACTTTGATATTATCTCCCTGTTTGGCTCCTTTTGACAATTCGGGTCTCAGTTCAAAGGCTACTCGTTAACCCTTTTAATTTTCTTATAGCTTTTATCAGTGTCAGAAATTATCGCACTCATTTGTGTACTAGGATATACTTTCTTTCCTCCCTTCACGCTAGAATGTAAGCTCCCTGAAGGCAGGAAAGAGTGGATGTTGAATAAATCTTAGTTGAGCAAGTGATTTCTGGAGTGCCCGTTAAGAGGCACAAGTCCGGATCAAACCCCAGTTGTCACTTGTTCTTTGGTGGCCGTGAGAGTATCATTCCTCCTCTTAGCTAGTTTCCTCATCTGTAAAATGTGACAAATCCTAGGATGCCCCCCATAGGGTTGTCAGGACCTTGGCTTACTTTCTGGATATAGTAAATGTCACAGAAGTTCCCTGTGATTATGGCTGCTGACATGACTACGTCACGACTATGGCTGCTTTTCCCCCGTTCCTGCTCTTAGACACGCGTGGAAGGGAAGTGAGAGAGCATCATCTTCGCAACCATAACAAACACGGAGCTCTTATCATGGGCCAGGCACTGTTCTAAGGCTTCATGGCGTCTTCTCATTTAATCCTCCCATGCCCCCTAATAAGTGCTGCTACTAGTCATATCTTATAGGTGAGCAAATTCAGACACAGAGAGGTTAAGTAACCCGGTTAAGATCACACAGTTAAGTCACAAACAGAGACTGATAGTGGACACCATGGTGATTTTCCTTCCCTATCTTGGCCCTTCTCTGAAGTCACTCACTACTGTCAGTTTAGTTTGACAGACGGGAAGAAACAAAGTAGACATGTTCTGGGCTGTGCTTACAGGGAATGCTATAGACTGAATGACCATGTCCCCTGAAATTCGTATGCTGAAACCTAATCCCCAGTGTGATGGTATTTGGAGAAGGGGGTTTGGGGAGGTGATTAGGTCATGAGAGTGGAGCTCTCATGAATGGGATTAGTGACCTTACGAAAAAGAGATTCCAAGGCTCCCTCACATCCTTCTGCCATGCAAGGACACAGCGAGGGAAGATGGCCATCTATGGACCAAGAAGCTGGTCTTCACCACACACTGGATCTGCTGGTGTCTTATCTTGGACTTCGCAGCCTTCCAGAAATAAGTGTTTGTTGTTGAAGCCATCCAGTCTGTGGTATTTGATTATAGCAGCCCGAATGGACTAAGGCAGGAGATATCATCCTGGGCTCCCCACCTCCTTTCCTGCCCCAGTACCTAAGACAGGTGCTGTCAACGGTGTGTGTAGAGGGAATCTCCTCTTTGTACCCTTGGAGTACCCAGCGGGCTCTCCTGTTATCCACCAAGCTTCTCCCAATTATAGAAGTAAAACTACAACCTTGAGGAGAATCTGGAAAATAGGAAAGCTGCCCGAATTTTGCTGCCCTGACATCATCCCTTTCACGAAGAGCCCCAGTCTTTGTCTACACGTATTCTTCTTCACACTGCTGAATTCAGGGTGGGCTTGTAATCTTGCGTGCTGCTTTAACACTTATCATAAGCATTTCCCCACCTGCTCCATCTTTAACTGTGTTCACAGGTAGTTGGCAGGTTACATCTCTATGGACCTTCACAGGAACCTCTTTCTCTATTCCCACTCCCATTTGAGGGTTCCAGCTGCTACTTTTCTTTTTCTTTTTTTCTTAAAATTAAAAAAAATTTATTTATTTATTTTAATTGGAGTATAGTTGATTTACAAGATTGTGTTAGTTTCAGGTATATAGCAAAGTGATTCAGTTATATAAATATGTACATACATATACATATATATATATATTTTCAGATTCTTTTCCATTATAGGTTGTTATAAGATATCGAATATAGTTCCCTGTGCTATACAGTAGGTCCTTGTTGTTTATCTACTTCATATCTAGTGGTATGTATCTGGTAATCCCATACTCCTAACCTGCTGCTTTTCTTTCACGTTGTAAGAACAAACTCTACTTATTCAAGACCCCCTCCCCTTATGAGTGGTTTCTCAATAGGAAACAGGCTTCCTAGCACCTCATCGCCTCTAAAATCAGTTTAAGTCCTGTTTGTTCAGAGAGCAAGTATGTTTCGGCACCATGGGAAAGTATCCAGACATCGTCACCATAAAACACATGGATCCCACGAGGGAGGTGTAGAGGCTCCACATACAGGTTTCTATTGCCTCTGTCCTCTGTCCCCCACCACGTTCAATAAGAGCCGCACACACTGTGTGCTCACGACAGGTCAGGGGCTGTGCTAAGAGCCGGTCCATGACCACTTCTCCCCCTTACCACCTGGAGGAAAGGTTCAGCATTGGCGCCTTGCCCAGGCTGCCTGCAACGAGCGGGCCTGGGACCCACACCTGGAGCTGTGAGCTCCAGGAACTGTGCTCTGGATGACTTTCAGGCCTTCTATTAGGGGCTAAATTGTGTACCCCCTCCCCAAATTCTTATGTTGAAGTCCTAATCCTCAGTACCTCAGAATGTAACCATATTTGGAGGTAGGGTCTTTAAAGAGGTAATTAAATTAAAAAATGAGGTCATGAGGGTGGAGCCTAATCCAATATGATGAGTGTCTTTATAAGAAGGGCAGTTTTGGACACAGACAGGTGCAGAGAGAAGATGATGTGAAGACACAGGGAGAAGATGGTCACCAGCAAGCGAAGGAGAGAGGCCTGGAAGAGATCCTTTCTTCACAGCCTTCAGATGAAACCAACCCCATTGATACCTTGGTCTAGGACTTCTAGCCTCCAGAACAGGGAGACAGTAAGATTTTGTTTTTTTAAGCCACTCAGTTCATGGTATTTTGTTATAGCAACTCTAGTAAATGAAAACACCTTCTTTCATCTGTCTTTTCCCACCCGCCTGCTTTTCTACCGCAGTTGTTCAGTGAAGCCCCATTTGTAGCTGGGTTGGTAATGCAGGGGTTGGTAAAATAAAGTCCCTGCCCTTATGGAGATTATATTCTAGTCAGGGAGACAGAGGAAGAAAAACAAACATCTATAGCTGAGTACTAAGAAATACATAAAGAAATAAAATAGGGTGATGCAGTAGAAATAGGGTGCAGATGGGGGTGGAAAAGAGAAGTCCTCTTTGAGGAGGTGATATTTTCCCAGAGATCTAAAAAATGAGAGCAGTCTAAACAAGGGAAGGCCTGGTGGGAGAGCATTCCAGGTAGGGGAAGAGCCTGTGCAAAGGGCCTGAGGCACAAAGGGCTGGGTGTGTTGAAGGCACAGGAAGCAGACCAGCGTGGCCAGACTACAGGGACCAGATTCCTGTGGCTCTTGGAAAGGAGTTTAGATTTAATTTCTCTCTCATTCCCTTGGTTCTCATTCATCACACCTGGCCAGTTTTTTCACTCAACTCCCAGTACTCACGCATTAAAAGGGAACAGCAAGATTCAGGCCAGCCACTGCTGCTGCCATCAACACCCTATTGTTTCAGCCATTAGAATCTCAAACTGCAAATACAACCCTTGTCATTACCGCCAGAAGCGATAGAAAAAAACCTGAGAGATGAGGAAGAGAATCATCCTTTCCAACCCCTGCTGAGTATGCAGAGCAAGGGACGTATGGAAATTAATATATGCAGCTCTGATAACACGGAACTCCTCGGCATTTTGATTAAACATTGATGGTTATTAAATACCCTCCTTCTCAGAGCTCATCTCCGAAAGCCAATGTTGCTTTTCATTTTGAACTCTGATGAACTGTCTCCATTCCGTTTGCACACCCGGGCTGAACCATGGTCGACGGAAGGCTGGTGTTGGAGGAGGATGGAGAAAATCAATATGAAATGTCAGGTGCCGGGTCAGATTGAACTTGTTTTCCCAGCTGGCGGGAGCTCGGGCCGCTGCCGCTGCAGCAGCCAAACAAAGGGAGATGCACACTGACGAAGGTCGGCACTTTGGACGAGTCAGGAAAATGAATTTCGTTCACTTCTTAATTAGATTAGGAGGCTGGCGGCTGGCAATTCAGAGCACTGCTGGTGTCGGGATGGGGCGTGGGGAGGCAGGGCTGCAGCAGGGGTCTGCAGGTGGCCAGCTAGCTCCCAGTCTCCCTAGGGACTGTCTCCTGGGCTCTACTTCTCAAGGGCTGTGTGGGACCAAGGCTGCAGGGAGAAGCAGCCCCCAGGGGGTTCCTGGGTGCATGGGCTCGATGACCCTTCCCAATATTTTCCCCAGGGAACATCTCAGTCTTTAGGTAGCAGCTCAGTGGTCACTGCCTTGTGGTATAAGGTCCTTGTCACACCCCCTCACAACACGACAAGACTCTTTTTCACACCACTTATTAGTCACAATGTCATTATCTATCTGTGATTCTCTGATGAATGCGTCTTTCCTCCTTAGTGTGACAGTTCATCTTATGCATCAACTTGACTGGACCATGGGGTGCCCAGATATTTCGTCAGACATTATCCTGGGGGTTTAGGAGGGTATTTTTGAATGAATTTAACATTTAAATTAACAGACTGAGTAAAGCAGATTGTCCTCCCTAATGTGGGTGGGCCTTATCTAATCAGTTGAAGGCCCGAATAGAACAAAAGGCTGACCCTCCTCCCAACAAGAGGGAATTCTCCTGCCTGACTCCTTCGAGCTGGGACATCATTTTTTTCCTGCCTTTGCACTTGAACTGGACCATCAGCTCTTCCTGGGTCACGAGTCTGCTGGCCTTTGGACTAAAACTACCTCATCGGCTCTCCTGCAGCCCCACTGAAGGTCCTGGGACTTGTCAGCCTCCATGATTGCACGAGCATAATTGTTATGAATACTTATAACAAATCTTTCACATTTATACATACACACGTGTATATGTGTGTGTGTGTATATATATGCATATGTGTATATATATGATATATATATATCTCCTATTGGTTCTGTTCCTCTGCAGACCCTCACTAGTATAGACCTTGAGCTCTAAGAGGGAAGAAAGCAGATCTGGTTTTGCTCACCATTGTGTCCCCAGAGTCTGGTACAGTACCTGACATATAGTGTGTGCTCAACAAGTACTAATTAAATAAATGACTAATGGGGCTTGTGGACATGGAATAAAGGTTGGAGGTTCAGGCCTCTTAGAGCTGCAGGTCTGGAACCGGGGGGTACTCAGGAGGCATAACTGTGGTAACTGCTGCTGCCGTTCACTGTCTCCTGTGTGCCTGGCAGAGGGTTAGGCTCTTATACACTTGAGGACAGTTACTCCTTGGGAACAACCAGCCCTGAGACGGTCTTTACTATATTATTTCTATGTTCAAAGGAGGAACTTGGGATTCAGAGGGATTTAAAACTTGATTGGGGGTCACACAGCTGCTAAGAGACAGAGCTGCGTTCTGATTCCAAAGCTTCTTCTCTAAACAATTCTAGTTCCGGAAATGCCTAAGGCCTTATCTTTTTTCCATCTTGAGTTCAGAGTTCACCAAGCCTCCCAATCAGCTTCCTCCTCACTATCCAGGCCTCCTGTGGGTCTGTCTGAACCCAGAGCCCAGGCTGGTGTCTGCCACTTTGGGCTGTGAACACACCGGGCTTCTCGTGCCGTCTCTGGCATCCACTTTGGGTTGGTGGCCCTTCAAGCCCGGTCAGACAGCCTATGTCACCTCCCACACAGCATGTCCCAGACTGGTCCTCAACCGTTCACTCTCCTTCAGTATGGCTTCTTAGTCCGCAATTCACATGGCATTTATGTCAACTCTCAGGCATAAATTTATTTATTGAATCAATATTTACTGAGCACCTGTTTGTGTGTCAGTCCTTTGTGATACAATGTGAGCAAAACAGATTCAGTTCTTGTCCTCAGAGAATTTATAGTCTAGAGGGGAAGGATATTGAACAAGTAATATCCACGTGTGATGAACACCAATCTCTAATATTGCTTTACATCCCCACAGTTATTTTGAAAGAAAAATGTTTCTTTTTCCCTTTCCTTTCTTTCAATTTCCATAGCTACCATCTTTTTTTTTTTTTAATTTTTATTGGGGTAGAGTTGATTTACAATGTTGTGTTAGTTTCAGGTGTTCAGCAAAGTGAGTCTGTTATACATATACATGTATCCACTCTTTTTAAGATTCTTTTCCCACATAGGCCATTACAGAGTACTGAGTAGAATTCCCTGTGTTACCATTCTTGTCTAGGTTATGAATTTCTATTGTATTGAGACTAAAGCAAAACCTTCTAATTCTCCTATGTTTCTTCCCACCACCACTGTGTTAATCTTCCATAAAACATAAATTCTATAGCTCTGTTCTCCAGCCAAATGATCTCCAATTGCTCTCCACATACTGGGAGCTGTGCTTCTCAAGCTGGGGCACATGTATGCATCCTTGGAGGTCAGGAAGGAGGACGATACGGGGGTGCACCAGGTGGTATAGGAAGCCGCAGATAAATGCTGCATCTTTTGGAAATGTCAATTTTGCTTGAAATTTGGGGATAGGTAGAAATGTAATCTTTAAATTAAATGGAAAGTAGTCATTTTATGGGAATAAAATACAAAATCCATGTGAAATTTTAAGATGGCAAAATAAGACTTCAAAGAAAATCCACTGTGGTCAGCACCTCCCCTGGAGCCTCAGGCCTCTGGCAGGCACGTGCAGTTTTGCCTTTGCTGAGAGGCCGGACCACCCAGAGCACATCAGAGAGGCTGGATTGCCTTTTGTTACCCTTCCTGCACAGCAGGCAGGCTCACAGCCTGGGTCCGGGGGTGCTGTACTTGGTGGAAAAGTTTAAGAAGGACGGGCTACCATAGGAGCCAGACTCTGAGTATAAAGCAGGTACTCAGTGAATGAATGAATGAATGAATGGATGAAGGCATAACTTCTGACTCTGACCTTCAACGACTGACTTGATATAAACCATCATCCCTATTTGACCTCTTTTCCTCCATATTCCCCTTTTACCCAAGCCCAACACTTCTTGCTAAGGCTCTTTAAAGGTTTCATGTCATTTCCTAACTTCAGGCTTTTGCCCATTCTTGTGTGTACAACGCCAAACACCCTTCTCTCTATTTCCTACCTAACCAAATCCTACTTGTGCTTCAACACTACCACTCAGCCTCTGCCTCCCCTGTGGGGTCTACCTCCAATGTCCCTCCCTCCCCTCTTCCCCAAATATCCCAACTCCTAATCGTCTCTACCACTCATTTGGGTGTCCTGGGTACATCTTGCCTCACCAGCCAAACTTGAAATTCCTTGAGTGTTAGGAGATGTCTTACTCTTTCCACTGTACCCCTCAGAGTGCTTAATAGTAATGGATACATCATAGATACAAGAAGATCACGCGGAAGGATTGCCAATGAATTTTAGTCTACATCTGTGATTCTCAGCTGGGCACAATTTTCACCCCAGGATACATCAGAATGTCTGGAGACATTTTTGGTTGTCATAACTGGCCTTTGCTGCCTGCATCTAGTGTGTAGAGGCTGGGGGTGCTGCTAAACATCCTACAATGCATAGGACAGCTGCCTCCCCCAAAGAAAGGATCGTGTGCCCCCAATTCAATAGTGCGTCGTTAAGAAATCCTTGCGTACGTTATAGAATCTTCCTAACCTCTTTTCTTGACTCTTCGTTCTCCCAGACAGAACCCAACCTCCATCCCTCTGCCTTCAGTCTAAGTAACTTCTCCAAAAAATAATTCCAATCAGTCCCCTGGCTACTCTAGTGGCTGTTCTGACTGACTTTGAGAGAAAATTCAAGTCCATTATCATGGTCATTATGACCAATCTCCTGCCTTCCTCCTGAACTTCAACTCTTCCCTCTCCAAGTCATTCCCTGTATGCCAGTCATATCAGTCACCCTGCAGTTCCAAAAGTGTTATGATCGTTCATGCCTCAGCACCTTTGCACATGCTGATCCTTCTGCCTTGAACATTTCCCCCTTTTTGGCTTATAAGGAAGTACTGCTCAAAGATCAATACCAGCACAGACACCAGCAAACATCGATAAAGCATCTATGTACGGGCCGGGTACTGTTTCAGGTGCTAGGGAAACAGCAGTGAACAAAACAAAGCAAGTCCACACCCTCAAGGAGCCAATAGTATAGATCAGTACTCTTCAAGAGAACCTTCTGCAATGAAGGAAATATTAA
Organism: Balaenoptera physalus; assembly: GCF_965194825.1. Classification (NCBI taxonomy): domain Eukaryota; kingdom Metazoa; phylum Chordata; class Mammalia; order Artiodactyla; family Balaenopteridae; genus Balaenoptera; species Balaenoptera physalus. The sequence continues at coordinate 54,360,703 of NC_138890.1, read as the reverse complement.
ATTAGCACTGTCCAATATGGTAGCTACTAGCTACACAATGGCGATTGAGTACTGGAAATGTGGATCATCTGAATTGAAATCTTCTGGAAGCATAAAACACACTTAGTATGAAACACCTCATTAACAATTCTTAATAGTTATCTAATCTCCGTGACACACCCATGAGGTGGATGTTATTATCCTACCCATTTTACGTATGAGAAAACTGAGGCTCAGAAAGGTAAAGGAAAGTTGGACAAAGTCAGACGGCTAATAAGGGGTGAAGCCTGCCTCTGACTGGGGTCTGTATGTCTCTGGAATCCACACAGTCTACATCCCACTACATTAGACGTACCAGCTCCCCTGTGCAATACTCCTCACAGCGAATGAGCAAACAGAAATGATCAAAATGACCCAGATATTCACACCTCTCCTAGCCATACCCCTACACAGAGAGTCATCACATCGCTCAGGTCCCATAGGAATTAAAAGCGAAAGCTGGGGCTGTGGGAGAGAAAGGTCTTCACTCCCAGCTGTCGAGGCTGCAGTGGCAGAGTGGCACCCAGCAGAAGATGCTGGCCAGACAAACAGCTCTCATGGCTCCTGAACATCTTGGCAGCTGCACGGTATTTAGTCTGACACTGGACATGGGTGACCACTGCCCTCTAGGCACCTTCACTCTGGGGAGTTTTGTTTTCTAGAAAACCTCCCTGCTAGCTCCAGGCCCATTCTGGCTACCACAGCTGACCCTTGCTTCACCCGCTTACATCGGTCTTAGCCTTTGGCCCCCAAGCACTCAGCCCCGACTAGTTCGGAGCTGCTTTGCTCAGTCAACGCCCTGAAAACTCCAGCGTGATCCCAGGGTCTGTGAGCCTGGTGGACTTTATCCCATCCCTTCTCTCTGAAGCCCTTCCCTGGTGCCCACTAGGATCACTGGGCCTTCTAAGGTGCTGGTTCCCAAAGCCTCACTCTCTCCAAGAAGCCACTAACCCTTTCCCCCAGCTGTTATTTTTTTTTTAAAGTTGAGGTATAATTGACATATAACATTATATTAATTTTAGGTGAACAGCATAATGATTTCATACATGTATATATTGCAAAATAATCACCACAATGAGTTTAGTTAACACCCATCACCATGCATAGTTGCAATTTTTTTTTTTATGATGAGAACTTTTAAGACCTCTTCTCTTAAGAACTTTCAAATACACGATACAGTGCTAACTTGTCAGTGCCCCCAGCTGCTATTCTTGATTCCTGTATATTCACAGCCTCTCACACTGTCCAGCAAGTCCAGTTAACTCTACTGCCAAGATCTGTCCAGAACCCGTCCGCTCCTCTCCATTTCCACACCCTGCCCTTGTCCAGGTCACCTGCATCTCCTGCCTGGATATCGCAACCATCCCCTAACTCGTCCCCCCACTTCTTCTCTGCAGGTTCATTCTCCCCAGAGCAGCAAGAGGAATCTTAAAACATAATTCAGATCATGTCACAAGGTTACGTGACAGGGCTCATGTCTTGTTCATCTCTGTATTCCACAGCCGGAAGCCAATGTTTGTGGGATTGGACGTGAGGTTTCCTCTTTATCAAAATACCAAACGTGGAACTGACTCCCGGGTCAGGCCAACACGTGTAGTTTCTTTACTCCCAGTGTGTCTGAGGTGGGAAAGGAGATCAAACCCCTCCAGGCCCTCCCCCTTCTCCTCCCACATGTCAGGGGCCAGTGGCCCATCCCTGCCACGAGCCCGGGGCTGCTGGCTACTCACATTTGGTGTGCCTGTCACACAGGGCCGACGCCCGCATGTCACACAGCCGGATTGTCCCTTTGCTGCTGCTGTACACGAAGGTGTTGCAGTGATGGGGGTGGAACTCGGCCGCTGTGATCACCTCTGTGAGCTCCTCCATGTTGGCCGGCTTGATGTCGACGATATCTGGCACAGACGAGTCAAGGAGGGGACCAGGAGAAGGGGGAGCCTTGGGGGTGACGGTAGCATCACCGCCTTAGTTTACTGTACCGTGTGAGCAGTGAGCCCACACGGGGTCCTCATCAGAACTCTGTGAGCAAATAGGCAGGTATTAGTGGTCCCGGGCAGATGAGGCCCAGGGTTACTCAGTGGCCACAGGCAGCACTAGAACTCAGGTCTCCCTGGCTCCTTATCAGGATTTCATCCCTCATAACGTGTAGATGCCCCATCACATCAAGGTTACCTGCTCATGCAATCATGCTAAAATGTATCAAGCTGCAAAGGCTTTCATTTCTCATTTTACAACAGTGGTTAAGAAACCAGCCCCGTTCCAACTAAAGAATCCAATATATTCCAACTAAATAATCCAATATATTTGAATCTTCATCTAAACTCCTGGGCTGATACATGATATCTAGGACAGACTGCAAATCCTCTTCCATGAAATCCCTTAGATGTTTTTAAATAATATGTTTTTAAATAATATGTTGATAATAATAATAATAGCAGCTACCACTTATTGAGCACTGATTATAGGTCAGTCACTGTGCAAAGCATATCATGTACTTTCTTTCATTTAATCCTTATAATAGCTCTATAATCAGCACTTTCTTACCCCCATTATTTCAAGGGGGGAAACGGAGGCTCAGCGTATGTAAGTAACTTGCCCCAAGTCACATGGCTGAAGAGTGGCAGTACTAGAATTTTATCCCAGGTGCAAGATTTGTACTCTTTAGTAATTATGCAAAATTTCTCTTATTGAGGATATACAGGACCTCAAGTCTCTGTAAGCTGTGATTTGCTTTAGAGCTTATGTGGGAGTTTAAGCATTAAAAAGAAGCCATCCAATTGTACGGCATAACACTTTTAGCCTCCAGTGGAATATACCGTTAGTTTTATCATCGGGTTTTTTCCTCCTCAGTATTTTCCTTTCTGATCAAGAATTATTATACCTCTATTTTTAAAGACCACATCCTTGTGTATTGAAATGAAACATTTGGCCCTTCATCTATGACGGTGACCCAGTGGAAACAAACGTCTTCAGTGGGAGTGAGTTTGGGCTGATCCCTTCCCACTTCTACTGAGAGCTCGGGGGACCTGGGTGCAGGTACGGTGGTACCTCGCTGGGGCTGAGGTGCTGTCCAAGGACCCAGCAACTTCCTGCAAAGGAACAGGCCTTGTGATGTGGACGCTGTGAACCAAAATGATTCTCACTTTTGAGTCACATTTGTGATTTCGCCCCACCTGTATATCACTAGGTAGCATTTTTTAACTTAACATTTTTTTCTCCACATCAACTTAAATCGACTCACTTTTTTCTTTACTTAGCCTTGCCTAAGCTGTAATCCAATATTCATAAAATCATGGATTTAATGAGCTAGTTACATTTTAAATAATATACCGTACCTAAGATAAATGCTTTTAACCATTAAAATGAACATATTTATGTCTGTGCCAGGAGCTTATATACCACATTTTGGAAAACACTGCATTGAATCAACAAGCAGTAACTTGATACAGATGCTGCTATTAGACTGGGTTGGATAAAAAAGTCTCCTATGCTTTTCGTGTAGTTGGTAGCATGATCTCCTCCTTAGAGTTTAGATGAGGTACGAGTAATTGTACTGATATTTTTTAGTCACATTAGCACTAACAAAGTAGTCATCTATTATCAAACATCACCCATGCTCCGGCATGTCATCTGGTGCAATAATGGCTTTATATTTGGTTGTGCCTCTTTCCCTTTCAATTACCTCTTATAAATCCTGTTGGGTTTTTTTCCTAAAATTAGCTTGAGACAACTAACATTTCATTTTACTACAATTTCCCTCACGAATCCAGATGCAAGTATTTCTTGGGTCTCCAGAGCATGTGGGTTCCCTTGACTCACTACCTTTTCACTAAAGGTAGTGAAAACACTACCTTTCAACTCAACTGCTACCAGAGTTATAAATATTACTTAAGTTAGCATCACTTGCTGGGGAGCAGGACCCAGTGCCCCCCAGAAGGAGGCTCCAAGCTGCAGCTCTGATGTCCTCCCCAGTCCCCTGACCCATGCCCTGGGCTTTGCGGTCACGATACAGGGTGGGGTTAAGCAGAGGGTAGTGTTCCGCTGTTGTCAGATTGTATCCCCCTCCAGAAAGAGCCTCCATACCCTACTGTGCCAGTGAGCATGTTTCTCTTTTCCCAAAATAGGGCAAGAAAATCTGGTGTCAGCTTTCTCAACCTCTACCAGGATAGCTCTAAAAACAAGCTTAACTGGAAGGGATCTTGGCTGTGTGGTAGGGGGAGGTGCCACATCTACGGTTATTTTTTTCTCACCTAAAAATAAAGCCCAAAAGTTAGAATGTGCGAAAATGAAGGGCTTAAACATACATATGAAACCAGGAACAACCTCCACCATCAAGAACTGCATCAGAACTGAGTCTGCTTAGGGCTGCTGCCTCTGGACCCTTCCTCCTTCCTTCCCTCCCATCCATCCTGGACCTCTAAGCCTGCCCACCATCCCTCATCCCCAAGCATCTCCCATTTGACTAGAGGGCTTGTCTGGGTCTGACTCTATGGGGTTCAGGGGAGAAAGCATGACTCCAATCCTCTTTTTTGTAACTGTGATGATAAGGAAAACAAGGAAGATAATAATAAGCAGTAGTTAATGTTTATCACGTGCCATGCATTGTCTCATCTGACCTTCATCTCACCCTTATGATGTTAATATTATTAATAGGCCTATTTTCCAGCAGAGGAAACAGTGACTGATGTTAAGTTACTCAAGGTCATATGACCATAGAGGGTGGAGCTGGGATTTGAACCCAAGTTTGTCCGACTCTAGAGCCTGGGTTCTTGACCACACTCCACTCTCCTCCCCTGATGAATGGCCCTCACAGAGCCAGCCTTTCCAAGTGATGTAATTCTGGCTCTCTTGAAACTCCCCTGGCTAATCCAACAGGGATTCTGCTTTGAACCTGTGCTCTCTCAATTCACCGACCACTCTGCGGGCTACATTTTTCAGAACCAGAATTTGGACACAGCATCGGACCTAGGATTTTTGTGTTCTCTGACGTGATGAATTTCTTTTTTTTTTTGGAACCGTAAGTTGAGACAGAAACGTGAGAAGGGATTTCTTGAATTGTTAACTGCGGAGGATTTTCTGAGTTCTAAAAACATTTGGGAGAAGGAGTCTAGTTTCCAAAAATTCAATGGCTTATGGGGATGACAAGAGAGCATATTTCACACCTGCATCACCTAGAAACCCAGCCTTTTCCCTTACACTGTTCTAAAGGGAGATACACGCCTCCAGCATATATGGTTGTGCCCTTCATGTTGGGAGGGAAGGAGAAAGGAGAGGAGCAGTGCGGGGCTCCCTGTATTATCTTGGAAATGGAATGATGCATGTTGACAGTCAATTTTCTCTCTCTTATCTTTTAGAGTTCTCTATCCAAATTATTTCCCTGTTGTCCCAAAGAACTAAACGGCAAAAGCAAAACAGAGCACTGGATTCATGGCTAATATACAAGGCAGACAGCCAACAGATTGCTATTAAATTAACCCTGGGGCTTGACAGATCTGTTCATCCTGACCCCAACCGCTTATGGTATTCCTTATTAATGTGGAGCCCAGGCAAATTACCTCTGCTAACAAAAGGGGTTAATCTGCCTCTCTGCTGGGACTCTGGAAGCAGTGCTGAAGACGGGAGGGGGCACAGCCAGTTTGGCAGCTGAGCTCCATGTTTGGAAGGCCGAAGGCGGGAAGGTGAGGGCACTGCTGTGCCAGGCAATAGCCTAAGGCATCATTTAAAATAATAATTGAAGACACTGGGAGGTCACCCCTTAAGGGATGAGCTTCAAACAAATAAGAAGCCAGAGCCATAAATTACATCAGCAGTGGGGTGAGGGAATGAAGGGGATTATGGCAGGATGCTAAAGGGTAGCATAGGGACCATTCAAAAGTCATTTCCTTAAACCCAAATTTGGAAAAGCTTTTTATAAAAAAATGTCTATTGTGATATTATAAAAGAAAAAAATTGACAACAGCCTAAATATACAGAAATAGGGAAACGATTCAGTAAATTCTGATCAATCTCATTTAATTGTTTATGCAATGAAATGCCAAGTCTGTTAAAAAACTTGTATGAAAAATTCTATCTATAGTGTGATCATAATGTCATTTAAAACTTACACTCTGAAACTGATGACCTAAAAGGCAAAAGTACCAAATGTTAGTGATAATTCCAATGGGGTGGGTCTATGAATTTTTTTTCTTTTCAATTATGAGTTTTCATGTCCACATTTTCTTTTAATGAAGTTGTAGTATTTTAAGATGGAAAAAGACAAGATATTTTCTATGCTTATTATATACATGTATAATTTTAGGTGAGGTAAGTTAGATACAAAATATATACAGTTTAATCATAGCCATGTAAAAAGAATGAGAGAGAGAGAGAGAACAGAATGGAAGGAAACATAGTTATATCTTACAGGGGGATTAGATTCTAAGGCTGGCATTAAGTTATCCTTCAGTAACCCTAGCTTGGGTCCACTCATTCATTTGTTCCTTCATGTATTTCATAAACATTCACAAAGAGTCTACCAGGGTTTTTCTAGGTACAGGGGATATAGCAGTGACCAAAGCAGACTAAAAATCCCCCTGATCTGTGGAGCCTATATTCTAGTAGGGAACATGGTCACTAAACAAGATAAATAAATAGAATATATAGTATATTAGGTAGTAATAACTGCTAAACAGACAAAGCAGGGAAGTGAGAAAGAAAGTGCATATGTGTGAGTGGGAGGGGTGTGTATGTGCACACGTGTGTGTGTGTGGCCCCAGACTGAACAGGAGGAAGCTTCCTGAATAAATCAAGAAATAAAAAAATTTTCCCTTTTCTTTTATTTCCTTATTAACTTATTTTTCTGAGCCCTTATTGTTGAGTTAGCTAGCATTAAGTTAAAATTGCGATGTAAATTCGTTGTATATACACAAAATTAGGTGGTGAGATTATAGGTCATTTTATAGTCTCTATAATGAATACATATTATTAAACCAAGAAAACAAACAGTTAAAAAAAAGTAGTTTCCTTGGCTTAGAACCATCTCTGAGAGAGTTGAGAGACCAGGAACCTCACCTCTGGGTAAAACTGAAGATAATACTGTGATAAATACTGTAACAAAATGGGGTCAAAAGATTGGGATTCAGTTTTGATTCCAACTCTCTTTTGCTCGGAGAACATGGGAAAGTCATTTTATCTCTCTGGGTTTCAGTTTCTTTGCCTTTGGATGGGTATCATTCTGTTAACTCTGTCAGTCTCTGAGAAATTTTGATGATCAAATAAGATAATGGAGAAAAAGCTATTTATTAAAGGGCTTTACAGTGGACTGAATAATCCCAGCTTTCAAAGAAACCATGTATTTTTCCAAAGATAGATTTTATATGCATTAGGTCTGTGGGCTTTTGAAGGTGTCCTCATATGCTTCTGTCTTTATCACTGCTAATTTTGCTGATACTGACAAGGTTTTTTTTTTTTTCCCCTTTCTTTTTATCTAAGCCAACCAATGACAGCAGAGTCCAGCAGGAGGCCTGTCTGCAGGGAGAGCTGGAGAGTGGAATCTAAGTTTACCTGGGTAAGATACCCATGTGCAAAAGCAGTTGAAGCTTTTCAGATAGCTCTTAAAGTCTGCCAAGGTGGAGAATAGCCTTATCATGGCCTTGAAAACTGAGCATATTAGAGTTGGATTCCGTTTTAGGGCACATGAGTTTCTTTGAAGTCTTTTTTCCTTTCCAAAGTCTCAATTTAATCTTTGGATATAAAGTAGTGATTACAAAGCATCCAGATCTTGTCAGCTGAATGGACATGTTGCTTGATGATAACACACTGGAAATCTGCGAAGAGGACTCCAAGGGATATTCCTCTCTTAAGAGCTTAAAAAAAGCCAGTGTGCAAATATTCATAAAGGGTTTTGCCAATCGCTAGACTCAATATGAGAGGATTGACAAAGAGACACATGGTGCCCTATTAGGTACTGCTTTTATGTATGTGTTGAGCTCAAAAGACACTGGGATAAGACGTCCTTTATGACAGGGTTGAGGGGGGTGCTATGTGAAAGTCCCATAACCACAGCCTCTTTCCTGTTCATGTGACACAAAGCTTGACATTTCTCCATTAGAAAATACTCAATATTTCCTTCAAAGGCCAACCCAAGTGTTACTTTCTGTATGAAGTGTTCTAAGCCCTTCTTTCATGATTCTTTCTACCTGTGTATCCACAGCACCTTGAAGGCACCTCTATGAATACACTTAACGTGTATTATTATTATTTGAGTAATTTAAGATAGTGTGATAGAGTACATCTTACTGGAGTATAGAGTGAGACAGATCTAGATTTTAATCCCCAATCCTGTGACCAGTTACCTAATCTCAAATGCCTTTGAACTTGTTAATTTATCAACAAAGAGAGGAAGAAAACTACAGGAGATGATGTAATATACCTGCTACTTCATAGAGGCTCCCCAAAACTGTTAGTCTCATCTTCCTTAGTATGGTTACATGTCTGTCTCCCTCTGTCCACATACTCACTTTGGTAGCTTTGTGATATGTTAACTTGGTTAGGCTAAACATTTCTAAAATGTTTCTGGTTGTGGTAGGTTAACAAGGTTTATTCTCTCAGGTGAGTTGAAGGACAAAAGAGAGAAAGCAGCCACTTTGCACATATGCACAAGTTTTCCCAGTTATTCAGTCAAACAGTAATCTAGGTGTTGCTGTGAGGGATTCTGCAGACATGGTTAAAGGCCCTAACCAGTTGCTTTAATTTAATCATAAGGGAGATTATCCTGGGTGGGCCTGAATTGATCAGTTGGAAGGCATTTAAACAAAAGCTTAGGTCTTCCTTGAGGAAGAGACTCCAAATGGATGCTGAGACTACAGTTTCTCTCCCTTCTCTCTAAATCTTCCTTCTTGATGGCCATTTGTGGATGTAGCCTCTGATGCCTACGCCTGTGGTGTTCTAGCTTGCTTATGATTTTTCTGTGCCTGACTGCTGGCCTTACAGACTTTGGATTTGCTTGGCCAGTCACACAATTACAAGGCTAATTCATGGTAATATGTCAATCTGTCTCTCTCTCTCACTCTCTCTCCACACACACACACACACACACACACACACACACACACACACCCTCTTCTACTGGTTTTGCTTCTCTGGTTGAACTCACATTCCCTCCAGATTACATGGACCATGATATCAGGGATGGAGTTTTATTCATCTTGGCATCTCCAGTGCACATAGTAAGTGCTCAATAAATGTTTATGGGTTCTTATTAGTTATCTACGGGGAACTCTACTCAGTACTCTGTAATGACCTATATGGGAATCTAAAAAAGAGTGGATATATGTATATGTATAACTGATTCACTTTGTTGTACAGCAGAAACTAACACAACATTGTAAATCAACTGTACTCCAATAAAAATTAGTTTAAAAAATTAAATTAAAAAATGTTTCTGGGTTTTACTTTACTTCATTCTTATGACTTAGCAGCCTTCTTTAGGCAAGGTTTTTTTTTTAAGATGCAGAAAACTCACAGTAGGTCAATAGGCCAAGATGCCAGGCCTGTATAGTGTGGCTCATTTAGCCTGTGGTTTTCTTAGGAGAGAATGGGATCCAAGCAACAAGGTAAGAAGAACAGGGGGCTGGGGATACGCCTCAAATAATAAAAGCTACTATTTATAGAGCCTTCTCTTTGTGCAGGCACTTGGCTAAATACTTTACAAGACAACCTCATATAAACCTCACAACAACCTCCTAAGATAGGTGGTATTATTATCCCCATTAACTGATGAGGAAACTGAGGGCCAGAGAAATGTTAAGCAACTTGTCAAGGTCACACAGATTTTAGGAGATGGAGCTGGGTTCAAATCCAGTGAATCTGACTCCAGAGTCTGCCTTCCCAACTACTTAGTGATACTGCCCCAAGGACGTTCAAGAAGTCCGAAAGAAGTCTGCAGAGTTGCATTCTTGCCCTTTCCCCTGATAACATGAGGCTCAAAGGGCTTGCTCTATGGGAGGAGAAATCCCCAGGCCCCAAAAGCGTTAGGTCTGGTGTCAGATACAGAGGGTCAGTAACCACACAAGCAAGGCAACAGGCCTGAGACAACCCACCAAAGGCTGCATTTAATATGGCAAGGAGGGGGCCGCTCTGGCACACACAGGCCAATGTGCTGGACGTGTCATTGGAAGGAATGTTCTCCTATTACACTAAATGCCAGGCTAAGATTGATATGTACAGTTGTGGATGAAAGCCACAGCAGCAACAAGGGAGAGAAATTTGTACGAGCCCCACAGCGTCCCTCAAAGCTTGCCCGGCAGAATCCTATTGGATTAAAAGGAAGACTGCTGTCCATGGTACTACGGAGTGACAGAGCTAGAAGCCAAGCGTTGTGGTTACGGTACCCTGATAGGGAATCAAATCCAAAAGGGCCTCAGCTCGGTTGACAAGTGAAGCTGATGCAGAGGGCTGATAAAGACCAAGTCAGAGATCAAGTACCCCTGGAATCCAGTTGTTTCTCCCAGAGAAATCCTCTGTCTCATGCCTAGAGACTGGATTTATGCAAGGTGTGTCTGTGCTCATCTTTCTAGCTTGCTCACACCATGCTTTACTTCACTCTCGGGCCTTCTTGAGTTCCTCCAACATACCATGCTCCCTCCTGCCACAGGACCTTTGTACATGGTGGACTGATCTTTTCGCACTTCTTTGCCAAGTTAGCTCATACTCTTCCTCTTACAAATCTCAACTTAACAATCAGTCCTCAGGAAAGCCTTCTTTTATGCCCTAGTCTACATCAGGTTTTTAAAAATGCATTCACAAAACCATATTCCCTTTCTTCACAGGACTTATTTCAGTTTGTAATAATACACTCATTAGTGTGATTATTTTGTGAATGTCATTCTGAAAGCAGAAAATTTGTTTCTTTTCACTCTTATCTCCCCATGGCTTATCGCAGGGCCTGGCACAAACTAGGTGCTCAGTATATAGTTATTGAGGACTGTATATTTACTTTTTACTCGATGTGGATTTATTTAATAGGTCCCATATTGGACTAGGTAGGAGCCCAGGTCAACTCATTCTTAGTTCTGAGAACAGAGTTCAAAGGATCCTAGGTATACCATAGTTTTCATAATTAAGAAACATCCTTTTCTAGCAATTTTCTTTTATTGAAAAGTTAGGGCTGCCTCTTGCCCTAGAAAATCACTAATCTAGAAATGATTTATTATTGTCCTGATGTAGTTAACCCACTAAGGCCAAAGTTTGACCACTTTAAGCCAGAACCTGTTACACAAAACAGGGACAGACTGGGTACAGATGGAAGGAAGAGGATTCAAGACCAGGTGCCATAAGGCTAGGAATGCCTCCCTCTGATACGGTGCTAAACACAAGGGCTGGACCTCAGAGACCCTGTGGATATCTGGTAACTAGGGTATAATGAGTAACATCTTGCAAAGAACATCAAACTGCAGAACCAAAGGAGGTGTCTAGAATTGAGAAGGTGACCCAGATAATGAATTCAGCAGAACAGAATCCACCCTTCTAACACTCAACTTTTCTAGTTTCCTTTTGTGGTGGTCACTGTTTACTGATCATTTACTTAGCAAGGTACTGCCCTAAGCATATATGTATGTGTATATATATGTATATACATATGCACATATATACACATATATATATGTGTACGTGTGTGTGTGTGTGTATAAACACCTTTTAAAAAAATTCTAACGATCCTCTTTTTCAGAGCTCCTCTCTACAGATCATGAAGTAGAGGCTTGGCTAAGTTAAAAGACATGCTAAAGCTTACACAGCCAGCAAGTAGCAGAGCTGGGTGAGAATTTTAAGCTTGTTGGACTCCAAAGAATCTGTTCTCAACCATAATGCCAATGTCACACCAAATGCTAGTCACTAGAAGTTATGGCTTTTTTAAAAACCATATTGCAAGGCCACTTGCCTTAATATTTACTGATACTTTTCTTTACATATATGCACTTTGTAATTTAAATGGATTTTTCAGTATCTGTAATATCATAGGATTGATACGATAGTTGTATTTTATAGTGTTCATTATCACAAATACATAATTATGAAAACAAAAAACGTCCATGTAGTATGTAGAAGAACCTTGCCTCCCACCTCAGGGATGCTCATACCATGCTTTGGGAACCCCACATTTTTCTGTACTGAACCATGTTTCTTCTGCCTCCTTAGCGGATAAGAGGCATTATAGAAATGGTGCTAAACAACATATGATGTAACGAGGCCTGTCTGGTGGTTGGTGTTTTTCTGAGGCTATTTTGAAAGATGGCCGCTTCCTACCCCAGAGATGGCTGCACTTCAGAGACGATAAGCAAAAGGGTCCCAGTTTGTACAGTCTGCTCAGTGCTTAGGGCGGTCTGGTTGAAAATAACTGTATAGCTATCAGTTATCATCATTCTCATGATGACAATGATTATTTTACATATGGCTGCTTTAAGGGTGAATGGCACGGTCTCATTTGTATGCCAGCATCTGGCAGGCTGTCACACATCTGCAGAATATAACCTCAATTGTGCTATTAATATGTTACTTTTGCATTCTCCCCAAGGCATCTGTCTCCTAAAATGCCTAACGAAACTTCCCTCCCTCTTGAAGGCCTAGAGGCAAAATCTGGAAAGCATGTCACCTAGACTGGGGACAGCAGAAGCTCAGCAGAGCCTGAGCAGATTTCTGGCTCTTGGAATAGATGTCAAGGGAGAAAGGGAACCACCACCCACACTCGTTCTGTTAGCAGCTGCACTTTCAGGCAAAATCTGTAGGCAGATTCTCCTAGGCTCAGACAGTATGTCGCGTCTGCTCTGTGATCAACAAAAGATGCCAGTCACGGTCTTAATGGTCAGTTCTCAGTCTCCATAATCACCACGACTGGCTTACAGCTGCATTTTCTGAAAAGCCTTGGGGAACTGTGAAAAGCCTTGAGCACTCTTCTGTGGTGAAGGTCAGGTGACTGTGTACCTAAACCAGGTCTTTTTACTCATTCGCAACAGCTATACTACATTTCCCAGCCTGCCTTGCAGTTAGATGTGATCATGTGACTGAGTTCTAGCCAGTGGAATGCACACTACTTTAGAACCTGGCTCATAGGAGTCTCCCATGTGTGGTCCTACACAATCTTCCTCTTTTGCTGTACAGATGCAGATATGCATGGTGACACTGGGGAACCACAAGATGGAAAGAACCTGAATCTCTGAATCACTGATTGGAGGAGGCTGCCTGCTGATGGAGATCATCAATATCAGACTTTACAAGAGAAATAATCTTTTATATGTTTGAGCCATTATGGAGTCTACTGTATATCAGAACATTCAGAGCTTTACTGTAACTAATATACACTTAAGGTGAAATTGCCAGCTTCTATTTCATGATTAATTATCCACTGGATAGCTCCACTTTGGTGACCTACCAGTATTTCAAACTTGACATGTCCAATCAAAATGGTACTTTCTGTATGTCAGAATATTCTAGGTACTGGGATACAGGAATGGATCATACAAAGTTCCTTCTGTCATAAAATTCACATTCAAATATGGGGAAACCCAAAATACACAAATAAAAAAACGAATTTCAAATAGTGATACACGTTATGCAGTTAACGGGGATACAGGGTTATTGGGGGTTACTTGGGAGTTAGTGTGAGGAAGTGCCTCTGAGGAGGTGACAGGAGACTGAAGTCTATATGATGACACATAGTTAGCCATGTGGACTCTGGGGGCAGAGTATTCCAGAAAGAGGGAACAGCACATGCAGAGAATGGAAGTAAGAACAAGGTTTATCCAGGAACAGAAAAGAGGATAGTTGGCTGAAGCAGAGTGAATCAGGGCAGACTGGTATGATAGGGTATCAAAGAGGGATGCAGGGCCACTATCATGTGAAATCTTGCAGTCCAGAGTTAAAAACTTGGATCTTACTCTAAGTTCAATAGGAAGCTACCAGCGTGTTTTAATCTGGGGAGGAATGATATCTGAATTACATGTTGAAAGGCCTACTCTGTTATGTGGAACACATATTATGTAGGACAGCAAGAGAGAATGGAGACTAGACAGTAGATTACTGCAGTCACATAGGTAAGACAACAGTGGCCTGTACTAGTGTGGGTTGGTAGAATGGAGATGGAGAAAGATGAGTTGATTTGAGATATATTTTAGACGAAGCAAAGGCAGGGCTCACAGATATTGGGTTGGGGGGTGGGGAGGCTGGTGAGTGGGAAAAAAGATCAATATTGACTCTTAGGTCAGTTGCTTAGCTACCTGGATGGTGAAACCATTAACTGAGGTTGGGAATTCAAGTGAAGAGTCAGGTTTGTGGTGGGATGGACCACATGATAGGTGCTGAATAAATGACCGGTTTTTAATATTAAATAGAGGGTCAATATAGTAGGGTGAGAATACTGGGTCAGATACTCATTCAGCAATTGTCTTGACTTCTCTAAATTTTAGCTAAACAGAAGATAATAATACAACCCCATAATGTCAATATGGGGTTGTTATATCAAATATACTCTTGGCAGGTAGAGACTGAAGAAGTGTGATGGGGACATGAGCATTGCTAATCAAGTTTGGTTTTCTGATCTGGATGCTACTTACACAGGAGTGCTCTGTCTGTGAAAATTCATCAAGCTGGACAATAAGGATATATGCATTTTTCAAAATGAGATTCTATGCATTATATTCCCAGTTCAGTGCTTGGAATTCAATAAATGGCAGCCATTATTATTTTCATTATTATGATACAACGAAAAACATCTCCTGTGTACCTGTGGTCCATAATGTACATATAGGCCATTTGTGAATCCATTAACAAGAGGAAGGAACCCTACCCTGAACTCTAAGGTCTGGTCTTATAGTTGATAAAGTCAAATCTAGTTGTAATTCATGACACATAAATGCCTCTGCATGAAGGAATTGACTCAGAGTTCTAATCCAGAGGCAGTCCTGGTCCACTACTTGTAATTCAGTACTTCCCTAACTTTGTTGGGATGAACGAGTATCACAGATGCCGATGTAATTGAAAAGGGAACAGTTCTCCACAAGTTCTAGGTCTTCAACTGTTATTGCCCCTTTCTATTCCACTTTCCCCCAAGCTTGCTCATACCTGAATACTCTTGTTTCAAGCCAACTGGTTATTGGCCCCAAAGAAAGGATACTAAAACTTTGATTGGTTATTTCAAAGTTCCATAGGTTAATCCTCAGGTCATCAGCTGACATGTAGGTTTCATAGTCGCTGTTGACTGATATGGAGTTGATGTGATATGTGTGTGCATTGGCAAATACTCTTCGTGGGGTGGCCTCCACCATCAGGTCCATGGGTCTCAGGACAGGCACCTGGAATGCAAGAGAAACAAATCACTTCAGAACCAAAGCTCTTTACTAGGAAAAGAGTGTGCATGTTTATGTCCTTTATTATCATATACAAAATCATGACTACGTCAAAGGAGCTCTGAGCTAGAAAAGGAGATTGATAAATTACATGTTGTTCCTATTCCCTTTGGTTCCTTTTAGTTTTATTCCTTCCTCAAAAATGTCACCATCCCTTAGCCCTGATGGGCAATTTCATCCTTTACAGATTCTAAGATTTTTTTCAAGTGGCCCTCAAAGTGGCCTCATCTCAGGGGAACTTAGAATCCACTGTGGGGTCATTAGCTTCCAGAGCGTTGTTCCAGATTGTTTGTTTTTTAACCATGAAATCTATTCTTGAAAGGAAGTTGTAGGAAAATTTTAGAAATGTTTAGTTCAACTGAGATTAAAATTTATCCTTCATGGCTTTGGAGGTCTAGACCCCATCCTGGCTTTATCCTCAATCCTTAAGGGAATTTTGGGAAAGCATATAATCACCCAAATTTCTAGTATCCCAAATTCAGCCAGTAATATATAGGGCACCCATTGACATCCTGTTTTACCTTGGTTTAACCTGTTGTCTTGGAGTACCAACAAGGCAGTGTCCACTTTCACATCAAAACTGTCCTCATTTGGACAATAAATTATATGGTCATCTTACCGGTATATGAAGGATAATCAGTAAATATTTGTTAAGTGAGTGAGTAAGAATATGTGAGTAAATGTTACCTTCCCCATGGGTCAGAGAATCAGGCAGTTAAATATAGCTTTGCACACAAGAAGCTCTTCCTGGCAAATAGGAACAAAGACCCACCTCTGTTCTGACTCCCTCTTTGAATTCAAGGGCACTTCTGCCTACACCTGGGTGAACTGGCTCCTGAGAAAGTAGTGGGAAAACTAACGCCTCAGAGGAGACAGACTAAAACACAATGCAACAAACACAAAACACGGGCCTGGCCCTTTAACAGAAATGAGAAAATAAAAGCACCAAAAGCTATTTTCTTTTCAGGGAAGTCATCTCTTACAACTGAGCCCTGATTTGATACCAGGTGGTCGATAAAGACTTCAAATTCTGGATTTGTGTCAACCCAGTGGGTGAGGGGAAGAAGGCGGAAACAAAGGTTAAATTTTGTGGAGTGCAGTCACCTCAACAATATAACCTTTTACAAAACAGAATTCTCCCAGCTCAGTCTTGAAGGATTTTGAGGTAGTTTTTAAGTTAAATGAACAATTCAGAGGAATCACAGAATTCTATGCAAATGTGGCAGTGGATATCCTGGAAAGCAGAGGAGCTTGAGATGCGGATGTAGGAAGAGCCAGGGGTCCTCCGAAAACCAGCAGTGGGATGGGAGGGAAAGTCTTTGAGAGCCCTCCACCCTGTTCTGGATAATGGTTCTATAGTATAAGCCCAGGGATGGCAAGAACTAGGAGCCCTGAGTTCTGACCACAGATTCGCCCCTCACTGACAGGCTGTGTGACCTCGGGCAATTATCCTGCCCCTCTGGGCTCTGGTTATACTATCTGAAATACTCACTGTGCCCTACTTATCAAGAAGGTTGGGATCTGTTGAGATGATTTGCCCTTCAGTTCAACCTCCCACTCACCCTTTCAGCAACATTTGCTTGAGCTCTGTACAAGGTCCTGGGGGGGTTCAACTGGTGAGCAAAACCAGACACAGGTCCTGCCTTCATATGGCTGGTCCAGTTGGTAGAGGTAGGTACAAAATCATCTCATAATAACATGTAGTAAGTACATTTTATTTGTAGTAAGTACAAAAGGAGAGGAAATAGCATTAAGGAGGATTTAACCTGGTCAGGGAGGTCTGGAGAAGTTTTGCTGAGGAAGTATGAATTGGTTGCTTAAAGTATGAGAAGGGGTTTACTGGGCCAGGAGGGGAAGGAAGAATGCTCCGTTCAGCGGAAAGAGCGTGTGCAAAGGTCCCATGGTGAGGGTAAGGCAAGAATGAAAGATCTATGGGTCAATGTAGTTGAGACAGATAGTGATGAGAACCATGGTGGGAGATGAAGTGACAGGGGAGGTAAGAGGCAGGCCCCAAGAAAGATTTTTGCCATCATCCTAAGAGAAATGGGAAGAAATCAAAAGATTTCCAATGATTTTGATATGATCAGGTTCAAAGTTTTGATGAGATCATTTCTGATGTAGAGTGGAGAACAAGTTAGAGGATGAATGAAGCAGAACTTTGAAAAGGAAGGTGATATACTATCGAATGCCAAATGAGGGTGTGTCTGAGTTAAGGCTTTGTAACGGATAAGAAAAGTACCTTTGCCCTTAGGAACTCTCCTGCAAATATTTATTGGGCATTGACTCTGCGTCAAACATTCTTCATACACCATCTCAGTAATTGTTTCAACAACTCTGTGAAATAGATACTAGTAGTACAAAGTACTATTACAAAGAGAAAACTCAGGCTCAGAGAAGCTAAGTCACTGGCCCAGAGTTGCCCAGCTATAGGAGGCATAGCCAGAATTTGATCCCAGAGTCTATCTGACTGCAAATCTACTGCTTTTTCTACTGTATGACACCACACTCAAATAGCATACATGGTAAGAGGTGATAAATGCTCTGTAAGGGATACGAGTACAGTGCCCATAGAATTTATGGAATCAATAGGATTATTGGTAGTAATAATGGTAGTGGTAGTCATAGAATTCTGTGGTTAAGCTGCCTCTAGAAATCTCAGTTTGGTGTTGTAGGTGTTCATGGTATTTGAATAGGGCGTCTATTCCGTGTGCTTTCAGAGACACATGCCTGTTCTCATGGTTTGTCATAAAGGAACTCCCCACCTGGAGCTTTTGAGCTCTGCCCACCCCAGCAAGGTAGTAGAGCTCAAAGCAGGCTCCCCAGGGCTGTGGAAGGAATGGACTCTGTGAGGACTTCCTGTGGCTTCTCCTCAACTCTTCCCTGGGCCTCCTTCATTACCATGCACTGTCCGCAGAGGTTTCCCGTGGCTCTGGTGGCAGGGCAGGGAGCGTGACAGCCAGGATAAAGAGGCATTACCAAGTGGCAACTGCCAGCCCAGGGCTTCAGTTTAATGTGATGGGCCTGCCTGCTAATTCAGGCTGACATATTGCATGATGTGGCACTTAATGGGGAAGCTCCGGGTAGGTATCTGGGGAGGGAGTGCTAATGCTTTGCCCAGATAAGGCAGGGGATGAATGTCACTCATGATATTCCAACACCATTCCCATGCCCAGGTCAAGGCTATCCACTGGCCAGTGACACCCCTCACAAGAAGAAAGAGGGAGGTAAGGCAGTTCAAGCCGGACAGGGCGACCAGTTAAGAAACCCTGTTGGGACTGTGTTTTCTACTACTCCTCTTGGGGCCAGGCAGGGAGAAGAGTGGGACACAGTTCCTTGAGTTCGGCCCACAGGCAACCATTTGGGCTTTCCCTGTAAGATCATGGAGGGCTTCCTGTAGTAGCAGTCACTGCATTACAGCACCCCTGCCCTTCAGCCCTCTCAGTAGCCGACCTCACAAGGAGGACTCCTTGTTTGCCATTTTACAGGAAAGGTGAAGTATCCTGTCCGATGTCACACAGAGGGGAAGATGAGGGGCTCAACTTGGACAATTTGGTTCCTGCGTGAGCACATGTAACCACTGTTACAAATGAAACTCTTAGGTTGAAATATGAGAATGCCATTTCTGCAAGTCAAAAATTGTCAAAGCTCAGTAATTTCATGTGGTTCAGCCTAACAGTTTGGAAGGACTGTGTCATATGGATGTGACATTGAATCACGGAACACTGAATCTTGGAAGGGCCATGAAAGCCTCTTTCAAGGCTGTCGTGTGTGTAAGTGTGTCTTGTTGGGGCAGAGTGGGAGGCCATGGTGTCTAGGCCTTACCCTCTTCATCATTTCTGGTAATATGTTTGGATTCTCAATCAATATCTTGCTTAAATAACTATTTCTGTGGTTAAGGAAATTTTGAGACCAACTGGCCCGGATAGTTCCTAAATTCTGCAGATGAGGAAATCAGGACCCCGAGAGGTGACATACCATGTCTATGGTCACCCAGTTGGGGTTGCCAGCACAGCCTGGGCTTCTGCCACTCATCCCAGAGCTTCCCTTCCTCTGCCCCCCGACAGCAGGTGCCTGAGTCATTCTCCACACAACCAGACAAAATCCGGGATCAAACCAGGACCTTTAAATGGTAGTTCAAACCCTCTTTTCTGAGCTATCTTGGCAGTGGCCGTGGGCCTAGACTCATCCCTGAGACAAGGCTGGTGCTGCATTGCGCTTGCGAATGAGAATGGGGGTCAGCCCTTGGCCCTCGGAGGGTGCAGGTGGCTCTGGATCGCGATGCTGGAATTCATGTCCTTCCCTCAGGTGCCTCGTACTCCTCCCTGACCTTGATTCAGTTTCTGCTCATCACCCGGAGCCTGATTCTGAAGGACAAGCACCCTGGCCTGGTTGGCAAGATAATAAGCATCGTGTTAAGAGTATCAGCCGAATAATGTCCCAGGGCCCAAGAGAGCAGCCTCAGAGTCTAACCTGCCACGGGGCTTCCAGAGCTGTGTCTCAGCTGGGGTATCAGTGGATGAGAGGAGCCCAGGGCACCCCGTGGCTCCCTCCCTCACATCACTCAGGGCTCTGTTCAGTGATCACCCCCGAGGGAGGCCCTCCGCGCCCACCCCACCTCACATAGCACACCCTCCCCTCACCATCCTCCGACCCAGCTGACTGCTCATAATGTTAAGCAATTCATCAGTGAATCCTCATCAGTACCCTATCATTTAGCTTGGTGGATAATATGATCTTTGCTGCACAGATGAGGAAACAGAGGCCAGAAAGGTTAAGTAATCTGTATAAAGTCACACAGCTCATACTCATGCCCGGCACTCCCGACTCTGGAGTCTAAGTCCTTGGCGGCTCTGTCCTCTGGGCTTGGAGAAGCACCCTCAGGTGTGCGGGAGAGACAAGTACGCACGTGGATGTCTCAGTGCAGGTGCACTGCCCAGGACAGCGTCAGCCAAATGGGCCCCATGTCTGCTTGGGGAGCTCATGGGGAACCTCAAAAAGGAGAGGACTAGTAAGCGAGCAGGAGGTGAAGGGTTTGTGGGAACCCACCAGGCAGAAGTTGGGGGCGGGGAGGGGAGGAAGCTGTGCTCCAGTCAGAGGGACCGGCGTGTGCAGAGCTTGGCGGGGAAGGAGCAAAGCGCATGCGTGCGAGTGTGTGATTCTGTGTGTTTCTGGGCGTGGGGGGCGCTCAGCGATTTTGTTATTCACTCAAAACATGGAATCAATCCCTCCTCTATATCAGACATGAAGAAAACCTGAGCTGGGTGAGGGCGTGGAGGATGGACCTCATGCTATGTGAGATGAGGTGAGGATGGAAGGCCTCCCTCAGGGGATGACACTTGAGCAGAGAGCTGAATGGAGGGAGGGCGCCAGCCATGTGGCTTTCTGGGAAGAGCATTCCAGGCAGAGGAAACAGCAAGTGCAAAGGCCCTGAGGTTGGAATGTGCTTAGAGTGTAGGAGGAACAGTGAGGATCCTTCGTGGCTGGAGAGGAGTGAGCGGGGAAGGAAAGTGGTAGGAGAGGTAGGATAAGTAGTCAGGGCTGCATCACAGGTGTAACTGCGGGGATGAGGAAGACTCAGGGAGGCGCAGGGAGCTGCCCAGTACTGACCCCCCTCCGTGTTAAGAAATCCCCTTCTCCTTGCTCTCTTTCCCTTCCCTCTCCCCTCCTTCTGTCTCTCCCCACCTCTCTTTCAGTTTTCCTCCCTTCGAGTCTTTCTCATTATCTTTCCTGCCTCTCCTCTTGGGAAATACAAGATCATCTGTCACCTCTCAGAACCCATTTACTAACAAAATGAATGTCGCTGTCATTTGGCTTGTTCGGTGACCACAGTGGTGAGGCGTCACAGTCTTCCACGGCACCTAAGCAGGTGTTGGCGGGTCACGAAGCCCCCCTTCAGAGACATACGATGAAAGAGGAGCAGAATCCTGGAAGCCCCCGAGGCCCCCACTTTAAACGACACCTGTGAAGATGCACAGCAGGGAGAGAGGCTAGAGGTGAGGGCTCTTTACAGAGGAAAAACAACAGCTGTGCTCACCGTGGCAACATCCAGTGCCCCTGTAAGTTGACGGATTCAAGGCAAGAGTCTGAGAGAGAAGAGACGGCCGGACAGGAGCTCAAGAAAAGAAAGAAGACGGCGCCATGGAGAAGGAAGGAGAGAGGTGTCCATCAGTACAAGGATGTGAATGGATTTCTGCTATTTTGTAACTCTGGGTCAAATCTGATTGAGTTCAGCAGACAAACACGTGAATGCCCTTGGAATATTAAGTACAATCAACATAATCAACATGAAATTTGAAGAAACTGCTATCAATTTAAATTCATGCTTGCTCCCTATCTCCTTGTCAGTATTCAACAGGTGCTCCCCCCTGCCCTTCCCAATAATTGAGATTTACTCTATATTGAGACTGACAGGACACATTCAGGCCATGGTGTTAGGGGGGTTCCATGTCATCAGTCAGGAAGTTCACATAGGAATGTTATGACCACACACTGGCCCCAGATAAAACCTTCCATAAACATTTATTAAGCATTTACTACGTGCTGGGCAGTTACCACACAGAGTATCCTTATAAAGCTTAGTTGGGGCAGAGAATACACAACCCCCTACCCACCCCTTCTTGTTCATAACCAGCCCTTTTGGGAAGCTGAAACCATGTTTGTTTGATCTAGAAAAGAAACAGATAGGAGCTGTCCACCTTTCCCTTGGTGCAGGGAAACCCTGACCCTGGTGCTCTGGGACCACAGGTTCAAGGCCTGGTGGGGAATCTGGGGTGATAATACCATTCCATCTAGAGGCCCTAAATGGTAAAGCTGGAGGAAAGGGTAGAAAGTTCCAGATTTCAGCCTCACTTCAAGTTTGCCATCTTGCCTTTCCTGGGCTTCCTTCAAAAAATATCCTCTGTGACTCTCCAATGATAATTACTGTAGGTTTGGGATAAAGCCAATCGCTAAAGAGCGCCCAGACTTCATTGCCAAGGAAGAGGGAGTGAGTCATCTTGAAGATGGGAGAGCCAGTGGGTCCTGCTATAAATATCCCTGTTCCAAAGCAACCCAGCTTAGCGGTGCAGAGCAGCTGTCTTCAAACAGGAGAATGTAATGACTTCCCAAGAGCTATCTGGAACAGTTTTAAAGGAAACCACTTCCCCATCTCTAACTTAATATAATTTCCTTCTTAAAATCAAATCATGTCAGGACATATCCACAGCCTAGGTTCTCCTTCTCGCATTTGGAAAAGAAACAAACCTTCCCCATCCTGAATCTTACTGTGGGGCGCTATCCAAGGTATAAACACTTCGGGAAGGGACAATCAGACGACACCTTTAATCAAAGCCCCACAAATGCCCCGCCCTCAGCTCATTATAATATGAATTTCTAATCAAATTTTACTTCTTATGTTTAATCATTATTTGTCAGAATTGCATGTTTTATGTTGTTTTGGTCAATTGTGTTATAATTGTGTTATAATTGTCTAATGTTTTGTCAATTGTGTTAATAATTTTAGAGACAATTAAATCCACAAGAGAATTTTAAACTCTTACAGTCATACAGTCATAGGGAGGGAAAAAAATCTACCTATTTTTCATTGTAGAAATGATAAAAAAAAGCATTTAACATTTATTTGGGGGAAGTGCAGTGAAAACACATAATTAAAGAAGAAAAAGGAACAACAGAAAGTTCTGACTTTTAAAGAACTTGTTCATTATTCTTTTAATGGATATTGATGGGTATCCAGTTCCAATGGTATTTAAATTCCATGGGATACACTAAAAAGGTGATATAACAGTTTTATTTTAAACTGCCTATGTTTAAAATACTCCTGAAATCACATCCTTTGTAAGTATTTAACATTACGATGGAAGTGATTAGTTGTCTACTTAAAAATGCTCAAGAAGCTATGTGGCTTTTCAAAATTCTTCTAGTGGGTACACAAGCACAAAATTTGAAGTTGCGTGGTGTTAAACAGTTTTTAGAGTCATGCAGACCTGGGTTTGAATCCTGGCTGGGCTATTTACCAACCAGGTGGCCCTGGGCTTGTTACTTCATCTTTCTCCACTTCAAGGCTCCCTTCCACAATGTTAGAGATAGCAGCTCTCTGTAGCTTTGTTGAGAAAATTTAGCACATGGCCTGATACATACCATCTACCAAAGAGACATTTCTGGAGAGCTTACTTTTGCCAAATTGTGCTAAGCACTGTATGTATACCATGTTATTGAATCTTCACAATGACCTTAAGAGGTGGATACTAATATTGTTCCCACTTTACAGGTTTGGATCCTGAAGCAAATGAAGTGGTCAAACTTGCTCGAGGTCATACAGGTACTTGGAGGCAGAGCTACCTTTGAACTTGACCATCTGGCTCCAGCCCCTATGGTAGCTATCACTAGAATCCTTCACATTAACTTTCAATTGTCAAAAAAATGGTCCATTCTGAGAGACTGCCTAGGGAAGAATTTTCTGAATTTTTCTATAGGCTGTGGGGTTTAGGCATCCCTTCCATCCACCCTAGGGATTTCAGTCATGATTATAGAACTTAGCAATGCTCAAGAGAAGTGGCCAGCGGAATGATTGGTCATTGGGTAGCAATTAACTTTGCTGGGAAAAAAAGTGGAAGGCTTTTCTGGTTGGGAGTTTTCATAATAGCTTCTGTCCACATTGTCATGAAAACCTTGTACAATATGGTCGTTCATCCAATTATCAAACCAACCTGGGGGGCACAGTCTGGCGTTCTGTATACCCATTATCAGAGGGTAATTCAGTGTAACAAACCAAATCGAGTATGTACAAAGACTGTCAAATAAAATAAACCACTCACAAATTAAATTACTTCCCATTTTCAGTGGGAAGAATGCCAGTCATTTTTCATTTTAAAAAATATGCATCTTAATTCCATTTTTTAAGAACATGAAAAGAAGCCTTTAAAGGCCTCTTCTGCTGCCTGTATTGAGGTTCATCTTCCCTAGGCCCATCTCTCCTGGTCCTGGGGCATTTTCTCTCAGAGAATTAATGGAGCATTAAGCCTCACCCTGGTCAGAAAACTTGTTTCCTCCATGGATCAATGGTGGATGGAGCTCAGAAAGCAGGAGTGAGAGGTTGGCTCCAGTTTACAGAGACATATCAGAGCTGTTGTTTCCAGAATGAACCTGCCACTCAACACTACCCTGCCAAACCCCCAGGGAATCCTATCCAAATAATATAATTTTTAGATTTCCTGGATCACACCCTTCAACAGCCTCAATATGTCCCTGAGTTCTTCTTTTACTGGCTTTGTCAAATAGATTGAAATAAGCCTGAGAGGAAAAACCCCTTTGGACCAAATCAGGCTTTGTGCCTCAGGGTCTTAAATATCTTAGGATTATACTCTTTGACAAACATTTATTAAGTGCCAGTCACTGCTCTGGGTGGTATGTGTACAGGGCGAACAAAGCAGATTAGTTGCAGCACTTAAAGTCTAATAGGGAAGAAAGACATTAATGACTTGAGGTAGACGCATTGTTACAAACCGTCGCTGATGCTATAAAGAGATGTGTATTGTTTCAAGAGAGGAAAAAATATTCTTTCATTAAATGAAACAGGGGCTCTAATTTAGATTGGGGAGTTAGGTACATTGTTTTTTGAAGAAGTGACAGCTCCCTCAACCCCAAAAGCAGAGCCATAATCATTGCTCTTCACTGGGGGCCAAACTGCCATCTGACAATGTCTGGAGATATTTTTGATTGTCACAATGGGGTCTATACTATTGGGTAGAGACCAAGGATGATGCTGAAAGCCCTACGATGTACAGGACAGCCTCTAGCCGCAAAGAATTATCCGGCCCAGAGATATGGGGATATATGTCTATGTAAAACTGATTCACTTTGTTATCAAGCAGAAACTAACACACCATTGTAGAGCAATTATACTCCAATAAAGATGTTAAAAAAAAAAAAAAAAGAATTATCCAGCCCCAAATGTCAACAGTTCTGAGACTGAAAAATCCAGTTCTTAAGGAAACCTTTCTGGAAAGAGTCTAAATCAAAGGTGGATAAAAGAAACCCAGTATTAACTTCCACAATAGGCAGCAAAATGTTTCAGTCCATAAAGATCTTCTGGTTTAGAAAGTCTTTATATATACATATAATATAGGAAAGATCGATCATCCATCTCTCTCTCTCTCTCTCTCTCTCTCTCTCTCTCTCTCTCTCTCTCTCTAAGACTTATCCCTTATTGCCAGCTACAAGAATAACACACAACCCATAAAAAAATACCTGGGGAATTAATACATATTTTTTTAAACCCAATGCATCAAAGATGGTTTTATGGCAGACTAACAATTTCATGCTCTCAGTGTCTTTGACTCCTTTTGGCCTCTCTGCAGAAAAGAGAGGAAAAATATCTTTCCCTCAGAAGATGAACTCACTCTCTAATTACCAGCCCATGCAGCAGCCTGTAATTCTGCCAGTTTTATCTTGTTTTTTTCTCCCAGACACTTGCATTTCCTGCCAACATTGCCATTTCTCAAAGCGTTGCCATTTCCCTGCATTCTGAAAGGCATGTTCACTGCCTTTCCTGTTATTTCCCTTGATGTTTCACATTGTGTAATTCCACAGGAAAAAAGGAGACATCTTAAAATATCACAGTAGAGGAAAATTTCAATTAACGTTTATAGGTGGGGAAGGGGATGGGATGGGAAGAGGCAGTGGTTTAAGTCTGGTTAGGATTAATCACAAAAATTGTTTTAGTTTTGTTTTTTAACTGCTATTGATGTAAGTTTTTCTGAAATCTGCCCACACGCTTTCTCCTATTAACAATGAGGATAGGTATCACTGAATCTTTGATGATCCAGGATCAACAAGACCTCAGGAGTATCACACTATATTCTGTCATTCACTACTGTGGCTTATACAGATCTAAGAAGATAAGTATAAATTTGATATAAACTTAAAGAATCTTAGAGTTGGAAGTTATTACACTAAAAAGTCATCAGTGTCTTTACACTAAAGAAGTCATTACACTAAAAAGGTGTGGGTGTATACAAAGATGCATCTCTAAGACCTTTGAAACACGGCCTTTCATAGGTAGGAACAAAGCTATATACAGAACTAAACTATGTCAGTTCTGCCTACTATGGTGGTAGTAGTTACTAGTGACATTCTGATTTAGAAGCAAAGTGACTTTTCAGGATTGCATCGTCTGGTTCCCATCTCTGGGTGCACATTAGAATCAAATGAGGCTTCTTACTGAAAACTGATGCCTGGGCCCCACCACTGGGTGGTGGTGTTGGGGAGTGTTGTTAAGTCAGAATGCCTGGGAGGTAGAACCCAAGTACTAGTGTTTGGAAAGCCCGTGGATGACCGATATGTAGAGCCAAGGCTGAGAGTCAGTGAATTGGAGGGGGTAAATGGAAGAGCTTCCGTACTACAGACTCTTAACCGTGGTTGGAGTATGAGATTATAGGAGTTTAAAATTATTTTTAGAGTTCTATACTGATTGAGGTTTTTATGTTAATATTTTTCTAAAAACCTCTGATTTTAATAAATGGATTAAAGGTAACAATTGATGGAAGGTAAAAATGACAGGAAAGGGTTACTATTTGTAATATATAAAAAAGTTCCCCCCAGTTGATAAAAAGACAACTCGGTAAAAATATGCGCAAAGGACATGGGCAGAACAGTTAGAAAAAGCTAGAAGGAAATCACCAAGAAATATACAGTAATACGCCCAACCTTATTAGTAGTCAAGGAGATGCAAGATTTTTAAATCTTTAATCTTATAGAAGATTAATCTTATTAATCTTTTAATCTTTAATCTTATAAAAATTTTAGTATATGCGACTACTGTTCTAAGCCTTTTCTAACTATTAATTCATTTAATACACAAAACAATTTTATGAGGTAGGTATTCATATCATACCTCTTTTTTTTTTAAAATTTATTTATTTATTTATTTATTTTTGGCTGTGTTGGGTCTTCGTTTCTGTGCGAGGGCTTTCTCTAGTTGCGGCAAGCGGGGGCCACTCTTCATCGCGGTGCGCGGGCCTCTCACTATCGTGGCCTCTCTTGTTGCGGAGCACGGGCTCCAGACGCGCAAGCTCAGTAGTTGTGACTCACAGGCCCAGTTGCTCCGCGGCATGTGGGATCCTCACAGACCAGGGCTCGAACCCGTGTCCCCCGCGTTGGCAGGCGGACTCTCAACCACTGCACCACCAGGGAAGCCCCATATCATACCTCTTTTTACAAATAAGTGTAACTAAAATACAAGGCAGTAACGTGTCTCAGCTTAAAGTCACACAGCTAGTGCTTGCTGGAGCTCAGATAGGTACTTGGGTGTTCTGGCCAAGAGCATCCTTATCCTTAACCACTATCCTGCACTCCCTTCTCAGTAGTATCTCTACGGGGGTGTGCAAAAATTACAATGACTGATAACATTCTATCCTGGAGACAGTATGAGGAAATGGGCACTTGCTGGTGGGCGTATGAATGCAACAAGATTTTCAGAAGGTGATCTGGAAGTAGCTCTTAAAATACAATAATGTGCACATCTTTCGACTTAGCAAAACCTACCTTAATGGAGACTATCCTACAAAAACTAAACATTGGTGTATGATGATATATGTTTGAGCTCATTTATTGCAGCACTGTTAGTTACAATGACATCGTAACAAAATCTGGAAATAAGGTGACTGCCTATGAATAGGGGACTGGTTTAATAAGTCACAGGATACCCATCCTCTAGAATATCGGCAGCTACTTCAAAGAAGATGAATGACCAGGAGGGATGTTTATATTACTGAGCAGAGTAGTGTGTATAGTATGATCTTGAGTTTGTAAAAACAAAACAAAATCATATCCATCCATTAAGGTTAATACACGTTTGTGTAGACAGAGAGAAAGGTATGGAAGGACACACACCAAACTAGTAACATGAGTTACCTTAACATGTGGGGTCACGATATAGCATTATTTGACTTGTTGCTATAACCCTGTGTTAGTTTTGTAATGTAAAAGAAAAAAGAAGGGAAATCCTTGCCTCTCGTGTCCAGCCAGAGCGGGATTCTCAGGATTCTTCAGCCTGCACTGGACTCTTCCTGGGAAAGCATAAGCTGCTCTAAATCGGCATGGCTTCCTCATTCCTTTGAATTTAGATCTGCTTTCCTTAACTGTCCACCTGTTAGTTCCCTGGGTTGACAGAGAGCCAGTCTACCCCTTCCTCTATGCAAAAGCCCTCCAGATATTTGAGGACAGACCTCAACCCATCCCACTCTCCATTCAATTATGCCAAGACTTAGCCTCCAATCTTTATTCCTCACCAGTGGTCAGGGCTGGGTCACCTCTACTGATGCTTTGCCTTACTGAACACAATCTGCCAGAGTTCAGAACACAGAGGGACGTGTATTCTTCTATACAGTACAAGACATGTGCTTCCTACTCATACAGCTTAAAATGGATTTACTTTTGTAATAGTCCATATTGCAGTGTCAACTAAAATTTCCAGGTCTTCTTTCAAACAAGTTAATGTCAAGTCAAATCTTTTCTACTAACTACTTTGAACGTGAATGTGATTTCCTCAATTCTCTTCCCTAGGGTTTATCCTTTTCTCTTAAAAGTGAAATGCAGGAATAGGAAAGAGTATGTATGTGAATGTAGGGATCTAATGAACTGTGGATTCTGGATAATGGCATTTTTCTGCATAATGAAGATGATGGTTCAGCAGACGGGTGAATGCGCTAGGTATATGGAGAAAACAATGACAGTGTTCTGAAGTCTGGCTGGAGGGTGGGAGGTACCTTAAATCCTCTGTTCCCCAGTGGCAGGGCTGAATTTGAAATGTAATGATCCTGGCAAATAAAGTTGTTACGTGAAGTGGGCAGGGGAAGACATAACTCTCCAGGGGAAGGTTTGCTAGTTCCAAGGAGAGAAAGCAGGAATGGGCCAAGAACAGAGGTGAAGGAATGGGCCAAAGAAGAGAAAAGAGTGTTTGAGAAAAGCAACTGCACACAGGACTATAAAGAAAAAAGGATGGCAAGCCTCCAGGGATGGGAACGGGGAAAGAGAGAAGAAAGCAGGCTGGGGGCAGGGGGAACTTCTATTCTAGTCTGGACTCTTTAGAGGCCAAGAAACAGAAACCTTCTCAAACTTACTTAAAACAAAACCAAAAACAACTTAAAAAACAAAAAACAAAAGGATTATTGTAGGAGAGAAAAATCTTGCAGTTTACCAGGACCAAAAACAGAGGATGTGAAATGGAACAGGGGCTTGGCCTGCTGTTAGGGGCCTTGTGGGGGGACGACTTTGTCTTTCTGGCTCTGTGTCTGTCTCTCTTAGGGGCCACCTGGCTTCTTAAACTGCTTCTCTCTTCATGTCAGGCCCTCTCTTCTCTCTTTGCCAATAAAAGTTAACTCTGTCTGTTTACCAGTCTGAACATGGCCTTCAGTGAGTCACTCTAGCACTGACTCCATCCCACTTTCAAACTAAACATGCAGCGCTATCAGAAAGGAGAGAAGGGAACAAGCAGAAAGGGAAACACAGGAGGGAGAATGAAAGACATAGTCAGACCCTTCTAGGGCGGTCTCATCCCTGCCCTTGAACATGCTGCGTTCACAATCACCTCCACACCTTTTCCTACAACGCTCCCCTTGTTCACCCCACTTCCATCTACCCCCCTTCCCTAAGCCTTCCTTGATCTTGATCACTCCAGAACTCGCCCCATTCCTCATACCGTGTATGCACACAATCCAGTAGAGAATACTCTGATATTTTTAAGAGTTCTAAATTCTAGCTTCCTTCTTCAAATTGGCACTGTTTTGACAGCCTTCTTGGAATCATTTCCTCACTTGAGTTCCTAGTGCTAATAATTTAGACTTCTAGCAGTCTCTTGTTCAAAGAGAGTAAAGCACAATTGGTCACTATTCCCTGGATAGAAATTTTATTTTGTTTGGAATGCTGTTATAATTGCCTTTCAATCTTCTTCAAGCAATGAATCCACTGCTTTAACTCTCTCTTATACACTCTCTCCCCATGTGCTTGTCAATCTTACACAGCAATCACGTTTTTTCAGACTAGCTCATTAAACTGTATTAGACGAAGAGTGTATCCTGAACCGAATAAGATTTGGTAATTACTTCTTCTGGAACAACATACTATTTTGGATGACTTATTCCTGGTCGAGTTTTAACTGACACTTTTATGTTATTATTCACTAAGACCCTGGGGTCTTTTTTACACATTCACTTTGTCTTTCCACATTCTACACATGAATGGTTGAATTTTCTCTCCACATGCACTAGCTCTGTGCTTTGTCCTTTTAGAACTCTACACCCTTTCTGTCCCCCTCAAGTTTTCAAGGTTGTCATCCATTTCCTTACTCATTCCTGACCTCTTCTTTGCCCCCTAGTTTTGTGAAATGGGAGCCTATATAATGATGGGGTGGAGGAGGAAGTGTGACAGGGTAGAGCTTATAGCCTTTAAGGTTGACTCAGAGGATTATAAGCTCCATTAATTTTTTTTCTTCCTGAAGGAAGAAATATGAATTATTTTCTCAAATAGGCAAAGCAGAGGACCTCTTTATAAACCATAACGTTCTGAGGCTCACAGTGAAAAGGAAGGGAAAACTAATCATACAGAGGGAAAAGAGGACAAATCTGCATTTCATTTAAAATCACTGTAGTTGAACTTCAAATTACTCTACCTCACTTCCACCTACCTCACATTCTATTAAGAACTTATTTTGCCCTTCATCTAGGAATAATTATATACTGAACTGCATCACGTATGCATTAATATGTGGATTCAAGTACATAGGCTTAGCATAAGCCAGAAAAAAAAAGGAAGGAAACATATTTGAATAATGTTGACTGTTGCAACTGCATTCCATTCAATGGTTGGAGGCACCCAAGTAAGTATGAGATGTGGGCAGTGGATCTGCTCTTTCCTCAGGCAGATCTGTGCGGATATCATCTCCCAGCATCTTGATGTGTTGAATGAGCTACTAAGGTTTAAAGAAGTCTATTTTTTCATAAATGGCCTTCCACATTTGGGGTATAGCTTTATATCGTACATTATTCTTTATATTATGCATATTTACGTGTAAATATTATTTTGTACAGAGTTTACAAAAAAAACTATGTACACTATATCATATAGGTAATTTAAGGGATTTTTCAAGGATATTTTTATGGGATGACTTTGGAATCTAGCCTGTGCAAAATTGCCCACTTTACTGACCCTTTTTCAGGATCAGGAGAGGCAGGATTCAAACATAATCTGAATTCACAGATCATACTTTTTCTATCACACCAGGGAATCTAAAATCTTGATACTTTTAAGACTCTTCATTAGATTATCCTGGGGATCTTCTATCTTCCTTTGTCAAGGTATAACTTACAGTAAGATATTCTAACACTTGGAAGAGTTCATGTAACTATTTCCAAGCAATATTTGTTGAGCACTTACTAGATGCAAGGTGCTACTGGTACACTATGGCTATGGAATCATCTTTTTCCAAAAGCAGCTCACAAATTGAGAAGACAAAACGAAGAGTCTAATAATACAAGAAACTCATCACATAATTTGTAGGCAGGGGTCAATAACAGGGCCTTGTCAGTAATGATAAGGACTTTGGAATTCATTCTAAGTGATAGGGGAAAATATCTGAGGCTCTTAATAGGGTAATGAATGATCTGATCTATAATTTAAAAACATCATACCAAGTGCAATGTGGTTATCAGATTGTGAAATGTGAGGGGGAAGAGAGTAAGTGAATGTAGGAAGAACAATTGGAAGGCTTTTTTACATGGTAGTGATGGATATAGGTAAGAAACAAGCTAGCTGAACTTAGGAAGGAAATGAAAGAGAAAATAAAACAATTATAGAGATATAAGCTGCTTTGAAGGAACAACAGTAAAACACAGAGAAAAATCTGAAAAACATAGTTATCAACATGGTTTATAATCATGGAAATGACACACAACAAAGTGGAAAAGTACTAAGACATAAAAATCAGTGGAAAGCAGATTATACTTTCAGAAAAGAAAGAGGATCCAATGTATGTATAATTGTTGGTCATGAAGAGACCAAAAGAAGTGAACAGGAAAAAATACTTAAAATACGTTTTAAAAAAATGCCTGAAACAAAGACTTAAATCCAAGACTGCAAGGATTGAAAGGGTACAGTATACCAACAAAAAGTGAAGAGAGTTAATACCAAGGCATACTCTGGTGAACTTATTTCACTTCAAGTATAAAGAAGATTTATGGGTTATGCAGAGCTTTAAAAATGAGTCAAATTTATAAGAGGTAAAAATAAGGCTGGTTTAAGACTTCTCTCCACAGTAAACCCCACATCAGAAACAGAACCAAACAGTGTCCACAAAGTTATAAAGATTTTATATTCTTTCGGGCTGTGATTTAGCATAGAAGCAAAATTCTTAAGCAGGCAAAAACTCAGGGAACACAATATTTATGAGCTTCTACTAGAATGTAAGCACCGTAGTGGTAGCGTCTGCTTCCATAGTGTTTTACATTTTCTCGCCAGCACCCAACACACAGAGCATTACACATAGTAGACACTCAATAAATGTTTGTTGATTGAATTAAAAAACTTTTTTATAAAACGAAAATTGGACACTTTCTCATTCAGAGAGTCCCAGACTGTTTTTTTCATCAGAACCACCTGAGAGCTGTTAAAGAGAAAAAGAAAATACAGATTGCCCAGATTCACACTTTGAGATTCAAACTCAGTTGGGCTTGGGTATCTTGATTTTTAAAAAGCTCCCAAATAACCGCAGGGAAATTAGCCTAATGCTTGTCAAACCTCAGTTCTTTTAGTATTCTCTTCAAGTTTTTTTTACCCTATCTATTTACCCAGACTGTTATTTACTTAATGTTTTCTTTAAATGAATCTGCTTTTTAGTAAACTCCATTAGTTTTGATAGGGATCTTTACATCACAGCAATACATGAAAAACTAGTTTTCAATGAACTGCCCAAAAACCAGAAGAATGTTATAAAAATAAATACAACGAAAAAATGTTCTTAAATTCTAGACAGATACGGTCACCTGGAAGGACTTAGAGCTTAAGGTCAGCTCTCAGTTTAAAAAAATTAAGATTTATAAGTGTTATTAGACAGGTTAACACAATATTAACTCAAAGTAAGACTCTGGGCTTCATGTAAGCAGAACAATTTTAAAAAGAAATGAAAAGAGAAAAACTTCAGTTATGTGATTCAAAGACAGTTACTTAAAGCTGTCTTGTACCAAGAGAAACACATAGCCCAGACTCTGGGGAACACAGTAATCTTTGAAGGTGACCATCATAGTATCCGGACATTAGGTGATTAATATATGTTGATTTCAAGTATTTATAGGTAACCTACTTTGTGTAAAGTGCAAGTCTGGGTCTTGGGAATAAGACAGCAAATAAGATAGTCTCTGTCCTTAGGTTGTTCAATGCTATTTCACATGCCTTTTCACAGAGTTATTTGCATAAACAAAGAGGAGTCCCCCCTTTACCCGTGGTTTTGCTTTCCGTAGTTTCAATTATCTGTAGTCAACTACAGTCAAGAATATTAAATGGAAAATTCCAGAAACAAACAATTCGTAAGCTTTAAGTTGCGTGTTGTTCTGAGTAGCGTGATGAAATCTAGCAGACGTGACTCACCCCTTTGTCCATACCCTGCCCGTGAGTCACTTAGTAGTCCTCTTGGTTATCAAATTGACTGTCGAGGTATCGCAGTGTTTGTATTCAAGTAAGCCTAATTTTACTTAGTAATAGGCCCAAAGCATAAGAGTAGTGATGCTGGCAATTCAAATATCCTCTTACTGTGCCTAATTTATAAGTTAATCTTTACCATAGGTATGTATGCATAGGAAAAAACATAGTATCAATATATTTAGGGCTCTGTACTATCTGCAGTTCTGGCCATCCACTGGCAGCTCTTGAAATATACCCCCTGCAAATAAGGGGGGCCCACTGTAGAGAGCTGGGACCCCTGAATGGTCACTGACTGCGTCTCTCTCACCCATGTATGGTTGCAGCTTCCAAACCCAAAAAAGTGTGGGACTGTGTCTTTTACATTTGCTTCCTATAATCATAATAGTACCTAATGCTTCCAGAGGGCTGCTATATGCCACCCCATCAAGCACATGGCATGATTTATCTCACCTAATCCTCACAACCACCGTACAAAGCAGGGATGGTAAGTGGTGGTTAACCTCATTTCTCAGATGAGAACATAGAGGCACAGCTCTGACAGGAAGCCCTATCCAGCCTGGAGAGCATAAAACTACCTACCTGACTAGCTGAGATCCTCACTATAGTAAGGCTTTTCTTCTATAGTATTACCTGCTACTGCTATTTAAATCCCATTTCCTTATCGGGGTGTGATCAGAAAAGGAGCACGTGACTCTAATGGTAGTCTCATTAACTTCTGGTGTTAAAGGGGAAAATGCAGAGAATCAAGGCAGGTGCAGATGGGCACTGTTGGACGGAGAATTAATTTAAATGATAAGCAAAACAAAGGGAGAGAATAAGGGGAAGATTTCACTGGAGGTTAAGAGAAAAACAATGGGCTCTTTTTCTAAACACAAAAGGAGAATGTAAGTGGTAAAGAACGAAGCCAGGCTGCTGGAGCCTGGCAGGGGGTAATTTATTGATTGACAAGTAAGAATGTGACAAAAAGAAAGACATAAAGGAGGAAAATTATCTGCTGCAGTTTTCACAATGGGAGATGTCCAAGGAGGCAAGAGATGTAAATTTCCCAGGGGAAGAAGATTATGTAGTAAGATTCTTGTCTTCAAGTCCTCAAAAGGCAAAGCACTGATTATTGTTTGTTTGTTTGTTTGTTTTAAAGCATTGGGTTTGATGCTGAACAAGGATCAAATTATACAAGTGGCCCTTGACACTGGCAGGTGTCTGAAGCTGTTTGGAGTACATGAAAGTTAGGGCTAAATATTCCTAAATCTCATAATGATTGAGTCAGAGAAGATCTCGATTTGCTTAGGGAGTGGGCTCAATGGATTTCTGTGGACTCTCCCAGAGAGGGGAGGAGAGTCTAGAATTGGAGGCAAAAGAATAGCTTCTCAACCAGGATACTGCTGGAGTGGGGGCATGCCTTGAAAGACACAGAAAGGGTAAGCAGAGTTCATCCAAACATTACAGATGAAAGTTACATTATCCCTCTTGACAGGGGAAACCACTAGTAGAAACTGAGATAATTAAGGACAGCTAGGGAAAATGGAAACCATACTATGGTTCAGCATGCAGACAAATAAAGGGGGAGGACAAAGCTCCCTTCCTATATAAGCAGTATATGCGGCTGTTCAGTTTGGAGTGTTCATTTAACTTCTTGTTAATTTCCAAGTCTTGGAAGGAGTCTGACTCAAGACTTTCCCCAACTATTTATTTTTCCTTCATGAGAACTCTTTCATTTAAAGTGACATTCTATTCTAGATATATTTATAGGCATGTAATTTCTTTTGTCTTGAATTATAGAAAATGAGACAAACCAGCTCTTGAGTTATGACACTAAATGCAGAGAGGCATTTTCATTTTTTAAGGTTGCAGATTTAGGCAAGCTAAGTTTACAGACTGTTTGGAATTTCAATCTCTCAACATATACGACACTTGCAAATGCTTCTGCTCATATATTTTTTTTCTTCCCCAGAAGGGACCAATGCCAATAAAGCTCATCTGCCTGAGTTATGGCTTTTTCACTCTGATAATCAGTAAAAAGTATGCAAAGGCACAGTGCTGTTATCAAACAGAAATAGAGAGCAATGTAATTCTACCTGATAATTTGGCCTGGCACATTGTTTTCCCAGAATCTATCTCACCACAGATGCTGGCAGAATGCTTTCTATATAAAAAAAAAACCAGACCAATTAAGGGGAAAATTTCTGGAAAGTCAATTTTGATATCTAATGTTGTATTTGAATTTGCAAATGTTAAACAGGTTGGTAATGAGCTTGTGCTGGAAGAGAAAAATAGAATTTTTTTTAATGATCAAGACAAAGGAGAAAATATCAAGAGAACTTCTTTTGGTTGTTTTTATTTAAGGAAAAGTGACCTACTTGGAATGTTTCTCTTTATTGCTAATGGAAAATAAAGACAGAAAGTCTAACATCTGACAGTGGATCCTTTGACCTAGGCAGAAAATTCTGCATTTCTGATGACTGATGGTTAGAGGCTGAGGCGGAGAAACTAAAGGAAGATTCACAACCAGAGTCCTGGGGCAACTTTTAACAACTTTACAGGCAGTTCTTGATGGCACCCCCCCTCCCCAGGCCGCTCACCTGAGACGTGGCTGCAGCTTCTTCCCTACAAAGGAGTTACTACTAAAGCACATAAAGTTTCTTAGCTCAGGGAGAACTTGAAAGTTCACTGGTCCTTCAAAAACAGGTATGGCGGGCTTCCCTGGTGGCTCAGTGGTTGGGAATCCGCCTGCCAATGCAGGGGACACGGGTTCGAGCCCTGGTCTGGGAAGATCCCACATGCTGCGGAGCAACTAGGCCCGTGAGCCACAACTACTGAGCCTGCGCGTCTGGAGCCTGTGCTCCACAACAAGAGAGGCCGCGATAGTGAGAGGCCCGCGCACCGCGATGAAGAGTGGCCCCCGCTTGCCACAACTAGAGAAAGCCCTCGCACAGAAACGAAGACCCAACACAGCCAAAAATTTAAAAAAAAACAAAAAACAAAAAAAACCCAAACAAACAGGTATGGCACTGTGGGAACACACTTACTTCAACTTATCCAGAGAGATTCAAATTGATGATTTATTTTCCATTATCTCCTAATCTTTACTTACAGAGTTTCATTAAGAATCTTTAATGGGAATTTCTTTTAGGCCAGAGATGTGTCATTCACTAAAGAGTCTTAAACATTAGGGTTGATATGTCTTAGGCAAATAAACTCTAACCATAGGATCAAGTTAGAAGTCTCTTCCCTCTTACCTATCCTCACAGAACTGTATGCTTCTATCCAAAAGCAGCAGCTGGGGTCTACCAGTTGTCTCTCTGTTCTGAGAATTCTTGATTTCCAAACTGGAGCTAGTTACCTATTCTGGAATGGTCACTACTAAAAGCTGGATACTGTGTTAGTATGTTTTTTTCTGATAACAAGTCCTATGATGTACGTACTTGACTGATGATAAAACTGATACTTTGAGAGCTTAAGTAAAAGGCCCAAAGCCATACAAAGACAGAGCTGGGATTTGAATCCAGAGCTGTTCCTTTAAAGTCTGTTAACCGCTACACTAGACTCTTTCCCAGAATGGTTCCCACTGTGGGCTTTCCTCCCCTACCAGAGGTTAAGTGGAAAGAAGTTGGCCTTACGTTTCTCCTGGCAATGAGGATATTTTGCTCACACCTTCAGAACAAACAGGCAATTATTTTGTTTTATTGTATCCATATGACTTGTTCCTTCAGCTCCCATATCTCTTTGTATACTGTCTTAACTCATATTTTGGGTTTGTTCACATAAAATATATTGCATTTCTCTTCTAGGTCCTAGGGAATTTTAACTGTCAGCCAACACGTTTCAGGTTATGTTGTAATTTTGAAGATATGCTTCTCTTTAAAATACGCAAAGTGTGGAAAAGAAGAAAGGCTCCTCCATTATTGGCAGCAGGAATATCTGGGCTGGACAAATACCTGGCTCCCTTTTCACACAACTGCCACTGACCAAAGTCCTTTTCAAAAGCTCTGGGAACCGGATTTAACTCTGTCTATCCTGGAGAATGAAGCAGTTCCCCCCCAGTTTTGCTCACTCTGTCTAGAGTAGCCCAGATGAAACACAAAAGAGTGTTTCTTGAGGTCTGTGGTATAAGTTAGTAGTTTGAGTTTACTCTGTGCTGGGGCTTCTTCACCTGGAATCTTCCAGGCTCTCATGTTTTGCTAGCTACTTGGTATTTTATGCACATGAAATGCAGTGAGGATTTGGGCGCTGCCCAATCGACTTCAACTTTTAAATCTATATTGAACATCTTCTGACTTCCTGTCCTTCATTCAATCTTTTTTCAGTTTTATGCTGTTTTTTTTTTTTTTGCCCTGAGAAATACCCTGATATCCTGGATGATAAGAGAGCAGGTTAGCCACCGCTGGCCCCTAACTCTTCAGAGATTTCTGCCCAGTGAATGAGAGAAAGGAAAATGGCAACAATAGCAATGATGATTATGGTGATTACACAATCGGGAAATCTAGGACCACATAGACAGCAAGCGCAGTACCAAACTTGCTCCCCTTTAGAGTCTGGGAAAGCTTTGGTGGCTGCTATTGCTAGATTAGCGATAGAAGCCTTAGGAAATGCCAGGGAAACAACTCGCCTCTTCCTAGAGCCAGTGGGCATTTGTCTCTGTCGTTCCTCTGGGCATGGGGCCCTGTTCTCTCTGCATGGATAGCAGAGCAAATCCTGTTTAGGAGCCAGGCGAGAGCTCTTTGATATGGTTCTGCCCTGCTACACAACCTCAGTCCTTGCTTTCTCTCTCTCTGGCCCAATTCTTGCATGGAAAATTGAGGTAATGATTTATATGCTGTTAGCAGTTCTGACAGGTGCACTTGATCTTGGCTTCCACCAGCCCCAGGACTAATCGGAAGCTTATCTTTTCCTTTGTGTAACAGGGAGCTGTCAGGTTCCATGACCCTCCAAACAATTCAATCACTCATGGGAGGCTTCACCTTGGAGGGAGGACACCTTGATATTGGAGGAGCTCCATGGAGGCCATGCCCTGACATATATCAACACAGTGGCAGTCAAGGGCTAGAGGGCAACATGGCCACACTGACCAAATGCCACTGGCTTCTGGAATTTAAACTTGTCATATCTGTCAGGAGTTTTCTAGGTTGTGCTGGCAGCTTTTCTGCCTTGGTGTATATCCTGTCTTGGGTGTAGAACATTGAGCTATTGAGCAAAGAAGAGCTGTGTCAGAAAATGACCAGAGCAGAGAAGAAAGGGTTTGCATTGCTCTTGGGAGAAAGAGCAAATTCCCTAGCAAGGTCTACGATGGCCGTAACCTGGCTGCCTTGTCACCTGCATCTTGCTGGTACTACCCATCCCCTGGGATCAGCATTCCAGCCACCTTGGCCTTCGTTCCATCGCCTGTTCTCTGGCGCAACTTCCCACCTCAGCGTCTTTGTCCACAGCATTGCCTCTGCCTGGAAGGCTCCTCCCACTCCTCCCCTTACCTACCTCCTGCTTCAGCTCCATTATTAACTGCTCAGGAAATTATTCTCTGTGCTCCCTGAATGGAGCAATTCCTCCATCGTCTCCTCTCCTATGCACCTCTGCAGCCCCCTTCCCAGTGTCAGTTTTATATCAGGGGCATTTGATTCACACCCTTCCCACCAAAAGAGACTGAGGGCATGAGGTCACGGGCAGGGAGCGTGCCATTCATGTTCACTGCTGTAATTCTAGGGCCTATTACCATGCCTGGCTTAAAGGAGATACTCAATAAATACCTATGGAATTAGTGAAAAAATGAAAAAGCAAGAGACCTAGGTGGCACCTGTGTTCTTCATTGATTTGACCATCAAGTAGGGAAAGGCACATTTCATCAGGACTGGTGTGACAGCCATCTGAGAATTCATGTGCAGAGATGACTTTATTATGGGAAGGAATAATGGTAACCAAGTGTGGCTTTGTTTTGTCACTTCTGTCTCAGTATCTAACCTGACAACTCCTGAACTCCTGCTTTCTTGTCTGCATTGATAGTCTTATATATCCCCGCCCCCCTTAGGATGCTTTTCCCAGATGCTCTTTGAATTTGGAAAGCAAATTATTATTTTTTTTAAATCAAGCTTTCAGAAGTTTCTAAACATCTGCATGTTTGGAATTGAAAGGGCAGGATAATTGGATGAAGCTTTCACCTTGTGGCTGGATGCTTTGGCATTAAACAATGTCCTCATTTAACTCAAAGTTGCAGAATTCTCAACTCCTGAAAATAATTAGAGGAAGTGGGATCACAGGGCAGAATAGAAAATGTTGAGAAGGGGTTCAGGCAGTGTTTAAATACATAACAGGACTGACCGTGATGTCAGGCATGGGTACACGAGGTTGGTGCTGTTACTATTTTCAAATAAAAGCTTGTAGCCAGCTAATGCCTCACTGAATTATAAGCCCCATGTGAGGGCAGGGACCACACATGACTCTATATGTGGAACCTTTTTTTAATAAGTGCATATTAGATAGATGATAGCTTACACAGAAGGAGACATTTATGAACAGTGATGGCTTTTAGATTGGCTAAAGGGTCATTTCTGTTTCAAGAAGTCTCTGACAATAGGATAAAGCCCACATCGGCCCAGATGGGTGAGAACCATTGCTATTGGGAGGCCAGATAACATGGTGGTTAAGAGTGGGGGTCTGCAGTCAGACAGTCAGGGGTGAACTCTGGTTCTGCTACTTGCTAGCCAACAACCTTGCACAAGTTGCTTCCTCCATATGGAGCTCAGTTTCCTCATCTGGAAAATGACGATAATAGTTTTCAGCTGACAGGGTTAAGGTGAAGATTAAATGAGGAAGCACGCAAAGTGTCTGGAATAGTGGCAGGCACTAGAAAGTTCTCAGTTAATGTTAATGAACTTGTATGTCAAGAGGGAGGATCTGTTAAGGCTCTTTCTCCATCATGGGAGTCTGAGACTGGACGGCAGGAAAATGGGGGTGGAAACGCTGCCAGGCTAACCCCTGTTCCCTGACCCAATTCTTTCCGTCAGCATCTCCCAAAGTGAGGTCTATCGCTGTACTACTCAAAATAACGGACCCCTGAACTGTTTGCTAATGGTCCGTGACAAGATAAGGAGCTCAAGCCAGAATCAGTGCACTGCTTCATCCATTGAGAAAGTCTTGCTATGGAAAATAAAATTGTCAGCTGAACTATATGGTGGATTAGTGATGTGAACGATTCATATTCTGGTACAAGCTCTTTATCTTGTTGTGGACTGACACTGGGCCCAGGACCACGTTTTGAGAAAAATGTTAAAAAGAAAAGTAATCCCATAAATTGCGAAAAGCGTTTTTCGTGGTCAATTAGGTTTGATGGAAAATAATGCATGCACTATATTTTTCTTCGACTTTGATATTGTACATTAGTATATTAAAGGTCTTGAGAAACCCCAAAGTAAATCAATTTGTTTAAATGTATTTAAGCTAGGATTCCCCATATTTTCTTGAGCAAGAAACATTTGTGAGCATGTATGTGTGTGTGTCTTTACAACCGCTTTTAACATTTTTTCCGGTAAAGAACACGAGCTCAACTGATCATCTGATGAAAACAACAAATTATGAGTGTGATCTACTCTCCTCCATTCAACTACATACAAATCTAATACCTTTCTGGTAGAAATTCCTTTCCTTCTGGCTCAATCATTCTAAGGAAACCAGAGAATTAAATCTTTTTCCAGTTGATAACAATCTCCTTTAACATAAAACTACCCTTATGAAATATTTTCCTCCAACCAGTTTCTTATACTTATGCACCAAAGAAAAGAAAGTATCTTCCTCTATACACTAACCTCTAGGGAAATACTTAAAACCTTTTTCTCTGGTAAGGACGGGTATTTAAAATCAGTGCATCAGTGGAAGTCTGGTTTGCAACGTACTAAGATCAAAGTGATCTTGTTTTCTACTGAACTTGACTCCAAATCCATTTTGTGTTAATGATTTTCTAGAAGACTCTTATGTATAATGAGCAGAGGCCTTAGAATTCCTCCTGTGATTTCAAATGAGTTCTTTGCATAAGTTGGTAGCAAAAGGGACCTAGGCTCATATTTTTGATCTCTAGTTAAATAAGTCCAATGAAAAACAAATACTATAAATCAGCTCTAGGCTATGTTAACATTCTAAGGTTTCCTGAACAATGAGCTTCTTGGTACTTTGTGCCGTGTGCCCGCCTGCACACGCATACACATGCATGTGTAGTTTCAGGGGCTGGACCTCACACCTCTTACTCCAGCAAAAGTGAGCTCATATTGGAGAGCCAGGACCTGGTCTGGGCACAATGTCTTTCCCATGACACTCATAATTCAGATAATTCCATCTGAAAGATTTAGAAAATGGAGATACTTTTCTTCCTCGAATCATCCAATTATGCCCTGGATTTTCCATTTACTTTAAAAGTATACAGAGAGCCCTTTAAAGGAAAAGATGGAGAAAATCATTCTAATAACTTCTCTTTTGAGAAAAATCCGTCTGGGTCAGTGTGAATTAGGTTTGACCCAATGACAAGATCCTTGCTTGCAAAGCCTGCAAAAGGTTGGCAACCTGCCCCAGGCTGACCAACCCACCCACATCTCCAAAATTCAGACCATTTAATGACCAAAGTTAGGAAGAGAGAATGGGTCATAGTCTAGAATGCTGTGCCTCCTGACCAGGGATTCTCGAGATAAACTGCACCAGAGACCATGGAAACATCGAGATTTTCTTCTCTAACATGATCTTTTTCTTCTTCTGGTACTAGTGGACTTCTCAGCTTCCCACTGTCACTGAGTGTACCTGTGGGGAGTGTCATTTACTAGTTCCTATCACATTCGAGAAGCCATGGCTGCCTTCCAAAGGGGCTGGGAGCAAGAGACAAAGAGAACTCGATCTTAAGCCAGGTATAGGATTCTGTTTATATTTACATTTATCTTGGATCTAATTACTATATGGTAAATGCAGCACAACAAAGGTAGCTTTGAGATGAAAGAAAATATTTTATTGTCAGTGAAAATATTCTGAATCCAAGGCAGCTTTGGAGAGCCAGGGCAAACACACATTCAAAATAAAGCAGAATGGACTGCTGGATTCACTATTATCAAAACATAATGCTGCTTTGAACTTTTTCAATATATTCATCAGACTTTCCTGAAACTCCTGGTTGTCCAGGTGAAAGACAAGATGGGAAGGAAGAGGAGAAAGGTCATAACATATACCGAGCATCTGGCAATCATAAGGCATCACACCAGTACTGTCAACACATTACTCTATTTTATTAGCATGATCTCTGTGGGAAGAATGTAGGATGAGTTCTATTTTTCAGATGATGGCTGAGATGTGGTCAGAGCCCTAGCCCTTTCTTGGGGGCTCTGTAACATGGTGTTAAGATCACAGACTCTGGGGTCAGACCGAACCTGGTTAAAAATGTGACTCAGCCCCTTAGTAGCTGCAGCCCTTGGGCAAGTAACTTCAGCCTTCTGAATCAAATGTCCACATCTGTCAAATGGGGATTAAAAACAGTACTCAGCCCATAGGACTGCTGTCAGGCTGAAATGAGATGGTGCTTGCATGCACCTAGCAGAAGGCCTGGCACACAGTGTGTCTTTAACTAATGTCTGCACTATTGTTACTGTTACAGCACACTGGCCATTAGGTGGGCTGCCCCCCAGATTTGACCAGGAGTAAGAGGGGGAAAGAACCTGAGTTATAAAGGGCAGAGCCGTACACACAACCCAAATGTGCTTGGCGTGCAGAAGCTCACTCCAAATCAAATTACTCAGTGTAAAGGCAATATTAGTGTGGCCCTCAGAT
Organism: Balaenoptera physalus; assembly: GCF_965194825.1. NCBI lineage: Eukaryota > Metazoa > Chordata > Mammalia > Artiodactyla > Balaenopteridae > Balaenoptera > Balaenoptera physalus. The sequence goes on along the minus strand of NC_138890.1, from coordinate 54,316,841 downwards.
TATTCCATATAGAGCCTTGAGGTAGGAGGAGGGAAGCAGGCAAAGGAAGAACTTACAAAATCAAATCAGAGAACCTCCACTTTGGAGGTCATTATGCCAATGGTCCTCAAACCCAGCTGATCTTCAGAACTACCTGGGATGCAGCTGAGAACTATGGGTAGATCCCTTGGCCCTGTGCCTGGACATTCTGAATCAGTCAGCTGGGGATGATTTAAGACATTCCTAGACTGATGATCACCCAGATTTGGTAAACCATGATCTAATCCCACGCATCCTTTCTGCTCCACCTTCCCCCCCACAAAACAAAACGGAAACCCCACCTGAGCCCAAGGTTCCCGCAGCATCTACCATCTCCTTCATGGTTTCTTCTTTAGTCCCTGTTTCCTCATATTTTAGCTTATGCCAAATATTCAGAAGACTATATCAGGCATTCTATTTAATACAAGAGGCAGGATAGTAGTATGGATTTTAGAATCATAAAGACATGAATTCAGGGACTTCCTTGGTGGTCCAGTGGTTAAGACGCCATGCTTCCACTGCAGTGGGCACGGGTTCAATCCCTGGTCAGGCAACTAAGATCCCACATGCCGTGCGGCATGGCCAAAAAATAAAAGAAAAAAAAATAATAAAGCCATGAATTCAAGTCCAAGTACTACCACTTACTAGTGTCTGACCTCAGGCATGTTGTTTAACCTCTCTGGCTTTGGGTCCCACATCTCTGAAATGAGGTTTATTTTATTACCTTCATTATAGGTTTATCTTGAAGAATAAATTAGCCAACACATGGAGCATCCCTGGAACAGAGCAAATGCTAATACACGTCTGCTGCTCTTATTATTATTTCAGTTAGTTCCTTTGCCGCACATTGAACCCAACTAATGCTGTCTCACTGAATATTAGCCAAAGAACAGGACAGGGACATCCACAAGTGTCACCCCTAAAAGGCAAAACATGCCAAAACACTGAGGCTTGGTGGTGAGGGTAGTACCCGGGGTTCCTGTGGAGTGCTTTCTGATCCCATAAATGAAACCCCATGACACAGACTGATAGAATCAGATAATGATGGCAATCAATAACGATAACAGAAATTATTATTTATTTTCATAAACACAGAGTATGTGCGTCCTGCTGAGTTACACACATCACATGCCAGCATTCACTTGTGCGGTAGTCAATCAACGGGGGGTTGCAATATCCCCTCGCTGAGACAGGAGGGGGAAGGGATGGAGTGGAGGTTGAGAAATTACCCACACCAGAGTGACACATTCACAAAGTTAATCTAATCCAGGGGCCGTGCGGGTGCCACTGCAAGCATGTGAATATGGAGTAGCCTTGATTGATTTTGCACTGCAGCAGCTAAACACTTCATTTTTATTTGCAACAAATATAAGGAAAGGAAAGCTGAAGCTGTAAAAGGATTGGCTACGAAGCCCCTAGAGCAGCAATACATCATAAAATGAAGTCTAGAAAAATTAAAAATGGGTAGCGGAAGACTGTATCTGTGTCCTAAGAGGCCTCCGTGGTCAAGCATAAGCCCAAAATGAAAACCTAAGGCAGTGATGGCCGATCCTGACTCAACCAGTAATTTGCCCTGTTACTGGCCTGGGATTACCCATTCTCCTGGAGTGAGCGTCACCACACGGTCACCACGGAGGCAGGAAGAAAGCACAAAGGCTGTGTCTAGACCGAACACATCTGATTCTCAGTTCTGCCTCTCAGAGCCTCAGTTTCCTCTTTTCTAATGGGGATAATCACATCCAGATCACCAGAAATAGGGAAAACAGCAATTCACGTCCTACTTGCCCCCCCAAGATCCTTGGGAGCATTAAATGAGATGCCCCACCCTCCAGCATGAAAGGCCATCTATCCCTCAAGATGCATGTTGAAAATTCCTTCCTGGTCCTATACCTCTCTCTTTCTGTTCTCCCTCTGAACTGCCATGGCAATCTTCTGTGCTTTTCTCAGGACACTTACCCGATCCGGTGTTTCTCAAAGTTTGGCCCAAGGATCACGTGTGTCAGAATCACCCGGGGATTTTCTAAGGGGGATCTGGTCAGTGATGCTATTGGGTACAACTCAGACCTTCTAAACCAGAATCCCTAGTGATGAGGCCAGTGCCTGTGTTCTAAAATGTATCCCAGGAGACTGTGAGGGGCACACTGTGGTTTGAGAACCACTGCTTGAATTAATTTCATGTTGCAGCGACTTGCAACCTTCCCCTCCTGGCCCCTGGAGGACAGAGCGCATGTTTCACTCATCTTTGTAAGACCCGCTCTGTAGTATGTACTTCGCACACTGCCTGGTGCATAGAAGGCACTCAATAAGTAGGATAAAAAATACATTGAAAAGTTCTACGTGTCAGATGTTATTATCCGCATTGTTGTCTAGATCAAGGACCACGCAATAAATAGTCCTGTATGATGGTGAAGGGCAGGAGCTGTGGGATCAGACAGACCTGGGTTCCATTCTTGGCTTTGCCACTTATTATCTGTGAGGTCTTAAGCCAGTGTTTACCTCCCCGATCCTCTGTTTACACACCTGTAAAATGGGCATGATGCATAAGCCACAGGATTGTGATGAAGAACCAACTGTAAAATGTACAGAAAACTGCTCAGTGCGGAGTCTGTCCCTAGGAAGGGCTGAATCAATGTAGCTGCTTTTATTGGTAAACTTAAACCAGTGATCTGTTTAATCAGTTCTCTAGAAAATAGATCAGGCAGTTAAACTAGTGGTTTCACAAAAACGATCACTTTTGGGAAAAAAGTGTGTTTAGCCAAGCTGTCTAATCCCATGACCTGTTGGCAATAATCCTCAAGAAGTTCCCTTCAGAATTTGGAGCTGGTGAACGCTCATGTCGATTTGCCATGGTGTCTTAGACTGTGGCTAGGAGGGTGTCTAAATTGCCACCAATGGGATGTGCAAACATCAGGGTCATTCTAGGTGGAAAAATTTTAGTCCAGGAAAGTCACAAGAATGTGTGTGTCCTGAGCTGAGAGAAAGACAGAAGCAGTCACCAGCAGAAGGCATGTGTGTAAAAACATGATATAATTGAATCTTTTCTCTAAAAAACAGTGCATCCATTGTGTGCTCAACCTGTGGCAGAAAAGCCTTAGCAGCCTTCACCCTCGCCCTCCACTCCCCCCAAAATCTAGCTCCTACATTGAGAAAGCTTTGCCGAAGAATTCCGAGAGACACTAATAACGAAATTCCTCTGCTCTACAATCATGAATTAGTATTTTCTTAGGATGTAGCTGTAGGGAATCATAATGAAAAGCATCAGATTTGGGGTCAGATGGATTAGGTTTGAATTCCAGCCCCACCACTTTCTAGCCATGAGATCTTGAGCAAACAACCGCTTGTCTACTCTGAAACTCAGTTTCCACTTCTATGTAATCTATTCATTTGACAAACATTTCCTGAATACCTACCATGTGCCGGAGCTACAGGAGAGGAGACACATGGTTCCTGCTTTCACGGAGCTTACATTTCACGGGAGGGGGAGGGGAGGCCGACAGTGGACCAATGATACATCTGGCCAGGAGGAAAGTTAAGAATAAAGGGGCAGGGTAAGGACACCGAGAGTGAACGGGAAGATGTGAGTGGGCTATTTTCCCTACAGAATTCTAGGAGAGCTTCTCTGAGAAGGTGGCACTTAAGCAGAGACTTAAATGAAAGGAGGGAGGGAGGCTCTGGATGATCCAGAGAGGATAACAGAACCCGAGAGAGTTACTGTTAGGACAGAATGATATAAGGGTATACAATCCAGCACCTGGCATATAGTCAGCACTCAAAAAATGTGGCTATTATTATTATTAATATTAGCTGTAAGGAATATCCATTAGAAAACTTGAGTTCATTACATCCCCTTCATTTTGGGGAGTTATGGTGTCACAGGCTGGGAGCTCACACCTTCCAGACAGACTCTGTGGAACTCTTTTGTAACTGGTTCAAAAGCACATTTCCACCTGGCCTAGGTTCCCAGGGCACTGGCAGCCAGTCCTAACGAGGGAAATAATAACTCCAGGCTCATTCTGCACAGATAAGTACACTACGTATGATTTCTCACCACCCATCTCCCCCCCCCCGCCCCGGGCTGATTAAGTTACACGAACTATGAGTTTCCGTTGCCAAGAAAGGGCTCTGAGGTCTTCTTAGCTGTGGGTATTGGGAGGTTGGAAAGAAGGGCATGGAGAATCTTGCTAAGTGGAACTACATAAGACCTCAAGGTGAGGTCAGAGGTCAGAGGCATGGAAACTCCATGTGTGTGAATATGTGGGTGAGAGAGAAAGAGGGAGGGAGGGGGAGGGAGGGAGAGAGAGACACATGCATACATCCTGACCTAGAATAATAATGGCACTAATTATTAAGAAAAGCATTTAAAATGCCCAATGTATGGGTCCAAGTTGAAGAGTCATAGCTCTTGATTTTCAATCCCAGCTCTGGAACAACCAGTTGACAGACACTGGGCAAGTCATTTTCCCTCTCTGAGACAGCATCAGGCTGAAGGGCTCAGGGTCCCATAGATCAAGGTTTGATGCTTAGCATGATCTAGGGCATCTTACTGAAACTCTGTGAAGTGCATCTGTTCAATGGGTATTTAACAGTGAACTGTACCTCATGAAGTAGCCAATGCAGATACAGTGTGCAGCATGGTGCATGGCATATAGTAAATGCACAGTAAATACTGGATCCCAGCATTTTCACCTGCCTTTCTACCTGGCTGGTCTGAAGATGAATCAGGGAATTAAGTGAGTAAACACTTTGTGATAAAAATGGTATTTTACAGCTCATAAGGTGTTATTATTAAACTATCATCATGATTATTGCTTTGAATGTTATAATATTAAGCAGGAGATGTAGTGTCCATAGAAGTGCTTCTCATAGTCTCTCCGGGTAATAAGTGATTGGATTTGAAAGGCTATCTTGCATGAAAAAAGGAAAAAAAACAACCACATTCATACTTTGAAAAGCTGAACCTCCCAGCACTGAAACAGAACAGGTTCATTACTCAGTGAGGATTAATTAGCTGTTGGGTATTATTAAACATTCTTACTCTCAAGATCCACGTAGAACTGGAAACTATGAAAGTGAACGAGAGGTAATCATAGTACAGGGAAGGGAAAAAAAAGCCACCATTGCTGGCAATGCAAATGTGAAGAGCAGAGCATGTTAGTAAATTATGGTCTGATTAATATCACATCAACTCATTCTCTGTTTGGAGTCATTGTTCTGAAACTACGGTTTTCAGGGTTGCCTGGTTCTTCTTCTACCACTGGGATCAAAAAGAAAGCAGGCTGGCCTTTTCAGTGTTTGCACTGAAAGAACACTGGAGTGTGGATGTTTACACTGAAATGAGGAGACTTGAAAGCCTAGGAAGGTAGACGAGATGAAATCAGATACGAGTTTTACAATATGATAGCAAATGTGTCTCATGAGCTGGTACAATAACTTGAAATGACTGAAGAGTAACAGAGGCTCATAAAAACAAGAGCGTGGAGGAGCCTTAGAGAGGATAAGAGTCCAGGGGTAACAGATCCCTTTGTCTCAACCACCAGGGGCTCATGATAAAAATGCAGATCCCTCTGGACCACCCAACGTGCTGAAGAGAATCACTGAGGCTGTGTCCTGGGAATCTGCATTTGTAACTGGCACCCATGGTTGCAGAACCACTGACTTTCTCCAGTCCTCTGCTCAGTTGCTTAGAAACTAAGCACGGAGAGAAGAAATGAGATTCATTGGCCCAGGGTCACAGATGGTTAATAAGGACGCAAGAACCAGAACTGGGGTTTTCTAAGTCCCAGCCACTCCTCAGTGCCTCCTTCCATGTTTGATATGTACAAGTCCACTTCATAACATCACTGTGTCACTTTGGGGACAATCTCTGTTCTAGTGGAACTTACATAGAGTCCTTCTCTCTTCTTCATCATGGGGATGGCATCCTCCCAGGGGCTAAACACAGGTATACAAAATCCCACTGGATGCATGGGCAACTGGAATTCACAGTGGAGACTACAGATGGCATCTGAGAAATTCCATCCACATAGCGAACAATAGCACGGTAACATCTGGGCAGAAGTTCATGTTATAAACTCCCCAGTGGTGCCTAATCCATCTGTTTTCTCCATACGATTGCAAAGTCCTGGGGGGTGAAAGACCATCTTGTTCCTTTTGTATCACCAGTACTGTGCTTGCCACTTGGTAGACACCAGTGAATAGCTTGAGGAGTGAATACAAGAGTATAAAAAGTGTATGAAGAGAAAAATGGGAATTTTCTCAAACACATAGCCCTACTATCACTAGGGGGTAATAACAGTCATGAAAATGATGATGATGAGAGTAAGACTAAAAACCATCAGCAGGAACTAATATCACTGAGTGCTTTCTCTGAGTGAGACACTACACAGGCTAAGCTCTCTATCACACACAATATTGTACTGAATCCTCACAACGATCCCAGGAAGTAGCGACCATCCCTCATCCCTGTTGTGCAGATGTGACATGGGAGGCACAAGGACTTTAAGTAATGTGTCCAAGGCCACCATCCAGAAAGGAATGGAGCCAGAATTCTAACCCAGGACAGAGTGACTCCATGTTCATACTCTTCACTGTTCTGCCCTCCAGTCTCAAAACCTCTGAGCATTTAGAGTATTAACCCAGTCTGATAAGGTAAACTTGTACGGCTGTTCTCCAGGTTGAAGGCACAGGCGGACGAGAGGAAACAGAGCAGCCAATGCTTGTTGGCCCAGAAGAAGCTCAGTAGAAGACCAGGTACCCATTACTACTGGGTACACACACGACAGCCTAGCATTATGGGCCGCAAAGAGTCTGTGCTCAAAAAGCATCTGCTGAATGAACAGATGAACAAATGAATGAATGAATGAACAAACCAACAAGCCAGCTAATCAGGCACATGATGATCATTCAATCCCCACATTTGCCTCTAAACATAGGGCGACAACCTCTTTCCCCCACAGGTATTGATACTTCTGTGTCTCTTCGCAGTTTTTGGTTTTCAGTAGAGCTACTGGCATCTGAGAGCACATATTTTACCCAGTTCTGAAAGTGGCTAGGGGTCAGGGCTGGTCCCAACATGTGCCTGGCTTTACCGTTCACAATGAACACTCCAAAACTAAACTCATCACCCAGTCCTAAATCATTTTAATCTCTATCTAGAGAGCCTTCCTTTAAAAGTCTGCTTTTAGAAATCCATTTCTAACACCATTTCCCTAACAGACATATCCCAATCTCCCAGAACCAAATATAATTTCTCCCTCCTTCGATCAAACTGCAACTCTCTGACTCTCATTGCATTTATCTTACTCTAGTTAGTGTCATAAACATCTGCATATTAGTCCTACCCATCCTCTTTCCTTACCAGACTGTGCTTTTCTGGACGGCAGGAAGGAAGCTACCAAGACTAATAGTGGAGATCATTTCTTGAGTACCAGCCACGGAATAAGGGCTTTCCATCCTCACTGCATTTTAGCCTCAGAAGCCCACACACAGTAAGGTACTAGGTTCACTGTTTTGCAGATGGAGAAACTAAAAATAACTTGCACGACTAAAGTTCAAAAAGGGAGTGACTATGTGAGAGTCTGGTAAGTGGCAGAATTTGAACCCAGGCCTGTTTGATTCAGAAGTTCACGTTCCGAGTCACAAGACTCCAACTTCCCATCTGGGTAGTTCCATGCCTGTACCTTGAAGGTGCTCAAGACATGTTAGATGATGCAAACAGACAGAGGCTAAGAACATAGTAATGTATGGCAGTGACCCTGCAGGCAAGTCCTCAGGGGCAAAAGGAAACGTGGATTTATAGTCATCTGAGCTTGGTGCCCGTCCTGCTCCTTCACCAGAGACTCAGGTAGGCGGGGTCTCTGCTTGACCTCCCTCCCTCACACCTGAGAGGGGCAACCTATAGCAGCAGCAAGCACGCGGCCAAACTTCCCCTCCCCTTCCCCTGACCCTGGTTGCCAAGGAAACTGAAAGACGGTGGAAAACCAGCCGATGGGCTCACCCGCAAGGTTGTGATGGTGGCAGGATCCCGCAGCCGGCCCTCCTCATCTTTCAGATTGTAGCCTTCTGGCCTCTTATCACGCTCGCTGACTTTCCACAGCTTCACAGTTTTATCTGCAGAGGGCAACCAGAGGAAATCAAAATGACAGTGAGAGGAAGCTGATAAAGGAGTCTTTTTTTTTTTGCGGGACCCAGTTGGGGGCGGTTGCAGGGAGAGGTGAAGGTCACGATGGAAGGGACTGCTAGGGAAACTGGCTCAGGTCAAGGGCTTCAGTGCATAAATCTCAAGGCCTCTGAAGGCAGAGTTCATGTTTCAAAACGAAAACATTTATTGTGCTGAGACAAACGGTTTCCCTGACAATGGGCTGTTAAATCTATAGCTTACATTTAAATTGGATCATTCAATAATAATATGTCCTGAACACTGAATAAGAGTAGTCACACATATGTAGAATTAACCATGTAACCATGTTAGCGCCTTCCGTGGAGAATTTACTTAATATTCACAATAACCCTGAGATGTAGGTCCAATTACTATCCTCATTTCAGCATCCCACCTCACTAAACACTGTCCCTAGCATGACCTGAAAGGCCCTCCGTGACCTGCACCCCTACGTCCTCACACTTTATGATCTCGTTGTCTACCCCACTCCCTGCCACTTCCTGTGCTCCTGCCACCCGGTTTCCTTACAGCTCCTTGTATAGGTTAATCCCACTCCAGCCTCAGGGCTTTTGCACTAGCTGCTCCTTCTGCCAGGAAAGCCCTTTACCCTCTTTTCCACAAGATCTGTTCCTTCCCTTTGCTCTCCTCTGTTTATGTCCCAACCTCAGAGGGGGTCTTTCCTAACCAACCTACAGAAAGATGTTTTCCTCACCGTTCTGTATCCCCTCTTCCTGCTTTATTTTTCTTCAGAGTACGTTTCACTCTCTGGCAACTTAATTATCTCAGTCTCCCTCACAGTAATTTAAATATCATTGGAGGCAGGGATTCGGTCCATCTTGTTCCTCACTGTATCTCCAGCACCTACGACAGTGCCTGGGGCATAGTGGATGTTCAATAAATAGGAGTTGGATGAATGAACGCATCTCATTTACACAGTGCATCTTGTTAGCGGTACTCAGGGAAGTAACATGCGAAGGAGATTCATCCAAATGCTTTCCCCTTGCAGTCTCTTTTCTGAGTGCCCAGCTGCAAATGACCTTTCTCAGCTTTGTACTGTCCCAGGACTCTACACCACTTGGTGACCCCTGTCACTCTCTACAGCAATAAAACAGGGCTGAGGACTCCAATGCCTACAGGCGGTAGGCAGTGCCCGGGGAATGAGTGAAAGGGGGCGGGGCATCGGGGGAGCTGGAGATGGCATGCCCCACCGGCAGGCTTTTGATTCCAATGTTGTGTTAGTTTCAGGTGTACAGCACAGTGATTCAGATATATGTACATACATACACACACACACACACACACACACACACACACACATATATATATATACACACAGATATACACATCAATATATACTTTTTTCAGATTCTCCCTTATAGATTATTACAAAATATTGAGTAGAGTTCCCTGTGCTATACAGTAGGTCCTTGTTGGTTATCTATTTTATATATAGTAGTGTGTATATGTTAATCCATTTTTTAAGGAAACGTGTTTGGGCCAAACAGATCATGTCTGTGGTTGCATGCCTTTGGAGGCCTTTCTTATCACATCCTGCGTTCATTATTTGTTCTAACTTCTCTTCTGGATGGCAGACACTCGGCTGCTCCTCTGTGTCTTGCTCTGTGCTTGCACAGGATGGCTTTGGAAGCAGACAACCTTGGGTCCCATCCCCACTCCAACTCCCGCCACCACGTGGCCGAGGGCTGGGATTCACATGCAGTAGGCACCTAACTAGTCTTTGGGCGACAGACAAATGGGAGTAGCAGATAAAGCAGGAGAAAAGGTACAGAGTGGCCAATTAAGTTTGAATTTCAGAAACATGAGTAATTTTTTAGTGTAAGTATGTCCTCAATACTCCCATCTTACAAACAGAGATAGTTAACTTCTCTACGCCTCAGTTTCTTTATATGTAAATTGGGGAAAACAGTGTCGTCCTTAAATGAAAGAATGCGTGTAGAGTGTTTAGCCCAGTGTTGCACTTCTAATCATGGTTCACAAATAGCAGCTGTTGTTAGAATTAGCAAACTGGGCAACTGTTCTGCAATAATAAGATGTTGCTCTGACAGCATGAGCCTCATCCCATGATGATGTCGGCACATCTTACTTCCTCTCTGTAAGGCTGTCAGGGGAGGAAAGCCGCCCCTGTATCCTGCCTGTATTAGGATTCCCTTGCTCCTTTGCCCCTCATCTCCCTCCTCCATCTCTCCTTGGCAAATGCCTTGTCCTCAGCGGTCTGAAATGCACATTTTGAAGTGGGCTTCCTGCAACAATTTGGCTACTCTAACAGAGAAGGGCCCCTGTTTCCTAATATGTGGGCATCACTTGGGCTGGTCATGTCTGCTGGCACGCCTGTAAAGTCTACTAAGTGTAAGATTTGTGCATTCAGCCTGGTTTGTACGAGACAGAAGGCAAAGAAGCCTTTCCCAGATGTTGGGTTGAATTTAGAATTTTCTATCTATACTCTTCTGGTCCTACCCTCTCTGAATATAGGCTGCATAATGACCTGCTTTTTAGGGTGAGAAGATGAAACATGGGCCATATTTATTCAGTCATTTGATTAGCTACTAATCAGAGATCAGAGTAAATTAGCTACTGTGGCTTAGAAGAACCCAAATCAGTGAATTTTAATACTGATTATTTTCTATTGCTGGGCTTTGGAAGGTAGCCCATCCCAACTGCAAGGCAATTCTTCTCTTATATTTTTCTTATTAGGAATGATAAATTGCTATACAGAGAAAGAGAGAAATTGGAGGTAAAACATAAAGAATAAAAATCCCTAAAATTCCTGCAGTCTGGGACTACCATTGTTAACATTTTGCATAGTTCCTTGTAGTATTTTTTCTATGCACTTTTTTGAAGAGGGGTACAAACCTATAATAATATCTCATATATAGATTTTACATTTCTCATTTTATTTTTGTCTTTTTATTACACAACTGGTACATAAAATTGTAGAAAATGAAAATGAACATAAAAATAAAAAAATTAAAAACTCCCTCAATTCCAGTAGACAAAGACAACTACTATGAAGAATTTATGTATATCCTTGTATTATATTTGTGTGTGGATTATATAACTTTTTTAATAGCTTTTAATAGATGTATCATGATATACATAGTTAATAATATGCTTTTTTCCTAACTATTTACCTATCTATACCAACATCTATTTCTACAAATACATAATGTATAATAGTGAGAATTAGTTAATAATTAAAGGTCTAGTAATGGGAGATTTATTAATAAACTATAGAAAAAACCATACAAGGGAATACCATGCAGTCATTGAAAATGTTATGGTATTTTAGGAGAAATATTTCACAATTAGCAAGATATTCCTGTTATTAAGTGTTATATTATTATATAAAAAAATCTGGTTGCAAAACAGTTATAGAATATGTCATATTTTTGTTAAGAAACAAACAGATTTATCCATGCCTCTTTGCTTTTCTCTTTAAAAGACATTAATAGTGGTTCTCTCTGGATAGGAACACTTTCCTTATCTTCATTTTGCTTCTCTGCATTTTTGAAATTTTTTACAATGAACACTTATTACTTTCATAGCATGAAAAACAAATTAAGTATACCTTTTCCTCTCATCATAGGAATTAAGATAGAAGTAGACATTCTAGGTAAAGCAATGTGTCTTCATCTGGCAAAAAATTTTAAGGTCTATCTTTACAACTGAATGTTGGTTTTATTTTTCATTAAAATTTCTAAAGCTGGGAATGTATTCTAGCAGAAGATAAAAACTGTACCCAGCTATAATGAGATAAGCACAATTTTTTAAAAAAAGATAATTGATGGTGAATTCAATTCAATTCCCCATGGTTGGGATGCCTGGAGTTATTCTTGACTTTATTATCACACAATTTTTCTTGACTCAGTAGCTTGAAGCTTTCTGGATAAAAAAGTCTGAGGAACATGTGGCTGTTACTATGAGTAATGGCTTTTTCTTTTTTCTGGCTGGCTCTCTGAGTAGTTTATCATCACTTGCGGCAGCTTTTAAACACAGTCTTATCATCTATCTTCATTTTCTCTTTTGTACAGTAATTCCAATTGTCTTCTATTAATTTTTGCATGTTAACCTATTTGGCTTAAGGGAGATTCTCAACCTCAATATTAGTATAAAAAAGAAAATCACATACGAGCATGGGAATTTTTCTTCTAAGAATCATTTTGAGATGCTGTTGGCATACGAAATAGCATCCCAAATGGGAAGATAATATCCTTGTTAATCAAAAAACTATTTAAAAACTCAATTAACAGAACATTATGCTATATAATTAATCTTCATTGCATTTCACTGATTTCTTTCCCATCCCCCCCACAAAGTAGTTAATATGTCTTTTATGTCTTTGAATTTTATTGTAATAATCAATAGGCTAAATTTCATAATATAAAGTAAGCTAGCTATAGAAGATAATCAGATGCTTTTTCTCTGCCTAAAGTAATTAAGTCAAAATCATCAGAAGTTTCTTCCATTCTAAGTTGTGTTGAATCTGCTGAGCCGTTGAGGGAAACTTAAACAAAACTAAAAGGGAAGCGACTGAAACAAATTCATGTGGCTTGACTTTCGGGAAATCAAGATTAAAAAAAGTAAACAAGACAATAAATGAGAAAAAATTAAATTACTTGGAATCTGGAAAAACAGATGAGTGGAGATCTGGTCATGTTGAGATAAGCTATGCTTGAATAACCCTAAACTGGCTATTTCAGAACTGTTGCTTTACAGATTTATACACTGGCTTTTTCATTTGAGGGATTTTTTTGGTTCATATGCATTAAAAACTTTCCCCCCCTTTTTTTCATAAGATTAAAATAAAACTCATTGTAAAAACTTAGAAAATAAAAACAATAAAAGGAATAAATTGACAAGTCACCCATAATGCACAGTCAAAATTAATCATGATAAACCTTTCAGTGTGTTTCCTTTCAGTCTTTAAAAATGTTAATATATGTTTGATCGTAGTATATACACAGTCTGCATTTTTTTTAACTTGACATATGAGCATTACCCTTTCTTAATAAATGTTGGAGATAGGCAGAAAGCAAATCCCTTGTTTCTTGATTTATATTTAAATGTATACTCCTCAAAGACACACACACAGGATGATGAAATGAATCACTCTCCAGCTTATTTGCTTGGGAGATGGTGTTTAATTTGTATATACTAATCCTCTAATTGTTATGCTATTCAATTAGCACCCTTTCGTATATGATTTTATTCTGAATTGTTTTGAGTATAGATGGCCTCTTTCACAGCAAGGGTATTAAGAACTTTTAGGGTTGGTAATTCCACTGCATAAAGGTTTACAGATTAATAGGGAATCGGCTTCTGTGTTCAACCCCTAACATTCTCTCTCTCTCTGACCTATTTATATCAACTCTCCCTAAACCAACAAATGATATAAGAAGAGTATGAAGGGATAAGGGAGAAAGAGAACAAACCATTACTTGATCAGTTTTTTGATGGGGTTCCCTCTCTTCTTGACCTATGTTTCTACTAGAGAGCTTGATTGTGTCAGACAAGGACATCTGCTTTCCAAACCCCCAAATATATTCAGGGATTAATAACTTCTATTGAGTATGCCAAACACACAGGGACGGCATGTTTAGTTTCCTGAAATGTGTTCCCAGAATAACATTCAGTGAATCTTTAGACAGGAAGCCACATTCCAAAAACACCTGGAAATAATCTGCATTAGTCAAAAACTACAGATAGCAAGTCTCACATAATTCGACCATAAATTTGTTATTTTTAAAAAAGAATAAGTACTATTTACTGAGGGCCTATTCTCTGCCAGGCATTCTGCTAGGCGTCTTGCAAATATGGTTTCTAAGTTTTTCAACAGCCTGCAAGGTAAAAAGGAAAATGGAGGCTAAGAGAGATTGAAATATATGGTTTGCCGACTGTATCTCTGAAAATACCAAACAAGACAAGTCACCTCCACATACCATTAGTAGACAGAAGGAAGTAGGCTGCATTCTGCTGAGGGAGCCATCTTATTTTATTGATTTTTTCTTCTATTTCTAAACTCTTCAGGTAATCGAACTCGGGTTCATGGCTCTGGAATGTGCTGTAAACATTGTATTCACCCCTACGATGAACCTGATTTTTACTCTGTAGGAAGGGAAAAAAAAGTCACATGAAGATTAAAGCACATAAGCCAACTGCAAATTCACCAGTTCCTTCCTTTTTTTGAGTAGAGTCATGAGGGGTGGGACGGGCAGGCCGTGTCCAAGTGGGCTGAGGGCAGGACTACGACGGCCACGGGTTCCTCCTTAGCTCAGTGCCCTCAGGCTGTTGATCATGCACCCCTGGTGGTAAATACTGGCACCTTCAATATTTACAAATTTTTACTTATAAAGTATATACATAAACTGCTGCATGTCTTGGACACCCTTAGGAGTGAGTCATCCCATGCTGACGTCCATACAGACGTGTATCAGTCCTTTAACAAGAACACAAAGCTATAGCATCTGCACCTTTCACCGGCCTTTTAAAATCTCATCAGATCTTCACAGAATCTCTGAGAGGTGCACAGAGCAGGGAAATGAACAAAAGAGGCTCACAGAAATTAAAATGACTTCTCAAAGGTCACCCAGCTTATAAGCAGTGGATCTCTCCCTCTCCTTTTTCCAACATGAATAACAAAACAGACATGAGTGCAGAGATGACATGTGAATCATTAGGAGAACCATGAGACTTTACGCTGGCTTTCCCCCAGCACTGATTATGCAAAGTGCACACAGCAGGAACTAAATAAATGGTGACAGAACAAAACATAAAGGAAGGGGGTGCAGAAAGGGACCAGAGAAAGAAGAAAGGTGGGCAGGAGGAAAAGATGGTGTGAAAGAGAGAAAGGGAAGAAGGGAAAAGAAGGAGGAGAGGTTTGCATTTTAGGACCTAGTGACCAAGAGCCTCAAGATTCAGGCTTTGGAAAACTGTGTTCAAAACTTCAAATCCAAAAAAAAAAAAAAAAATTCAAATCCTGGTCTTGCTAGGCATTTGTCGTAAATGCTTGACTCTTAATAAAAGGCTCAATTAAAAAATTTTTATCTCTGGGTGGATACTGAACATTCAAACCCAAGTCTCAATTTACTGATGGGTGATGGTGCTGATACGCAGATGTTAAATGTGCTTGCGAGGGCACTGAGGTTCCTTGAACAAATTTTCCAGGACAGCACCTCTTGAGGATTCACGCACAGGTGTCACCCACGGGAATCGAAAGGAGGCCTGACCTAGATGTTGTCACATGGCTGTGTTTCTCAAGCTCAGTGTTCATTCAACCCCAAGTCCCACCGCAAAGCTCAACATTTAACTGCAGGTTATTATCCTCAACATTTATTCCTTATTGAACAAAACCACCCTCCTTTGGAAAATGTGTCCCCCTTCTTTCTACTAATGAGTCAGGCTCCCCACATATTTCAGTAAATTAAAATAGGTGAAACCTATAAATACCTAATGGGAAACATGGAGCGGAATATTACTGGCAACACCCTGCCTTGGGTAATTTATGCTAAACAACTCCTCTGGTTTCTCTTTATCATCACTCTGAACCTAATTGGATTTTTTTAAAAAATTGAAGAAGGTTTGAAAATCAATTTTAAAAGGACTTTAAAGGCTGACATACTCGCTCCTACCCTGTTTACTGCAGAGAGAGCTAATCCACCTGAACAATACATTTTTACGAGTGTTGATTTGCTACCATCCAAATCAGACTGTCAAGTGTGTGTAGGATGTGCCAGACCAATTAGCACCAGGCAGCTCCGGAAAAGCAGGAAAAATTCCAGGTCACGAAGAGCTATTAGTTCCTACTTGCCAACAACATTTTCGTGTTTCCAGGGCCAATGGAATAGGCTGGGTGCCTGATTTAATGCCGAACACTTGAATTCATACAGGACCCCGAGGGATTACGATGCCCTTATAGAAATTAATTGCAAATAATGTGCAATTACCAAATATATCACCTCTAAATGAGGCTTTCCTTTTTTGAGGGGAGGTGGAACACAAATGACTTTGAGGCACAAAGCAGGCTTTCAATTGCTAGGGAAGTCTCTTGTGAAACCTCCCTCCTGCACTGGGCCCTCCTGCTACGCTGTGCCGGGTGAATCTCCAAGGCAGGCAGTAGCAGATGGGAGAGTTACTTGAACACAGACTGGCCTGCTGGAAGCTTCAGGACCACGCCGGCGGAGGCCAAGGAAATCAAATTGGGCCATAATTTCATTCTGACAGAACAGAAGCAGACACCAAAAAACTCAATTTATATGAAAAAGAGAAACAATTCCTAGTGGAACCCAAGTCTCAGGAAGAAATGGGCTTTTCGAGATTCACTGGGAGTTAGAACTCCTGCTCAGAATGCATAGAGCATTCAGCTGCAGGGAACTTCGTGTCACCTATAGTGAAGTGTGGGCTACATGCCTTGCTCAGATGTCATTTTCTGGGATTTCACTCCCTTTGGTAGGGGGAGCTACCATTTTCTTCTTTTTTTTTTTTATGGTTAGCAACAAAGTATTTTTAATTAAGGTATGTACCTTGTTTTTTTAGACATAATGCTACTGCATACTTAACAGACCACAGTATAGTGTAAATATAACTTTTATATGCACTGGGAAATCAAAAAATTGGTGTCACTTGCTTTATTGTGATATTCCCTTTATTGCAGTGGCCTGGAACTGAGCCCACAATATCTCTGAAGTATGCCTGTAAATTGTACGTATTCTCTTCTGCCCCAAGTTATCCTTTTCATATCTGTTGGGGAAGGGTTATATTTTTTATCCTAGGTATTCTGTTAGGAGTCCCTGTATTTCAACAGATGGAGGAGAATAAACCCCACTGAAAAAGGAGGCGTTACACTCAACAAGCGCCCGCGGAATTTTGCAGGTCAGATGAGAAGTGAGGTTGTTTTGAATGTGCAATACCCAGGTTTGGAAAGATGAGACCTTGCCCAGAAAAGGCTCTATTTTCCGGTGCTTTTGTGAGCCTGAGCGTGTAACTATTGATGTTAATGACTTTTTGGCAGTTTTAGTTTGCAAGCCAAGCAGCAAGGTTAAGGGCGACACATGAGGATTAAGGAACAGTGGGAGGCCTTCTTTAAAAGAAGAAAATGGGCATTTTGCATTCACTGCCACTTACCTCCTGCTCTCGTTGAAATATTACAACCCGACCCCCCTTGTCCCCTGTCGCTAGTAATTCTCCCGTGTGGTTGAATTCTACCGTAGAGATAATGTCAGCTGAAAAAAAGAAGACAAAGGCAATTTAAGTAACTGCACACTTACTTTGAAATGATAGATAATAGACATACTTTTCTGTGCATTTAAGGGCTTAGGGCTTTGTCTCTGCAGTGGAATTTACAAGGATTTTGTGTTCTATATTTTAAGTGCCACTAGAAGTGGCCCTTGGGAAAGTAAATTTCCTAGATGCCTACCCTGCACTGTGGTCTCTAGGAACAACTGGAGACAACAAAAGGAAAAAGCACATTCAGACCCTTTTGTTTTGGGCAAGAGAAAATGAATTTCTTCACGGCTCACGGAAATGGCAATTTTCTTTGATAATTTCTACCAACCACAGGCTCTTTTCCCACCCGTGTCCTTCTGCATTCCCCTTTCTTCTACACCCAGAAACTTCCCCAAATGAGTTGCAGTTGTGGAATCCAAATGAGGGCTGAAGACTGCGGAAGAAGGGGTGAGATGCTTGAAGCTCAGACACCGAAAACGAAGGGGCGGATCACAGAGGAATCGTCGGGAAATCTCCAGGAGCTGGAAACTCAAGGAGGAACCCCACAAATGCTCCCTCTTTTGTGGTGAGCCGAACACACCCTTCTGGAAGAGCAAGGCCTTACTGCAACCCCAGGAGAAAGGTGCTGAGAAAACAGGGTCACGAGGTCAGAGGGAAGAGAGAAATTTGCACTCGGTATTTCTTTTTTTTTTTTTTAAGTGTAATTTTTTTATTGGAGTATAATTGCTTTACAAAGTTGTGTTAATTTCTGCTGTATAATGGCATGAATCAGCTATATGTATATCTATATGCCCTCCCTCTTGTACTCTGTATTTCTAAACAGAGAAAATACACAGGCATCAGGAACTCAGCTCACAGATAATTGCTGAAGGAATGCCAGCCTGCCAAGTCTTTCTTCAATGCTGGTTACCCCCCGGAGGAACACAGACAGGTAAATTACCTATGATTGGATTTATTAGGGCTATTTTTAGAAAAATGTCAGAGGTTAATTCCTCTGCAATTATTCCCCTGCAGGGCTCCAACAATTGCTACCAAGAGTGCAAATGAGTTTAAAAAAAAAAAAAAAAAAAAGGAAGCAGGGGAATTATGACTGTGGCCTTTGACAGAAGTACATTCTGAAGATTATGTCCATGTAAGGAAAGCAAAGGGGAAACAGTGAGGTGGAAAACTAAGGCAATTACCCCTGAATAATTCAAATCTCAAATCTTACTTTAATATCATCATTTCAGGATTTTCTTTGTATGCCTGATTGATTCAGGTTAAGTAGTGTAAAATTCTCCACTTCGCTTCTAACTGTCCTTTTCCATACATGAAAAAGCTTTGAATGGTCATTCTTCGTGCAGAAGGAAAAAGAAGAAGGCATAAACCATAGGCACTTTCAAGCCAGGCACATTTAAAAGAATAATGCATGATTTCTGTTTTGGCATCTTAGATAACTGACCCCAGTGGTAGCAGATTCAGATCCTACAGGGCCACGAGGGGATGTGGAGTGAAGTAAACCAGGTGAAGTAGCAAGCTTGTGTTCCCTCTTAAGAGACAAGTGACTACTCAGTTTAAGCCAACTGTGACTATGAAATATTACCTGTGTTGCCAGATATTCTGATTTTTTTTTAAAAAAAAAAAGCTGGAAATCTAGAGTTTTATGCAAAATCGCTTAAGTTTTACATATTGGCAACCAATAATTTTGTTCAGTGCCATGACATTAAAAAAGTAATAATCTTGTCTATCAGCTGAAAATGGTTTGTGGGTCACCAGCTTCTGACTTCTGGTCTCTAGAGTCTGCCTTCAGAAAAGGCCACCCCATTCCTTATTGACAGTCTCAACTGGACATCCCATGCATTCGCTCAAGAAGACCCCTACAAATGAATACTACCTGAAGGAAACACAAAATAAGCTCCATGGCTACTCAGTTCCTGAAGGAAGTTTAGAAGGCCCATTTCTAGAACAAGTGCCCAAAGAGGAGCATGGAAACCAGACACCTCGAGCGAATTATCGGCCACTTTCCTTTATTAGAGTTTGCGTGTCTTAGCAAAGCACTCTCGTGTACAGAGGAGACAAGAAGGCTGTTTAATGTTTGCAGTCGCCTCAGAACGCCCTGGTTGAAAAGCACTCGAGTGCTGGGATACACTTCTAACATTAGTTCCTGCTTCTGGCTTTTCAATGAGTGGCTAGCCGTGGGGTTATTCACGAAGCTTCCTGGCTTTGGGGGAGAACCTAAAGCAGACGTGGCCATTTCTTGTCACTTCCAGGCTTCTGTCAGGTACTAAAAAATAAGTCAAACACTTTACAGAGAGAAAGAGAAGTGAGGAGCAATGAGAGGGTGATGAGGAGACCAGGCCTGGGGGGTTAACAGTGCCATACTCATGTCTTTAGGGCTAAGATTCTACTTAAGGGCAGCTGAAGCCCTTCCTCTCAGCAGCTGTGTGAACACAGATGCTGGAGTTCTAGGTGGGTTCCAGGGCTAGTGCACTGACAACAAAGAGATCGGTCTTCCCTTTTGGTGACATTGAGTATTGGAAGGAAGAGGTAAGCAGCTCTTTCCAAGATCAGCCTCTGGCTCAGCTTCCAAGAAAATGTCATTCCGAGGGAAACAAAATTCAGTCTCCCAGGGATGACATTCATATTGTCTTTTTGCCTGGACTCTTTGAAAATGTCTTCACTCTCTCTTTAAGATGCACACAGGTCGAATCAAGGTAGGATTCAAGCTCAAGTCCGAGCCACATGATCCAAAGCAGTATTATTAGAATTTTGCACTATGGGATATCAGGCATGGTCCCAGCTATAAAAATACCTCCTTTGTTTAACAAGTGTTATCATCGTTGGTGCTATGTCTCCCTCAAGAACCTTGTCAAAGAAAGGTTGACTGGCATGGCAGGATTCTGAAATTCCTTAGTCTTTTGCCAAGGCCTTGCCTTTATTTTAACCCGGCCTGGCAGGTGGTCTGTATATTGGGTTGTTTATATCTGGCTACCGTGTGCTTCCCTTCAGAACGTATGCATTGCAGTTCAAGTTAATACCTGTTTTGAACTTTTATGTTTCCTGACTCATTTATCATGGCTAAGCCAGTAGGTGTAACCAGAGTATTTTACTGCCCTATCCATCTCTGCATAGCCTCATCTATGACTGTTTAATAATTGATGCAAAATTCATGAATCACCCTACATTCCAATTTCAAGATACAGACACTTCCGATACAATACTCCTGTGTTTGCAACATGCTCTTGGTAGAGCAGTTTAAATTAGAAAACATACAGTGCTCGAAACAACATGACTTTTGTTGAGCATAGAAAGAGGTTATGGCGATAATAATAAACCAGCAAACTTAGAAACGATAACGTCACCTGAAATCATGGTCAACAGAAATCAATTCATCAAGTTCAATTAAGGTTCAGTTCATCAAGTTCAATTAGAGGACACTTGCCTTTAAATGTTTAAGTGTGTATGACAACTCATTTTCTTAAATGCCCAGCCGAATCATGCTATTATGCAAAAAGCTATAAACCTGAGCATTTTCTCTCTGTTCTATAAAGATGTGAATGAAGGGCATGTTTTTGACTAAAAACAAAAAGCAGAAGCCAAAAACAGTTATAGAGGTCAAATGTAGTTAACGTGATTTTTTAAGGAAATCCTGGGAGGTATGACGTTTGCCCTGCTCCACATCTATTCGTGCTGATTTAATTTCCACAAGATGGTGGCCTGGTAACCCCATTTCTAGTTCAAAAGGCACTGATAAGATCAAGTTTTTCATTTTTAAAATCAATCTCAGCATCCTTCAAAGGTTCCAGACTAGTAAGTTCATACATAAAGTTTCCATTTAAATGAATAATAGAAATTGACTTGGCAATTATATGCATGTGATTGTGAGGCTAAAGAAAAGGAAGGACCCCCTTGTTCATGCCCTAATCTCCCCCAGTATACCATGCTAGGCTGGAGTCTATGCAATGCCAGAGCGCTGGGCTGAGTACTAGTACTGGGTGATTTTTGATAAAACGATGGCTCAGTGTAGACTTAGGACCTAAAGCCAAATCCTCTGATGGGACAAGATCTCACTGACCAGGTCACTAGCATTGACCTCCCAGCATCAATCATAGTGATTGAAATGAGACGGTAATGCAGTTTAGCCTTCAGAGTCCATTAAATGTTGTATCTTTCATCTTGGAAACATCTGGGAGATAATACTATAAAGTCATATATGTACTTTATCAGCTGACTAGTTCTGCACAAGCAATATTTGTCTTTCTTCCTGATGAGGACGTCAGTTCTAGCAGAATCTGCTGTTTCTTCAGCTAGGATAAGGATATCAGCAAGAATGGAAAGCAGGTTTCCTAGCGGATGACAATGGTGAAATGATGGTAGCTGCCAGAAAGTTTGTGTTGCGAAGAATTCGGGAGGCCACTTCCAGGTCAAAGTGCTGTGATTAATTGGCAGTGACTCCTGCAGTGGGGGGAGGAGACATGTGGAGACTTTGTCACTGCTGCATAGGAGTTTCCGGCTAGATTGGCCTTGACATTGCGGATCATTAAACAAACAGGGGATTCTTAGGTTCCCTGGAGGGAATTAAAACTACTCCTTCCATCTACATAACACTGTGGACTCCTTGCATTCTAGTTCAGAGTCCAAAGTCAGCATCCATTTTCTCAGATAAGGTTTTCCCTGGTAAGTCTGGATGACTGAAATAGTACATTGGAGTATATTTTCCACCAAAATAGGGGGGGAAAGGAAGTCTGGTTGTGGCCAGACAAGATATACACAAGAACTGCTACTGAGACCGTGCCAAAATGGTCATGTTGAAAAGATATTAATATATTATAAAATTTAAAAGAAGAATCAGGTAATAAAATAGTATGTGTCAGATGACCTCAATTTTGTTAAAGTACTTAACATTTTAAAATACGTTTTTTTAAACTGGTAAAGTAATATATACTTACTAAAACTTCCATTAATACCAAGATGATGATTAGAATATAAACTGAAATATCCCCCAAAGATAATAATTAACTCCTATAAATACACACACAAATACTCACAGGAAAAAGTCCGTCAGGGAGAGTACAGGATGATATTGTTTTGGGGTAGGACATGGATGACTAACTTTATTTTTTTATAGTCTTCTAATTTCTCAGCATTTTCTAATTTTTTTACCTTGACCATAAATACTTGAACAATTTTTGACTTTTAAGCAATTTTAATTGACTTTCAAAGTGAATACAAGATTTTAACATTTACCTCAGTGATTTTTATTTTTTAATTTAATTTTTTTAACATCTTTATTGGAGTATAATTGCTTTACAATGGTGTGTTAGTTTCTGCTTCATAACAAAGTGAATCAGCTATACATATATATATATCCCCATATCTCCTCCCTCTTGCATCTCCCTCCCACCCTCCCTATGCCACCCCTCTAGGTGGTCACAAAGCACTGAGCCGATCTCCCTGTGCTATGCAGCTGCTTCCCACTAGCTATCTATTTTACATTTGGTAGTATATGTAAGTCTATGCCAATCTCTCACTTTGTCCCACCTTACCCTTCCCGTGTCCCCAACTCCATTCTCTACATCTGCATCTTTATTCCGGTCCTGCCCCTAGGCTCTTCAGAACCAATTTTTTTTTTTCTCTTGATTTCACATATATGTTAGCATACCGTATTTGTTTTTCTCTTTCTGACTAAATTCACTCTATATGACAGACTCTAGGTCCATCCACATCACTACAAATAACTCAATTTCGTTTCTTTTTATGGCTGAGTAATATTCCATTGAATATATGTGCCACGTCTTCTTTATCCATTCACCTGTTGATGGACACTTAGGTTGCTTCCATATCCTGGCTATTGTAAATAGAGCTGCAATGAACATTGTGGTACATGACTCTTTTTGAATTATGGTTTTCTCAGGGTATATGCCCAGTAGTGGGATTGCTGGGTCGTATGGTAGTTCTATTTTTAGTTTTTTGAGGAACCTCCATACTGTTCTCCATAGTGGCTGTATCAATTTACATTCCCACTAACAGTGCAAGAGGGTTCCCTTTTCTCCACACCCTCTCCAGAATTTATTGTTTGTAGATTTTTTGATGATGGCCGTTCTGACTGGTGTGAGGTGATACCTCATTGTAGTTTTGACTTGCATTTCTCTAATGATTAGTGATGTTGAGCATCCTTTCAGGTGTTTGTTGGCAATCTGTATATCTTCTTTGGAGAAATGTCTATTTAGGTCTTCTGCCCATTTTTGGATTGCGTTGTTTGTTTTTTGGATATTGAGTTTCATGAGCTGCCTGTAAATTCTGGAGATTAATCCTTTGTCAGTTGTTTCGTTTGCAAGTATTTTCTCCCACTCTGAGGGTGGTCTTTTCGCCTTGTTTATGGTTTCCTTTGCTGTGCAAAAGCTTTTAAGTTTCATTAGGTCCCATTTGTTAATTTTTGTTTTTATTTCCATTTCTGTAGGAGGTGGGTCAAAAAGGATCTTGCTGTGATTTATGTCATAGTGTGTTCTGCCTATGTTTTCCTCTAAGAGTTTTATAGTGTCTGGCCTTACATTTAGGTCTTTAATCCATTTTGAGTTTATTTTTGTGTATGGTGTTACGGAGTGTTCTAATTTCATTCTTTTACATGTAGCTGTCCAGTTTTCCCAGCACCACTTATTGAAGAGGCTGTCTTTTCTCCATTGTATATTCTTGCCTCCTTTATCAAAAATAAGGTGATCATATGTGCGTGGGTTTATCTCTGGGCTTTCTATCCTGTTCCATTAATCTATATTTCTGTTTTTGTGCCAGTACCATACTGTCTCGATTACTGTAGCTTTGCAGTATAGTCTGAAGTCTGGGAGCCTGATTCCTCCAGCTGCATTTTTCCTTCTCAAGATTGCTTTGGCTATTCAGGGTCTTTTGTGTTTCCAAACAAATTGTGAAATTTTTTGTTCTAGTTCTGTGAAAAATGCCATTGGTAGCTTGATAGGGATTGCATTGAATCTGTAGATTGCTTTGGGTAGTAGAGTCATTTTCACAATGTTGACTTTTCCAATCAAAGAACATGATATATCTCTCCTTCTGTTTGTATCATTTTTCATTTCTTTCATCAGTGTCTTACAGTTTTCTGCATACAGGTCTTTTGTCTACTTAGGTAGGTTTATTCCTAGGTATTTTATTCTTTTTGTGGCAATGGTAAATGGGAGTGTTTCCTTAATTTCTCTTTCAGATTTTCCATCATTAGTGTATAAGAATGCAAGAAATTTCTGTGCATTAATTTTGTATCCTGCTACTTTACCAAATTCATTGATTAGCTCTAGTAGTTTTCTGGTAGAGTCTTTAGGATTCTCTATGTATAATATCATGTCATCTGCAAAGAGCGACAGCTTTACTTCTTCTTTTCCGATTTGGATTCCTTTTATTCCTTTTTCTTCTCTGATTGCTGTGGCTAAAACTTCCAAAACTATGTTGAATAACAGTAGTGAGAGTGGGCTACCTTGTATTGTTCCTGATCTTAGTGGAAAAGGTTTCAGTTTTTCACCATTGAGAACGATGTTGGCTGGGAGTTTGTCATACATGGCCTTTATTATGTTGAGGTAAGTTCCCTCTATGCCTACTTTCTGGAGGGTTTTTATCATAAATGGGTGTTGAATTTTGTTCAAAGCTTTTTCCGCATCTATTGAGATGATCATATGGTTTTTCTCCTTCAATCTGTTAATATGGTGCATCACATTGACTGATTTGCGTATATTGAAGAATCCTTGCATTCCTGGGATAAACCCCACTTGATCATGGTGTATGATCCTTTTAATGTGCTGTTGGATTCTGTTTGCTAGTATTTTGTTGAGGATTTTTGCATCTATGTTCATCAGTGATATTGGCCTGTAGTTTTCTTTCTTTGTGACATCTTTGTCTGGTGTTCGGACCAGTGTGATGGTGGTGTCGTAGAATGAGTTTGGGAGTGTTCCTCCCTCTGCTATATTTTGGAAGGGTTTGAGAAGGATATGTGTTAAGCTCTTCTCTAAATGTTTGATAGAATTTGCCTGTGAAGCCATCTGGTCCTGGGCTTTTGTTTGTTGGAAGGTTTTTAATCACACTCTCAATTTCAATGCTTGTGATTGGTCTGTTTATAGTTTCTATTTCTTCCTGGTTCAGTCTCTAAGAATTTGTCCATTTATTCCAGGTTGTCCATTTTATTGGCATACAGTTGCTTATAGTAATCTCTCATGATCCTTTGTATTTCTGCAGTGTCAGTTGTTACTTCTACTTTTTCATTTCTAATTCTATTGATTTGAGTGTTCTCCCTTTTTTTCTTGATGAGTCTGGCTAATGGTTTATCAATTTTGTTTATCTTGTCAAAGAATCAGCTTTTAGTTTTATTGATCTTTGCTACTGTTTCCTTCATTTCTTTTTCATTTATTTCTGATCTGATCTTGATGCTTTCTTTCCTTCTGCTAACTTCGGGGTTTTTTTTTTCTTCTCTAATTGCTTTAGGTGTAAGGTTAGGTTGTTTATTTGAGATGTTTCTTGTTTCTTGAGGTAGGATTGTATTGCTATAAACTTCCCTCTTAGAACTGCTTTTGCTGCATCCCATAGGTTTTGGGTCGTCGTGTCTCCATTGTCATTTGTTTCTAGGTATTTTTTGAGTTCTTCTTTGATTTCTTTAGTGATCTCTTGGTTATTAAGTAGTGTATTGTTTAGCCTTCATGTGTTTGTATTTTTTACAGATTATTTCCTGTAATTGATATCTAGTCTCTTAGCATTGTGGTTGGGAAAGATACCTGACATGATTTCAATTTTCTTAAATTTACGAAGGCTTGATGTGTGACCCAAGATATGATCTATCCTGGAGAATGTTCCATGAGCACTTGAGAAGAAAGCATATTCTGTTGTTTTTGGATGGAATGTTCTCTAAATATCAATTAAGTCCATCTTGTTTAATGTATCATTTAAAGCTTGTGTTTCCTTACTTATTTTCATTCTGGATGATCTGTCCATTGGTGAAAGTGGGGTGTTAAAGTCCTCTACTACAAACTTATTAAGATGAAAAATAAAAGATAATTATTAAAAATACAAAAATTTAAAAGTAATCAAAAAAGAAAAAAAAAAAAGAAAGAAAGAAGAGAGCAACCAAACCAAAAAACAAATCCACCAATGAAAACAAGCATTAAAAACCATACTAAAAAAAAAAAAAAAAAAAAGGGACAGACAGAACCCTAGGATAAACGGTAAAAGCAAAGTTATAGAGACAAAATCACACAAAGAAAAGCATACACATACACACTCACAAAAAGAGAAAAAGGAAAAAATATATATATATATTGTTGCTCCCCTAGTCCGCCACCTCAATTTTGGGATGATTCGTTGTCTATTCAGGTATTCCACAGGTGCAGGGTACATCAAGTTGATTGTGGAGATTTAATCCGCTGCTCCTGAGGCTGCTGGGAGAAATTTCCCTTTCTCTTCTTTGTTCGCACAGCTCCCGGGGTTCAGCTTTGGATTGGGACCCACCTCTGTGTGTACGTCACCTGAGGGCGTCTGTTCTTCGCTGACAGGATGGGGTTAAAGCAGCAGCTGATTCGGGGCCTCTGGCTCACTCAGGCCGGGGGGAGGGAGGGGTACGGATGCGGGGCGAGCCTGTGGTGGCAGAGGCTGGCGTGACGTTGCAGCAGCCTGAGGCACCGTGCGTTCTCCCGGGGAAGTTGTCCCTGGATCACGGGACCCTGGCCATGGCGGGCTGCACAGGCTTCCGGGAAGGCCGGCGTGGAGAGTGACCTGTGCTCGCACACAGGCTTCTTGGTGGTGGCAGCGGCAGCCCTAGCGTCTCCTGCCCGTCTCTGGGGTCCGCGCTGATAGCTGCGGCTCGCGCCTGTCTCTGGAGCTCATTTAGGCAGTGCTCTGAATCCCCTCTCCTCACGCACCCTGAAACAATGGTCTCTTGCCTCTTAGGCAGTTCCAGACTTTTTCCTGGACTCCCTCCCAGCTAGCCGTGGCGCACTAGCCCCTTTCAGGCTGTGTTCACGCCGCCAACCCCAGTCCTCTCCCTGCGATCTGACCGAAGCCCGAGCCTCAGCTCCCAGCCCCTGCCCGCCCTGGCGGGTGAGCAGACAAGCCTCTCGGGCTGGTCGGCACGGATCCTCCTTGTGGGAATCTCTCCGCTTTGCCCTCCGCACCCCTGTTGCTACACTCTCCTCCGTGGCTCCGAAGCTTCCCCCCTCCGCCACCCGCAGTCTCCGCCTGCAAAGGGGCTTCCTAGTGTGTGGAAACCTTTCCTCCTTCATGGCTCCCTCCCACTGGTGCAGGTCCCATCCCTATTCTTTCATCTCTGTTTTTTCTTTTTTCTTTTGCCCTACATAGGTATGTGGGGAGTTTCTTGACTTTTGGTAAGTCTGAGTTCTTCTGCCAGCGTTCAGTAGGTGTTCTGTAGGAGTTGTTCCACATGTAGATGTATTTCTGATGCATTTGAGGGGAGGAAGGTGATCTCCATGTCTTACTCTTCTGCCATCTTGAAGGTCTCCTCAGTGACTTCTTAGACTTTTAAAAAATTCATTTTTTAATTCCCATGTAGTAAAATTCACTTTTTGTGGCATATAGTTTTATGGGTTTGGATAAATGCATGTATTGAATACATGTGTATCCACTACCATCTTCATGAGATAGAACAGTTTAATCACCACCCCCCCCACCAAAGTTCCTTCATATTGCCCCTTTGTAGTGAACAATTTTTCAAAAAGGAATAAAATTATGGGAATCAAATGAGCTGATAAGTATATAAGAGCTTCCAAAGGAAGCTGTGCAAATACAGAGGCTTAATACTACTAGTCTCTATACATAGGCTCAACTCAACTTACAGCCAATGATCACTTTCTCACTAGGTAAAGATTTTATATTTTTAATCTTACTGTTTAGATATTATCACCATTTACAATTTTGTTTTTAGAGTACTGGGAAGCTCAATTCATCAATATATCTTTGTTAACCTGTATCACAAACTAGGTTTATGCCTGAGGTTTTCTGCCCTTTGATTCAAAGGTCACTTTGCCTTTAATTGAGATGATGTCTGAGTCCTTGGTTCAGTAGCATTAACTTCTTGACACTACTTCTCACATTCCTTCAGCTTGGTCCTAGTGACTGAAGCAGTAAATAGAAAGTTCTAAGAAGTGATAACAAATGGATCTAATCTTGCTTACCAATTTTGATCTATTGGCAGAAGCTGCCTATTGAGAAAGACTGTGAGGTCATAGCTGGGCTTGGTGGGAAGGTGTTGTGATCAAATAGTCATGTCTGTCATGGGCATTGGCTTGGAAAGAGGCTGTACAGATGCCACTTGCTTGCTATACTGGCCTACTGTATATAATATACACATTCTGTTGGATCCAGAATTGATTCCTTTGTCACCTGACTGGTGTCTAGTATTTAGATACTGAATCTTTTTCCTTTAATTTGAATATAATTAATTCTGTGCATACTAGTTTAAACTTCAACCTGGTGTTGGTAATCCTCTTGTATGAAAGAATGCAGGTAGAAGGGTCCAATGGTCCCAATTCCCAAGATTTTATCACAACTGCTGCTTCTTCCTATTTAACCACAAGCACGGTGCTGGAAAATAGGCACAGTTTAAATGTCAGCCTTCCTACGTAGACCAAGTTCATTAAGGGCAGGTAATGTGCTGTGGCTGCTCTTGGTTGGCTGCTCCTCCAGTGTCTTTCTTCCTTGCGTGCCTCCCACTGTAGAGGCTGAAAAATCCAGATACTTGCTTCCCAGACTCCCCTGTGGCTAGGGGTACCCATGTGACCCAAATTTGTCCAATGAGGAATATAGGAAACTCTGCTGGGGGGCAGAGAGGCAGAGATTCTGGGAAAGATCTTTCTTCCCTGAATAAAAGGAGGGAAGCAAGTGATGGGAAGCCTTCTGGCTGCACTGACATACTCCTTGTATAATACTATCTTTGTATGTGGTTATATGTGGCCGTATGTGGAGCTGTGGCAGCCATCATGTGACCATGAGGTGACAAGTGTAAGGTCAACCCAAGAGGCTGAGTATGACAGATGGAAGAAAGGGACAATGTCCTTGGTGACATCAATGAACTGCAAAAACCTACCTTAGGGACAGACTATGTCTGGACTTGTTAAACAAAAGATACCCAGTAGTTTAAGCCACTGCTAGATAGATTTTCTGTTATTTGCATCTGAATGCATACTAATAGACATGTCTTCCCATCTTGGTTTTCCTCATAGCATTTTGCACAGGGCCAGATTATTAATGCACATTGAATTGGAAAAAATGATCTCCTGTCCTGCAACCTCCATGCACAAACTCTCACACTCACATTTTCATTTCACTCTATCACACAACCAATTTTCCTTTGTACTTGGTTAGCTCCCAGTACTGAGGTGTTTATTTTCCCCTCTTCCCCTGTGTGGCAATGGTGCATTAATTTTTGACCATTCAAATATGAGAGCAGGGACTTCCCTGGTGGTGCAGTGGTTAAGAATCTCCTGCCAATGCAGGGGACACAGATTCGGTCCCTGGTCCGGGAAGATCCCACATGCCGTGGAGCAACTAAGCCTGTGTGCCACAGCTACTGAAGCCCGTGCGCCTAGAGCCCACGCTCCGCAACAAGAGACGCCACTGCAATGAGAAGCCTGCGCACCGCAACAAAGAGTAGCCCCTGCTCGCCTCAACTAGAGAAAGCCCACACGCAGCAGTGAAGATCCAACACAGCCAATAAATAAATAAATAAATAAATAAATAAATAAATAAATAAATAAATAAATACATTTATTAAAAAATTATATATATGAAAGCAGCTTACTGGGATAGGATGCCTCCCCCGTACAATTTATCATGGTGTCCATCATAAAATTATTACTTCAAAGGGACTTAGCCATGCCCTCCTTAGGAGCCAAGTTTCTCCCTGCTAATGTGTGGTAAGCCCACCATGCTTGCTGGGCTGTGAAAATCCAGATGGTAAGAAGCAGGTGAGTAATGAATGCCATGCTGTTCCCATTAAAATGCACACAGCTTCCCCACACTGACCAAATCCCCAGCACTAACCAGGTTTGAGACAGCCCAGGACATGGGGGTTGATGGAGATTGCCTTTCATTCAAAACAAGTTCCTGCAACATAGAAGCTGAGAAGAGAGAATTTTCTTGTAGTGAAACAAAACTTGCCTAAAGGGCAAAGGAATTTTAAAAATTATGAGTCCTCTAAGTACAGAAAAAGCCAGTGGGAAATTGGTAGTAGTACAGACTTGCCTTCAAGCCTGTGTGGTTTACAGTGGAATCTGCTGTCAAGGTGTCTACCATCTGTCACCCACTCTTTCAGAAAGCAGAGGAGTAATTAACTGCTCAGGTGATACAAACTCTGTCAATCATTCAGATCTATTATCTACACAATATGGGACCATATAGCACTGAACTCAAAGTCAGTGGGACCCCGGGTCCAAGATGAGAAAGCTCATCACATCTGTGGGGTGCTCTTGGGCAGGCCTTGGAGTCTCTTGGCATGTCTTTGGTCAAAAATCTTGTTGTGCCAGATGCTCTGAACTCAGAAAGACATGGCACCTGCCTTGTGGGAGTTAAAGATCCCCATGTTTGTGGGTTAGCTCTAATATCACTTCTTAAGGGAAGCCTTCCATGACTTCTCCCCAAACCCAGACGGCTCCCTTTGTGATGCAGCCTCAAGGCTTCCCATACTTCTCCTCCATCACAGTTATCACCACTTACCATTAACACTTATCACAATGGTAACAGAAACATTTTAAATGCCTTTCTCAGTCTCTAAAATGTAAACTCCACAAGGAACTTGTTCACCACTGAACCTCCAGTGCCTAGCTTAGTGTCTTAATGTAGATGCTTCTTAATTTTTTTCTTTAATTGATCACCAAATGAGAGCCAAAAAGAGCCAATGCCAAAGTGGACCAACACACAGAGAATGAATAACCCTAAGCAAAGTATCAATGAACAAAATATTTATGCTGGATGAATGTAAGAAACATTTTTTAAGGGGTATGAGGCAAGGGGAAGCTCTTATTTGGAACACTGAGTATTTTATGACTTTAGAACCAGATAGATTGATCAGTAAAGAACAGATTTTATCCTTAAAAGGCTTTGTAGTATTGGCAGTTTCCTGTGAATCACAGGAAGAGAAGAGAGCAGGTGGGCTGGTGAAGAGAGGGTACTGGGGGAGGGTGCTAGTTGAGAGAGGGCATGAAGGTAGCAACAAGACAACCCAAAGAGGATTTTGAGTAACTAGATCTGAGATGCAAGGAATCTATTTAATGAACACCTATTATGTGTATATCACTGGGCTGGGTGCCAGGGATATGCTAATAAAACATATCTGGTCTTTGCCTTCAAGGCGCTTTCAATCTAGAGGACTGGGGGGCAGTGGTAGACTGGGATACAGCAAAATAATGTCGGGGAAGAGGTTGTTCAAAGACCCCATAAGGAAGTCTTTGACCCAAAGAATAAGAATCCTAGTTTTGACCCAGAGGGCAACAGAAAGTCACTACTGGAACTTAAGATAACTTACATCTCATCCACAGCCCTGCATTAAAAAAAAAAAAAAAATCTCTTGTATTTCTCCAAAGGACAAAATGAACACTAAATGCAATATGTCCCTTTGTTAAATTCTAGGTGAGCCTAAAGAAAAGAATAAAGAATGTATTCAGATTTTTCCTCCTAAAACATGAGGTTTCTATGTCAAACAAAATAAAGATGCTGCTGGCAGTTCATAAGGTATTACGCTCTGATGGT
The DNA here is from genome assembly GCF_965194825.1 of Balaenoptera physalus. Taxonomy (NCBI): domain Eukaryota; kingdom Metazoa; phylum Chordata; class Mammalia; order Artiodactyla; family Balaenopteridae; genus Balaenoptera; species Balaenoptera physalus. The sequence continues at coordinate 54,284,704 of NC_138890.1, read as the reverse complement.
TTTTCAATGGTCTTAGCAAAGAAAGTGGAAAGTATTAGAACGAAATGTGCTATTTATAATTCTATGAATCGGTATTTCTCTTTCCATCTCTGTCTCTTTCCTCTTTGTTCCTGTTCCCCATCCTCCCTCCCCACCTTCCTCTCTCTCTCTCTGGCTAGGAGTTGTGGTGTTTTGGAGATTAGAATAATATGTTACTCTCTTATGGATAATGTCCCTATTTTAAAGCACTGAATACAGTACTTTACACATAGTAGGTAAACAATAAAAGACAGAATGAATAAACGTGTTGATTTCTATTAACAGCATGACCCAACCTTGAATAAATATTCATCAGGCAAAAGCATTATAGTACATCCTTACTGCTTTTTTAAATCCGCTGAAAATCGGATATTTACAAAATTCATTATATTTGATTTCATGTTCATGTAGCAGTTTAGATACCAATGAATAATACAAAAAGTAGAAAAGTCTGGAAAGACTAAACATTGATCAAATCACTCATCATTCTATTTATTCACTTGGCAAATATTCACCGAGCACACCTACTATGTGTCAAATGCTATTCCAGGTATTGGATATACATCAATGAATAAAAGAGATAAAATATGTCCTTATGAAACTTATGTTCCACTTGTGGAGAAAAGATAATAATCAATGAACATAATAAATTACATCATATGTTACGTACTATGGGAAACAAATACAGCTAAGGGAAATCAAAAGTGCTGGAGGTGAGAGGGAGGCTAAGATTTTAAATAGGGTGGTTTTGACAGGCCTCACTAGTAGTAGACTTGAAGGAGGGGAAGGAGCTCACCATGTAGGTATCTTAGGAAGAGTGCTCTAGACAGAGGCAAGAGATGGTGAGACGACCCCAAGAGAGCAACATGCATGTGCCAGGGGTCCAGTGGGGCTGGAGCAGTGCCAATAGGGAAAAACGAGGTAACAGACTTGAGACGTTCAGATAACGTACAGTCTTGCAGACCATAGCAAGCATTTGGCTTTTGCTGAAAGTGAGATGGGCCCAACAATGTGAATGTACTTAATACCACTGAACTGTACACTGAAAAATACGGTTGACCCTTGAACCACATGGATTTGAACTGTGCAGGTCCACTTACGCATGGATTTTTTTCAGGAGCAAATACTACAGTACTACACGGTCTACGGTTGGTTGAATCCACAGATATGGAGGGATCACGGATACAGAGGGATGACTATAAATTATACCTGGGTTTTCGACTGCACAGAGGGTCAATGTCCCTAATCCCCTCGCTGTCCAAGTAGTTAACTGTAGTTAAAATGGTAAATTTTGTGTTATGTACATTTTAACACAATAAAAAAAAGTGAGAAAATATGATAGAAGGTTGTTGGCGGGTACAGAATAGAGAAGCGATACGGTATATCAATCTGACTGTAGGGCTGAGAATAGACTGCAGAGGGCTGAGGTGGAGTCAGGGAGTGTAATGAGATAATCCAGGTGAGATGTTGGTGGTTCAGCCCAAGGTGCTGGCAGTGAACCTGGAGAGAAGGGGTCACGTTGTGGATTCACATTGAGAGTTGACCTTCCAGGATTTGCTGACGGATGGGTTACGGGGTAAGAAGGAGAGGAATCAAGGATGATTCCAAGGTTTCTGCCCTCAGCAACTGGCAGGATGGACTGCCATCACGGAGATTAGAAGTTCGTGGGTGAAGCAGGCATTTGGGGGATAGATTAGATACTCACTTTCAGGCATGTGAAGTATGAGAGGTTTATACGTGAAGATATTGAGTAGATAATTGGAAATAAGGGTTTAGAGTTCAGAACAGGGGTCTGAGTCAGTGATATAAATTTAGGAGTTACTAGCATTTCCGTTGCTGTTTCAGGCCATGAGACTGGATGAGATCTCCAGGAGTGAGGGTATTAAAAGAAGCGAGGAGGACAAAGAACTGAACCTCGGGGCACTGCAACAGCTAAAAAATTGGGAGAAGGGGAAGAATCAGGAAAAGGGACAAAGAAGCGGCAGCCGGTGAGATAGGAGGTTTAGCGTCAAGACAGTTTAGCGTCCTGGATGCCAAGTGAATTACGGAGGAGTGTCAATCAAGTCAAACATGGCTGATGGTCAAGGTAAAAGGTTTGGCCGACCTTTGGACTTGAATCATGGAGGTCACTTATTGACATTGACAAGTACAGTTTCTGTGGTACAGTTGGGGGTGAAAAAACTGGAGTGAGTTCCAGAGTGAATGGGAGGAGAGTAATGAAAGACAGTGACCACGGACAACTCTTTCAAGGAGTTTTGCTGCAAAAGGTAGCAAAGAAATCATGTGGAAGATGTAAAGGAAGTTGGGTCAAGAAAGTGTTCTTGTCACACCATCGAAAACAACAGCATGTGTATATGCCATTGAGGTTTCAACAGCCAGGGGGAAATGAATGCTGAAGAGATGAAGAGGGTGGAATTGCTGAATGAATAAATAAATGAACCTATGAAGAAACAAACCAGTAACCAGGACTGGTCCACTGCTAACAGATGAAATAAAACCTGTACAGGTTCAGTTGATACCTATAGCCAAAACATGGATAGGAAAAAAATGCTATTGGAACTCTATCTTCATATAAGGTTTAACAGGATTCTCAAAACATTTAGTGTTGTAAGAGTTTCTCCCATAAATCAACATCTCAGAGATCCATGTGGTCACTATGAAAGAAAAACAACTTCTTGGTTTTCTTTTTGGTTCTTCCTCCCTTCCCTCTTCTCCTTCCAATCTCTACCCTTTCCCTCTTTTTCCTTCCCTTCCTCTCCCTCTTTCCATCCTTCCCTCCTTCCTCTCCTTTTTCTTTTGTAAAGAAGAAAGCGGAGAACAGAAAAGACTCTATTCCTTTTGATACACAACTCAAGGCCCATTAGCTCCTATCTGCCTACCAGGCAGAAGGCCTCTCACCTGTATTTACTTTAAAATGATGCGTCTCCTACAAGATCACTTCTACCTGGGTAGCCTGACCTCATTATGGCCTTTCTTGGATAACTTTATCCAATACTCCTAATGTCTTACAGAAAGAAACAAGCCTGTCAGAGGGGGAAGAGAAATCACCCACACTCTCATCCTGTCCTGTGGAAGATTTATAGACACTTTGTAAATGGCCAGGCCCAGGTGATGGTGCCAGGAACTTTCCAAGTGATTTGTAGATCTCCCTTCCAGGAAGTCAGTATTTAATGGAAAACTCTTCTAGCCTCACATTCCTTTATTAGAGTGACTGCAGGGAGTGGAATGCAACTGTCATGCAGAAGGGTCACCGAAATTAACTAGCTATTGACCTGCCCTCAAGATATTTCAGTCTCAGAAAAAAACCAGTATTGCACAGTTTAGAAAAGCACAGTTTTCCTTTGAAACTACCATGTATGGAGTTGGCCAGCTGTATGCCAGGCATAGCACAAAATCCTTAACAAATATTCTCTTCCTAAATCGATATTATCATCCTCATTTATTAAACACCTACTTTGGCTAGGATTTGTGCTTTGTGTTTTATATTATGTCACTTAATTGTCACTCAAAGTGTATGATTTCAGTATCTTCCTCCATTTTTCAGATGGGGAAACAGTAGCTCAGAGAAGTTAAATAACTTTCCTAAATTTGGAAGGCCGATGGTTAGTGGAGCTGGGATTGGAACCCAGCTCTAGTTCCAAGCTCTTAACCTACTTCTTGGGTCCTGCTTCTTCTTCCTCTGCCTTCTGTTATTTTTTTGTCCCCATTCCCGTTTGTCTATGATTCCTTTTTTTTTTTTTTCTGACCCTTTCTTAAACTTTCACATATAGTTACAGGCTATATTTCTTAGCATGAGGAGTGGCTCTTTTGGCATCAACTTAACTTTTCCATTCTATCATTTGTACTCCTTGTCACACCTGACACTTCAGTAAAGTTTAACTCTTCAGGCTCCCTAAGCAAATATGGTCTTTGCTGACCAACTGTCATGCCATTTCATTTTCCTAAGACATTCTTTCCATCACTTGTGCCTGCAGACATCTTACTTTCCTAGACAGTATGCCCCTTGAGGGCAGGATCTTATTCACTATTTTAGTCTGGAGGCCTTGCCCATGGACTGGCACTTAGAAGTTTTGTACAGAATTCCTGTTGAGTGCCTGAAGGAAAAATGAATACATGAATCCTTCAAGGCCAGTTCAAATGCCACCCACCCCCTGAAGCCTTCTGTGAGCTCCCTTGATTGGAAAAACACCCCTTCCTCCTCACACCCCCTGCAACTCTTTATACTTTTCACATGCTACCTATGATATTCTCACTTATGTGTGTACTTGCTCTATTTTCCTTACTGAAATGATTTCATTAAGGGCAGGGTTCCTATTGTACTCATCTTTGACTCTACCAATAAATCCTCTTAGAACTTACTCTCTTTTCCCTCCCTTCCAAGACCCAGTTGAAAATTAGTCTGTTTAGAAACCAAGGAAGGATAGCTTCCATTTAAAACTTTACTAACCTAGTTAGTAGATTAGTAATCTTCTTATGGGACAGGACTCATTTTATACTGGATTATGGTACATATGTGATAGATTGCTTGAATATACTGTGTGTGTGTGTGTGTGTGTGTGTGTTCTTCTTAACTAGATTATAAGTTCCCTGAAGACGGAATTATATTTATTTCCTTAATAGAGAACATCTTTATCAGTATCTAAGATCTCATTCCGTGCATAGCAAACATGACATAAATGGTCCGCACTTGGAGATTTAGGAGTCTCATGGGGACAACTGATTTTTGGCCCACGTAATGCATATGACAGTTCTCCCTTAAACTTAAAAGTTACACATGCTCCATTTTTGTCTACCGCTTATAATTATTTTTTAATGGTTCATTACTATAGGCGCATAGCCTGAGACATCTCTAAAATAAAACCAGTACTTGAGAAGTCAAGTACCAAGGCCATTTCCAGAAGCACTCCCTCCAAGCATAGCAGATGGGAGAGGAATGGAAGTAGGATCATATTTCCACATCTCTAAGGACTCTACTTTCGGGGCCATTTCAAGTACTGATTCCAACAACCGAAGTTATTGCCTTTGGAGGGTATGGAAAAGCTTAGGGCGTGAAAAAGCCAATAACTATTAACTGCAGTAGCAAAATTCCTTTCCAACACACACCATAGCAGGTTCTTAGCCTTGATTTTGAAGCATTGATTATTTCCTTCAAAGTCCACAGGAAGATATTAAATGTCAATACTTTATCAGGCAATAGAAGGAATAAAACCATTAAACAGTAAAGGTGCAGTACAGACTCAACACTGGTCACAATCTCAAATATACTGCCTGTTTCTTCAACTGAAATTAAATCAACAGTAAAATGCACTAGCAACCATTTTGAGGAAGCCTTGGGATAATATGCCTTTTGCTAATTTATCACTAAGGAAACGTTGTGAACTGGCATTTTCCTACCTCTCACACCTCACCTTCAATCATCTCCCTAACCTCCTACCCTCACGACATTCTAGCCCCATCAGTTTGCTTTCAGGATCTCATACATGCCATGCTTTTTCCCACTTTGGTGTCTGTAAACATGCTGCTCTCTTTTCCCCCCTAAACTACGGTTCCTCCCCGCTTTTCCTTGGCTAACAGCTTTTTATTTTTTAAATTTCAGCTTAAGCAGCACTTCCTGAGAGAGGCCTTTTCTGACAGCCTACATTCACTCTACAGCCTACATTGCCCTTTGCAGGACCTTATTCTTTCCCTTTAAAGCATCTATCAGAATTCACCATTATATATTTATTTGGGTGTTTATTGTTAATATCTGTCTCCTCTATAAGACTATAAAATTCACCAGGGCAAGGATCATGGCCAATTTTTTCCACTTTGGTATTCCTGGCCCATAGTCCAATGTTTGACATGTAGTTGATGCACAGTCAATGTTCAATGAAAGTATAGTTTTCTAGAATATATGTTAATAGTTATTGCCAGATCACTTGGGTTCATATCCTCTTTCTGATATTGTTCTCTCTCTCTCTCTCTCACACACACACACACACAGACACACACACACACACACTTTTGGCTTCAGTCAAACTGGGTATAGCAGGCCTATATGAAAATTTAAAGACCAGTTAAATCTGCCTCAGTCTTCTTAAAATCTATGTTTGCCTTATCCCCCTCCTTCCCCTTAGCTGATCACATACATGAAAACGCAAGCACTGGAAAACATACACCACCCTTCGGATTCTTAAATTCTAGCCCTTGTCTAAACCAGTCTCCACCCTTTCCATTTTGATGGAGAAAGGCAATAGAGCACCAGAGACCGGGTGGGAAGACCTTTATATGCCAAGGAGTCTGATGCAATGAACTATTGCAGTCAAACGTGCAGTTTGAATTGGACTGCCCGGTTGCTGAGAAGGGATTTCTGGATTAGACAGTTCATTAGTGGCTGAGCCAGCTCCCAGGGCCTTTGCTCTGCACGCCAGGAGTTAGCAAAGCGACACAGTGAAGGCAGCTTGAGTGACAGGTGCCAGTGAGTCACCTAGAATAGCAGCTGGAATAGCAGCTATCCAGAGGCATCAACCACACCCTTAGGCTCAGGATCCCCAAAGTGTGCGCAGCTGAAAATGAGGTCTGCCGTCGCTTGAACACTCTTTGCTGGGCACCTTCTATCTGCCTCCTCTAGGGCATTGTTTTGAGAAATAATTCCAGAAGGTGGTCAAGAGCAGTCTCTCAATGCCAGGTTAAATTCTAGCTTCACTACTTACTAGCTGGCTAATCTTCGGTATATTTCTCAACCTCTTTCTCCCCATCACCTAATCTGTAAAATGGGAATGATATTATACTGAAGATTAAATGAGTAAATTTATGCAAAGCACTTGCAATGCTGCCTAACACATAAAGCACTAAATAAGCATTAGAATAATACTTTACCTAAAAGTAATACAGTGAATGCTGTTGGTGGGAATGTAAACTGGTACAGCCGCTGTGGAGAACAGTATGGAGGTTCCTTAAAAATTAAAAATAGAGCTACCATATGATCCTGCAATCCCACTCCTGGGCACATATCCAGAGAAAAACATGGTCTGAAAGGGTACATGCACCCCAGTGCTCACTGTAACACTGTTTACAACAACCAAGACATGGAAGCAACCTAAATGTCCACTGACAGATGAATGGATAAAGAAGATGTGGCATATATATATATATATATATATATATATATATATATATATATATAAAATGGAATATTACTCAGCCATAAAAAAGAATGAAATAATGCCATTTGCAGCAACATGGATGGACCTAGAGATTATCATACTAAGTGAAGAAAGTCCGGAAAAGAAAAGACAAATATCACATGAAATCACCTTTATGAGGAACCTAAATTTAAAAACATGATACAAATGAACTAATTTACAAAACAGAAACAGACTCACAGACTTAGAGAACGAACTTATAGTTACCGGGGGGGAGGGTGGCGGGGGGAGGGATAAATTGGGAGTTTGAGATTGACATGTACACACTGCTATATTTAAAAGAGATAAGCAACAAGGACCTATCGTATAGCACAGGGAACTGCTCAATATTCTGTAGTAACTTAAATGGGAAAAGAATTTGAAAAAGAATAGATACATGTTTATGTATAACTGAATCACTTTGCTGTACACCTGAAACTAACACAACATTGTTAATCAACTATACTCCTATATATATATGTATATATATATGTATATATATACATATATATATATAAAGTAATAACAGTGAACGGTTAACAACCTCACTTTAAATGTCAGAGAGATACTATTCAACTCTGCCATTTATAACTTTGGACAAGGTATTTGAATTCTCTGAACCTCAGTTTTCTTATCTTTCAAATAAGAATATGGATTTCCCTGGCGGTCCAGTGGTTAAGACTCCATGCTTCCAATGCAGGGGGCATGGGCTCGATCCCTGGTTGGGGAACTGAGATCCCACATGCCATGTGGTGCAGCCAAAAACAAAAAACAAATAACCCAAAACCAAAACAAATAAAATAAATAAAATGAAATAAGAATAATATTGGTACCACTTTGGAGGTGAGTTATGAGGATTAAACAAGATAAGGAAGGTAAGGAGCTTATTAGCATGATGCCTGGCACAATGTAGACACTCAATAAATATGATAACTTGTTGTTATTTCTCCAAATGGCTCTCTCCTTTGGATCCCAGAGAAGTCAGGGCAAGGCTCCACAACTCCACATCAAAGGACAGATAGCCCAGACGACACCAGTTATGCTGGATGCACCAGCACCGGCAGAGTTGGGTTTTCTGGCACTGCAAATTTAACCCACACAGTGTTCCAATGTTTTGAGTTAGCTGTCAACTTTTAAAAATTAAAATATGAATTGCATATTTTAAAAAATCCAGATTTTCAGCTTCTTTAGGAAAATAAAAAGATTGGCACCATTAGGCTGGTATCCTCACACTCCTGGCTTGACTGGGAAGTGGCTCCCCCTTTAGAAGGGCACAAGGTCTTGAATTTGCCTTGTCTCCCACCACTCCCTAGTGTCCCCCTAACCAAGAGGTCAAATGTCAGCTCTCGCTTATCCTCCTGAGGTTTACCTCTGCCTCTCTGCTTTCACCTTTGACTTACATGGCCTCTGTAGGCATGTGATTAGCAGCTGCTGGCCTTGACGCTTCGCTGGTATCCTCTCGAATCGGATACCTCTACAAGGCTGCACCTGAGGCAGCAACCTGTCTAACCACACAGCCTCAGGCCATTTGTCTGCGTGGCAAACACAAGTGAGTCAATTCCACAGCTGAAGGCTGGCTTCTCCACTGAGCTGAGCGTACCCTTGAAGAAAGGCCTCCCACCCAAAAGCTGACCCCATAAATTCACGATTTACTCACCCTGAATCTTCTCTAGTTCCGTTTCAACTGAGGGTAGAGGATATGGGACAAAAGATAGGGGTGCCATACAACAATGCTTTAGAGACTATTTCTCTAACTTATATCCTATGCGTTATCAGTCCTGCAAGATTCTGCTCCTTGGGTAAAAAAAAAAATCAAACACTTTTCGGAAACAGCTCAGACATTATCTGCCATCTTGGGGACTCATCTGGGCAAATTAAAGACCCAGAAATCCTGTAAGAAAGAAGTTCATCCACAGTTTATTCACTTAACAGATATTTATGGAGCATTTCCTATGTGCCAGGTACCATTCTAGGTGTCGGGGGCTCAGCGTTGATAAACAAGAACACTGAATTCGGGTAACTTATTCTTGTGTGGAGTAAAGGAAGATGACTTACTCTGTTTCCAAATTTATTGTGCAGTACATAATGCTTTTGGGAAATACTGCTTTATGCGTTATGCATAGCCCCTTGTAGGATCTATCTCCAGAGGCCCGTCATGACTAGGGAATGGTGGAAATTTTCACCTGTATTAGTGCATTACTAAATAAGACCACTCCAGAAGCCTTCTAAGTCAGATAAACACATAATTTATCTCTTGAAAAGTCAATGACCCTACTAGGGCAGCCTTATTTGGGAAGAATCACAACCTCTCCCTGGGACATCAGATTTGGCCAAGGTTATTTTGAGACTATCACACAAAGGGTTAATTTGACTATCACCTCCAAAGTGGAGTGTTTTTCCCTGCATCAAATATGACCCAGTTGGAAATGTATTTGTTTTTCACTGTTTAATCTTCTGCATCACCCACTGTTGATTAGATTTAATTAATTTATGTTTCTAATGAATTTAGAAACTCACAGTGCTGTAGCAGGAAAATTCTCAGACAGCATCTGGCCACCAAATAGATTGATTACCTTGTCTGCAAAAGTCTTTCAAACATCTGGGGCCTGATTCTGTGAAACATCCAGAAGCTCTTTCAGAGGTAAGTAACACCCATGGCAGGGAGAAAGAGAGAGGGTGCTGGAAATAGGCAGAGTTCACTTTGATTTGTAAAACTGGATCCTGGCACTCCCCCAACATGAAATCACATTTTGCTGCGCACTGGCACAGTTTCAGTGGCGCCAAATAGACTGATCCGAATCTGTTTTGTTCAACATCATCAGAATCCACCGGGCCTGAGCCCAGGCTGCCACCCCATGAAACTCTTTGGCACTTCCTCCCGTGTGGAAGCTCCCACTGATCGTTAAGATGAAACATTTAGAGAAAACATTTATAGAGAAGCACTTTGCTCTCATTCATTCAACGAACATTATTGGGGGCCCACTGTGTGCTTGGCATGAAGCCACGTGCACCTCTTCATTAGTGTTCTTAGCAACCACCCTACAACGTAGGCAAGCACTGCTCTCTAGTTCTCACAAACATGGCCAAGTACTTCACAAAAATAGTAATTACTAACGTCAAATATTAATAAAGGATATAGACACACACACACACGCCGCAGGCTCCATGTGAAGCCTCATTTAACCCTCACACTATAACCATGAGGTGGATGTCATTATTATCACCCCCATTTTACAGATGACAGTACTAAGCCACAGAGATCTTATGTGACTTGCCCAGAGGAACCCAGCTAGCCTTTGGCAGAGCCTTCTATCATAGGCAGTCTAACTTGAGAGCCTTTGCTCTTAACCACTCTGATTAACTACCTCTGGAAAACATCATGGAAGCCCTCCTCTGCATTAGGCACTCTCCTGCGGATTTGCTACCTTATACTCTATATTAATCATTCACAGCTTATACAGTGGGTATTGTTTTGCCCAGACAAGGAAGCTGAAGCACAGAAACAGTAACTTACTAAGAGCACAAGGAAAATATGTAACGGGGCTAGGGCTTCACTCAGGGCTGCAGGGCTACCAAGGCTTCTTCTGCATACTGAGTTACCTGCTGATGAATGAGAGAAAAAGGGCTGGTGTGAACTCAATAGCTCTCTCAAAGCCGTGCCAGGAAATGTGTCGGACAAGTCAGGAGAGAGGGGTGGCCTGCCTGCTTTGCATAGCCCAAACCACCCCGGAAAAAGAGGAGACACAGAATGTACAAACAACAAGAAAAGAGCTTCATCTAAAAGAGGTAAGTGAAAGATGCTGAAAATCTCATTGCCTGACTGGTTTTTCTGGTTCAAGTTCAAAGAGAAATGACCAGGTTGCCACAGCCAGGTTGCCACAATTATTATATACCGATGTTTAAAAAAAAAAAAACAGTTTGACATGGCTCCTCTGATATAATATTTACTAAGTCTGGCTATTTCTCGAATTTGAAAACCTTCTCATTTCTTTCCATTCTCCTCTTGCCCAAGCCTCTCCTTCAACAAGGCCATACCACCTGTCTTCTTTGGGCCTTTGTACATGTTCCCTTTCTGCCTGGAACCATTTCTATCTCAATCTCCTCCTTGGTCTGGCTAACCCCTATTTGGTCCTCAAGCCTGAGGTTGGACATCTCTTCCTCCAGGAAACCTCCCTTGAGAGAGTGCATGCTGGTTACTATTGTATCTTCAATGTGTGGATCTCGTACATAACACGTGCCCAATACATATTTAACTGAATGGATGGATAGAGGTATTCTGAACCTTATGACATTCTCTTGGCTGGTCTCCTGGTTTGAAATCTCTCACCTCCATACTTTATGCTACATCCTAGGGGTCATTAAACTTCCCTCTAAACTTTCATCATGGCATTTGCCTTTTCATCACTTTCCTTTGAACACTCACATGCAAGTCAGAATAGTGATAATCTTGGGTGATGGGGATGATTCAAGTGAGAGGGGACATGGAGTCCTAAAAATATCCTATACTTCAATCTGGGGAACAGTGACATGGGTATATAAATATGTAAAAAGTCATCGACATGAGCATGAGAAAATAGTACACTTTACTCGAAGTAATTAATACATCAGTATAAACAAACAGGTGCTTTGAAAGCTCACTTGTATTGATAGGATCAAATCTGGACCTACTTATCCCAGAGTTCAAGGTTCTTCACTCATTGGCCCACTTGTCAACTTACTTGTTCAAACTCACTTTTCTAAATCACCTGCCCTGATCTTCCCACAGGTCCTCTGACTCTTCTCAGTTATCCCCACTTCTATGCTTATCATGCGATCTTACCCTCGTGTTCATTTCTCTTCCTTTCTCTTTTACCTTTTGGAAGCTCCTCCCATTCTTGAAGGACCAGGAGGAATCCATCCTCCACAATGAATCCATCCTCCACAATGAATCCATCCTCCACAATTAACCTCTCTTTTCCCTGAACTCTTGACTATTTTGCCTGGTTCATTCATTCATGCCAACACTTCCTGAAGATTGTAAGCTCAGTGAAGGCAGAAACTTTTTTCTTATTTTCAATTTTTATATTTAGTGTGGTGCCTGGCACAGTGGTAGATTTTAAATATATATTTGTTATAAATACAATGAGGGCTTACCTATATAAGTCCCTTGGCAGCTATGAGTTTGTATAGAGATGGAAAAGACAGGTTGTCTATGTCCTCCAGGATGAAAACCTAGTACTGCTCTTAAAACCATGGACTTAGCATTCATATATGGTTCCAGTTCCACATTTTATAACTCACTGGTTCTGTGATGCAGTGCAATCAACTGTCATCACCAAAACTCAGTCTTTTCATCTGTAAAGTGGGGACTTTCTCATAGGGCTGTCATGAGGATTACATAGGAACATAATTATTTTATTAGTGAACATCTACTGCATTAGCCATTTTGCCAAGTGAAACACAATTATATCCAAGTAAAAGTCCATGCTCTTAATATTATTATGCAAAGGATTCAGCACAGTGACTGACTCACAGGAAACATTTAACACATGGTAGATATTATTATCAGAGCTATTAAATATAGATGTACAGATTCAGTGAGAAAAACCTACGAATTGGTAAAAACATAGAAAGCAAGGAAAGTTGGCTCACTGTGAGATACATACACGTGCCCACATGTGAATTTAATCCATAAGAAATTCCTTGGGGAAATTCCATCATGTCCTATTAACACCGTCCCCAAAGCAAGAGCTGGCCTCTGATCTTTACTTATTTAGTTATCTTTGAAAAAAATTCTGAAATCATAGCCATCTTAAAATGGTATACAAAGGCAAGTGTATCTGGGAGTTATACGCAAAAGCATTCTGCTTTAGTGCTAGCTCATATAATGTTTTAATCACCGTAATTCCTGGTGCTTCTCTGCAAACTTTTGACCTTAGGATAGCTCTTTGATTGTTCAATGGGGTTTTTTGACAGTGAGGAAAGGAGAACAGTGAGGAACAAGTTCTCAGTGTGTTCTTACATACTCATTTAAAAGACAACATTTCAAGAATTCTAATTCATACACACTTCTATTCATGCAATCAATAATTCATGGCAATTCCTCTGCAGCATTTTAGTGACAACAGAAAGGGCAAGATATTTCTCCTCCTCCCTTCTCCTTCCTTTCTTCACTTAGTCATGCCTAGAGCCTGGAGAGTACAGAATCTCAAGAAAACTGTTTCCATGGTGATTCTTCCTTTGAGTACCCGACTGCATTTCGCTCTTTCTGGAGTGAATTAATGCTTTTTATTGCTTTCATGCTAAATATACTGAAGATTAGATTTGATTTCCTCTGCAGTGATACAGTTTTATCAGGAAAATGGAAAGTAAAAACACAGCATGAAGAAACTCTATCTTTCTGCCACCAGACTGTCAGAAAGAAGATAAAAAAACGTTTCAGAAGAAGAAATAACCGGCCATAGGGAAATGGATGCGGGCATCTGGAAGCAAGGATATGCATGCGTGCATCTAAATGTTAGAAAGCCTGTCTTGGGATGAAATGATCTTAATTCCTCTGAGTGTTGAAGGTGGTATAAGTTGATCATGAAACACTGAGTTATAAGAAATAACCTGATTTTTCACGTACCGTGCTCTTTTCAGCACAGAAAATATCATATAGGACAAGGAAATCTTGAAACCCATAATACCATCCCTACTCCATATTTTATTAAGGAGAGTCTTGCTTTCTACTAAAGCTAAATAACTGGTCTTCTTTTCAAAATAATCAGGTGACTCTCCTAAGACGCCCACGGCACTCTGAATTTCCTGACATAGAACTGATATTTACCAGTTGCTACACAAATATTTACCACCTTCCTCAAAGGACCCTACAAGGGCAGGGCCTGTGTCTTTACCGTTCACTGTTGTACCCTTGAACCCAGCACAGCACACAGAGAACATGCAGATTGTAACAAGAAAACTATGACAGAGTAACTTTGAGGTTCTGAGGTCTCCCTTGGGAAACACCATGGGCTGATATGTTGGATGGAGAGGGAATCGTATGCAAGTAAAAATTAAAAACAGCTACTGGTTTTCACAGCCTCTCCTGTCTGGACTCCTGCTCCATTCCTATCCTGAAGCAACCGAGGATGAAAGGGAAGAATCCGTGTGGGAGTGGAGAGGCAAAGAGCGGGACCATCCAGCGAAGCCTCTTTCTCCACCACTACACACCCACCCCGCAGAGCCTGGAGTCAAGTCATCACTGGGCACCACATAACCAGAAGAAAACTCAGATTTTAGCCAATTTGAGCCAAGGACTAAGTATTGAGCCTCTAGGCCAAACCAGGTACTGTCCTGGGGCTGCTGGGAACAAAGAGTTGAGCCCAAGCATTTTTGCCCTCGGGAAGTTTAGAGTCCGGAAGGGCTTTTTCTGAGATCGCGCAGAAGGGGGCGTGGCTGAGTACAAACATAGACGCCCCTGATTACCGACAAGAGCGCCCGCAGCTAACATGGACCGAACAACGTGTTAGCACCATACATGCATGAAGTCACTTGTCACACAAATCTATGGGTTGGTGCTATTGTTTTCATTTAACATAGAAAGAAACTGAGGCTTACAAAGGTGAGGTAACTTGTCTAACATCCTAAAGCCAGGTAGTAGTGGGGTTAGGATTCGAACCAGTGCTGCCTGGTCCTTGAGTCAATATCTTAAGAACTATGGAGGTTCAAATCTCAGGCTCATGGGATCTCACTGGAGAGACCTACCCTAAGAGCATGTTCCAGAGTCTTCTTTGCAGTGTAAATTGCCCAGAATCCATTGTGTTCATAAATGCCCCTGGGCAATCCTTGCGATACATAGAGGGCCATATAAAATTCCAGATTCCAAAAGGGAAACCAGGTCTGTGCCTAAGCAGATATTGGAACAGAGGCACTTACACGTCCCTCTGACTGTGACATATGCAACGGCAGGCCTACCTCAGGTTCATAAGGAAGTTTCAGTAAGGGACTAACTATCCAATTACTGAGTGTGAGCTTCATCCTACAGAACAAGCACACTCCAATTCTGCAGCAGCCCTACAAAGGGGGTCTTTGGGAACTCATTTCTGAACAACCTTGCAGGATATTCAAAATTGATGAGTTGTATCCTGAATTCCATTCCATGGGAAACAGTGGAAAGAACAAGTTCTCATTGTCTTAGCTCATAGACATTTCCCTTCACTTCAAAGAGTGTGGATCCCTTCAACCATGTTAAATATATGCATTAAAAAAACAGGACAGGAAGGAAGTGTATTAAGGCTTAGAGGGCAGGATTATGTGGTTTTAAATTTTACTTTTGCTTTATTGAGGTAATTCTATTCTTTGTTTTCTGCCATGTGCATGTATAATTTTAAATATCATGACTCACTTCTTAAAATGCAATGACTCCCCAACAAAAGGAAAGCAAAGACAAGGAAGACAGAGACACCAATTTAGTGAGTGTTACCTAGTAGAGCTCAGAATTAGGAAAGGAAAAAAAAAAGGTTTAATTGCCAGCACTACCCATCCCACTGTGTGATTCCCACAAATGAAATCTTTTAAAATTTTATTAATAACTTAAAGCTTATGAAGCAGTGAAAACCTAAAGTAAGTGTATGTTTGTTTTTTCTCCAGGAGGAGAGAACGGGCCTCGGAGGTCATGTTCCTTATACACCCAGGATCACAGAGTTAACCCCTCTCTGTGGGTGTGTTGGACTCCAGATCCTGTTGGTTAACACTTTGCTCTCCTGCCTCTCCCATCTGGACACAATAGTGCGCCAATATTTGGGTAAGACGATACTTCAGTCATTAGAAAGAGCAGTCTGAATAGCCATGGGAAGTCTGGCCAGGAAATGCAGACAGAGATATTCTCCGCATTTTCAGAAGACACTGGTGAGGCCTTAGAGGCACTCAGTGGAAAGGGGGAGGGGGAAAACTCCAGGCACCTCCAAGGTGTGAGTTTGGAGAGAAAAACACAGATTAGATGTGTCTTCCTAACGGAGCTACATGTGGCATGCCAGCTGGCTCCTTTTCCAATCTCCTCTTTATTAGCGAATCCAACAATCATATTTTGCTAATCCTCTCATAAATAAAATATTATCCATATCATAAAGCCGTCCCTGATGGCAGGCTGCACTCCAAGTAAGCTAGAATGGATGAAGACGAAAAAGGGACATTTTCAGGTATATACAATGATCACAATTACTGGCATTTTAAATGCCCACAAAATCTTGGTCTTCGGTGCATCCCCAGGAATACAGTCTACTGCTGGGACTTTTTAGGGTCTTATGGTATCTATTTAACGGCTGTCTGTTTATAGTACTGAACCAAAAATTTAAATTATTTTGCCGAGACTTTATACCATACTATATCTGCCGTTAGATAA
Organism: Balaenoptera physalus; assembly: GCF_965194825.1. Taxonomy (NCBI): domain Eukaryota; kingdom Metazoa; phylum Chordata; class Mammalia; order Artiodactyla; family Balaenopteridae; genus Balaenoptera; species Balaenoptera physalus. Next base: position 54,268,162 of record NC_138890.1, on the reverse strand, counting down.
TTAGCATCTTGTGTAGCAGAGAGAAGGCCAGCTTGCATTTCTGTATATTATTCTCTCCGTTTTCATTTTCCCTGGCTTCCCATAGAGTATAACTGAGTAACTAAGAGCTTGGGCTTTAAAGTCCAAAGGATCTGGGGTCCAAGGTCACTCTCATTCCCAATTTCCTCTTCTATAAAACAGTGAAGAAAATCTCTCTTTCATAGCCTAGTTATGACAATGCAGGGAGATAATGCAAATAAAGGAGCTAGCACCAGGCCTGGCATCTGATAAGTCTTTAATAAAGATTAGAGAGAGAGGAGAAAAAAATGTGACATGACTGACAGGAATTTGGGGGCAGAGAGGGTATGTTCATTGAAATTTTTTTGTCTTTCCTCTATGAGAAGTTTATCATCCCACAATGGGTTCAAACTGGTTTCTCTTATCTATATTATTGGCTATAGCTTTTCTCTTTGACCCCAAAGTTATAACCATAAATACCTCCCATTGACTTGATGATTAAGATAAGGGCCAAGGACTCTTTCCTCATTTACGGTTTAAAAACAACCTTTTGTGGAGATTTTTGATGGATTGCAGGGATAGTTATGACTCAGGCCTCCTGGCAAAGTCCCGGATGCTGACTCATGTTACCCTGGGAGGGAAGAAGGCAGCTGAAATCATCATTCATTATTCTGTTGCTCAGTTATGGGGCAAGGACAGAGGCAAGCCACTCAGCACCGGGCTGAGTTCGAGAATCAGAACTGCAATCACACCTTCTTGACTACAAGAGAAAAAAGAATTTCTAACAAACATACACTCATAAAAAAGTTTGCAAAGCCCTCCTTAATACAAATGCTACAGCACAGCTAAATGATAATATTCGGTCTCATGTCTCAGGCTTTCAGCTCCAAACTCACAGCAACTCCCATTCCTCCACAGAGCAAGTGAAAACCAAGTGACAGTTAATGGAAAGAGAGGACAGACAGAAATAGAAAGGAGGCTTGATTTGGAATTTCCACATTGACAGTGGCCTGGAAATTAGGAAGAAAGGGCAAACTTGCAGAAATATAAGGGGAAATGGAAAAGGTTTCATAAACCAATAAAGGTAAAATTTATGATTGTTACCATGAACAATAAGTCTTAATAAGACCATCACTATCACAGTGTAATCACCAGCAAAGACAACGTCAATGAAATTTACGGAATGTATGAAGTTAGGAATATGCCGACCAATAAAGGAGAAAGTACTAATAGCTAACACTTCTTTGAGTGCTTTGTGTCAGGGAGGGGGCTACACAGTCTAAATGCATTTTTTTCATTTAATCCTCAAACAGTTCTACGAGGTTGGTTCTACTTCCACACACGTTTATAGCTGGGAAACTCAAGGTTTAGGGCTCAAGACCACACAGTTAGCTAAGAAGACTGATTCTAAAGCCCATTTTCTGCTCTTGCTGCTTCAGCAAAGAAGAGTTGTGTTGAAAACAATGCTATCCATTGCCTATAAATTATTGACATACACACATTGCAAAAATATTTTGAAGCACTCAACATTACTCTTGGCTCCAGGTATAGGGTACGGGAGAAAATCTGGGCCAAATTTGGGCTTCCAGGCCACTGTGAACACTTGGCATCACTTCCTTTACAAATGTACATCCATGGGGGTGCCGTTTTGCAATGCAGAGACTCTTACATTCAACAATAAAATATTCAAGTAGCACATTCAGTGAAAGTTTTATGGGACAGGATAAAATTTATTGTATTTGCAAAGCACAGGGCTGGATGGTAAAAAAAAATAAAAAATAAAATAATGGCATTTATGGTATTGCTAAAGGTTACCTGAGATCAATGTCAACAGAAATATTTTTGCAAGATATGAAATTGGAGGAGGGGGGACTCCTGTCTCGTTTCAATGCAGCAGATGCTCCCAACAGAGGTACCCTTGCCCTACGTTTTAAATAAGTGAATGTGATCTCTAGAGCCTACCCATCAACATTTGGTTTTCAGCAAGAAACATATGGCCTAATAAGTATACTTACTAAAGCTTGAGACTAGAGAGATAAGAGGACAGGATACTGAGTTTCTGAGTGAAGGCTGTTCTTTCCAAGCTTGGGCTGGAGCTTTAGACCAAACCTCCCTCAGGCGAGCCTAGAGTTGGCATCTAGTTTGAGAAGGGCATGGGTAGATACAGGGCAGGGAAAGTAAAACACGCAGGCACACACATGTCATTTTTCTTACAGTTGTAAATCACTGCCGTGATCACTACCATGGATGGCTAAATTCTGCAGACCAGGACCCTACCTCAAGGTCTTTGCAATGTAGTGGTTGGATAGTATCCACCTTCTATATTCAATTTTAGTTTGAATCATGACAAGAATAATAGTCATAGTAGTCGTGGTGTTAGTAGTAGTAGTCATAGTAGTAAGAGTAGTAACAACAACTAACCTTTATGAGCATTTCCAGGCATTGCTTGAAGTGCTTTATACATATTACCTCATAGGGTTGTTGTGTAGGTAAAATGAGTTAGATACTATTATATATACCCTTTTCACAGATGGGAAATGCATTAAGGGTCCTCTCTGTGACATCTCATTCAGTCCTCATGACTACCTATGTAGCTACTTTATTATTCCCACTTTACAGACGAGGCAACTGAGGTACAGAATGGCTACTTGCTCACTGGCCCACAGTTAATAGGTAAAAGAGCTGGTTTGGTTTGCTTGATGTCAAAGCTCACATCCTTCACTGCCACATTACACGTTTGGTACCAGTTTTCTCTCTGGAAATGCTGTAACGGTATCCCCAGCCCCCAGCCCTCCCCGCGTGCCTTCTTCCTCCAACTCTGCCTGTCTTAGTGAGACCGAGAGGCAACGGTTTCCTCAACCGTCAAACAGGATAAAACCAATGCCCACCTCAAAGGGCTGCTGTGACAACTGAAATCCTACAATGTATGGAAAGGGTTTGCAGGGTGCCTCCCATATAACGACCTGATACTCCTTATTGGAATTAGACCACAGCTCTCAGCACTCCCCTCTTCCTGTCAATAGCACTTCCTTCTCAGGCCCAGAAAGAAGCTGGGGATGAATTTCCTAGGAGAAGAAGTAAGAGGGCCAAGGGTTAATGCGTAGGAGATGAACTGAGCCAGATGAGAGGAAAAGCAGAGGGAGAATTGCTTTGGATCTCCTTGCTGGGAACCCCAGTCTTTTTTATTATTTGTATAAATCATTTGACTGTGAAGGCATCACGGGCCAAGCCTCCAAGTATGCCGATGATAATGAACTGGGTAGCACAATAAATAATGGGGGAAACCAGGCTGCCAAATGAAGAAGGATTTATACCATTTAAATCCTAGGCTATGAGTTGTCAAATCCAGTTTAATACTGATAAGTGTGGGACAGTAACTCATAGCAAACATTGCCCCTACCTCAAAGCCCCCAACCACAGCCCTTCTAACCCCTTCCCTCACCCCATGCAAACAGAAAGAAAGCCCTAAGGGGATTTGCAGAATAAAAAGGGATGGTATATACTGACCAGAAATGAGCCCAAGTTATTACATAATAATCCCAGATGCATCAGTTTGGGCTTAGTGCAAATACGGAGAGCTAATAGAATGCTTCAAGGTTCGATTAGCTGCCAAAGAGATTCTAAATCAGGGCGGGTTTTCCATTATTAAATTGAATGGGGGAAAAAGAGTCTCATGGTTGGGTATACTGAAAAAAATGACAGGATTAGGGAAATAAAATCATGGGCATTGCTGGGTGGCTAAGGAGTGGCCTGAGGGTGGAGTCAACTTTGAGGGACACTAATGGCAAAGCAAGAGATAATTTGGTTGTCAGCATGGCCCATTCTCAGCAGCTGAGGCCGTCCTTATATCCACATTCAGAGACACGACCTAGAGGGCACAAGAAGCTAGATCCTACCTGGTAACACTGGTGTTTCAGGAATTGAAACAATCAGTCATTGCTTGATTTGATGATGATGAATTATATAGCTCATTCAACAAATATTTATTGAACACCAAATATGAAATATGTGCCAGGCATTGTTCTGGAGCTGAGGACATGTAAATATAATCTAAATACTGTTAGATGGGTGACAATCTAACAGTTGAGCATTTACACTGTGCTACATTCTTAGTATGTACAAGCTCCCTCAATCCCCACAAAAATCTAATAATACAGTTACTGTTATGGACAAATGTCCAAGTTCAGATGTTGAAGTCCCAGCCCACAACGTGATGGCATTTGGAGATGAAGCCTTTGGGAGGTAACGACTTTGATGAACTCATGAGGGTGAGGCCCTCATGATAGCATTAGTGCCTTTCTGAGAAGAAACACCAAGGAGCTTGCTCTCTCTCTTTCTCTCTGCCATGTGGGGATACTGTGAGAAGGTGGCCGTCTGCAAGCCAGGAAGAGAGTCCTCACTGGGGAAGCAAATCAGTTGGCACCTTGACCTTGGCCTTCTGGCCTCCACAACTGTGAGAAATAAATTCCTGTTGTTTAAGCCACCCAGTCTACGGTATTTGTTATGGCAGCCTGAGCAGACTAATGCAGTTACTATTATCATCATCATTTTATAAATGAGTAAGGTAAGGTTCAGAGAAATGAAGTAACTTGCCCAAGATCACATAGGAAGGAATGAGGCTGACATCCAAACTTTACACTGTTTCCAAATGAGGAAGTCAATCCTAACAGCCACTGTGAGAAGTGAGGATGTCTCTGCCTGCTTTCCCCCACCCCCTGGCATCATCCCCTTTCCTACATATACACACAGGTACATTTCACAAGTGGCATAAGAACTAAAGTGAATGAGAATGTTCTGGTGTAATCTGGTAACTACTATTGATACCATCGTGAGAGTATGAAATCAGGATCACAGTTTTGTGTTTTCAACCCTGCTCAATCCCCACCTTGTGGGACACGTCTCTAGGTCAATTTGGCATCTCTAATTACATCTTTTCAAAACCAATAACTAACTTTTATTCTTTAGTGCGGTACTTTCCAATATAGGTAATGTGAGCCACGTGTAATTTCAAATTTTCTAGTAGCAACAAGAAAAACAATTTAAAAAAGAAACAGGGAAAATTAATTTACTAATGTATTTTAGTTAACCCAATTCATTAAAAATATTATAATTTCAACATGTAATAAACAAAAAAATTATAAGTGAGTTTTCTTTTTTCATACTAAGTCTTCAAAACCTGGTTCGTATTTTATACTTACAGCACATCTCAGTTTGGACTAGCCACATTTCAAGTGCTCCATAGCTAGTGGGGCCACCATGTTGACAGTGAGCTGTAGCTGGATCTTGAATTTTCATTGACTTGTCCTAACTAGATTACAGGAACTGTGCTTTCTAGTGGCATTTATGGAGTATCTACTACATGCCAAGAGTGTACTGAGCATTTTCCTACATATCACACTTAATCCTCCCAGTGGCTCTCCAAGAGAATGTTGTTGGCCTCACACTACAGGTAAAGAAACTGAGGAAAGTGGTTGAAGAGTCCAGGTTTGTAGAGAATATTTAACGTTATCTCTTCAACACCTAGCATGTTGCCTTGCCTAGAACATGATTTAATAAATACCTATGAAATGAATGGCAGGTTACCCAGCAAACCTACGGAAGAGCTGGGATTTGAATCAGGTATGCCTGCCTGATTTTGAAGCTTGTATTCTTTCATTGATGCCATCTTAATTCTAGTGTGTCTTCACAGCTCCTAGCGTAATACTCAGTGATTCCCCAGTGCTCATTAAATATACAAGCTTTTCATTCCAGTCAAATAATTTACAGATGGGAAGCTCTTCACCCAGATGCCATATTTATTGGTGCCTTCCTCTCCTTTGACTGTATTTGGTTTAACAAATAGTTGTTAAGTACCTACTCAGACCAGGGGACTATGCTCAACCTTCGAGGCACTAAGATCATCAACACATGATCCCCAGTCTCCTGCTACAAGAGGATTTAATTCAGTGAAGTACTATTAAAAACCTTAGATTCACAGATGAGCTAGAAGTGGCTATAAATGTCATCTTACAGTCTCTACTACATAATTTGGCAGTAAATAATATACTGTCTAGGTTCCACATGGGGAATGCTTATGTTCCTAACAACAGGTAACTCACACATCTTTGACTCCCCAAAGTATTTTGCAGAGTGCTAAGCAAATGACAGGTGAACATCTCTTAATTAACTGGCCTCAGCTCTGTCGCTGCTTCTGTGTGTACCAAGTAACTGAGAGCCAGATTCCTTACCGGCAAAGAGCAGCTTGATCAGACGTCGTTAAAGTTCTAATTGTAGACCACATTTCTTGGAGAATATAGAGGTAGGAGGACTCTCCATTCTGACTTATACTAGAAAGCCTTAAAACTAATGCTGTTAAGGTTTTTTAAGCATTAAACTAATTAGTAAATTAATTAATTCAAATATTTATTAACTGTCATACATTAGCTACTAACACTAGAACTATGAACAAGATAGTCGCTGCCCTTGCGGATATCACTGTCTGGTGAAGGACACAGACCTATGAAGAGGTAATTGTAATACAGTGTGATGAGAATAAAGGTAAGTACAGAGTGCTACAGTAACATATAGGGGGAGCATCTAACTTGAACTTGGAGAAATCAGGGGAAGCTCCCTGGAGAAAGCATCCAAAGTCTAGTGTTAGAGGGCAAATGAAAGTCAGCCTGACCAAAGGGCAAAGGATGGCAAGTAAAGTATACCAGGCAGAGGGGACATCTCGTAAGAAGACCCATACAGCGCAGCACATTTGGGGACCAGAAGAAACTTTAATATGATAGGAGCATAATGTGCGAATGCTGGGCAAAAGAAAGAGCCATGTCCAGATGATACTGGAGAAGTAAGCTTGAGATTCATGAGGAAGGTCTTCATGGACAATAGGAAGAGAAGATATCAAGAGTTTTACGGGGAGAAGTGAGAATTATGCTTTAAGAACATTTTATTGTAGCCCTCGCTGTGTTTCATTACCGTGTTTCTCACAGTCTGTGGTCATTGTTTTTCTACCTACCTCCACCACTATCCCGAGAGCCTTTAGACAGAGTTCCTACTTATTTCTCTCTGTATCTCCAGGGCCCAAATGCAGTATCTGCTGGATAATTGACGCTGAATACTTATTTTCATGGATGACGTCTCTGGGACTCCTTGGTAGGTTTGAGGGGACTCAGCCTGTTGAGGATGTATTACCAAAGGGGTCCTTAACTTAGATTCCTTGGACTTCATGAAATTACATGCAAAAATGTGGGTGCATATATGTGTAATTTTTCAGGAGTGAGGGATCATCATTTTCATCAGATTCTCAAAGCTCTCTCTAGCTAGGGAAGACCTCTCATAGGTGAAACATCAAAGGACAGTTTGCACAAAAGGTAGAAAAATGAATTGGCAGATGTAGATTTCCAAGTGAAGATGGAGAGGTGGTCAAAGAGAATATTTCTGTGGTAGGAAGACAATGTTTGCAAGAAAAGGAACAGAACCTTGAAGACAGTGCAGCAATTTCCCTCATATCTTCTAAGTTGGCAATTCATAGCTACCTAGTCCTTAAAGAAAAGTGTTTTGGGTAGAGCTATAAGGAATTGTGAAATCATCACTGAAAGAGGCCAATGTAAACGTAGGGCCCTTACAGTCACAGAACCCAAGGAAGAAAAGGTTATTGGTTATTAACACTGAAAGAAAAAGATCTTGTAGGAGCCACTTCCTTTCCCTTCTCTTGCACAAATTTGGGTCAGCAAACTTTATATTTTTAAATAATAGAGATTACACATACACACAGACAACACACACACACACACACACACACACACACAAACAGAAAAAAAGTTCTGATGGATATCCATTAAAATATTTATGACAATTCTGTCTTGATGGTGGAAAATTGATGATTTTTACTCATATTGTCCAATTTTAAAAAAAACAATGAGCACATTTAGCTTTTATAGGCACTACACATGGAAAAATAATTCCATTTTGAAGAAATGATAGGCTAGGAATGCAAAAATTACTGCTCTAAAAGACTGAAAACCATAGGAGAGCACAGTACTTCTCAAATTATGTTTCATCAGCCATGAAGCTCATAATCACCAGAAGAATACATTAATATGCAGATTCCTGGGCCTGGCCCCAGTTCTACTGAATCAGACTCTTTAGGAATGGGGCCTAGGAATCTGCAATTTACAAAACTCCTCAGGTAAGTCTTATGCTCACCACAGGGGTTTTAAAAACACCTGGTTGACAAAAAAGAGGCACTCAGCAAGGAAGGTTCAAAACTAGCAGGTGATCTTTCTTCTCCCTGTATGTATGTGCCCCAGACACTAAGAGGGCATAGGACAGAGATGAGCATAATACACCCTCTTAACGTTCATTTAGTTATTTAGTGTGTTTTTTTCACCTTCCAAAACTTTTTCACATACATTTAAAAAATGTGCTTATAATCTGAAGTTGGAGATGGTGGTGTCAGGGGAAGGGAGCCCATGTAAATTACGAGCTGACAGTCTATTATATCCATACAAATCCCCTGATCTGGGGAGTGGAGGGTGAAACCAGGCATGGTATCCCAGAAGACAGCACACTTCCTTTTAGACGCCCATGTATGTTTCACTGTCTTGCCTGTCTCGAGGTCAGCTTCGAGTCAATAGCTAGGGGTCATAACAAGGCCAGGAAGTGGCAAGCCATCCTCAGGGCTCTGAGGAACGTGTTAGATCAGGAAGGGCTGCGTAGCCATGCATCAGGTTTTCTAGAGCTGGCAATGCTGCCTTTGGTGGAAAGTTGGCTTCCAATACTGAGAGACCACGATTTTAGGTCACCTCATTTTAAATTTATTCTATCATGTCATATTTCATCCACCCTTGTATGTCATCCTAAATTCTTTTGAAACAGAGTGGAGTAAAAATATTCTTGTTCCACAATCCTGTCTGACAGATCGATAGCAACCTAGTTTCCAAATATAAACATGTGGACCGAATGCTATTTCTATGTTTCTAGGTAAGAAACTGTATTTTTTGTGCCAGGGAGACTTCGTCTGGGTTTGAACCTCACTGGTGATTCTTTATGGAGGTAATGGGATTTCCTTAATCGAGCCCATTAGCCTATCTTCTTGTAATTATCTCGGGGGCCAATCTGTCTATATAATGGGCTCTGGAGGAATCAAACCTTCACGTTCTTACAAAGGAAAATGTTGTACCCATGTCAGAAGAAAACCATTTTGAAGAATTACTGGTTAACCATCTCAACAACAGCCAGTGGGGCGGGGGTTGGAGGGAGGTACTTTGCTGTGATACAGCAGGAAATTGCTAGATTTGGGACTTTATTGCCCCAAAGGGCATTTCTTTTGTTTTGTGGGTGTTTTAATAAATCTTAAGGACGCATGACGCTAGTGGCACGAGGGACTCCACGCCATCTGGTGAGGCTGGGCAGGCCGCTGCCTGCCTGCTTCCTATGGGAGGAAACCCGAATCTTAAGGCTGGAAAGATTGCCAACACTCTGGACGGCTTTGGGTGTAACTAATGACAAGCTCTGCTGCCTTGCTGGATGGGGCTGGCCACCTCTCCTGGATCCCTCTACCAGGACCATGAATGCCCTGACGTTGTGGACGTGTACTATAAATTTTCAGCCAGTGCTACCTGAAGATACTCACACTATACAACAATATTCCAATTTCTTCATTCCCTTCTTTGCATATTTTAATATGCAGTATAGAGAGGGTAGATTATAATGAAGAGAAAATCATGAAAAGCTAAGAATGAAATCATGATTAAAACATAATAATAAATAATAGTAATTGTTATGGATTGAATTGTGTCCCCCTAAAATTCAGATGCTGAAGTCCTGACCTCCAATATCTCAGAATGTAACTTTATTTGGAAATAGGGTCATTGCAGATGTAATTAGTTCAGATGAGTCATGGTGGGGCCTTAAACCAAGAGGACTGGTATCCTTTTAAAAGGGAGACATTGGGACACAGAGACATGCACACACACAGAATGTCACATGAACATGATGGCAGAGATGAGGGGGATTCATCTACAAATCAAAGGACACCAAAGATTGCCAGTGAACCACCAGAATCTAGGAAAGGGGCTTGGAACTGTTTCTCCATCACAGCCTCCGAGGGAACCAACCCTACTGACGTCTTGATCTCAGACTTCTAGCCTCCAGAACTGGGAGACAATACATTTCTGTTGTTTAAGACACTCATTTCATGGTACTTTGTTAGAGCAGCCCTAGGAAACTAATACAGTAATACATGAACCAGGTTCTATACTCAGCATTTTGTTTATGTTACCTTTTAATCCTCTTTAACAACAGTCTTAGGCTCTGAAGATTGGCATGAATTATTAATGGAAGGAAATGAATAGCTGGGCGGGTAGGGAAAGAATTATTTTTCTTCTTTTTTTTTTTTTTTTTACCACCAACAGAGTATTCAAATAGGGTTTTCAGTGTATGCTGGACTGAAAGGACTTGGGAAATGATGTAGGATTTACAGTCCATACACATGTGACTTTGCTGAAAATCTGTAAACTATCATATGAGGTTACTAGAAGGCATCACGTTTAGGACTCTCCCCAATTGTGATACATGTGAGATGCCCTTTTCAAGAGAAAGAAAATGTGAGGTAGCTCCTCTATGCCTAATGAGAGGGAACTGGTATTAATTTTAGCCCAGTGACTCTGATGGCATTTTTACTGGACTCAATGCCTCCTCTCCCACGTCTGTTCCAATTCAAATCTCTTAGGCATTAAGCATCTATAGTGCTTTTAAAATTTTTCCTTTTCTGATTCTGTTTAAGACTTATTTCAGTTCTTCTCCCTGTCAAATTGATTTTCCCCAAGCTTCCCTCCAATAGGCCCTTTGCAGTAGGGAGAAAAGAGGCACCAAACTATAAAGCCCAAAGGAACATGAACTATATGCCGAGTCATAAACTAAAATGTACCCTAAATATGGTCACAAAATCATCAAGCAAATATCACTGCTAATCAATATGTCTCCAGATTGAGGGGTCTACAGCCAGGATTACCAAGATTAAAACCAGGACCAATGACGTGCAGAAGTGGTCCTCACTGATCTTATTGATTCTCCCCCACTGAGAGGGAATCACAGGGTATCAGGCAGAAATCAATTCAACTGCATTAAGCTAAGTCAAGTGTAGATTTATTCATACCACGCTTGGAAATGTCTTTATAAAAACGTTAATTCTATGTGCAGTTATACATACTCATTTATAAATAAATATGTATTTATATAAATAGATACCTGCTCCTTTTTATAATATTTAAAAATATGAAATGAAATAGTACAGAACCTAAGGCTGTTTCTACATTTTCTTCCACCTCCAATTCTGATTCTTTCTTTCAAATAAAAGAAGTTATTTGTGTTGAGATGTCGTCAACTTGGCTACTTGAGCTGCACCCCAGATTTCAGGATGGAATGGTAGAGCAGACGCAGATACACTGCAGCCAAAGAGGCAATAGAAGCCATTTGCTCTTGAGGAAATCATCATTTCTGGCTCTGCAGATGAAAGGAACCTGGCCCTTAGGCTTCAATGCACCATAGGGAACACAGAATTCATTCTCTGCCCTCCTCCAGTGAGAACTCACAGGCTGGGACTAAAGAGAGCTTTCAGAATGAACAATGGGTGGAAAACGCTGCCCTTCCAGCAGTGAGAAATGTGAAATTCCACTCCTACCCTCACATGTGTCACCAGGGAACCACCCTGTGTGCTCCATCAGTCCTGGGACACTAGCCAGGCAATCATTTGTCCTCAGGGGCTCAGCCTTAACCTAAAAAATCATCAAGAGAGCCAAAGAGGGGGTCCTCCTCATTCCTCATCTCTAAGAAACAAAGAACAACACATTTTACTGTGAGAGATTGTTGGGGGTTCTACTGGAGAACAGCTTAGAGCTCGTTTTTTCCTTAGGCAGGCTGCCTTTCGACCTCTGAGCCTGCCGTGCCTGCGAAGACATTGATCCCCTGCCTCTGTGGCCATTCACAGCCACTGAGGCCCTTGAAATGCATCGCTGGGCCTCTGGTGGGTGGCCAGTAAACCAGCACAAGTACCTTCACCAAACACACATGGTCAGCACCACGGAGATCAGGCGGTTAGAGACCAGGGGTCAAGTTTATATTCAGTTCAGAATATAAACTGCCAATTCCCAAGTCAGTAGGAAAATAAATCATTGCCCAAAAGCCCTTCAGTTTTTTTTTTTTTGATTTGTAAATAAAGTTCTAGTAGAACACAGTCATGCACATTTGTTCACATATTGTTTATGGCAACTTTTGCACGACAATGGCAGAGTTGTGTAGTTGTGACAGAGAATGTGAAATTAACAAAGACAAAAATATTACTATCTCTTTACAGAAAAAGTTTGCTAACCACTCTTCTCACAAATGATTTCCATTCTCCACTATTTGTGTGTGTGTGTGTGTGTTTCTTTCAAAAAATTTGAATTTACATAAAATTCACTTTTTGTTGTGCAGTTCTTTGAGTTTTGACAAATACATAGTCATGTAACCACTCCCACAATCAAGATACAGAAGACTTCCATTAACCCCCAATGGGTTTTTTTGTTGTGCTGCCCCTTGTAGGCAACCCTTCCCCCATCCCTAAATCTGGCAACCACTGATTTCTTCTTTGTCCTGGCCATTCTAATACGTGTGTGGTGATGTCTCACTGTGGCTTTAATTTGCATTTCCGTAAAGCATAATGATTTTAGAATCTTATTCATGTGCTTATTTGCCATCTATATACCCTCTACAGTGAAGATTCTGTTCAAATCTTTTGCCCATGTTTTTATTGTGCTTTTATCCTTACTACTGAGTTAAAAAAAAAAAAATTATTTATTTATTTTTTTGGCTGCGTTGGGTCTTAGTTGCGGCACACAGGATCTTTCGTTGCAGCACGCAGGCTCTTCGTTGTGGTGTGTGGGCTTCTCTCTAGTTGTGGCCCATAGGCTCTGTAGTTGTGGCACGCAGGGTCCAGAGTGCATGTGCTCTGTAGTTGCAGCACTCAGGCTCTCTAGTTGTGGCACGCCGGCTTAGTTGCCTTGCGGCATGTGGGATCCTAGTTCCCTGACCAGGGATCAAACCAGCGTCCCCTGCGTTGCAAGGCGGATTCTTAACCACTGGACCACCAGGGGAGTCCCCCTTACTATTGAGTTTTGAGGGCTCTTTACATATTCTGCATATAAGTTCTTTGTTGTGCAGGTGTTTTGCCAATATATCCTCCAAAGCCTGTTGATTGTCTTTCCATTCTCCTATTGCTATCTTTTGTGAAGCAAAAGATTTTAATTGTGATGGAGTCCAATTTATCATTTTTCTCTTTCAATGATTGTACTTCTGGTGTCATATCTAAGAAGTCCTTGCATAACCCAAGTTTACAAAGATTTTCTCCTATGTTTTCTTCTAAAAGTTCTGTAGTTTCCCATTTAGATTTGGGATCCATTTTAAGTCAGTTTTTGTACAAAGTGTGAGGCACAGCTTGAGGTTCATTTTTTTTGCAAATGGATGTCCAGTTTTTCAGAACCATTTGTTGAAAACACTATCCTTTCTTTTTTGAATTGCCTTTATCCCTTGGTCAAAATTGGTAGACTTCATTTATGTGGATTAGTTTCTGGACTCTCTGTTGTGTTCTGAGTGTCTATTCTCTCACCAATATCAAATTGTCTTGATTGCTGTAGCTTCATCATAGTAAATCTTGAAGTCAGGTAGTATGAGTCTGTCATCTTTTATTTATTTTTTATTTTTTAATTTTTTCTACTTTCACATCCCTTTTATTTTTTTTAATTTTTTTTTTAACATCTTTACTGGTGTATAATTGCTTTACAATGGTGTGTTAGTTTCTGCTTTATAACAAAGTGAATCAGCTATACATATACATATGTCTCCATATCCCCTCCCTCTTGCGTCTCCCTCCCACCCTCCCTATCCCACCCCTCTAGGTGGTCACAAAGCACCGAGCTGATCTCCCTGTGCTATGCGGCTGCTTCCCACTAGCTATCTATTTTACATTTGGTAGTATATATAAGTCCACGCCACTCTCTCACTTCGTCCCAGCTTACCCTTAGCCCTTCAGTTTTTCAAAAAGCGGGGCACTGCGGCAATAGGAGACATCTGGGTCTTCACAGCAGTGTCAGTGGTGCTTCCTTATTGGGCCCCAAGTCTAAAATGCACCTTGCATGGGGAGGGGGGAGGGGGGAGGGGGAGAGGGGGAGGGGGAGGGGGAGAGGGGGAGGGGGGAGGGGGGAGGGGGGAGAGGGGGAGGGGGAGGGGGGAGGGGGGAGAGGGGGAGGGGGGAGGGGGAGGGGGAGGGGGGAGAGGGGGAGGGGGGAGGGGGGAGGGGGAGGGGGAGAGGGGGAGGGGGAGGGGGAGAGGGGGAGGGGGAGGGGGGAGAGGGGGAGGGGGGAGGGGGGAGAGGAGGAGGGGAAGGGGAGGGGGAGGGGGAGGGGGAGAGGGGGAGGGGGGAGGGGGAGAGGGGGAGGGTCAGGGAATGATGGGCAGCAGGGAATGCTGGCTCAGAGTCAGCAGGCCTGGGTTCTTATCCTAGTCCAACCACCTGGTAACCATCTGCACTTGAACAAGTGACATAACTTCACCGAAACCACAGCTTCATCAACTCTAAAATGAGATGCAGAATTTCAATGAATAGTCCAAGGTTTTGAGTTTTCTGCATAAAAATGGGATGATGAAGACCTGATTCACAGTGCTGTACTATGGAAGACATAAAAAAAAAATATATATATATATATATATATATATAATAGCATTTTGTAATCTGTTAAGTGATGTATAAATGCTAGTTACTGCCATATGGACAGGAGGAAATTCTTTAAGGACTGGATACCAAGAGCAGTTTGGCACAATTACTGGGGTCCTATAATTTGGTAAATCACTAAATATCTCTCAACGTTGATTTCCCCACCTAAACTGCTTGCCTTCCGCATGAGGAGGAAATGAGATCAAGGAAGTGTAAATGTGTTGAAAACCATCAACTGTCCCAGAAACGGAAGCAATTATTATTTAGAGAACTCACTTTGACTTCTGGCACTACGACGTACACACTGTTAGTTCTTGGCGCCATGGCAGATTTTAATTGGCCTGGCTACGAAAACATTATAGAGCTATTATGTGCTACACCTGTGATGGTTGTGCGGCGTGTTAATCAAGACCATTAGGCTGGGGACCCAGAGAGCGGCTTTCCACCGCTGCCCATAATCCTCACTTTGAGAGGGAAACTAACAGCTGCTTTATGGTCTCTCATATTATCTCACTTTCTTAGAGAAAGATCCCAATCAGATCCACCTCAACTCAGCAGCACCTATCACTGGTGCCTAGGATGACACAACATCTGTGAAGAAATATTAACTTTGACTGTGAAATGGCTGGGAGGCAAAAAACAAAGTCACATGTGGTGCTCGCTGGATAAAACAGCCCCTGGGTGACAGCCAGAATCAGGGGGGGAAGAAAGTTGATCCTTTTAAGTGATGTATTTGAGAGAAAAAAAGAACAGGGGGATGAGCAGATCAATTTAGCTCTCAAGCATTTATTGTCTTGTCTGCAAAAGGGAAAGGAGACTGAAGCTGCCAGGCCAGTACAGCTTTGCTCTTCAGCTTCTCACTGACATTGCAAAACCTTTGGGAATTTTCTTCCTCCCCCTCACCTCCTGACACGCCCATCTCTTCTGAGAAGCATGAGAAATACATCTTGTTGTTTGGATTTCTTTTCACTCTTGGACAAAGCCGCTTGGGTTGATAATTAGCTTTTAAAAAAGGTGGCAAATACAGATACTTGCTATACATCTTCCATCACGTTCTGAGTTTGCATGCATTTAGCTCATTAGCTCCTGTGAAGTAAAGGTGCTACACAGACATTTTAACTTCCATTTTGCAGATATGGAAACTGAGGCTCAGCAAGGCCAACCTAACAAGTTGGCACGTCAGAGTCTGAACTCCAATTCAGGTCTCTTGACTTCCAGGCTTTTCCATAACATCATGCTGTCTGTCATCTGTGGAAGAATCATTACTCAAGGGCTGGGAACAAGGCCCAACTCACTTCTGTGACCCCAGTACCTAGGACTGTGCTTGTCACCTTCTAGGTCCTTCTTGTGGAATTTAATTTTGAGAGAAGAGGAGCTCCCCAAATTGTACGCTATCACTGGAACGAGCCTTGCAACTAAAAGGTCCAGCATCCATTACTAATCATCTCCTCTGACTTGGCTGAGTCAAAGGAAATGACTCTTGTCCCCTAGAGGTGGGCAGTTTGGCTGTGAGACCATTTTGGGGTCATGGGTATGTCCAGGAGAAGGTGGATCACTCCAAATGGGACGGTTCCAGTAGGGAAGCAGTTGGTTTGGGTCTACTCTCTTCTGCTTTGGAAGAGGCCAAAGTGAACCACTAAACCCCCAGCTCCCAATCTGCATTAAAGTGCCCCATGGTATTTCAGCAAACTCACAGGTGTGCTGCAGGATGTTTTAAGTTTTGAGGGAAAAACAGCAATATTCAACATCTATTTGATTTGTGAGAACTAGCACAAGGGAACTCACGTTTCAACATCAGTGTATGGTTTATCTTCTTTAACAACATCTTTGCAAAGCTGGATTTTTGGCTGTTAATGGGATGAAAAACAAGGACTGCATCGAAAACCAGGTAAAACAGACAATGAAGGTGGCAGTGGCCAATCTGATTCCAAAGTTTGAGAAGCTGTGTTGAGTCCAGCAGGGGCACATATGTCATTGTAAGTAACTGTAGTTAAGAATGAAATAAAATATGATTTCTTTCCATTTATGCGTGCATGCACACAGTTTATTTAACCATTCACCCACCGAAGGACATCTGAGTTGTTTCCAGTTTGGGGGCAACTATGAAGAATGCTGCTATAAATATTGTGTACAGGTTTGTGTGCAGGTTTTTGTATGAACATAAATTTTTATTTTTCTAAGATAAATGTCAAGGAGTGCAGTTCCTGGGTCATGTTTAGTTTATTAAGAAATTGCCAAATTGTTTAGCAGAGTGAGTGTACCATTCTACGTTCCCACCAATAATATATGAGAGATCAAGTTTCTCTGCATCCTCACCAGCATTTGGTGTTGTCACTATTTTTTATTTTAGCCACTGTGATAGATATGTAGTGGTATCTTGCTGTGTAGTTTTAATTAGCATTTCCCCAATGGATAATGATATCAAACACCATTTGATGTGTGTGTCATCTATATGTCCTCTTTGGTGAAATGTCTCCGTGTTTTCTTGCCCATTTTCTAACTGGATTATTATTTTTTAATGCTGAGATTTGAGGGTTCTTTATATATTCCAGAGACTAGTTTTTGTCTGCTGGGTAGTTAGCAAATATTTTCTCGCAGTCTTTAGCTTGACATTTCATCCATTTTAATAGGGTCTTTTGCAGAGCAAGTGGTTTTTAACTGTGATGAAGTTCAATTTATCTAATTCTCCATTTATGGATCATGTTTTGCATCAAATGTAAGCCCTTTTTCCTAACCTAAATCCTAAAGATTTTCTGTTGTGTTTTTTTTTTCTAAAAAGTTTATAGCTTTAAGTTTATAAAGTACACAGCATTTAAGTCTTTGATCCATTTAGAGTTAATTTTTGTATACACTGTGAGACTTAGATTGAGGTTGGTGTTTTGTCTATAGATGCCCAGTTGCTCCAGCACCATGTGATGAAAAGGCTTTCTTTCCTCCATTAAACTGCAAGTCAAAAATCAGTTGGGCATATTTGTGTGGGTCTGTTTCTGGAGTCTTTATTTTGTTCCCCTGATCTATAAGTCTATCCCTCTGTTAACACCGTATGGTCTTGATTAGTATAGCTATATAATAAGTCTTGAAATTAAATAGATTGATTCCTCCTATTTTATTACTCTTTTAAGAATTATTTTACCTATTCTAGTTCCTTTGACTTTTCATATAAATTTTAGAATAATCTTGTCTGTATCTACAAAAAATCTTGGTGGGACTTTATTAGGAATTGTATTTAGTCTATATATCAATTTGGAGAAAATTAACATCTTTACTATGTTAGGTAGTCAAGGCCTGTGCTTTTAAACACCAAAAAACAACCTTGTTTATTTTGGAACTAGTGTCACAAACTCAATTGCCCAAAAGGGGCTCCAAGTACCATGTTTAATAACATGTAGCCCTCTTTGAAGTGTAATTCTGTATCCAAAGAAATGTAATTCTGTATCCAAATTGGACACAGAATTACATTTCTTTACTGTAAGAAAAACAATAACTCAATCAGATGTTAAATGACAAGAAACTCTCACCCTCAGCATTAGAAGTAATAGGGAGCGGTGGGGACTGTGGCTTCCTGGAGAAAGCATGCCCTCTAATAACAGGGTAGCTGCTCCTCAATTTCTCTAGTTGTTGCAACCATGGACACAGCATTATTATGTCTTATAAAATTCCAAAAGAAGACAGAAATCAATTTTTAAAAAAATCTAAGATGTTGGCGGCTGCTTTAAATTAACATAAAACAAAACAGGATCCAGATGGACTGGATCCAGAGACCAGCAGCCTCTCTGTGGTTCCTGGGTTGGAGGAGCCAACAAGAGAAGCTCCCCAGCCTCAAGGAGCTTACTCTCCAGTGGGGGTAACAGACAAACAGACACCACAAGGCAGTACCGCAGGCCCCAGTACCAGTGGGAGCTGGAGCGCATGTGGGAGAACCCTTAACTCTGTTTGGGAGGTCAGAGATGGCTTCCCAGGGAAGTAAATTTACATAGCAGCTCAAAGTAGCTAATTCAATATGTGCTGTTTAACCCATAGCATCTCAAGCAAACATCGAGGATCAAAGCGCAGGGCAAAGCTTTATTTCTGGGCATCAAAGAATGTAATATAGAAGAGGTCATATAGTTCAATGTTTCTCCAAATGTCATCTCACTTGCTAGGAGGAATTACAAAGCAAAAGCTTTCCAGAGGTGAACAGTTTCTCCACCCTCTTAGAGTAATTCTGAGCTTCTTAAAATCACTACAAGGGGTATAATCTGACACCAGCCTGCCTCTACAGCATGCTCTTCTGTCTCCCCATTCCTGCCTTCTTTCTGTTTTTCCAACATATCAGGACTCAAGTTGTTTGCATTTTGTCATCCATCCATCCATCCATCCATCCATCCATCCATCCATCCAAGAAATATTGGTTAAGGACCACTATTCCAGGTATTGGTAATACAAGAGTGAATAAAGCTGACTCAGTTCCCACCTTCATGGGGTTTACACTCCAAGAGGAGAGACAGACAGACATACATAACATATGGTTGGTGTGAGGAGTTCTATGAAGAAAAATTAGACGGGGTTAAGGCATAGGAAATAATAATGATTGCTATTTTCAGTAGGGGGTTGGGGAGGCTTCTGGTTAATATTTGAACAGAACTTGAATGAAGTGATGGAGCAAACCACAAAAATACAGGGGGAAGAGTTTCCCAGCAAGAGGAAACCACAAGTACAAAGAGCCTGAGGGGGGAACACATTTGGCCCGTTTGTGGAAGAGCACGGAGGGCAGTGTGCGTTGGAGCAGGAGAGTGATAGAAACTGAGATTGGAGAGGAGGCCAGATAATGTGAGATTCTGGGGGCCTGGTTCACACTGGGATGTTAGCCTCCGTGTAAGGAGAAGCCGTTGAAGGATCTGAGCGGGTCAGTGACATGATCTGACATACAGAGAGCAGACAGTGGGTGGAGACGTAGAGGCACAGAAAACTGTTAGGAGGTTATCACAACAGTCCAGGTGGGAGATGGCGGTGGCGTGGACTAGTGTGGCAGCGATGAGGGCAGGGAGGAGCTGGCTGAGCCGAGACGCTCAGGAGATGGAGGCGGCAGGCGTGCAAGAGGAAGGAGTCGAGGCTGCCGTTAAGGGTGTCGCCCTGAGCAACTGGCACATGTATTGACATCGAGAACATTCTGTGCCTACAACTTCACAAGGCTGGCTCCTCGTGATTTCTGCTTCAGGCCAACGTCCCCTCTTTGGAGCGTCTTTCCTGACCACCCCTCATCTGGTTAGGACCTCTCAGTTTAATTTTTTTCTCAGAACTTAATAAATACCTGAAATTCTCTTACTCGTTTTATTTGACTAATTGATCATCTGGATTTCCCCACTGGAAATGCAAGCCCCCAAGAGAATAAGGACCATGTCTACTTAGTATATTGCTATATCCTCAGAACCTAATTCAGTGCCTGGATCATAGGACATGGTCAATAAATATTTGTTGAATGAGGCTTGGATGGTGTGAGACAGGTTAAACAAGGCTGCAGGTTCCTTAGTGTGGTTCTTTTCAGAACCTTTAATAAAGCAATTAGTTAATGGACTAAATGATATTGATTATCTGGTCCAAGCTCTGTGCCACAGTCTGAGGAAACAGAAGTGAGCACAAAAAGTACAGTGTACACCCCCATGGAGCTTACAGCACCCTGGCGGAGGTGCAGTAAATAATCTCGCACACATACACTTCCACTGTGCTAAGAATTCAGAAGGGAAGGTACCCAGAGCTATGACAGCATGGGATCTGGGGATCCAACCTTGTCAGGTAACCACAGGGAAAGT
Organism: Balaenoptera physalus; assembly: GCF_965194825.1. Lineage (NCBI taxonomy): Eukaryota > Metazoa > Chordata > Mammalia > Artiodactyla > Balaenopteridae > Balaenoptera > Balaenoptera physalus. The sequence continues at coordinate 54,247,642 of NC_138890.1, read as the reverse complement.
GGCTCTGAGCTGAGATCCACAGGGGAAATCACCGTGGGCCTCAGGGATCTCTGAGCAGGGTATACGCTGTGACTATAGATCCCAATTTCATGGAACTTCTTGTGAGAGGAAACACATTTTGGCAAAAGCTGAACTAGTCCAGCCTTCTCAGGCACTGGGGCTCAGCTGCGTTAGGACCTCGGATGTAGATGAGCAGTTGGTTCATGACAAAACTAGGGTTCTGCATGTATCATGACACAGCTGCAAAATGGCAACGTTACCTACTTAAACAGGACTGCTGTAAGAATGAAAGGTATTGATGTTTTAAAGCACTTAGCGCAGTGCCTGGTACACAAGAAGCACTAAACAGCTGGTAATAATTACCATTAGCTTTCAAATTCTTGAGGGGATTAATCATGTTCATACTCTTCCCACACATATACGCCGAACAACACAGTACTTTACACATAGTAGGGGCTCAATAAATACATGTTGAATGAATGAATGTGGGGTTGCCACAACAACACACTATTTTGGATCTGGCCAACCATGCTCACTGGGGATGATGGGCACAGTAAATAAACAGAAATAAATCAGGCGAAACCCTCTTGTGTCGTTCAGCTGTCGCAGGGTTGGTAGCTGCTGTTAATGATTCTTGCCAGCCAAGGACACTAGGCAATTTAAATAGAAGGAAATCAGTCTGCTCATTGGTTGTAAAGTAAGAATAAGCTATATGGTGGGAGGGCCCAGAAGATTCAGTGATTTTATGCATCAGTAACTTGCAATAGGAAGGTGCAGCCAGAGTCCAGAAATAGTTGCTACTAAAATGGCATTTCCTTTGCACTGAAATCCACAAGCTAGATTGGTGCATGTGATTTCTCAGCTGCTACCAGAATACAGGAAGTAGTTTTGAATGAACACTAATCAGCTCGGCTCTCCAGAGGCCCCCTGTACCTGAGAACCTCTGAGTACTTTGTAAACAACAGTTAAGCCTCCCTGTCTCCCAAAGTAGGAGATCCTGGATTTTTGCTTAGACCAAGTAGAGTTGAAGCAGAAAGGCTATAAACATGAGCAAGGTGCGTATCAAAAGGGATAATTCTCAGGCCCCTCACAAGTCTAGACTTGAAAAGGGCCAAAATTATCTCCTAGTTCCCTAAGATATGTTACCTAATAAGGTTCTACCACAAGTCCCCCCTGCCCCGCCAAGTGTCAGGTGAGGGATGAGGGATGAATGAATGGTTGAAAATTAGAACAGCCATTTTGGAGGGCAATTTGACAGTAACTGTTATGATAAAACCCTTCAACTCAGCAGTTCCACTTCAATGCATTTTTACTAGAGAAATCCTGGTACATGTGCTAAAGAGGCATAAGCAAGCACCCCCACTGCTGTGTTATCTGTGAAAATCTGAGATCAATCTCAAGGTGTACCTAGCAAGAGGAAAATGATTAAATAAAGAGTGGAATAGTATGCAGCAGTTAAAAGAATAAGCCAGTACATAATATAATAGCACATATAATATGTCCATCATAAAACAGATTATTGAATGACAAAAGCAAACTACAGAATCCTATGTGCTGTATGACACATGTGGTGGTTTTAAAATGTGTCCAGAAATTATCTGATTCTCTTCTTTTAGCAAGTGGAACCTGATTAGCCTTCCCTTGCATGTGGGCCAGCCATAGTGACTCATTTCCACCGAACAGAATATGGCAGAAATGACAATGTGTCACTTCCAAGACTAGCTCAGAAAAAGGCACCGTGGCTTCCTCCTTGATCTCTTTTGCTCTCTCACTCTCTTATCACTTGCTCAAGAGGAAGCCAGCTGCCATCTTGTAAGAACGCTCAAGGAGCCCTTGAGTGGAATAGCCCAGGTGGCAGCCTTCTGCCAACAGCCAGTGAGGGACTGAGGCCTCCAGCCAACAGCCATGAGTGAGCCGTCAGGAAAGCAGTTCCTCCGGCCGCAGTCCAGCCTTCAGATGACTGCAGTCCTGGCTTACCTCCTGACTACAACTTCATGAGAGGCCATAAGCCAAAACCCCCCAGTATAGTCACCCATAGGTTCCTCACTCTTAGAATAATAAAGGTTTTAGCTATGAAAGGTATGTTATTTCAAACCACTACGTTTTGTGACAGCAATCAATAACTACCATGCCATTTATACAAACACAAATTTTAAAAAATTTAATATACACACATAGAGACAAATGTGTAGAGAAAGGTCTGGAAGGAGATACACCAAAGTGATACAAGAGGTTACCCTTGAAGAGTGGGACTGGGAGAGTGGAGGTGAAATTAGCTTCACCTGTTGTCTCTATTTTTGTCGTACAAGACTCTACACATGTATTCCTGGCATAATTTTTAAAAATAGTGAAAGGAAGGAAATGTAATTTAAAATTCCACTGCTTTGGAATTTCATGGGAAGTCAGGTAAGGCTGAAGCTTACCTTTGATCATCTCTAAGAAAGAAGGTTGCTTAGCAAACTTGTTTAATAATCAGCAAGGTGATTAGTGGAGCTCTCCAACCTACTTAAGAAACCCAGCTCATGTCAGTTACTCTTACAAATCACCTCAGCCTAAGTCATAAACAATAAGCGATTCTTTTTATCCATGCTCTTATCTATTGGTAAAGCAGGTCAAAGAGACCTTTATTCGAACAACACTGATTGGCAATATTCTTGCTCCCAGAGAGTAGCCAAATTCTTTTGAAGGTGACAAAGATACCTACATTGAAAAAACTATGTTATATATCAATGCACACTGTTCTTATCAAGTAGTTTAAAATCAAAGAGGTTATGTCGTCAGGCTAAGGTTATGGAAAAGGTATTTTTAAAGTAACTTTGTATTGGATTTCTTTCAGGCTTGTGCTAATTTGTTTTTCAACTTTGAGCGTGGGGGGCTCTGTATCGTTTAAGGAAAGTTCCATGGCAAGGACCCTGATCTCCGTCTGTGGCTAGACTGGCTGCAGGCACCAAAGCTTCATGCATTTTCAGTGGAATTGGGTCCAGAGCTTAGTGCAAAATGCCTTCTGGGTGACTGACCAGAAATTCAATCACAGCACATTCATTTCAAAAATCCCTTTCATGTATCATTTAGAAGCAGCCTGCATATTTAAATTTGCGTATCTCTGACCCTGGATTTTGGAACCACAGAAGAATGAATTTCTGTTTAGTTTTCGGCATGATGGAAGGGAATAAACCAGAGGCATTTCCTTTCCTTGACTACTGGGTAGATTTAGTACTTCTGAAAGACTCTGAACCAGCAGTTCTGTAACGTAAGCCGCTGTCTCACAGAGCTTGGGAATAAGAATAGCTAACATTTATAGAGCGTTTTACACTCTACAAAGTGCGTTAGCATTCATTGCCTCATTTAACGGGCAGAGAGGCTCTTAATTATGCTTTCTGATGAGGGGACAATGATTCTTTCAATCCCAGCATCTGCAGAGATTACTCTGGTTTTCTTTTCATATGGACACACTAAAGAAATAATGATGTGGGGCTCTAGACTCCCCAGGCTGGGAAAGAGTAAACTGTAGCAGGTGTGAGATTGGTTAATTTCCCCATGCTGCAGCATGTTTCTAGCTTCTTTCAATGAACTCAAATGTATATGTGACTCTTTGCTACAGGAAGACAGGAAGGTGAGATGGTAACTGCAGGGGCTTCAGAGCCTCGATGCCTGGGCTTGAATCCTGGCTCTGTCATTTTCTAGCTTCACAGTCTCGGGCAAATTAGCTGTTAAATATTTCAAATCACTGAACTTCTCAGTTTTCTCATCTGAAAAATGGGGCTGGTAATAATCGCACAGACCTCATAGGGTTTTCATGAGAAATAAATGGCTGAATTTGTGCAGAATGCTAGAAAAGTGTCTGATGCATCACCAACGCTTGGTAACCATTGCTAGTGTTACTGTTAAGTACAATAAGCTGCATTTTAGGTTGGATGCATCACAAGACACACCCATCATTCATTCATTCGAGGAATTATTGAGCAGCTGTCTGCTGGGCGAAGTGCCCAGCTCTGAGGACGTATCAGGTGGGTCCCTCTCCTCAGGAGGTTTGCATTCTGGTGGAGTCAGACCCAAACAAAATGAAAAGCGAATGAACTGGTAGGAGGGTTATGAATGGGGAGCTGAGTTACAGGATGAGTGAGAACAGGTATTCTTTGATTTTAGGATGTGAAATCCAGTCTTTCAAAACATGGGAGGAAGAACAGTCCCAGGGGAGGGAATAGATGAGTGACAGCCATGAAGGAGGAAGGAGCTTGGCAGGTTCAAGGAGTTGATGGACCACGGCAGAGAGGTGAACTGGGTGTGTTCTGGCCATGGCCAAGTACCATGGTTTTGTCCTGTGTGATGCAGAGAGGTAATATGATTTTATAGAGATTATTTAAATATACGGCATTTAGTACAGATTTAAAACATATAAAATTGTACTATAGATAAATATCTATTACACACACACATACACATATATTGTATTTAAAGATAGTACTGGCTGTCGTGTGGGGTGAGGATTGGGGAACGGGGTGACTAGAGTAGGAACATAATAACTGAAGAGACACCTGCCAGCAGAAAAGTACAAAGTGCCAGTGGTGTTCATAGGTAAGATGTGGAGAAGCACAGAAGGGGGCACTATCTGAGGTGACCTCGAAGAGGACGTTGCTTTTAGACATGCAGGGGTGTCTGGAAAACACAGATGGTGTCACAAATTGTTGTATGTCTTGCAAAGAGGTCATATAGATCTTCCCTCGCAGTGTCCCAAATTTACCATACGGATCTTGGAAATCTGCAAACAGGTGTGATCTGGGGGAGGGAATGTTGGTGTATTTCTTGTATCCCAAATTACAGTGGCACTTAGATTACCCTGTGGAACCCAACGGCAAGGATGTTCCTGAAATAACCGTGACTTGATCTGCACCCAAGTGGAACTCATTGCATTGACCTTGCCCTGGCTTCTGAAGGCCAAGGAAACCTATAGAACCTGACTTCCATTTTCCACCAGGCACTGAGGTTAAAGGGAACCCTTCCTTGCCCTGAACTGAAGCTGAATAAACACAGGCAGACTGATATCCAAGTGAAAACGACCCAGGAAGGCCACGGAGCTTCCAGTGATCACTACATAGACCTGTCCAAACAGAGACCTCGCATGGCGACACCATTCTTGGATTTGTTTTGTCCACATCATAGATTTGTTTATGCCATATTTCTGCCTGGTGGGCCAGCCCCCCCTCTCAGTTTGCACATCCGTGACATCAGCATTCCCTGGAGTTGCTCATACAAGCATTCTCTTTGGATCAGAGGTTTACGATGGTCATATGACTGAAATGCCAAATGACTGCCCCAAAGGTTCAACCTGCAGCGGCAAAAGAACATGCCAACTAGCCTCGGAGGAGTTGGATTCAAGTCTTGGCTCTGCCATTAACCAGCTTTAGGATTCTGGGCAAGAACCCGTATCCTTTGAATTTCAGTTTCCTCTGGGTTGAAAGTTGCCAACATCAACCTCAAAGATTTGTCACGAGGATTAACTATAATGCACGACAAGGTATTTTATCAAATTCATAAAATACAAGTACAGTGAACCAAGATGGCGGAGTAGAAGGACGTGCTCTCACTCCCTCTTGCGAGAGCACCAGAATCACAACTGGCTGCTGGACAATCATCGACAGGAAGACACTGGAACTCACCAAGGAGGATACCCCACGTCCAAGGACAGAGGAGAAGCCACAGTGAGACGGTAGGCGGGGCGCAATCAGAGTACAATCAAATCCCATAACTGCTGGGTGGGTGACTCACAGACTGGCGAACACTTACACCACAGAAGTCCACCCACTGGAGTGAAGCTTCTGAGCCCCACGTCAGGCTTCCCAACCTGGGGGTCCGGCAACGGGAGGAGGAATTCCTAGAGAATCAGACTTTGAAGCCTAGTGGGAATTGATTGCAGGACTTTGACAGGACTGGGGGAAACAGAGACCCCACTCTTGGAGGGCACACACAAAGTAGTGTGCGCATCGGGACCCAGGGGAAGGAGCAGTGACCCTGGGGGAGACTGAACCAGACCTACCTGCTGGTGTTGGGGGGTCTCCTGCAGAGGCGGGAGGTGGCTCTGTTTCACCGTGGGGACAAGGACACTGGCAGCGGAGGTTCTGGGAAGTGCTCCTTGGCGTGAGCCCTCCCAGAGTCTGCCATTAACCCCATCAAAGAGCCCAGGTAGGCTCCAGTGTTGAGTTGCCTCAGGCAAAACAACCAACAGGGAGGGAACCCAGCCCCACCCATCAACAGTCAAGTGGATTAAAGTGTTACGGAGCTCTGTCTGCCACAGCAACAGTCAGCTCTACCCACCACCAGTCCCTCCCATGAAGCCTCTTAGATAGCCTCAACCACCAGAGGGCAGACAGCAGAAGCAAGAAAAACTACAATCCTGAAGCCTGTGGACCAAAACCCACAGTTACAGAAAGATAGACAAGATGAAAAGGCAGAGGGCTATGTACCAGATGAAGGAACAAGAAAAAACCCCAGAAAAACAACTAAATGAAGTGGAGATAGGCAACCTTCCAGAGAAAGAATTCAGAATAATGATAGTGAAGATGATCCAGGACCTCGGAATAAGAATGGAGGCAAAGATTGAGAAGATGCAAGAAATGATTAACAAAGACCTAGAAGAATTAAAGAACAAACAGAGATGACCAATACAATAACTGAAATGAAAACTACACTAGAAGGAATCAATAGCAGAATAACTGAGGCAGAAGAACGGATAAGTGACCTGGAAGACAGAATGGTGGAATTCACTGCTGCGGAACAGACTAAAGAAAAAAGAATGAAAAGAAATGAAGACAGCCTAAGAGACCTCTGGGACAACATTAAACTCAACAACATTCGCATAATAGGGGTCCCAGAAGGAGAAGAGAGAGAGAAAGGGCCAGAGAAAATATTTGAAGAGATTATAGTCGAAAACTTCCCTAACATGGGTAAGGAAAGAGCCACCCAAGTCCAGGAAGCGCAGAGAGTCCCATACAGGATAAACCCAAGGAGAAACACGCCGAGACACATAGTAATCAAATTGGCAAAAATTAAAGACAAAGAAAAATTACTGAAAGCAGCAAGGGAAAAACGACAAATAACATACAAGGGAACTCCCATAAGGTTAACAGCTGATTTCTCAGCAGGAACTCTACAAGCCAGAAGGGAGTGGCATAATATACTTCAAGTAATGAAATGGAAGAACCTACAACCAAGATTACCGTACCCAGCAAGGATCTCATTTAGATTTGATGGAGAAATCAAAAGCTTTACAGACAAGCAAAAGCTAAGAGAATTCAGCACCACCAAACCAGCTCTACAACAAATGCTAAAGGAACTTCTCTAAGTGGGAAACACAAGAGAAGAAAAGGACCTACAAAAACAAACCCAAAACAATTAAGAAAATGGTCATAGGAACATACATATCGATAATTACCTTAAACGTGAATGGATTAAATGCTCCAACCAAAAGACACAGGCTTGCTGAATGGATACAAAAACAAGACCCATATATATGCTGTCTACAAGACACCCACTTTAGACCTAGGGACACATACAGACTGAAAGTGAGGGGATGGAAAAAGATATTCCATGCAAATGGAAATCAAAAGAAAGCTGGAGTAGCTATACTCATATCAGATAAAATAGACTTTAAAGTAAAGAATGTTACAAGAGACAAAGAAGGACACTACATAATGATCAAGGGATCAATCCAAGAAGAAGATATAACAATTATAAATATATATGCACCCAACATAGGAGCACCTCAATACATAAGGCAACTGCTAACAGCCATAAAAGAGGAAATTGACAGTAACACAATAATAGTGGGGGACTTTAACACCTCACTTACACCAATGGACAGATCATCTAAAATGAAAATAAATAAGGAAACACAAGCTTTAAATGACACAATAGACCAGATAGATTTAATTGATATTTATAGGACATTCCATCCGAAAACAGCAGATTACACGTTCTTCTCAAGTGCGCACGGAACATTCTCCAGGATAGATCACATCTTGGGTCACAAATCAAGCCTCAGTAAATTTAAGAAAATTGAAATCATATCAAGCATCTTTTCTGACCACAATGCTATGAGATTAGAAATGAATTACAGGGAAAACAACGTAAAAAAGACAAACACATGGAGGCTAAACAATACGTTACTAAATAACCAAGAGATCACTGAAGAAATCAAAGAAGAAATCAAAAAATACCTAGAGACAAATGACAATGAAAACACGACAACCCAAAACCTATGGGATGCAGCAAAAGCAGTTCTAAGAGGGAAGTTTATAGCTATACAAGCCTACCTCAAGAAACAAGAAAAATCTCAAGTAAACAATCTAACCTTACACCTAAAGAAACTAGAGAAAGAAGAACAAACAAAACCCAAAGTTAGCAGAAGGAAAGAAATCATAAAGATCAGAGCAGAAATAAATGAAATAGAAACAAAGAAAACAATAGCAAAGATCAATAAAACTAAAAGCTGGTTCTTTGAGAAGATAAACAAAATCGATAAGCCATTAGCCAGACTCATCAAGAAAAAGAGGGAGAGGACTCAAATCAATAAAATCAGAAATGAAAAAGGAGAAGTTACAACAGACACTGCAGAAATACAAAGCATCCTAAGAGACTAATACAAGCAACTTTATGCCAATAAAATGGACAACCTGGAAGAAATGGACAAATTCTTAGAAAGGTATAACCTTCCGAGACTGAACCAGGAAGAAACAGAAAATATGAACAGACCAATCACAAGTAATGAAATTGAAACTGTGATTAAAAATCTTCCAACAAACAAAAGTCCAGGACCAGATGGCTTCACAGGTGAATTCTATCAAACATTTAGAGAAGAGCTAACACCTATCCTTCTCAAACTCTTCCAAAAAATTGCAGAGGAAGGAACACTCCCAAACTCATTCTATGAGGCCACCATCACCCTGATACCAAAACCGGACAAAGACACTACAAAGAAAGAAAATTACAGACCGATATCACTGATGAATATAGATGCAAAAATCCTCAACAAAATACTAGCAAACAGAATCCAACAACACATTAAAAGGATCATACACCACAATCAAGTGGGATTTATCCCAGGGATGCAAGGATTCTTCAATATACGCAAATCAATCAATGTGATACACCATATTAACAAACTGAAGAAGAAAAACCATATGATCATCTCAATAGATGCAGAAAAAGCTTTTGACAAAATTCAACACCCATTTATGATAAAAACTCTCCAGAAAGTGGGCATAGAGGGAACCTACCTCAACATAATAAAGGCCATATATGACAAACCCACAGCAAACATCATTCTCAATGGTGAAAAACTGAAAGCATTTCCTCTAAGATCAGGACCGAGACAAGGATGTCCACTCTCACCACTATTATTCAACATAGTTCTGGAAGTCTTAGCCACGGCAATCAGAGAAGAAAAAGAAATTAAAGGAATACAAATTGGAAAAGAAGAAGTAAAACTGTCACTGTTTGCGGATGACATGATATTATACATAGAGAATCCTAAAACTGCCACCAGAAAACAGCTAGAGCTAATTAATGAATATGGTAAAGTTGCAGGATACAAAATTAATGCACAGAAATCTCTTGCATTCCTATACACTAATGATGAAAAATCTGAAAGAGATATTATGGAAACACTCCCATTTACCATTGCAACAAAAAGAATAAAATACCTAGGAATAAACCTACCTAGGGAGACAAAAGACCTGTATGCAGAAAACTATAAGACACTGATGAAAGAAATTAAAGATGATACCAACAGATGGAGAGATATACCATGTTCTTGGATTGGAAGAATCAACACTGTGAAAATGACTATACTACCCAAAGCAATCTACAGATTCAATGCAATCCCTATCAAATTACCAATGGCATTTTTTACGGAACTAGAACAAATCATCTTAAAATTTGTATGGAGACACAAAAGACCCCGAATAGCCAAAGCAGTCTTGAGGGAAAAAAACGGAGCTGGAGGAATCAGACTCCCTGACTTCAGACTATACTACAAAGCTACAGTAATCAAGACAATATGGTACTGGCACAAAAACAGAAACATAGATCAATGGAACAAGATAGAAAGCCCAGAAATAAACCCACGCACCTATGGTCAACTAATCTATGACAAAGGAGGCAAAGATATACAATGGAGAAAAGACAGTCTCTTCAATAAGTGGTGCTGGGAAAACTGGACAACTACATGTAAAAGAATGAAATTAGAATACTCCCTAACACCATACACAAAAATAAACTCAAAATGGATTCAAGACCTAAATGTAAGACTGGACACTATAAAACTCTTAGAGGAAAACATAGGAAGAACACTCTTTGACATAAATCACAGCAAGATCTTTTTTGATCCACCTCCTAGAGTAATGGAAATAAAAACAAAAATAAACAAATGGGACCTAATGAAACTTAAAAGCTTTTGCACAGCAAAGGAAACCATAAACAAGACGAAAAGACAACCCTCAGAATGGGAGAAAATATTTGTAAACGAATCAATGGACAAAGGATTAATCTCCAAAATATATAAACAGCTCATTCAGCTCAATATTAAAGAAACAAACACCCCAATCCAAAAATGGGCAGAAGACCTAAATAGACATTTCTCCAAAGAAGACATACAGACGGCCACAAAGCACATGAAAAGATGCTCAACATCACTAATTATCAGAGAAATGCAAATCAAAACTACAATGAGGTATCACCTCACACCAGTTAGAATGGGCATCATCAGAAAATCTACAAACAACAAATGCTGGAGAGGGTGTGGAGAAAAGGGAACCCTCCTGCACTGTTGGTGGGAATGTAAATTGATACAGCCACTATGGAGAACAATATGGAGGTTCCTTAAAAAACTAAAAATAGAATTACCATATGACCCAGCAATCCCACTACTGGGCATATACCCAGAGAAAACCGTAATTCAAAAAGACACATGCACCCGAATGTTCATTGCAGCACTGTTTACAATAGCCAGGTCATGGAAGCAACCTAAATGCCCATCAACAGACGAATGGATAAAGAAGATGTGGTACATATATACAATGGAATATTACTCAGCCATAAAAAGGAACGAAATTGAGTCATTTGTTGAGACGTGGATGGATCTAGAGACTGTCATACAGAGTGAAGTAAGTCAGAAAGAGAAAAACAAATATCGTATATTAACGCATGTATGTGGAACCTAGAAAAATGGTACAGATGAGCCAGTTTGCAGGGCAGAAGTTGAGACACAGATGTAGAGAATGGACATATGGACACCAAGGGGGGAAAACTGCGGTGAGGTGGGGATGGTGGTGTGCTGAATTGGGCGATTGGGATTGACATGTATACACTGATGTGTATAAAATTGATGCCTAATAAGAACCTGCAGTGTAAAAAAACAAACAAAACAACTAATACTAAACTTTCATTGGATTATTTGTATGGAAATATGTTAATATAAATGTTTCAGACATTACATGAAATTTCTAAAAATCTTATATGTTCTGGTATAATGTTATAAGTCATAATCCTAGTTATTACCTTAAAATGTATATCTCAGAAATAACTAATTTTCTTGTCTACTGCATTATTATGAACTTTCATCAAATTTTTAACTGTGGTCATTTTTAAGTCTTTTGTCATTTACAGACAGTTCTGTGTGTACTCTGATGCTTTTGCAAATATGTTCCTATAAAAGGGTTTCATCTTTAAGAAATTCATGGAAAAGACTCTGACAAGTACAGGTTTCTGGTAACTGACTGTACTGCTGAACTGAATGAATAAGCATTTTCAGAACTCTAATGAAAAACTGATGAACTCATAAAAGTGCTAACAAAAGATCAAGATGAAAAAAAAAATTTAATTACATGGGACTGAGTGAACTGATGAGGATGAGTATAATTTTTGTGACTTTCTGTCTGAATTAAAAAAAAAAAAATCCAACAAGGACTCAGAGGCAAAGAATATACAAATCAATTTTCACTGCAAAGTAAAGGAGCTGTTACAGTGGAGGATCACTGGACTGAATGTCAATATTATGACATAGTATGAGTGTGTTTCATGTTTGGTAATTGCAATCATTGTTGCTTTTGTTGTGGTCATCCATGTACAATGCTTGGTGTCAGTCTATTTATCTCTTGTAAAAATAAAATACAGTGTGTGTGTGTGAAAAAAAAAATACAAGTACAGTACTATCATCAGTACTGTCAAATAACATCAAATGTTTACACAGTATTGAACAATGTTTAACTATTTTCATTTGCTGTATTTAATTAGCCAACTAATGAGGCCTGCACTAAGTTGGCTCTTTGAGAGGCAAAAAAATCTTGTCTGATTTTTGCTCCCCAGCAAAGCACCAGAACTTCATAGGCGCACGATACACAAGTGCTGAACGGAAGAAGGAAGAATGAACAAAAGCACTCTACTGGAGGGTGAACATCCCTCTGTGGGGAGACAGAGACTATCATTCCCATTTCACCAGTATGGATTCCGGCAACAGAAAGGTTTAGTGGTGCCACAAACTAAAATTTCAGGGTTTAAATTTCCGGTGGAACAGGGCCTAATCCTGCCTCTCCAGCATCCTAAATTGGTCTACTTCCGGTCCCTGCTTTCTCTTACTTGGAATGTCTTTTCCAATGGCGTTAAAGCCCACTGCTTTCTTATTGCCGTCTTTCAGTTCTCTTCCTTAGGCCATCTGCTCCTTTATGTCAGAACGTATTGATTTTATTTGAAAACTTTTAATGAGAAGCTTCCAGGCAGTGGCGGAGTTAAGTTTAGAAGCTTCCAGCTTGTCTCATCCTCAGCAGCTGCAGTAAGGCAATAAAGGCTTATGATTTAAATTCATTATTATCTCCATGTTGATGTCATTTTCTTTTCCCTTGCTATTTCATTGTTCCAGGAAGTTACATAAGGCTTAAGAGCCACCAGACTAATACTGCTTCTTAGAAATGACCTTTCAGGGATTTTTCCCTATGTGATCAGATGCTGGCAAAGCTATGATAATCAGTAATGGACTTCTCTGTTCTACCTCGCCTTTTACCCAAAGATGACTGAAAGCTTTACAGACATTAATTAAGCCAATCTCATTACACTCCAGGAGGAAGGAATTATCCACTGCAGAAAACTAAAACTGAGTTTAAAGTCACCTTAGCAACATAGAGTCAGCCAATAAAGCAACAGAATTACATCTGTTCTATTCTATCAAAGAGCTGTCTCTACCTTTATCCCTGTGGGCTTGGAAAATTCCTATTCGTCCTACAAGACTCTGCTCTGTTATCACCTACTCCAGGAAACTTCCCTTACTTCACCTGCCAGGTCCAGTTAAGTGCATCCCACCTCCTTTCTAATCTATTGTATGTGTCTTCATACAACCCTTATTAAAAGTTTTGCAGTTCGTATTTTTTCTGATCTCTCTTCCCAGACTTCAGTTTACTGAGAATATGCACTCATTTTTCTCACCCAGGACATGCAGTAAATGCAAAATTAATTATTTTGGTGTCCCCCCAATTTATCCCATGGTCTAGCACATAGCAGATGTTCGATTCATGTTTGTTTAACAGGGTTGGATTCCTGTTTTTGTTTTTAATAGACTTTGTTTTTTTGAGCAGTTTTGTAAGTTTTAGGGTCACAGAAAAATTGAACAGATGGTACAGAGATGGTCTGGACAAATGCACACTGACATGTCTCCACCACTGTAGTATCATAGTAGTTTCACTGCCCCCGAAATGTTCTGTGCTCCGCACAGAAATCACCAAAGCACACTTTCTATAGCATGGTCAGAAAACCCTTAGCTTATAATTTAGCACCAAATTGACCAAACAAAACAAAATAAAACAAAACAGGGCAATGCAACCTGTTCTAATTTCTCTGTAAAGCACACAGACTGGCAAACTGAAGAACTTATGGCTCCCACTGGTCTAGATCACAGTGAATGAAACAGCTTCTCTTCTGTTTGCCTTACAAGTGTTCCAAGGTCCTCTGTGCTACACATAGAGCCTGGACCAGCAGCTCTCATCCTATTTTGTACAGCAACACACATGAATGAAGTGTCCGTGTGGGATGCTCTGATTAATGACCCATTTCTCCTTTCTTTCTTTTCTCTTTCACTTGAGAGAGAGGGCATAGGGACAGAATTGAGAGGGAGGGAGAGTATCATAATTATCCTGAATCCACTCTAATTTATATAAAAAAGCAAAACATTTGTCAGCTCCAGTGCTTTAGCTGTTAGCAGTTAATGATTGTGAGAAGTCTAACGATTACTGTGACGTACCAACAGTGTGTTACGATAGCACACTTGTCCCTGGCTGGCGTGCAATGTGACTCTGAAGACAGTGAGAGCAGCCAGTGTTCTTAAATAACTAAGGGGTAACAGGAAAGGTATGTTTTTTTGAAGCGGACAAACCTTTTCTATATTACCTATAGAAAAAAATTAAATGAGATAATTGCATACAAAGCATTTAGCCCAGCATGGGACACACAGCAAACACCCAAGGAATTCAGCTATTCTGTAATAACAACAACACTAATAATTACTATTTATTGAGTGCTTATTAAGTGCCAGGAATTATGCCAAGTGCTGTGTATGTACCCTCTTAATATTCCCAACAACCGTATGAGGTATTGTTCTAATCGTATTTTGCAGATGGAATATATGGAATTTATGTAATTTCTCACTGGGTCTCATAGCTACTCATAGTAAGTGGAAAACTGGGTCTAGTAACCTCCAGAGCCCAATAAGCTATCCTGCCTCTTTTGAAGCAAACAAGTGGCATTTATTAAGTGCTCGTGTGCCCCACAATGTGTTAGGCAGTTGCACTATAGATGAAATGAACGCTCTGCCCTCCAGCAACTTCTGGTCTAGCTGGAAAGGACAGACAAGATACCCAAGTGGAAGATGAGAGGCTATTATAAGACAGTACATGGTGAACTGCCATTTAAGTTTTTAATCTAAATATGCTCTGGGTTTAAAAGAAAGAAGGGGCTGGAGGGGTCAGGAGAGACTTCAGAACTTGAGCTGCATCTGGACCTATCCATATGGTCTACATACTCGGCTGTGATTTTGTGGGTGGGGAATGCACTGGAACTACCGGGGGTGGGGCTTTCTAAACTTTGCTCCTCACCCTTAACAAACATACTTGAAGAATTACTATTGAAGTCTGCCATTGGTATTGATAGAAATAATTAGAGGGTAGTATTGTGAGTCTTGACTCTGCAGTCAGATTATCTAAGTTCAAATTTGGACCATGCCCAGTCTCTCTCTGTTTTTGCCCACAATGAGCAGCATGCAGGATCTTGGATCCGCAACCAGGGATCGAACCCGTGACCCCTGCATTGGAAGTGTGCAGTCTTAACCACTGGACTGCCAGGGAAGTCCCATCCAGTCTCTCTCTGAACCTCAGTTTTCCCATCCATAAAATGAGAAATAATAATTACAGTAATCAGAAACTATATGGAAAGCCCTTAGCACATTGCCTGGGGTGTAGTGAATGTTCAGTGCGTGATAGTTAATATTAGTAGTATTTCCCTGGCTTGATGCGGGAGAAAAAGGTGGGAATCATTGACCTAAGATATCTGTCAGACAGCAAACTTCTCTGAGCTCTCTGCAGGATCTGTGGCAGGGAAAGGGCGGAGGAGGAGCGGACAAGCATTACATTTTCCATTTATCTTGGGACTTAAACCTTCTAGTCTACAGCCATCTTAGACTGATGGCTCTTTTTAAACAGCTCTGACTCCAAATGGCCACTTAAACATATGGAATGGTATGATTTCATACGACATGCTCTTGGGACTGGTAGAATTCCCTGAATGCATAACACGTTAAAGAGAAAAAGTTAATGATGTTGGCTAAAACACAAGAACGGTTTACTGCAGGATACTGAATAATCTTTCATATGAGAGCTTTTAAAAAGAGACAATAAGACTGAACAATGTGGGCTCAAGGGTATGACTATTCCTAAATTCACTCACACATCTCCTGGATGCTTCATTCTCCCCACCTATTAAGTGAGGACAATAATAGTACTGGCAGCTCTATATAAAGAGTTGTGAGGATTAAATAAGGCCATGAATATAAAGCACTTAGCCTGGTGCCAGGCACATAGTTAGGACTCAAGAAACACTTAGCACTCTTGTTATTCTAGGTGCTAGGTTAAGATTTGGGGCTACAGAGATGAATAAAATACCTAAGAGTTCTCATAGCAGTTTTTAGTAGTTGTTTCTTAGATGTCTGCAAACTCTTTTTAGACAGAGTTCTGGTCTGATCCATTCTATCCATCTCTATCTGTCCAGAGTCAGGCACAGAACTGAAGCACAGTGTTGTTTAATAGTTGTGACTTGAATGAATGAATGGGTGCATGAGATCCAATCCTTGTGTTTAAGAAACTCAGAGGTGGGAAGAGAGACACGCGGACAAGAAATTACAAGGCAGTGGAGTTGTGGTCAAGGGGCTCTGGGTTCACAGAAGGCTTGGGTGACTACCTCATTGTCCTGGAGGCAAACCAGATCAAGTTCAGGTCTGCCCAGCCTCAGGCTGGCAGGTACTAAGCCACAGGTGTAGAATACACCAGCAACTGACTGTAGTCACTTAGAGTCTTCTAGCTGAGCCTCTGTCATTCGGCTAATGTTCCCACACATCAGTGCAGAGACCTGTGACCCTTCCGACCCCAGGAACAGTTCTCTGAGCCTGTTGTGTTGGATTTCTGCCCAGAGCACTTGGCTGTAACAAAGTGGAGGGGAGAAATCAATACAGCCTGACCAGAACGCACACTTAAAACATCAGCCTTCAACTCTGCAATCACGCCCTTGTCACTAACATCCAAAGTGCTTTTGCAGCGCAATCTGCTCAGAGTCTAGTAAGCAAACACGAGGGAGGAAATGGAAATGGCTCCAGGGCACGGGAGGGAAATGTGCTGTTATAAACGGGGATACACACCGTGACAGCTTCCCAGGGTGGAGGAGTGGAAAGAACACAGCCTGTTTGAGTGCCCTCTGTGGATCCTTAGGAATTTTCTCAACCTCTCTGAGCCTCAGTTGTCTCATTTGGAAAGCATAAGCACTAAGAGTGGTGAGATTGTTTTGGCAACTCAGTGAGCATCAGTGCCTGTAAAGCGCCCAGCACACATCCTGGCTCTTGAATGCTGCTCAATAAATGGTAGCTTATTAACCAGCTTTTCTGCTGCTCATAAGGAAGTGAGCAAGGCCAAAGGCAGTGAACATGATTTACTAACCACCCAAGTAGTAAATGCTGTAACAATGTAGGTTTCCATAGTTCTGTGCAAAGAATAACTTACTAAACACCTACATATGTGACAGACTCCATTAAGGGCTGGGGACCCAAAGGTGAGTAAGACAAGGGCCCTTCCCTACAAGGACATAAATCATTTTAACATAACTCTTAGGAGAGACTTCGTAGAAGAGAGAACGTACAAGGTGACAGAAGGCACAGAGAGGGGCAACTAGTTCAACATGGAGAGGACGGAAGGTGACTTGCGTACAAAGGATAAACGAAGTCAGCCTTATGAGGAAAGGTAGACCGGGCCTCCCAGGTTAATGGAACAGCACTGAAGACAGACAGGCCTGGAATACCATGGAGTGTGTGGGATGCAGGGATCTGAGGCTGTGGGCAGGAGCAGGGGACGGAAGCCTTGCGGGCCCCCTCTTGACGGAATGTTCCCTGGCAAGATGTGAGTCTTTAAGGAGGAATGGATTTGCATTGGGACACATTGCTGGCTCCAGGGAGGAATAGGAAGAGCTACTATGTCATGAGTGTTTAGGGTGTATTTCTTCATTCTTTTCCAACTCAGGCAAATAAGCAGGTCCATAGCCTCTTGTGGGTATCCCAGGTTGGTCATTATACAACCAAGTATGTCTTCTGCACACTTAATCATTCCCTAATGGATAAACTGTTTCACGCAGGCTTCTCTTGGCTCCCATGCTCCCTGCTCTTGGCTCCCATGCTCCCTGCTCCCTCAGAGTCTCTGTTCCTTGATCACATTTGTCCACTTCAGCTGCGTCTGCAGGATTGAGTTCATTACCCTCCATTAGGCATTTCCACTTAGTTGAAAGTCACCTCAACGTGGAGGTGACAGGTTCTAGCTCTTTTGGTTAAGATAACTAAAGTCCCTCTAATCTCAAGAGCTGATCAACTGGACCAGCTGAAAGATGTCTATATTGTTAAGCAGGAGACAACAGGCCCGAAATGGAGTTGCTTATGCTAAACCCAACTAGAGACTTAATACCTAACCAAACTGTAGTTTCAACCTCCTTCAGTAATGTAATCTTAACCAGTTAGTCTGGAATTTCTTAGTCACAGCAGTAGTGAGGTGATCTGTTTGACAGACCCCCTTCCATCCCCCAAAGAAAGATGAGGTAATCTGCTTTCCTTGTTCCCCTTCCGCCTATCACAACCAAGCCTTTTGTATAGCTCCTCAGCACTTCTTTCTATCTGCTAGATGGGATGCTGCACGATTCATGAATCATTAAATAAAGACAATAAGCTCTTTAAAGTTTACTCAGTTGAATTTTGTTTTTTTAACGGATTTGGTGGCAGTAACAGGATCCAAAGGAAACTTCTGGCAGCTTTGGGAGCAAGGAGAAACATGGCGCCTTCGAACCCTTTGAGTTCTCTTTCTCGCTGTTTCTGAAAGTCATAAGTTCCAAGTTCTGTTCTCTTTGCACCGAGCTCCCAATCTAATTGGCTTTTCAGTCCAGGGCAGGTTAGCTGGAGTCAGCAGATGGTTCCAACTGGAACCCAAGCCCCTAGCCCTTGGTTCAGTCCACAATTCCCCATTTGATTGGAAATCCCAGCCCTTGGTTCTGTCCCCAGATTCCACGTTGAAAACTGCGGCAGTTTCCCATGTGTTTGGAATCAGTCTGAAGCCAAACACGTGGGAAACCTCCATTCTTTGGGGTTTGCTGATTCAATTCTCACCTCAAACCCCATTTCCACATTGGGAATTGCTGGTGGTGCACACAAGGCCTTCTACCAGCCAGCTCACAGCAATGTCTCTTTGTTACTGTGGTTTGTTAAGGTGCACGTTTGTTTGTGTTGCTTTGTGTAGATAAAGGCTATTGCTGATGGGGATCGAAACCGAAAAGCCACAAAATTTGGTGGCTGTGGATCGAACACTTAAAAGCTGTTAGAGCATTCACTACCTAACTCTAAGACTCCTGTGTTAGGATAAGTTGGTCATGGAATGGGTTAGATTGACACTAGGTCACCTGTCAACATCAAGGAAATTTCTGTGCAATGGGATATACTGTAAAACACCCCACAATTCCTAGCCCAGCGGCATATCCCTTTTAGGTGTTTGTTTGGCTATGAGAGACCCAAAGTCTTAGCTAAAAAAAAATAAAAATTAAAAATAATAATAATAATAATAATAATGGGATCCACTTAAATCCTGAAGAATTAAGTGTGCCACCTTCCAGCACACCTACTTATTTCAAATCTAAGGACAATAGTCCCGGGAACTGTAGTTATCTACAAAAATGGCAAAATCTTACTAAAAACAGCCTAAAATTACAATGGCCATTATGGGGAATGTTCCAATTAGACAAGGTCATTTACTTAAGAAGTATATTTGAAAGCAAGTGTTCCCAAATTAACCAAACAGCATGGGATGCCTATTTTAATAGGTATGCAGAAGCTTCCAATAAGGCTTCAAGATTCCAAAATAGCTTCATTGAAAGATTCATTGCAAAAGGCTAATGAAAAATTAAAGACCCAAGAGGTACCTAAAACAAAAGACAGTAAGACTGACGTGACTCCTAGAGCTCCTCTGCATTCTCCTTTACCTGACTGCTCACCTTCTACTCATTCTCTATCTCGACTGCCTTTCCATTTTGAAGAGACTATTCAACAGTTACCTTTTAAAGTAAAACCACCCCAGGTTGCAGGCAATCCTTCTCGGTATCTTTCACTCCTTGTTCAAAGACCGAACTAAGGGCCATAGTTAAACAATCTCCTAAACCCAGGGAGGATTCCCAAAAGATTTTGAATCATTTAGAGTCATTATAGGGGCCTATGGCACCAGGCTGCCAGATCTTTGTCAGCTCGGGCACCTGCTGGAAGGACCTGGTGAAGCTAAAACATGGATGAAGGGAGCAAAATGGCAAAACCCCAAGGGTGATACTTAAGATCCTCAATCTTCAACATAGTCCCCTCATGGACCAAAAAAAAGCTCGAAAAATAGCAACTGATCTTATAAGAGCCAGTCCTAGTTTTCACTGCCCATGCTAGTTGGTCTATTGTTTAAGAGAAGGATGAATCTGACTTTAAAGTCCATCTGGAAGCTCTCTTCCTAGGGCATTCTGGGTTTCATATAATAGATAAGGTCACCCAACCTGTTCTAGCTGCCCTATTTGTAAATGGATTATCTTCTGAGATTAGGGGATTGATAAAAGGACAAAAAATAGGACGGAAGTGACCAGTTTGACTGAACTTGTGACCATAGCTGAGCACATTGATAAGACTTTGTAGTAAGACTGTAAACAAAATCCACCAAGCTATTGTCCTCACAGCTACAAGAGCTACAGGGCTAGGCATCTAAAACAACACTTAGAACTCCATTACATCCTCCTAGAGGTCCATCACCAAAAAGCTGGCCTAAGGGTCAATGTCTCATTTCTAATCAACTGGGGCACTGGAAGAAGACTATCCTTGAAATTGTATGTGAATTCTTCTGCCTTACCTCAAACACCTGCATATATGCCCCCAAAGGAGGGCCCCCGCTCACTCCTCTCAGAACTGCTGGTGAAACGGACCAGGACCCTGTGAGGCTCCTGGGCATGGAAGTCTGTCAAACAGTTGCTAATCAGGGAAGGGAGGGGATGCAGAGACAAGGGAGAGGCAGCCAAGAAACAACAGTGCAGCTATCTTTAAGCGCTTTACAGAACTAAAACGGCCAACAGATGGGAGAGGTTAGCATTCTTCATTCCAGAGATCACAGTTTATAACCGGAGAAGCTCATCAGGAGACCACCTGAGACCAGATTAAAGGAGCACAGGCCCTGCACACACCCTGATTCTTATCAGCAACCCTGCCCTTGAAGCATTGCTATAAAACTTCTCACCAAATCCTCCCAGGTTGGGACACACAGTTTTGAGGGGAATAAGCCCGCTGTGGCCCCCTTTGCCTGGCAAAGCCATAAAGCTGGTTTTTTCTACTTCACCCCAAATTCTGTCTCTGAGATTCGATTTGGCACCAGGGCACAGAGGCCGAGTTCTCGGCATCAATGGGACTCTAAGAAATCTTCTGGTAAACTGCTACATTATTTCATTAAACAGCTAAGGGAAACTAAAATGAATGAGGAACCTTGCCAAATTTTGGTCTGTACTGGAGTTACACCCTCTACTTTAAACCCCACTTGGAGCCTGCAGATGGGGTCCTGGAAAAACTGGCAGAAGCCAGCTCAGGGTGAAAATTCTTACCAGAGTCAGGTCTCCTGGATCTCTGTGTGTAGTATCCAACAAAGAGAGAGAGAAAACAAAATCTTTTGCACTCTCTTTGGGGATGCCTCTCAAGTCCAAGAGGTTATTCAAACTGCCAGAAATATTTACTGTTTTGTACCCGCTGAAGACTGACAAATATTTAAAAGCGTTTTTAAGTAGCTCTGTAGTCAGAAACTGGCCAAATCAGAAGCTGATATTCAGAGCCGGATGGAAATTGATTTTTAGGCATCCTCCCCCAAGCTAAAATAAAACTATGTACCCAGAGGGAAAGAAAAAAAAAAAACACTTCTAAAGCCCTTGTAAAAGGATTTATGGGTAGATCAACCTATTATGTCATTTAAGTTGCAACCCAATTCCTTCAGGAATTAAAAGCAATTGTCCTTACCTTACAAATCTTTTGCCAAACCAGAAATGCTCCAGGACCTCTTATATAGGTCATCTCTTTAAAATACCAACTTCAGGGAGGTAATTCTCATCAGAAACAACCAAACAAACAAAAAGGGGAGGTGGAAAGGTCTTTTAAAACTTAGGTGAATGGAAAATATTTTAAATGTCTTTCCCACTAATATTAGTAAAAAGCTTTACCAATCTCGGCAAGTAATCTTATTTCATCTACAGATAACAACTTAGATACTTCTTTTATAACTAATGAGTTTTGAATTACTGCACCTGATTCATGACAGTAATTTTAAAACAGAAGCTATAAGGTCTTTGTCTGCATCTGTCTATATATTTACATGTGTCTATATATATGTTATAGATGTGAGATATTTTCTACCTCTGGATAATATTACCAAAATTAATTTGTAAAAGAGCTCTATTTAATTGGCTTGAAGAGAAATAAGCACTTATGTGAATTAAGGATTCCTAAAATTCTTGGAAACATAATAGAAACTAACTCCAACGCCTTTCAGATTCATGTGCTATGAGATAATCTGTGGTAAAGAAAAGCTGGTTTAGGTTTGTTGGATTAATTAAAATAGGTATGTCTTCAGAATTATGAGCATTAAAAATAATGCAGATGTACAACTTTATTCTACTTGGGTTTACTGGTCAAATAAGTACGTATCATCTGTTATGAAATCTGTGAGCAAGAAAAATAGCTTGGGATGATGGCTGGATTTGTGTAATATCTCATGAAATTTTCGTGGGTATTCTAAATGTAATTACTGAGAATAAGTGAATTAACTAGATGTAAACAGGATAAAAGTTTTTAGGTGCACTTTTTAAATAGTTTCCTCAGATCTTTTTAGTAACCTGAAACATTAAACTTTTGCTAAGTTAAATTAAATGATGGGTAGTCATTAAAGATCTCGGTCATTTCCATCTAAGAGTATACTGAAACATCAATTACTGAACACAAGTTTATCTACTTTTTGCTTCCTTTTACTGAGAAACTAAAGATATCTGGTTCTCTTAGGAAATATGTTTTGTGCCACACTGAAAAATTTACTATGAGAAAGCATGTTTCTAGAAATTATAAAAATGTTTATAAACGTATCAAGCCACAGAATGCTAATATAAAAGACAGCTAACAACTGATTACTTCTTTATTCTCACTAAAAATTAGGGTATTTTTAATGGTTAAAAATTCTAATATATATTATATATAATTAAAGCTTATAAAATAATTATATTATTTTATATATAATATATTAAACTATTTTATTTATTTATTTAAATATTAGAGATCTACATGTATGTATATATAATATATAATTAAAGCTAATAGAAATAATAAAGGGAACATCTCGGTACGCAAGGAAAGTAGAATGTGCGTTTTTGGTAAATGAGGGTATAAAGAATGGAGATGCATTTTTATTGAAAAAAAGAGAGTAATTTTGTCCTAAAGTAAGAGTGGTTATTTCAGTATGGGAAAGAGAAAAAAACAATGCACAAAAGGTTTGTGGAAAAGGAATCTTGGGAAAAGATTTTATGTGAGGTCAGGCTGGATAAGATTGAATGAATTTGTTTTAAGGGTTTTAAAAATAAGCTTTAATGTCAATAATTTACTTATGTAGAACCCTAATTTTCTTTCATCTTCTGAAAGGACAAGTTTTATTATATTATTGGTCTCCTCTTAATAAGAAATTGTACAACTTTTTAACTCTCTGTAATTGCCTCTGAAGTCTTTAGTTGCCACCATGGTTAAATGGATTAGTAAGTATTGTTTCACAGTGACTTATGATCCTATTTGACCCAGTGTTTTAAAATCTTTTGGTATTTTTGGCAAATTTCCCCAAATCAAATTCTAAATAGTCTTTTTGACTTCGAACTAATTTTGGGATTTTCCAGAGGGTGCCCTGAAAATTGCAAAAGATTTGTTTTCTCTCTATAAAAAGGGAGATGTTAAACCAGTTAGGCTTATTTGATATATTAAATGACATGGGCAGCGCTGTCAAATGAAAAGTAATATTAAGCCTTCTCTATGATGTATTTGTATAGGTATATGTAAT
Source organism: Balaenoptera physalus (assembly GCF_965194825.1). Lineage (NCBI taxonomy): Eukaryota > Metazoa > Chordata > Mammalia > Artiodactyla > Balaenopteridae > Balaenoptera > Balaenoptera physalus. The sequence goes on along the minus strand of NC_138890.1, from coordinate 54,223,724 downwards.
AAGTGTTCCAGAAATTGTGGGAAATTCCTGGAAATCTAATATGTCCTAGTGTAATGTTATCAATCACTGTTCTAGTTATCTGAAAATATATGTGTCACAGAAATACCCCAATTTCCTCATCAACTACACTGTAATGAACTCTCATCAGATCTTTAACCATGGCCATTTTTAAAGTCTTTTGTCATTTGCAGAGTTACTGTTTTACTCTGTTGCTTTTGCAAAAGTGTTCCTGCAATAGTGTTCAATCTTCAAGGAGATTCATGGAAAGGACTTCGACAAATACAGGTTTCTGATAAGTTTAAGATCGTAAAACTGAAATGGGTAAGAACTTGCAGAGCTAATGGAAAAACTGAATTCAAATAAAACAAGTATTAATTACATGGTACTGAATGTGCTGAGGAGGATGATTATAATTTTTTTAGCGTCTTTTTGTTTGAAATATTAAAACATTCCTTAATGTTTTGTTTTTTTTCCAGATTTAAGGAAACATTTTCTCTTAAGCTATCTGTGTTGTGCAGCAATTTGGTAAAGTATACCTTTGTAAACAACGATGAAATATTTACTTTTTCTCCTTACCTGATTCCTCCAGAATTCAAAAATGCTTGAGTATTCTATCATGACAATGTAGTTATTTGCTGAAGTTCAAATAGAATCTGTTCTCCTTGTAACAGAACACAACCGGAAGCACTGGTGTATTAACAAGACTTTGGTATGTTGTATTTGAGAGACACATGCATAGACTCAGCTGTGGCCAAAGCTTACATGGTCAATCACTCTTCTTGCCGCACTTACATAAATAATCGGGCAGGTTTAGTGCAAACATATTAGTTTTACTGTGATTATCTTTTAAAGAAAATGGAGGCAATTATAGAGAGGAAGATTATGTCTGTACCTTTGTAGATATTAGATTCTAGTCTTGTTAACTGTCTTCAAGGCATTGCTATATATGCCTGTAAACTGGACTGGGTCCCGACCCTTCTAGTTTTCTTAAATATCTATCTTTGACTCGCCAAACTAGTGTTTCCAATTTTCTCCCACCCTCCTGATTTGGAATCACTAAGAGCAAAGACTGCCCTTGAATCTCTTTGGAAGGGACTATTATCCATCCTCCTCACTGCCTAGATGGCAGCCAAACTTGAGGGACTTGAACTGTGGGCACACATCTCACAGCTGAAGAAGGCTCCCCCTGACACTGGGACCTGTGGAAATGCTGGAGATCCCCAAATCGAACTGACGAGGGAAACAAGTAGGCAACACTGAGGTAGACTGCTCCCTCCTAAGATGCACGATCAAGACTTCGTACTTTAGCGAAACGTTTTTTCTTCCCTTTCTCTCCATTACTCTGGAATTGGCCTGGAAAGATAATGCCATCATGCATATCTCCTAGGCCGCTGACAAGGGGGGGGAACCTTTCAGACTGGTAGATTTGTCATCAGAAAGTCTGATCTGTCCATTAACAGTGCCACCTTAGCGGGAATGGTTTGTGCCCTGACAGGATTTACCTTTGTCTGTGCTGGTTATCACTCCCCTTGGGCTTAGGAATGCCTAGATGGCTGGCACATAACCAGGTGATGACTCTTAGGTTATGTGACTGTGCCGGTAGATCTTCATAAAAAAACTGAGACACTTCACTGGTCAACTTCCCTGAATTTGCATCACTGAGTTAGAAAGAACCTACCAGGAAGCTTTCATGGTTCAGGATTTGCTTCCTTTGGCAGGTCTCTACTTCCCTGGTTAGGAGTAAATGTTCATGTGATAGGGAACCTCTCCTTAACTCTTAAAGTTGCCGCAAAATCTGCTGCTAAAGCGATAGCTGCCCAATGAAAATCCCTAGACGCTCCAGCCAAACTTGATCTGGATAATAGGACAGCCCTTGATTATCTTTTAGCTGAGCAAGGGGGTGTCTGTGCTGCAGCCAACACCACCTGCTGCACCTGGATTAACACTTTAAAAAAAAAAAAAATTTTTTTTTAAAGATTTTTTGATGTGGACCATTTTTCAAGTCTTCATTGAATTTGTTACAATATTGCTTCTGTTTTATGTTTTGGTTTTTTGGCCCCGAGCCATGTGGGATCTTAGCTCCCGGACCAGGGATCGAACCTGCACCCCCTGCATTGGAAGGCGCAGTCTTAAGCTCTGGACTGCCAGGGAAGTGCCCTGGATTAACACTTCTGAGGAAGCTGAAACTCAGTTCAACTTGGCTTGAAAAGGTAACTCCTTCAATGAGATCTTTCTCCGACTTATTTGATTTAGATTGGTTTGGGTCTTGGGGACCATGGCTGTGAAGTATACACTTCAAACATTGGGAATTATCCTACTTAATAATAGTCATAGTCATCTCCCTGGCAGGCTGTATTCTCTCAAAAGCTTTAAATGCATCTTTGTAGCTGCTAACCACCAAGAAAATGATCTCCTTAAGACCAGAATGCCAGGAAAGGAATGAAGAAAATGATCTACTAAAGAACTGTGAGCCTAAAAGTCATGACCTGTGAATACCATAGAGATTCAGCCGAAAAGTACCATGACCTGTGAATATCACACAGAGGATCAGTAAAAGCTGTGAGAACTACAGAGGGGTAGCTGAGAAGGGCACTAATGCCTTAATTTTTGATCACGTCTCTCAGTTAAGCTGAGAGTCTGATCAAAAGGAGCAAATTGTTTAAAAAGAGCCAACAGGCCCCCAGTGGAGTCACTTATGTTAAGCCCTTGTCACCAAACTAAGACTTAATACCTAACCTAACTGCAGTTTCCACCTCTCCCAGGAATATAATCTTAACTGGTCAGTCTGGAAATTTCCTGGTCAGCACCAGTGAGGTAATCTGCCTGATAGACCCTTTCTGTCCCCCAAAGAAAGAAGACATAATCTACTATTTCCTCGTCCTGCTCCCTCTGCCTATAACAGCCTTCCATTTGGTATAGCTCTTTGGAATTCTTTTCTACCTGCCCGATTCTTGAGTCATTAAATAAAGCCAATAAAACCTTTAAAATGTACTCAGTTGGATTGTGTTTTTTTTAACAGATTAGATCATCTCCATCCCTCTAAAGAAAGAGAGAAAAACCCACAAACAAACATTTATATGTCTGCGTGTTTTGTACTCTGCCTTAGGTAAACCATCCTAGTAGATCATCATAGTTATTAGTAAAGTATTAATAAACCCTTTAGCCACATATTTCATTGTAACACAATTACGAATTCCATTCTTCTCAGAGGTAAGATGAGCTAATAAGGTCATCTCATTGAACTTTTGGTAGAAAATGCATAGTTGGAAATAGAGGTTTCAGAAGGAGTAAGTAGATTTTATCAAAAGTGTGTCATATACACTATTTTATAGCCAATTTATATCTTTCTAAAGTTCCAAATAGGTAAGAATTTTTTATATGTTGTAGAAAATTTAACATTAATTTTAAAAAGGCCACTCAGACTCACAGTTGTAAATAATAATAACAGTTCACCTGCTAATGTCCACATTTATAAATTAAAAGATGATTTTTGTATGATATCTGAAAGCTTTTACATTCCTTAGCAGGAGTGAGCACAGGAAACCCATGTCTAGGCATTGTGTTTGTTTCCACATAGTACTGGGATAATTTTTAGCATTACTACCATTCTGGTAAGAAAAATTTCATAAGAGGTTTAACAGCATAAGAGAAATAAGGTAAATTTACTCTCTATTCTTTATTCCCCTGAGTTTTAAGGTCAGACCTGTATTCAAAGAGCAGTACCCAGAGCATGGAGGGAACAACATATACTTTCCACAATGGGAAGTGACCCCAGTCCTTTATGTTGGCATCTGACTTATTACTGATGACATCTGTACTGCTCTAAATTGCAAAAAATATTTAGATTAAAAAAAAAAAAAAATTTAGATTGAGCCCAACTTGAAAACAAGACCATACATTCTTTCTTGACATCCACTAGGCTAGCTTCTATGCTTTCATCCAGATCCTTCCAGCACTGCACACATTATTTTTAGAACTTGGTTTCCTCGTCAGATTTATAGAGGAGATAGTTAATTCAGATTTTGCAACTCAGGAAGTGCTTGGAATAACCTTGATAAAAGAAACTCATTAGTTCTCCCAAATAGACATCAGAAAGACTTTAATTAAGTCACCTAATTAAGTCACTCTGACACACACCATTTCTTATGTTATAAGTTACAAGTCCAGCGGAGAGTCACCTTGGGAAAGTGTTTAGACCATCTGTTTGGGACAGATCTTTTCAGATTCTCCACTTGTCATAATCTGGTGATTAAAGAATTATTTTAAGATGGTGGTATCTAAACATGTTCTTTTTAAAGAAAATGATTATTATTAAGTCACTAATAATGAGGAAAAAAAGGGTGAACCAATGGAGTGTCCTGAAGAGCCCTCATTCTACTTTCTGAAATGTGTGCCTCGCTTAAATGCAGAAGGTATCTTTGGTAACTCTATCAGCTCATGAAAAGTTGCTCTACCACATATTCAGTCATCTTTTATGTATTTTGCTGATGATAAACAAATAATCAAGTTCCACTCCAAAAGAGAAAATTCACTCCAATACTTTTAAATAAGATGCCTGGGAAAAAACAGAAGAGAAAATTTCTCTAAATTAACACGTCGTTAGAGGAACGGCCATTTTTCAGAGCTATCACTCTGTGTAAAAGACCACCCCATGTAGGAAGAACTGTGAACGAAGGTGGGGAAGAGGCAAGCCGGTGGTCTGGGGCTTCAGGCAGCCAGAAAGAGCCAAGTTAACATCTGACCAAAACCGAGGTGGAAAACACCTAATTCCTTCTAATAATAGTAGCAACTATTATTATAGCTAATATTGTGTTAAGTTCTTTATCTGAATGACTTCATTGATCCTCATAAGCACTTTATGAGATGAGTTCTATTATTTCCATTTTTGAATGACAAAGCTGAGGCTCACAGAGGTTCAAGCCTCAAAGTCTCTCTCTCTCTCTCTCTCTCTCTCTCTCTCTCACACACACACACACACACACACACACACACAGAGTAAGTTGTGGAGTAACTCCCACCTGGCGAAAGTTCCCATCCCTCTCCCCGGCTCCGTCACACCTATGAAGAGCTTAGCAGAAACAGTAGCAGCACAGAACATCTCAGGTAGCGTTCTTGAGTTCCTCCTTGCATATGTCAAGACTTCACTAAAGGGTTAGGTTGAGGAGGCAACCACAAAACAGGCATAGGTGAGAGTGTATGAAAGGGTCTCATATCCTCAAAATTGGGTTCACACGCCCCACCCCCATTCTCACCTGCTCAAGGAATCTAAAGAACGCACAGACTCTTTAGTCATCTAATCTATAAGCACATTTCATTTACTTCACATTTTGCCTGGGGCCAGCAGTCCATGGCATCATGCTGGCAAGACTGTCTCCAACCTTAGCTAAGAGAGTGACGACTGCCCACTGCCCTGCTCTGCAGCTCATTCTTACGTGGGATGTGAATGAAGAGTGAATCTTCCTACTGGATCAGATGACTCCGCTACTGAGGCCAATAGCGGGCCAGAGCCTTTGAAATGGCAGAAGTTTCAACTATTACCTCCCAATGACATTTTAATTACCTGAAAAGCTCTGGGGAAAAATATCTCACTAGGGATTCACAGTGAACATTTCCATTTTAAAGGCTCTGAAAAGTCCAGCAGTTAAAAACAGATTCTAAATTTGCGGTAGCCAATGCTTCCCAAACATCTTTGTGGCTGAAACAGAGCCTCATTCCTTCCTTCTTACTATCTCCACTGTCACTCCCTGGGTCAAGCCAACCTCATCTCTCACCCAGGTCCATGGTCATGGCCTCCAAATCTGGTCCCTTCACACCACTCCTGCTAACTTTCCATCCTTCTTCCTCTCAACAGTGATCGCCTTAAAATATGAACGGCATCTCTTTCCTTCTCTGCTCAGAATCCTTGTTGGGTTTCCAAGGATTGTTGGCATTAAGATAAAATCCAAACTCCTTCCCATGGCCTCTAAGGCCCAACATCATCTGATGCTGAGACCAGCCCTCTGATGTCAGCTTTCATCATCTCTTCCTCAGTACCTTCCAGCCCCATCGGCCTCCTCCCAGCTCCTAAACGAGCCAAGCCTTTCCCGTATCTGGCTGGACGTCTGCTCTTGCCTCAGCCTGAAATATGGTGTCTGAGACTTTATGCCCCTCCGCCCCATCCTTCAGGTCTCAGTTTAGCATTATGTATACTAGCCAAAAAAAAAAAAAAGAAGAAGAAGAAGCAATCTAGATGTAAAAGTACAGAGAATAATTTAAAAATTATCCTAGGTATAAGATAGAATACTGAAAAACTTATTGTAATTTAGAAAAATTCTTAATGACATATGAAATTGTTCACAATATACTGTTAAGTAAAAAACTGTATAAAATACAGTTTTGTACAGTATATATGCTATATATATATTTACATTTATATACAAATATATAAATATATATATTTGTATAGAAACATACTTAATATATTGAACATAGAAACATACTTACATATATTGGAAAGGTGCATACCAACATATTTTTTTTTGTTTTTTTAAAGGGCAGTTGGTAGAGGAATAAACTCATGCTTGGTTTTTATTTTAAGATGTTTGTTATTTACAGGATTTTTTAAACGACTAGCTAAACTGAATTGCAGAGCATGAATTCGATTGTTTTATAGCTACTTTATTTATTTATTTATTTATTTATTTTTGGCTGTGTTGGGTCTTCGGTTCGTGCGAGGGCTTTCTCTAGTTGCGGCAAGCGGGGGCCACTCTTCATCGCGGTGCGCGGGCCTTTCACTATCGCGGCCCCTCCCGTTGCGGGGCACAGGCTCCAGACGCGCAGGCTCAGCAGTTGTGGCTCACGGGCCCAGCTGCTCCGTGGCATGTGGGATCTTCCCAGATCAGGGCTCGAACTCGTGTCCCCTGCATTAGCAGGCAGATTCTCAACCACTGCGCCACCAGGGAAGCCCCCCAACATATTAATAGAAGTTACTAGGTGGTGTGGTAACAGGTAATTTAATTTTCCTCTTTTTATGTTTCCCTGTAGTTCCAAATTAAAATGTACCATTATAGAGAAAAATGTCAAGGGCAATGGGTCAGAGTAGAGGGGGCAAGTAAACCAGCTGTGTGGAGTGGAGGGTATCAACACAGAGGAGGTGTCATTTGAGCTGGGACTTGAGAACGCATGGGACCTGGTGTCAGGAAGAGGTGTCAGCACAAGCGGGAGTCAGGAGAGCAGAGTGTGTTTGGGGCACAAGAAATAGCTCACCAAGGCAGAAGCAGTTGTACAGGGAATTTATAGCTTTCTACCAAATTTAGCCTACAGAGAGCAATCTGTTTGTTTACCTTCACACAAAAAAGCAAAGCCCCATGTGGACGGTGGCATTCTTTATTAATCAATATCAGAGTTTACTTATGCATGATGGGCCATCCATGCTCCACAGGGCTCTCTTCTCAGTGTTTTGAAAGCCGCAGACGGCTTTCCCATTGTGTAAAGAACAATACAAATAAATAGAAATCGTACTGAGGTTTCACTCTGGTTGGATTATTCTGAGATAACATCAGATGGAGGAGGACATTCAAATATATCCTCCTATCTTAGACCTAAAGCTCCCAGTGCCAGAATTCTAGAGGCAGGCCTAATCCTGTGGTCTGGCCATCGTCAATGGCCAAGATGACTGAAAGAGCAGCAAAACACCTCTTTGATGTTCATTCATCGCTCAGCACCAATATAGAAATTTCAAAGGCCATGATAAGTGGCTTGACAACCTGGAGACAGATGATAAGTTCTGGGCTTCTGATCACTAAACACAGTAAGTCCATTGCAAACAGGTGCTACTAATTTTTTTTTTTAAAGACCTATCTTGTGCTGTAAATCATTGTCAGGTCAATTACATGAGAACCTGCTGACCTCAAGCATACTTAGATTTACCTAAAATTCAGTTAGATATAAATTTTGGGAAAGGTCCATGTGGTTTAAATAAAGGGGATTGCCCTGTAGATGATTTATAGCAGAGGTTAACAAACTTAAATGTCAACAAAGCAGTGGCAGATGATGAGCTGTCTTCCAAAATCAGTACTTCCCTTCTTCCACAGGAATCAACTTTTAGCTGGGCACATGATTATGCAGAAACAGCATTTTTCCAGTGTCCCTTGCTGTGGCAGACAAGCTAGAAGCTCACCAAGCTATCTTTTCATTTCTCTTGGGCACACAGCTAACAATATTTCCCACTCTCCCTTGCACTTAAGAGAGGCCATATGACTGGGTTTTAGCCAATGGATTGTGGGTGGAAATGATATATCCCATATGCTGGCCCATAAAAATCTCCCAAACTAAATTCTATCTCTGTTGCCACTTGATAGGAGAAGAGAAAGAAATCCAGGGACCTACCTGTAGGAAGTCAGGATGTGTACACACGTTGAGTCAGAAACCCTACTTCAAGGAAGCTATCATATAGAAGCACTTGCACATGTCCATGACAAATGACAAAGAGTCATCAATATGGACATTCGTTGTAGCAATGTTTATAGTAGAAAATTAGAAACAACTAGAAATACATCCATAGGAAAGGAGTTTAATAAATTTTGGAACATCCATACTATAAAATACAATGCAATCTTTAAAAAAGATAAGATGGCTCTATATGTACTGACATGGAAAGAACTCTAAGACCTATTGCTGAACACAAAAAGCAAGTTGCAGGATAATTCAGTCCCTAATCCAGCAAACATTTATTGATGGTTTATATGTTGGGCTCTGTTCTAGACATGATAAAAACTAGTGAACAACACAGACAAAACTCTTATGGAACTTAAATGCATACAGAATGTATATTTTAAAATCCTAAAACTATACATTAATTAGAAATACATATATTTATTTCTGAACACAGAAAAAAGATCCATAATGATACCCACAAAATTGTTCATGGCAATGACCTCTGGACAGGGGAATGGATGTTGAAGGGGGGAAGAGTAACTTTTTGGTCTATATTCTTCTATGTTGTTTGAATTATTATCACAGGAATGCATTTGTGCATTTGAATTCCTTTCAATGGAATGCTTTTCAATAATGGAACCAAAAAACTACTCTGCAAAGTCCTCCTTGGAACCCCTCAAGGGCGTCTATGGAGAAGAAGAGTGAGACATTTTTCCTCCTTCTTTGACAAGCACCTTCATCTGCTTTACTTATTTATACCCACAAGTGAGATTTCTTTGGATCAAAGACTTCTGTGGCAACAAAGTTTAAGAACAGCCAACCTTGCTGTTGGCTGTTAAAATTAAAATACACAAAGGAGTAAGGATGAAAAAACCTCATTTGGGCCTAATACTAGACTGATCCCAGATCATTTAAGGGTTTGACTGTCCAATTCTTTTACTGCTAAGGCTCCTCTGCCTGTAAAGGACAAGATTTCAGCTTTTCAGATGTCAAATGGTACTCAATAAGCATCACAAATGAGTTCAGATGTGAAAAGCACACTTTCAAATAGAAGAGTTTTTGTTTTATTTTATTTTAAAATTGTATTAGCACCTAAAAGACCCCTGTGATAGTGAAGATAAAGTTAATCCTGTAATGCATTTACCATAGTAAACCTCCAGAACAGAAGCACATTACCTCCCTCTGATGGAATTTTAAATCAGCATAAGGGATTAAACAGTATTATCCAGCTGATGAAGAGCGACTTGGAAAACACAGTGGATTATGGGACGTGACCATGATGTGTTCTATCGTTTGTGTTCCAGGGACTCTTATTGGACCTTCCATGATTAATATGTCTGATATAATTCTGGGAAGGTGGTATTTTTTCTCCCTGAACTTCTCATTTCATCTTTTCAAAAGGTCTGCACACGGCAGAACCAGGTTTCATGCTCTTCTTTCAGACTGTGGTTTACATGATCTGGATTTGAATTAAAGCAGTGGAAATGGTCTCCCGCTTCTGCATTTCCTCATTAGTGTCTGGTTGACTAGGGAAACAGAGTACATTCTCCCTTATATTAGCACATCCACCGAAATCATGAATTACGGTCTACCTACTAAAATAAACGTTGTCTCAAAGAATAGAGTAAGTGAACTGAATGACACATAGAACACCAAGGTATTCAAAGTCTATTCGTTCTTTTATACCCTTTCAGCTTGCTCTACATTTGGGTGGCGTCTTCTAAGTTTTGTTCTGTATATACAAAATAAAGCAACTAAACAGCTATTTTAGGGAAAAGTGTCTCCCCATTGATCCAGCTTTGCCTGAAATATATATATCTTTAAACTTTTTATTTTATATTGGAGTATAGTTGATTAACAACGTTGTGATAGTTTCGGGTGTACAGCAAAGTGATTCAGTTATACATATACATGTATCTATTCTTTTTCAAATTCTTTTCCCATTTAGCTTGCTACATAATATTGAGCAGAGTTCCCTGTGCTCTACAGTAGGTCCTTGTTGGTTATCCCTTTTAAATATAGTCATGTGTACATGTCAGTCCCACCACAGAGGCCAATTTTAATTGCTGTGAGTTTTGTTTTGTTTTGTTTTTGGCTGTGCCACGCGACTTGCAGGATCTTTGTTCCCTGACCGCGTGGAGTCCTAGCAGCTGGACCGCCAGGGAATTCCCCAAGTTTTTGTTTTAATGTGAATTATCCAGATAATCTGTTTCTCTAGCTCTAAGTGACAGGGTATCCTCAAAGATCATCTCTTCCCCCAAATACTTTATCCTTCCACATTCCCCCTTCCCCAACCCCAAGACAATCCTGTAGTAACTGTACTAATGTGTAATGTCAGCCACAAAAAGAAATAAAATATCTTAGTACTTATAGGCAAAACATGAGAGAAAAATGTACATTTTGTAGGCTTGGTGAATTTTGTGGACTCCTAAACAGAGGACTAATCCAAGCAAGATGCAATCTCTTTTTTGTCATGCTCTGAGATCTTTGGATACTCTAACTTGGTGAATGACTCAACTGCACTGTGTTTTAGTTTTCCTAAAAACAGACAGAATAGGATGGTAATACCTATCCCATGGGTTGTTATAAGAGTTAAGTAAGATGACATTTGTAAACTGTTTCACACACAGTACCTGGCACATGGAAACCATTTACTAAATGGTAGCTATTATTGATGCTATTATTATCACTACCAGCAGTACATTTCTATCTTAAACTAAGTAAAGAAAATACAGTGAGATCCAGAACCAAATAGTGAAGAGTTTCTTGGATCCAGATTTTAGGAAAAATCAGGTGATGGCACCGTAGTGATGGCAAATATAAAAAATGAATGCATTAACATTGCTACCAACCTTACAGATATACAAAGGATTATAAGAGAATGCTATGAACAACTGTAGATCAAAAACCGGATAACCTAGATGAACTGGACAAATTCCTAGATAACACACAAATTACCAAAATTGACTCAAGAAGAAACAGAAAATCTGAATAGACCCATACAAAGAGATTGAATCTGTAATGAAACAAAGAAAAGCCCAGGGCCAGATGTAATCACTGTGAATTCTACCAAACAGTTAAAGAATTAATACCAATCCTTCTCAAACTCTTCCAAAAGCACTGAAGAGGAGGGTACACTTCTTTACTTATTCTATGAGGCCTGCATTACTATGATACCAAAGCCAGACAAAGACATTACAAGAAAACTATAGACCAATATTCCTTATGAATATTGATGCAAAAATCCTCAACAATACATTAGGAAAAGAAACTCAGCAGCATATTACAAAGATGATACACTCTGACCAAGTGGAATTTATTCTAGGATTTCAAGGGTGGTTCAGGGCCTGAAAATCAATCAATACACTACACCACATTAATAGAATGAAGGAAAAAACACATGATCATCTCAGTTAATATAGACAAAAGCTTTTGACAAAATCTAACACCATTTCAAGATAAAAATACTCAGTAAACTTGGAATAGAAGATATAAAACTTCCTGAACTCAATAAAGGTCATTTATGAAAAACCCTTAACTAATATCATACTGGTGAAAGACTGAAAGCTTTTCCCCTAAGATTAGGAAGAAGACAAAAATATCTACTTTATCACTTCTGTTTGACATGGTACTGAAAGCTGTAGCCAGAGCAATTAGGTAAGAAGAAGAAATAAAAGGCATCCAATTTGGAAAGTAAATTGGAAGTAAAACTATCTCCATCCATAGATGACATGATCTTATAACTAAAAGACCCTAAGGAATTCAGAAAAAACCTGTTATAGCTAATAAATGAATTTAGCAAAGTTTCAGGATACAAAATCAATACACAAAAATCAGTTTTTTTCCCCTCTACATTAGCAACAAGCAATCCAAAAAGGAAATTAAGAAAATAATTCCATTTACAACAGCATAAAAATAATAAAATATTTAGAAATAAATTTAACCAAGGAGATATAAGACTGCACACTGAAAACTACAAAACATTGCTGAGAGAAATTAAAGACCAAGATAAATGGGAAGATATTCAATGTTCATAAACAGAAACACAATACTGTTAAGATGATAACACTACCAAATGTGGTATACATACCCAAAGTCATATACAAATTCAATGTAATTGCTATCAAAATTCTAATGGCATTTTTCTGGGTAGAAATTTAAAAATTGATGTAAGATTCATATGGACTGTTCAAGTTTTATTAAAAGCCCACAGCTACCATCACACTCAATGGTGAAAGTTTGAAAGCTTTTCGTCTAAGACCAGGAACAAGACGAGAATGCCCACTCACCACTTCTATCAACATAGCACTGGGAGTCCTAGCTAGAGCAATTAGGAAAGAAAAAGAAACCGTAGCCAGATCAGAAAGGAAGAAGCCAAACTATCTCTATCCACAGATAATATGATCTTCTACCTAAAAGGGCCTAACAAAAAACCCTTTACAGTTAATAAATGAATTCAGCAAAGTTGCAAGATGCAAAATCAACACACAGAAATCAATTGTATTTCTATACACTAGCAATGAACAATCCAAAAAAGAAATTAAGAAAACAATCCCTTTCACAATAGTATTAAAAAACATACTTAGGAAAAGACCTAACCATGGAGATCACAGATTCAATGCTATCCTCATCAAAATCCCAGTGGCATTTTTTACAGAAATAGAAAAAACAATCCAAAACTTCATATGGAACCACAAAAGACCCAGAATAGACAAAGCTCTCTTAAGAAAGAAGAACAAAGCTGGAGGCATCACAATTCCAAAATATTATACAAAGCTATAGTAAACAGTGTGATACTGGCATAGTGACAGACACATAGACCAATGGAACAGAACAGAGAGCCCAGAGTTAAACCCACACATGTATAAAGATGCCAAGAATACACAATGGAGAAAAGATAGTCTCTTCAACAATGGTGTTGGGGAAACTGTATATCCATATAAATATATGACTCAGCAATTCCACTGCTAGGTGTATATACCTGAAGGAATGGAAAGCAGGGACTCAACTACTCGTTCACCAATGTTCACATAGGATTTTTCACAATAGCCAAGAGGTAGAAACAACCTAAGTGTCTATCAACAGATGAATGGAAAACCAAAATGTAGTATATACATTTGATGGAATATTATTCAGCCATAAAAAGGAATGAAGTTCTGATACACGTTACAACATGGATAAATCTTGAAAACATTACGCTAAGTGAATGAAGTCAGACACAATTGACAATTATATGATTCCACTTATATGAAATATCTAGAATAGGCAAATTCATAGAGACAGAAAAAAGATTAGAGGTTACCAGGGACAAGGGGGAGGAAGAAATGAGAAATCATTACTTACTGAGTACAAAGTTTCTGTTTGGGGTGATGAAAATTTTTGGAAAATAGTGGAGATAGAAGCACAACACTGTGCTTGTAATTAATGTCACTTAAAATGGTTAAAGTGGTAAATTTTATGTTACATGTATTTTATCCCAATAAAAAAGGCAATTTCGTTGTTGAAATTAGTAATAGCACCATACAATTACATACACAAAACCACTCACAAATTTTATATGCATATTTAGAAAAGAAAAAGTACTCTTTGCATGTTGGAATTTCAATATATTTTTGGCTAATATAGCTAGAACAAATAAAATCGAATTGATTAAACTGTCTTTATTAGTTCTGCCTAATATATAAATAAAAGTATATAAACATTAAAAAAATGAATGCACTGCTATGAGGGATTGAACTTTTCAGCACTGAGGCTATTCATAAAAAATAGGATGATCTCTCAGCAGGGAGATCCTAGAAGGAATTATACAAATGGCAGAATGTTGGACAAAATGAGGGTCCAAACTGCCTTCCACTTTTAAGAGTCTAAGCTTCTATGAGAATTGTACACAACCAGCACCTTCCCAAGGTTAAACCATTTCTTTCTTCCTTAAGCTGTAGCAACCCTTTGCATTCCATCCAGCACTACTAGTAACCATTTCCTATCCTGGTCTGGCGATGAATTCACTGAAAATATTATTTGCTATCCATCTCCTGCCCAAAATGTCCAGAGAACTTATCAAGGTTTCATAAAGTACATCACCTTAAAATAGTTTTAAAATTCCAGAATGGACTTTAATGGGCCAGATGCCTCTATGAAATTGTAATGTAGAAAATAAAAGTTCTCCTAACCCTAATTGTCTGCACCAGAATCTTCCCAAAGAGAGGATGTGACATGATTAGGAGGGCCACGATGAAGATGCGAATGTCATGTCCACACATGATGCCAACCTCAAATATGCAGCCTACTCGGAGGCAATTTGGGTAAAAATTGTCATGGCTACTGTCAGTGTTGTCACTTCTTAGTTTTCTTCCTTTTAGGGATTGTGTTTTATTCATTCTTGATCTTACTGATGGCATTCAGTCAAGATCTCTCAAGATAAATTTTCCCTTCTCCTAGACTTTCTCTATCCTGAGTTTTCTATAACAAAGAGGAGTGAAGGCAGGAGGTGGGTGAGTGGCTCAAACGCCTAAAGCAGGGGCAAATGGCCCAGTCATCAAAATAGAGAGCTGGGCCCCAGAAGGTCTGTTTGAGTAACAATTTGGAAAACTCCGAATCTAATCAAACACATCTGTGCCTTATATTCTCGACCTGCTGTCTCGCCTGAAATGAAGATGCTTAAATCCCCATTAGTGGGGCAGGGCCACCCATCTATGGGAAAACAGAGCTGGACTCCAATCTGCTTTGTGGGTCCTTTGAATAGCTGCCAGCTGATCAGACAACATTTAACGCGGGGGATCCAGCGTGGGGCAGGAGGAACACAGCTGGCTGACACAGCAAGCACTTACGAACAACAACAAAAATGCCATTTGATTCGTGGGCTGAGCCAAGCTGTCTGGGAAATCTCTAAAAGAAAGTAGTTGGAAATGACATTTCAGCTCTGATTTTCCTAGTCAAGTCAGCACTGTTAAGCCAGGGACTCAAAAAATCTCACTCCATCTAGATGGTGTCAACACAGTGACATTTGAACCTCTTTTGCTTTGGTCTTTTGAGAGTGATTTTAGCTCTTTTGGAGATAACACTGGAAACTGAATGGGCTGGGTGCTGGAAATGGGACTGTGCCCACAGCTCGTTTCCAGAAAATGGATTACTCCACCTGCTGTGGACGCTTAGATTTCCTATCATGAGATCTGAACCCTGGGCCTGATATACAGTGAGGCATGCGATTGGCATTTGCAGAAACCTTGACATCCCACACTGCAGTTCATGATTGGTGTCAGACAAAGGAGCATATTCAGTGACTGCCAGCCCGATGATAAGGCCAGTTATTATCGAGGTATAGTTTCCCCAGGTCTAAAGACTCATAGTGGTGGCACTGAAGCATGCCGGGGAGAAGATAAAATTTAATTAATAATTTCCTTAGAGGCCAACAGTCTATTACAACTATGTTCCTTGCTGTTTTCTGCAATGACCTTACAGCTCATAAACATTACACATGCACACTTGGTCATAGTCTCATCCCCAGCTTCAATTTATGGCTCAGGTTGTCCTGCATAATTAGCTAGACTGAAATGAAGAGTTTCAGATGCCACTGCTGGAAAGTCACGGCCCTGCATAAGGCAGGTGTGTGCCTCCCTCCCTCTGCTCAGTCCAATGTCTTCAACAGACAGCATAATTTCCTGCGTTAATAATACACATTATGGACAAAGCCGAGTATGAAGGTGAAGTGTGCTTCTGAGTTCTAGGGGATGCATTTTAATTTCTGTTAGAATTGGCGAGACTGGACACTAAATTAAGTGGCTTTCTTGTATTTCATGGAGTGGCTCAATCTAATTGTTTTTAGAAACACAAAATCACAAAGAATGATATAATAAGGGGGTAGATTTCTTTCTCCTACAGTAAAACACTTGTTCCTTTAATATGCAACTACCATTTATTTTGGACCTATTATGTGCTGAACACTTGGTAGAGCTCTGGGGGAAACAAACAAAAGTCGTAATTATCTCTGGGATCAGTGCCTAGCATAAAATCTGGGAAAGAGTACATGTTTAAAAAATATCTGTTGCATAAATAAATCAATGACTTGATTGTGGGATATTCTGATTATTGAAAACATGCACAAAATTTATATAGTCAGAAAAATAACAATAAAGCCAACTAAATATGATAATCTCTACCTTTCTAAAATTGAGAACAAATGTCTGCTGACTGCCTGCTGCCAGACCCTAGGGTGCCGGGGATACAAAGGATGCTGCACTGGTTCACACTTTAAAGGCTGACTGTTCAATAGCAAAAGTGATTCCCTCAACTTGCCAGAGTAATACCCCAACCTCTAAGTATGACATTTTCTACCTTTATCTTTGGCATATTCCTCTCCCTGGCCTAGGCTACAGCCAAACTAGATTGCTCCTCATTTCCTCCAAACACCCCATGCTTTGCTCTAGTGCCTGGTCAGAACAGAATCTCAAATGCCTGGTGAATGTACGAAATAAAAAGAGAATTAATCACTATGCCTTTTGTTGTCGGCATTCTCTCTGGTTAGATGTTCTCCCCTAGTTGCTGATCCCTTAAGACTCTCTAACTATTCTCCAGAGCCTACCTCAAATACCATCTAGAACACAGTAGCGTATTGTTGTTGTTCATTTCATTCATTCATTCATTCACTCAATCATGTATATCTCATCTCATTTAAAATGGTTAAGGCATCGCATATGTTGATTGAATTGCATGGAAGGATAGGAATATCTATGGCTTTGTGAGGATATAGTCTTTGGTGCCAAAACAAGCCACCTTCCTTCCAATTCTCATCCACATCCCAGATGATGATGATGATGATGAGAGCTGTTAACACAGTTGGACAGAACTCTGACTATTGGCTCTGGACTGTGCTAAGCTCCTTATATATAATTACGTCACACGTGCAACATCACCATGATGTTTATGTATTATTATCCCCATGTTACAGGTGAGGAAACAAAAACAGACACACTAAGTAAACTTGTCCCCAAGTTGCACAGCTACTAATGGTAGTATCAGTATGCCAACCCAGGTCTAAGTCTAAAACTTTGCTCTTAACCACTATATTATCCTACCTCTCCATTCTCAACTCATCAGGAACAGATGTGAAAGTATGTCTATGAGCTACATGCTTAAAAAAGAACACTTGGGCATTACAGTTACCTGTCTGATGTCAACTATCCAAATGTGTGCAGTCACTCGACCACCTGGATATTTAGCCTGCATGAACACAAATATCTGGATATTTGGAAAACGGATGCTCAAGCAAGCATTTCAGATTTTATCTGAGTGCCTGGCTCCATATAAACCCAAGGCAAGGCATTTTCCCTGAAAACAGAACATAGAGCTCTGAAATGAAAAACAAGGCAAAACTTTCAGACAAGAAGTATATAGTGCTTAATCATTACCAGTGGAAAAATAAACTTTTCTTTCAAGCTATCACATTTCAGAGTCAGTGTTGCCCTAATGATACTTTATGAAAAGAGTTCATTTGAACCAGAACCAACTGAGGTTCAAATAAAGTGAGAAGGAAGATGCTGTGAATGAAGTGAATTTTGGACCAATCCAGATTCTTCCCCATCCACTGCCACAATAGAACCTAAACTCTCTTGTGGATATTGAAGTTCTTAACACAGTTGCTTCAAATCAAAATAAAGATACCATTCTGAACCCCTTTACATTTAGACTATCTCAGTTTCAGTATTAATCTAGGACGCTCAGGATGCAGAAGTTTCCCCTAAAGCAGCTACCTCTGTGGTATACCCATGATCTCTCCCCAACTTATAAAGTTACGGAGTCCAAAGAGATGGCTCACAGTAATTAATACTTCAGCCTGACTTATCAGTGACTGTCCGACTCCTCCAATTCTCAGCAAATTTTTGGTTTGCTCCCTCTTTCTCTTGACTTTCACTCATTGCACAAAACACACTGTAACAAAAGGCATGAGATCCTCCAAACCTAACACCACAATAGTTGTTTTCTTTCTTGCCCATTTTTTTTTGATAGAGTTGGTTTGTAGTTTTCCAATCTGTGCTTCATGTGTGTTGACCACATTGGTTTCTGAACTCCTCTCGGTTATTTCACTACATCAAATGCGTGACTTAACCAAGGAGCTATGGGGTGTGTGTGTGTGTGTGTGTGTGTGTGTCTGTGTGTCTGTGTGCATGTGAGGGGTGAGGAGTGAGGGAGAGAGGGAGAGGGTAAGGCAGGGTGGAAGAAAGAAAGAGATCTAGAGAGACAGAAGAGGGGGAGGTGTGGATAGGAACATGGATATAGGATGATTTATTAATATAGAAAAAATTCCTCAAAACTGCTGTCACATATTCTGACTCAAATTGACCTTTTAGGAAATTTCCCCCAAATATGCAAAATTATGTAGGTATAGTAAATATTATTAAGATATTGAAAAACTGGAAACAGCCAAGTATCTATGAATAGAAGCTAGGTTAAATAAATCAAGGTGCATTTATAAAGTAGATGATTATACATAAAAAAGTCAAGTGATAGAAGACGACAGTGACATATTTGTGACCTATTTCTACGACAGATGCACACATGGCCAGAGTCTTATCCCCGGGTTTAATTTATGACTCAGGTTTCACTGAATAATCAACTAGGCTGAAATGAAGATTTTCAGATGCTACTGCTGGAAATGTTATGGGCTCTGTATAAGGTGTCGTGTATAGGCCCTCGTTTTGTTAAAATTGTATATGGGTGGAATAAAGAGACAAACATCTCCACCAAAATGTACACAGAACATATCTCTGGGTGCTTTATGGACCCCTTGTCTCTGACCTATCATTTTCTCTTCAATTATTGATTAAATAGCATAAATAATTTTAAATTCTTCCATTTATGCTTTCCTGCATTTTTTTCCTATTTTTCCGCAGTCCACATAATTTTTCTAGTTAGTTAAAACCATGCTATTTAAAAAATAATTAATGTCAAATCCTATAAATAGTTTAAAAAAACACTCATCTAACACAAAAGAAACTTCTTGAAGGCGGGTGCCTTTCTCTGTAACTGTCACCAGACACAGGAGTGCAGATAACACACGTGCAAGTGCCCGTGATGATTTTCCATGAACAGGAAACAAAGTCTCTCAGGACCAAGGACGTTAATCACTAAGTGTCAATTCCATCCCAGGGCTCTGCAGTAATTTTGCCATTATCTGGTTGGGGGATAGAAGGAGCAAGGAGTTCGGTTTCTGCCTTTGTGAACCACATGAGTAACATCACATGGGGAGGATATGAGGGAGAAACAAGATGGGAGTATGTACGTGCATCTGCCTGTGCCCTTTGGTGTGTGTGTTTAGCAGATAATTCCTGGACCTACAGAACTTGGCCCACAAAGGGGGATGAAGTTCTACAATGCTGAAGGTTGATGAGGATACTTCAAAACCTCCTATGTCGAGAACAACAGGCTGGTTAAAATTTATCCTTTCTCTCTTTAAATGGAAATAAGAAAATGGTATGTTCCAGTCTTATTTTTCCCCAAAGTTGCATCCAACTTCTAGTTTTGTCTGTATTATGGAGCGATGTGCAAAGAAGGTTTTCTCAATGAAGATTGATCTATTTATCTTTCCATCTACCTACCTACCTACCAATCTGGAATTCCATATGGAATCTCAATAACTAAAACTAAGAGTATGAGAAGTATAGTCTTGGTCTCCTAATAGAATGAATTTTGATGTATCTGTATAAGAAATGTAGTCATTACTTTTGTGTCAAGGATTTTTCCATACCACCCTGAAAAACTGCTATAAATGAAAATTCTTCCAGACCTATTTTAATCAAGTAAGAAACATATTAGCACCAGTAACACTGGTGGAAAGGGGATTCAAGACACCACTCTTTGGGAGTATTGGACATTTTCTCCACTACCGTCTTATTTATCCTCTTCACATCTTAGTAAGTATCATAGTTTCTTGTAAAGGTAGATCAGAATTAACATCAATTCAGATTTGGAATTCTAAATACATACAATGTAACTATATGTTGGTCTTAAATTTACTATTAAAAGTGCTAGATCAGATTGACAAACATATCAACACAATGTATTTTCTCCTAGATTTCAGCTCTTAAGAAGAATGACTGCCAAATAGATATTAAAACATTGCTTATGTTTCTATTGAGGTAAATATCACCACCTCGCAAAAGAAGGTTCCATTACCTTAATTTTACAGAATGCCGGTGTCCTGATGAGTTCAGCCTTAGACATACTAACAAGTCACAATCATGAAATTTAAGGATTGGACACACATGAGTTAGAAACAAATTCAGAAACACGCAGAAGGGGATGGAGAATCAACTTGTGGAAGCCAGGACCTCAAAGAGAAGCAAAGAGAAACCAAGAAACACCCAAGAGTGTATACTTTTGAGAAGAACCTCCTCATCAGGGCCATCTCTGAGCTGTAGGATGACTCCAGAACAGCCCTCACCCTCACTACTCCTTTTCTCTCTACTTCTCTGTGGCACACGCTTCAGTAAACGCTACCTCAGATGCATTATTGCAGTTCACTGGGTTGTCAAGCTAAGTGCGCCCTGAGATAGTCAGCCAGGTACCAATTATGAAGTGGGCACCTTCCTGTTTATCCCATATCCTGATAAGGAAGACGTTGCCATTTCCTGAAACTCCTGGCTGCCACACCACTCAGGACACCCGGGGAGCTACTGATCGCCACCGTAACTATCACCAAAGTGCTGTTCTTGGGGGCCAGGTTACTTACAGGCAATTGAAGATATTTATATTGCCCTCTGCTTTCTCTGAGCTCTTAGTTTATAACTCTTTACTGTTTTGTTTTGTTTCTTTACAACCTGTTTTATTCCTTCACCCATTCTCGGTATCATTCAGAAAGGGATGATTTGGTTTGATTCTCCCTCTCTCCCTGCAGCCCCTCAAACAGGGCAGAGAAAAACATGAAGACACATTTGAGGATAATGTAACCTGTCAAGTTCCTTCTCATTACAGAACAGTCTTCAGGGAAAGAGAAAAGACTCCTGAAAGCAGTAAAAGGATAGGACCTCTACAATTCCCTTTAATTCAACCTTCTCAGGAAACTTTTCTTTATGACCAAGCTAACGACGACACTTGTTATTTACTTTATGCTTATTCTAATCCCCGTCCAATGTGTAACGCTTTGCAGGGTTTATCTTGTTCACTCCTTACAACATTATGAAGTAGTGATTCTAACAAATCCCCCTTTTGCAGATGAAGACGCTGAAGCATCGGGAGGTTAGGGATTTGTCCAAGGTCACTGGGCTCTTTAGTAGCGGATCTACAATTGAACTTTAGGTCAAAAATCAAACCAATAAAAACAGTGCTTATAACCACTAAGTTATTTTCCTTCCCATGGCCTGTGTTGGGGGTCGCAAACTCAGATGCCAGGCAGGTAATTTCCATGAGTGGAGCAGGCTGGGAGGGCACTGTGGCAGCCTGGAGTTCTCAGGCATTATGTATGGGAGGGTAACCGCTGCCCCACTCCTGCTAGCTGTGGCCATGAAGGATCTATGTGGCCACAGGATCAGAGTCTTCAAGTGAAGACGGAAATACGGATATTTAAAAAAATTATCTGATTTTTAAATGTTGGCAACTTATTAAAAAATATTTAAACAGTGGGCCAACTCCATACTGACCAAACAAAAGCCATCTTTAGGTGAAATTCAGCTCATGGGTCACCAGTTTCCAACCCCTATATTTCAAACCTTGACTGGTGTGATAATACCATCCTGCTTCAAAAACACAAGACATCTCTGACCCAACCATAAAATCTCTTTCTTCCTCTAGCCACTGTGGTAAGGAGCAGAGGGGCCAACTCTCTTTCCCATCTCTGCTCCAGGAGGCAGCGTTAGAACTGAGCAGCCTTGGTGGAAGCCCGCCTTTGCAGCTGGTGATGGGAATTTGTCTTTCTCTCCCCTCCAGGCTGTTGTGTCAGCATCTCTGGAGTTGCCTCCGGCTTTCTCATGTGGTTCAGCTACATGCTGGCTTCCCCTGAGTCTAGCTAGATTTTGTGTCTTGGAGGAAAAAAAAAATTCCTCTGAAACTCTAAAAAATACAGTTCAGCTTCAACTTCAACACTCACTAACCACTTTTTCTCTTTAGCTCACCCTGGTTAAAAAAAAATCATTGTTCTCCAAAGTAGGGATGTGGAGTTTGGGCAGAGAAACCTACCATTTTAGCATTAGGTAATTTGGAAAAGCCCTTTAAAATCTGCGGTGCAGGGTATTCCTGAAATACAGTCCTTTGCTTTACAATGAGATCCCCTGCAATAACAGAAGCAAATCTCTCTGCTCTGGGGTTTAGACTCACACAAACTACTGCATTCATTCATCCTCCTGAGTTTCTCCCCGGGACCTTAGCATCTGGAAATCAATCTCGTTTACTGTTGTATCCCCAGCACCTGGCACAAACATTAATAAGTGTTTGCTGAATAAATGAATAAAATGAAAGAAGGGCTCAGATCAGTTGGGACCAAGATAACATCTATGCTGTGATTTATTCATTCAAATATGTTGCAATGAGCTCAGGTCCCCAAGGAGCAGGGTTGAGGAACAAAAGGTGGCCACTCTTCAGATCACTAGGAGACTTTTGTTTTGCTGTGTAGACTGGAATCTGAGGGCAACAGCTGATTTTCTCAGGAAAAAGGAAGGGAAAAGAGGATTTCAGAGGGGATGTGTGGTTGAAGAGGAGGGAGAAAATACCTGAAACTTGGGGGCAAGTGGGTAAGACATGGGAGAGAGCAAAGAGATAGTGGGCTGTGTGATGTAACCTTCCCCTCAGTCTCTCCATAAAACCTTCAGTGAAACAGTGACTAGCATCAATGATTTTGGAGTCAAGTAATAGTCTGTATTAACAGTGTAACTTGCACATGTGGTCAATGGGGAAAACAAATACGAAAACAACAAAGTCCCTTCTTTGGAGGAGCAAAGAGTCTAGGGTGAAACAGCCATAGAAAGAAAATCTTCCACTACAATATGAGAAACTGCTCAGAGATACAAAACACTATCGATTTATGCAAAAACATTTATTGCACATTTACTGTGTGCCAGGCATGTGCTGGGGCCTGGAGATATGGTGGCAAAGGAGACAGTCAAGGTCCCCTGCCCTTAAGGAAAAAGAAGCGATAAATCTAAGGAACGGGATAGTATCAGCAATGGGGGCTTGAAGGGAATAATATGGGGGTGATATATGATAAGGATGGATGGGATTCAACATTAATTAGGTGGTCAGGATTGGCCTCTCTGAAGGGTGACAACTGAGCTGAGACGAGAAGGATGGGAAGAGGTCACTCATTATATGGAGATCTGTGGGTAAAGCTTTCCAAGAAGAGGGAAGAGCTGCATGCAAATGGACCAAGGTGGTACTAGGCAAGTGATGGGGAGGAGGGTGTAGAAGATGCTCACAGAGGCAGGTAGGGGCCAGATTAGCAAGACACAGAACATTACTAGGTCTGCAAGGGTAACGGATGGACTTGCAAAGACTCAGAGACTTGAGTGAAAGACGCAAAGGTAAAATGTAATCACAACACAAGGGCCTTGGCATGCACCATCTCTGGGGGGATGTTCTCAAACACTGGCCCTCCAGGGGGCAGGAAATAATGTAGTCTAGTTAACTGCCCTTCGGGACTGCTCTGTGTATGAATGTAAAACTAGGGATTATCCAGCCCTAGATGCGAATGAAAAGGGCACAGTGGGTCATTAGTTTTCCAGAAGACTCTTCTCGCTCGAGGTAGAAGTGAGAATGCCAATTACCCTCATTTCTGTGGAAGGGAACCAGGAGAGGAGAAACACCCAGAGAATTGTGCTTCCGATTGGCTTGCAAATCATAACAACCACCCCAAAATTAAAAGAACAGGAAAAAAAAAGCCCCTTTGCTCTTGGGACCTTAAGTGATTAGAAAGAGTGGTTATTTGGCTGATTTTCACACTTCATTAGCATATGCATAATTTAACAAGGGAACATGCTGGGGGCTGGCACTGGTGAGGGCAGCTCTCCATACCCACGGACTAGAATCTGGGGCAGCGGCATTGGGAGTGCTTAATTACGCCAGCAAGGCAACAGAGACCAGCGCGCAAAAGGGGGATGAGCTGATGACGTGCAGCAAGCATGGAAAGACACCCGATGTCTGTTTTCACCCACGTGTACACCTGCACTGAGCCTTGCCCGAATATTCCTCCCAAGGACAAAGTCACCGGTGGTAATCCTTACTCTCCCCACGTCTTTCTCCGCCAACGCCCTCGATCAGGCAGCCATGTTTTCTTCTCCAAAGATGTGGCAATGCCAAAAAGAATAAAGTACTTTATTATGACCGTTCATATCACATTGCACTTGGCACTGAAGACAAGTGGTACTTCAGGGCTAAATAAAATGGACACTAGAAGAAGGGTCAGGCCTTCCAATTTTAATCCTGAATTTCCTGATTAGATCCACAAGCAGAGCAGCAAAGGACAAAATTCATAACCAATGCTTTCAACTAGTTAACTTTTAGGTTTTCTTTTCCTCCACTCATAAAAGTATCCTCTAACCCCAAAGAAAGATGAAAAAGAAGAGACGGCTGCCTGCAATGACAGAACTCATGTGTGCTTGCTCACCTGTCTTTCCGGACTTATTTCTCTGCCCATGCTCTTTGGAGGGACAAATATATAACTCAAAAATTGATGAGTGGAATCGTATGGTTGGTTTTGAAAAGAAGTGGCAGGGAATTTTACAATTTTCACACCATATCTCACCTTATCATCAGATTCAATGTCATGTAACTTTAAAATTGTGTCAATATCATATTGATACATCTTGGTCCATTGGTCTATTCCAAGATGATTTACAGGTCTTTTTCTGCTTCTGGTACATCCTCGGCATCAATTCTCCTTTCCTCTCTTAAGAAAATCCTGATTTTTCTTTTCCTCAGTCTAAGCTGCTGTGTGTGTCTGTGTGTGTGTGTCTCTGTCTGTATGTGTATCTTTAAGGCCTGAGCTAATTGGCATAGTCTATCCCCCTCGCGATAGTGATTGCGTTGGGCATAAAAAGAAAATCCAACTTGGACCAATGAGGGTTAGGTCCAGACCTTTTGTTGCTACACTGAGAAAATCCCAACATATTACTCTCACTCCCTTCACGCCAACCCCTCATAGCTCTCCAAACATGTCAAACATTTTCATACCTCTGTGCTTTTTCAGATGCTATTCCACTTCTTGACTGAATGAGGAAATCTATCAGTTCTTCCATATGTTATTTTGGCTTGAATCTCCCCAAACCTTATGCTATCATATTTAACTTAATAAGCATCTACTCACAACTATGATACCAGACCACTGGCTGTTTCCACAACAACCATTCTTCCATTCTTCTGTCAACAATCAATCCCCTGACTCTTTTCTTTCTCATCCTCAAGTAAAATTTGGGCAGTGCTGATTCCTCCCTCAACATCAGTTAGGCCTTATTTGGCTTAAGTCCATTAGGTAGTCTATCTCACTGAGTAGAGGGAATAGGTATAGAGATGAGCACAGAATCCAAACAGACCTAATGAGATGTGAGGAGATATTTCCTAAGGGTTTAAGGAGATGGGAAGCCTTGCACTATGGCAGCCAATTTTCCACCACAAGTAGAGAGCCTGGAACAGTTGCTGGGTCTACACAGAAAGCAGAGCAGAGAGATTATCAACAGAGGGACATAGCTGAGCTCTGGATCAAGCGTTACCTAAAGCTAGTTTTTTGAACTTCTAATTTGTGTGTGCCAAAATCTTGATTAAGCAAAATTTCAGTAGGATTTTTTTCAGCCCTTCAACCAAAAGATTTCTGACCAATAGACTAACAAAAAAATGTCAAACAGCTCAAGAGCCAAGACAGAAACCTGTGGGAAATTAAACTACATTCTAAGTCAACTCCAAATTGTTCATGCATTCATCCACTTAAGAAATATTTGAACACTTATTCTGTGCCAAGTACTATTCTAGGACGTTAGAGATTATAGCAATGAACAAAACAAACAAATTTTTTTTTGGAGCACAGATTTTAGTGGGGAGAGATATATAATAAACAATAACAATGATAAAATGATAAAGTGTATAGCATATTAGAAGATTGCTATTAGGAAACAATAGAATAGGTTAAGGGAGAGCAGAAAAGCCAAAGGTGGAAGGGGATTTCAATGTCAAATAGGTAGTCAGTATAGGCTTCACTCAAAGGACAATACTTGAACAAAGACTTGAAGGAAGTGAGGAAATTGGCTATGCAGGTATCTGGGAGAAGAGCAGTCCAGGCAGAAGAAACAGCAAGTGCTAGGGCCCTGAGGACTGGTGAGTTCAAGCAGCAGCAAGAAGGCTGTTGAACAGGGAGAAAGCAACAGGAGTGAAGTCAGAGAGGAAACTGAAGGGCCACCACAAGGATCCTTTTTCACTGAATAAGATGGAGAGTCATTAGAAGATTTTGAACAGAGGAGTGACATGATCAGACCTAAATTCTTACAAGAATCAGTCTGGCTACTGCATGGAGAATAGATTTGGGGCTCAGAGGCAAGGGTGGAAGCAAGGCACTGTTGCAACAATGCCTGCTAGATAGTGGCTTGGATCAGTAAGGTAGCAGTGGAGGGGGTAAAAAGAGATTAGATCATGGACAGGATTGAAAAATAGAGCCAATAGGATTCCCTGATGCACTACACGTGGAATGTGAGTCAAGGATAACTCCAAGGTTTCTGGCCTGAGGAACTAGAAGGATGAAGTTGCCATCAACAGAGAAAGCTGCGGGCAGAAAAGGGTTGTTCAGGAGATGATCCGCAGTTCACAGCTTGAAAATGTTAAGTCTGAGATGTTTTACTGAACATCCAAGTAGAGATCTGAAGAAGCTAGATATATAGGTCTGGAGTTCAGGAGAGATGAATGGACTAAAGACCTGAACTTGGGAGTTCTCAGCATATAAATAGTGTTTCAAGTCACAAAGTGGGATGAAATAATGAAGGGAGTAATTGTAGATGAGAAGAAGAGAGGATCCAAGGACTTAATTCATTTAATCAACTCATTTAATCCCTATAATAACCTTATAAACTCAATTATTATTACTATCCTCATTTTATAGTTGAAGAAATCAAAACTTAGAGGAGTTAAGATCACACGGCAACTTGGCCAAGAACATACACGCTCAACTGCGTATAAACACATTAAGTTGCTGAGCTGGGACTGAAATCCAGGCAGTCTGGCTCCAGAGTCTGTGCTCCTAACTATTACTCAATATTGCCACCTGTTCCCAAGCTAAATTGTTTAATTGACTGACAGATGTTTAGGATTAGTGATAAAGAGAGTGTACAGGACCTAATAGTGGCCAACTGAACTAAAAGAATTCAGTTTTCTGCCTCCAGAGATAGACCGGGCTGCAAACACAATGCCAAGACAAAGGTAAGAGCTGAAGTTACTGTATCCAAACACAGGAAGACCAGTTTGCTCAGTGGTCCCCATACTTAGTCTGTATGAATCAACTACACCTGGGGATTCTGCTAAAAGATGCAGGTTTCTCAATGACCATCCTAGACACTGATTTAGTAGATACTACGGAGCGTGGGAATTCCATTTTGACATGTGTCTCAGGAAATTCTCAACACCTTTTTGAGAAACACTACCTTAGGAAATCTACTTTGGCTTACCTCTATCCAGCAGCTCTCCACCCAAAAAGGCAAATAAAATTGGACTTCAACTTAGCTTCACAGATGGGATTGGAACAGAAGGGAGATATTTGTACATAGCTAATGACTACAGCTTAGCTTGGAAAAATAGTTGGATATTCTTCATAAAGATTGTTAGTCTTCTTTTGTTAACTGGTAATCAACTTCTTACTTAATCTGAAATTGATCTTCTTCTTTATTTATTCATATTAGTAAATAAAATTGGCACTTGAACTTTGCACAGCAAATGGTGGGTTTTTACTAAATACTCATTGAGAAGACAAGATATGCGAGAAATTTATGCCTTGCATTTGTCAGTGGAGACCCAAGATCACTTGGATACCTTCACCCAATGACACTTGCAATCAAAGTGTAATAGCATTTAACTTAAGCTAAAAAGTAACCGTCCTTTATTAAAAAAAAGCTGCCAAAGCAGAGCTATAAGCAAAGTGGGTTGGTGTCAATGCCCACTTCATTTTTAGTTCTGATTAAATAAACAAATACAGAGCTTCTCAGAAATGCACATAACTCCAATAATTCAGCAGTTGAGTAAGCCCAGAAGAACATCAGGAAAATAGCTAATATTTGTTCCCAATGTGGTTAGACTCTAAAGGTAATTGCACAAATGATTTCCTCCAATACCAAATGCCATTGCCAAATGTTTGCACATTGGATTGCTTTCTGTTTCTACTTAGGATTTTGAAAACAGTCCTTACAAATTGTCTCTATTTTAGGGATGTGAATAATCACCATATTAATATGGTGTAGTTTAATTTAATTTCAGAATTTTTTCAGAGCCACTGACTCATCCAATTTATTGGTTTCATTGGGAGGCTACCAAATGGATCTGAACTAATTTCTAAAGCAGGAAAACCAAGACAACAGTGATTTCTGCCTCTACCTCTCCTCCACATTTTTATACAAATGAAAATACGGCGGCAAGAAGGAATAATTTCTCATTCCTATCCAACCAACTGTCCATTAACAATTCAATCTTTTCACCATGTTGTATTAAACATTTACATAGCAATACAGCGAGGTGATGAACATCATGGGCTCTTAGTTGCATGGTCACGAGCATTTCAGTTTCTGCATCTATAACTGGGGCTAGGGAAAGTATCTAATTCACAAGAACTGTTAGGAAGATTAAATGGGATGACACATAAAATTACTAGCATAGTTTCTGGCACACAATAAATGCTCTCCATTGTTAGTGATTATCGTTTTTATCTATGCACATGCTCGTCTGGGTATAAACATACACACAGGCAAGCCCAACTTTTTGCCACTTTGCATTTCACTATTGCACGCAGCTGCCCAGTTACTGCCTAATAAGCATCTCTGCTTCATCTCTTCCACTGCAGCCTTTCATTCAGTGGTTTTTGCTGCTGACTCAAATAGTGGGACACCACTATTGGATAACACCCACATAAGAAGGGCATTGCAAAAAAAAAAAAATGGTTAGGATGGTAAAAAAAAAAAAAAAAAAATGGCATTGCAATGATCTACCATCTGAAGAGGATTTCAGAATCGCAGTGGCATCATCTTCTTATTAAATTGAGGAACGAAAAAAAAAAAAAGGGCATCTTCATGATGGGTCCACAGGTACTGGTGAAGTGGGTGCATGCAAGTGATCTGCTCCCATGCTTCCAAGTCTATATACATAACTGTCCCAAAGCCGAGTCATTATAAAAGAGTCATCATAAAGGATGGAGTGAGCAGAACTTGAAATTACCCATCTGCTTTCACCATGGGCCATGCAATTTTTACTGAGGAATAGGTTTAGGTGCTTAGGAGATAAAAAGCTACTTCCCTGGCACCCGTCTGCTCTGGTAGCTGCAAATGGCAGACCATTCTTTTTCTTTCCATTTACATGCCTGGAATGTCCCCTATGTGCCATACACAGTGCCAAGTGCCTAGGGGGAAACAGAGGAAAATGAGATCCCTGAAGTCAAGGTAACGATAACCCGTGGAAGACACTATTTCTCCAACAAATGCCTAGCAGAAGACCTGGCCCATAACTGATGCTTAATAAAGGTTTGCTGAATGAATAAGTAAATGTATAATTTGGGCAGTCCCATCTATAAGCACGGGGTAAAAAATAAAATGAATTAGGCAAAATTTAGGAAGCCTCTGCAGGCAGCTACCATTGCCAAAAGGCATTCTTTGTCTAAACCTGGCCAGAAAGCCCGAGCTTTCACTCAGACCATTGGATCTTAATGAGTTCATACACCTTGTGCTTACTGCCATTACTCAAGGTCCACTCTGGGCTTTTGGAGTGGAGATAGTGGCTTGGTATGGAAGCACTGGCAATGGGAAGAATCAATTTGACTTCACCAGTCCATGTCCCCATCCTACAGGAACTCCACCTTTCAAGGTGGAAGTTGGAAATCAGCTCAACTCTTCTGAAAATTTTGGGAGTTAATGCACTGTTAGCTCTTGGCATCCCTGCTGTATTCTGACAGCACGGGGATGATCCACCATGATCCATGCAGTGACAAGCTCTGTCTGGGACTTCCCTGGCAGTCCAGTGGTTAAGACTCCACACTTCCACTGCAAGGAGCATGGGTTCGATCCCTAGTCGGGGAACTAAGATCCTACATGCTGCACAGTGTGGCCAAAAAAGAAAATAAAGGTGTATTAAAAAACAAACAAACAAACAAGCACTGTCCAATTGCAATCAAGAATAAAGGCCTCTGACATACATCCCACTGGGTATTATTCATAATGTGAATACAATCATGCTTTAAAGGCTTTCAGGACACTCAGGAACTTGATGCACCATCTGTGTCATCACGTAAAGCAAATAATTGCTTTTTAAAAAATCCATGCCACTATTGCTAATTTTTTCATTTCCACAAGCTACCCCACTAACCACCTCTGGGTATTTACACAGTTTATTTAATTATGCAGTGGTTTTGTGTGTACTGAACATTAAACAGGGGGTCCGTGCATACTGAACTCTCCATCTTGATTTTTAAAACCAGCTCTCTTGCTTTGTTTCTTTTCTCTGTTTTTAGCAGGAGGACAATAACACCCGTCTTTCTGGCCTCTGAAGGGATTAACGTTCATAAGAGCTGTAAAGCTGAAAGATGCTGCCGCCATGCTGAGTATGATATAACAAGATATATTTGTAACCGGGTGCTGAAAGAGACCTATCTGCTGGGCATCTCCTGCTATCAGCCGTTCCTGTCGTCAAATGGTATTTATTGAACACGCAGTAACTGTCTTGTGAGCTCCAAATTAATGGGGGGGACTCCCCGAGAACCTAATTTTAACACATTATCCCCCTCTTTGTTACCCGTATTTGTTTGTTTCAAAGCCTGACACTTTAATTGGCACTGAGGACGCCAATGCACAACTGCAATTTTCCTTCTGAAAGCGTAGAAAGCTGCTGCCTGAAGACGCCTGGTTTAGCTCCTGGAGTTCACAGGTTGGCAGGGAGCTGTGCAGCCACAAGTGCCAGGAAATGCCATGAATATGGAAGAAAACCGGAGCTTGTTTTGGGGCAGGCTGGGAAACTGACACAAAAGCCATTAATCTTCTTTCCGAGTCACCCTTCGTAACCACTCCATCCTCGACAGGCATTTGTCTTATTTTTAGTCTCCTTCTCAGGAGCTTTCCGTTTTATCCCCCAGTTCTTCAGGGGCTCGCTGAGCCTGGCTTTCATCCTCTAATTGGCTTTTACCCTCCAATCCTTTTTGATTCCCCCAGAACGCAAATTGGCCCGTTCCTTGCCTATGTTATCCCAACTTTTTACACTCTGTTCCCTCATTTTGCTTGTTTTTCATCTTCCAGTGAGACTTAACCTTCCCTTTCCCCAACGTATCACCGGAGAGATTTGTCAAGCCTCTCAAATCCTGGCTTCCCCTAACTTCCCTGATGAAGCATTCCCCAGGGGTAATATATTTCTCTGACCCACAACTTCCACAGTCCTTGGTTTGGATCTTCCCTATAACACATTCTGTGTGGATTCGTATCTATGAGCTCCTTATTGATAAAGATATGCCAGAGGATCAATGTTCACACTCCATACAACATTCCACAGAGTACTGAGCTGAGAGCAGCTGCTTAGAAAATATGCTTGGACAAATGGATGCTTTAAGTTATTTCAGTACTTAAAAAACAAAGTTCTACTGATGTTAAAATCAACATCTAACATAACTAATCATGTGTCGGTCCTAAGAACAAAAACAAAAAGTAACAACAGTTAGGAACTAAGATTAACTGAGCACTTACCCATGTGCCAGGCACATGGCTAGGCGCTTTGCTTGGGTTTCCTCTTTGAACCCTCTCAATAAGTTTATGACGAAGGCATTAATATTATAGATGGGGAAATGCAGCTTTGAGAGTTCACTTTCTCTGGGGCAGAAGCTAACATCTGGCAGATCTGGGATTCGGGTTCATGTCTGTCTGACCCCAGAGTTTGCTCTCTTTGCAACTTCATTGCATTGTCTTCTTTTTCCTTGTGGGCCCATTTAGAAAAATCTATTAGGGTGAAAACTAGAGTGACTTTGTCTGAGACTTCATAAAACCTTATACAGATAAGGATAGGTGATGGACACCCTGAAGACTGAGAGGTGACTTTACAATTTCTGTAGGGAATGTCTGCTGATTTCCATTTCATGGCAGACAGAACAAAGCCAAGGCTAAAGAAAGTTTACCTACTCCACAGTTCTTAGGTAGAATAATGATATTTTCACTCAACAAAGAGGGGACCAATCAAATCTTGTTACCTGGCAATGACCATATTTTTCCGGGTCTTTGTCTTAGAGGTGAATTGCATCAGGCTAATTTAAATATGAACACAGTGAAAATTTCAACCCAGAGAGAGAGAGAGAGTTTGAGAGAATGAGAGATTTGGGGTGGTGTTGGTGGGGACTCTATTTACTTTTGGTTAAATGCCAGTACTGCAAGAGTCCAAGGTCAATAAAAGAAGTGTGAAACCAATTAGGGTTTCTCACCTTCTGGCTGCTTAAGACTATGCATATTGCATACCCGAAATATATGATTTTGCAAGAGAGTATTTCTGGGCTGCAGAATGGCACAGTGCCAACCTAGCCTGGGACAACACATGTCTACTTTTCCGTCTTGGGTTAAAAGTGCTGTAACCCAAAAGAACAGAGGAACAAAAGAGATTCAGCAAGAATGGGAATGAAGCATGAATCACAGAGAGAGAAGATTACCATCAAAAGCTTAAAAAAAAATCTGCCAAAGCTCTCTAGCTCTCTGTTAATGACTATGACTGTAATTTCTGCATATTTTAACAGATGTTCTGTTTATAAAACTGCAAACTGATTTAGAGGTTACGAATAAAGCCAGGAGGCCCTGGAGATGTTTCTTTGTATGATTAACTGACCACAGGCCATTTGTTTTACAACAAAGACGCTCAATGATCCATAGTCCACGATTTATACCAGCCCATGTATACTAATGGCTGATGTCTCCATGGTACTTCTCATTAGCAGCTGAAGGGGAATTGGAGGAAAACAGATTATGGGAATAGCTCCCCATTGCTCAACACGCTAGTTCATTAGTGAGCGTGGAATCGATCTGAAAGAAAACTAAGATAATCATAAGCTGAAATTTGAATTATAAATTATAACAATTAAGGAATCCAGTTCAAGGATGAAAGAAAGAATATGGCTTTTCATGACCCTAGCTGTACGCACCTTGGTAAACTGGGAATGAGAGGAAGTTTTGTATCTTCTAAATAAAAGACAGAGAGACCTTCAAGATGGCAGAGGAGAAAGACGTGGAGATCACCTTCCTCCCCACAAATACATCAAAAATACATCTACGTGTGGAACAACTCCTACAGAACACCTACTGAACTGGCGGAAGACCTCAGACTTCCCAAAAGGCACAAAACTCCCCACGTACCTGGGTAGGGCAAAAGAAAAAAGAAAAAACAGACACAAAAGAATAGGGACGGGACCTGTACCTCTGGGAGGGAGCTGTGAAGGAGGAAAAGTTTCCACACACTAGGAAGCCTCTTCACTGGAGGAGATGGGGGATGGCGGGGGGGAAGCTTCGGAGCCACGGAGGAGAGCACAGCAACAGGGGTGCGGAGGGCAAAGCGCAGAGATTCCCACACAGAGGATCAGAGCCGACCAGCACTCACCAGCCTGAGAGGCTTGTCTGCTCACCCGCCAGGGAGGCGGGGCGCCGGGAGCTGAGGCTCAGGCTTCAGAGGTCAGATCCCAGGGAGAGGACTGGGGTTGGCTGTGTGAACACAGCCTGAAGGGGGCTGGTGCACCACAGCTAGCTGGGAGGGAGTCCGGGAAAAAGTCTGGACCTGCCTAATTGGCAAGAGACCATTGTTTAGGAGTGCGCGATGAGAAGGGATTCAGAGTACAGCCTAAACGAGCTCCAGAGATGGGTGCAAGCCGCGGCTACCAGCGCAGGCACCAGAGACGGATGTGAAATGCTAAGGCTGCTGCTGCAGCCACCAAGAAGCCTGTGTGCAAGCATAGGTCACTATCCACACCTCCCCTCCCAGAAGCCTGTGCAGCCCGCCACTGCCAGGGTCTCGTGATCCACGGACAACTTCCCTGGGAGAACACACGGCGCGCCTCAGGCTGTTGCAACGTCATGCTGGCCTCTGACGCCGCAGGCTCGCCCCGCACTCTGTACCCCTCCTTCCCCCAGCCTGAGTGAGCCAGAGCCCCCAAATCAGCTGTTACTTTAACCCCGTCTTGTCTGGGCGGGAACAGACGCCCTCAGGTGACCTACATGCAGAGACAGGGCCAATCCAAAGCTGAACCCCAGGAGCTGTGCGAACAAAGAAGAGAAAGGGAAATTTCTCCCAGCAGCCTCAGGAGCAGTGGATTAAATCCCCACAATCAACTTGATGTACCTGCATCTTGGGAATACCTAAATAGACAACAAATCATCCCAAAATGGAGGTGGTGGACGTTGGGAGCAACTGTAGATTTAGGGTTTGATTTCTGCATCTAACTTGTTTCTGGTTTTATGTTTATCTTAGTTTAATATTTAGAACTTATTATCTTTGGTAGATTTATTGATTTGATTGCTCTCTTCCTATTTTTATATACAAATTTTTTTTTCCTTTCTCTTTTTGTGAGTGTGTATGTGTATGCTTTTTTCTGTGATTTTGTCTGTACAGCTTTGCTTTTACCATTTGTTCTAGGGTTCTGTCTGTCCACTGTTTTGTTTTTGTTTTGTTTTGTTATTTTTGGTTAGTATAGTTTTTAGCTCTTGTTATCATTGGTGGATTTGATTTTTGGTTTGGTTGCTCTCGTCTTTCTTTCTTTTTTTTTTATTACGTTTTAATTTTTTAATATTTAGTAATATTTTTTGGGCTTCCCTGATGGCGCAGTGGTTAAGAATCCGCCTGCCAATGCAGGGGACATGGGTTCAAGCCCTGGTCCAGGAAGATCCCACATGCAGCGGAGCAACTAAGTTTGTGTGCCACAACTACTGAGCCTGTGCTCTAGAACCCGTGAGCCACAACTACTGAAGTCTGTGCACCTACAACCTGTGCTCCACAACAAGAGAAGCCACTGCAGTGAGAAGCCCGCACACCACGGGCCAAGAGTGGCCCCCACTCACCGCACCTAGAGAAAGCCGGCGTGCAGCAACGAAGACCCAACACAGCAAAAAATAAAATAAATAAATTCATTAAAATATATATATATATATTTTATTTTAATAATTTTATTTTACTTTATTGTTTTCTTTCTGCCCCCCCCCCCTACTTTCTTTCTTTTTTTTCCTCCCTTTTCTTCTGAGCCGAGTGGCTGACAGGGTCTTGGTGCTGCAGCCGGGTGTCAGGCCTGAGACTCTGAGGTGAGAGAGCCGAGTTCAGGACATTGGTCCACTAGAGACCTCCTGGCCCCACATAACATCAAATGGCAAAAGCTCTCCCAGAGATATCCATCTCAACGCTGAGACCCAGCTCCAGTCAACGACCATCACACTACAGTGCAGGACACCCCATGCCAAACAACTAGCAAGACAGGAACACAACCCCAGCATGAGCAGAGAGGCTGCCTAAAATCATGATAAGTTCAAAGACACCCCAAAACACACCACCAGATGTGGTCCTGCCCACCAGAAAGACAAGATCCAGCCCCACCCACCAGAACACAGGCACCAGTCAGCTCCACCAGGAAGCGTACACAACCCACTGAAGCAACCTACCCACTGGAGGCAGACACCAAAAACAACAGGAACTACAAACCTGCAGCCTGTGAAAAGGAGACCCCAAACACACTAAGTTAAGCAAAATGAGAAGACAGAGAAATACACAGCAGATGAAGGAGCAAGGCAAAAACCCACCAGATCAACAAATGAAGAGGAAACAGGAAGTCTACCTGAAAAAGAATTCAGAGTAATGACAGTAAAGATGATCCAAAATCTTGGAAAGAGAAGAGAGAAAATACAAGAAACATTTAACAAGGACCTAGAAGAACTAAAGAGCAAATAAACAATGATGAACAACACACTAAATGAAATTAAAAATTCTCTAGAAGGAATCAATAGCAGAATAACTGAGGCAGAAGAATGGATAAGTGACCTGGAAGATAAAATAGTGGAA
The DNA here is from genome assembly GCF_965194825.1 of Balaenoptera physalus. Lineage (NCBI taxonomy): Eukaryota > Metazoa > Chordata > Mammalia > Artiodactyla > Balaenopteridae > Balaenoptera > Balaenoptera physalus. The sequence continues at coordinate 54,187,106 of NC_138890.1, read as the reverse complement.
ATAACTAGCGCAGAGAAGAATAAAGAAAGAAGAATGAAAAGAATTGAAGACAGTCTCAGAGACCTCTGGGACAACATTAAACACACCAACATCTGAATTATAGGGGTTGCAGAAGAAGAAGAGAAAAAAAAAGGGACTGAGAAAATATTTGAAGAGATGATAGTTGAAAACTTCCCTAATATGGGAAAGGAAATAGTCAGTCAAGTCCAGGAAGCGCAGAGAGTCCGATACAGGATAAATCCAAGGAGAAACATGCCAAGACACATATTAAACAATCAAAAATTAAATACAAAGAAAGAATATTAAAAGCAGCAAGGGAAAAACAACAAATAACATACAAGGGAATCCCCATAAGGTTAACAGCTGATCTTTCAGCAGAAACTGTGCAAGCCAGAAGGGAGTGGCAGGACATATTTAAAGTGATGAAAGGGAAAAATATACAACGAACATTACCCAGCAAGGATCTCATTCAGATTCAACAGAGAAATTAAAACATTTAGAGACAAGCAAAGTTAAGAGAATGCAGCACCACCAAACCAGCTTTACAACAAATGCTACAGGAACTTCTCTAGGCAGGAAACACAAGAGAAGAAAAAGACCTACAATAACAAACCCCCCAAAATTAAGAAAATGGTAATAGCAACATACATATCGATAACTACCTTGTATGTAAATGGATTCAATGCTCCAACCAAAAGACACAGACTGGCTGAATGGATCCAAAAACAAGATGCGTATATATGCTGTCAACAAGAGACCCACTTCAGACCTAGGGACACATACAGACTGAAAGTGAGGGGATGGAAAAAGATAGTCCATGCAAATGGAAATCAAAAGAAAGCTAGAGCAGCAATTCTCATATCAGACAAAATAGACTTTAAAATAAAGACTATTACAAGAGACAAAGAAGGATACTACATAATGATAAAGGAATCGATCCAAGAAGAAGATATGACAATTCTAAATATTCATGCACCCCACACAGGAGCACCTGAATACATAAGGCAAATGCTAACAGCCATAAAAGGGGAAATCAACAGTAACACAATCATAGTAGGGGACGTTAACACCCCACTTTCACCAATGGACAGATCATCCAAAACGAAAACAAATAACGAAACACAAGCTTTAAATGATACATTAAACAAGATGGACTTAATTGATATTTAGAGGACATTCCATCCAAAAACAACAGAATACACTTTCTTCTCAAGTGCTCGTGGAACATTCTCCAGGATAGACCATATCTTGGGTCACAAATCAAGCCTTAGTACATTTAAGAAAACTGAAATCGTATCAAGTATCATTTCCGACAACAATGCTATGAGACTAGATATCAATTACAGGAAACAATCTGTAAAACATACAAACACATGGAGGCTAAACAATACACTACTAAATAACCAAGAGATCACTGAAGAAATCAAAGAGGAAATGAAAAAAAATACCTAGAAACAAATGGCAATGAAAACACGATGACCCGAAACCTATGGGATGCAGCAAAAGCAGTTCTAAGAGGGAAGTTTATAGCAATACAATCCTACCTTAGGAAACAAGAAACAACTCAAATAAACAACCTAACCTTACACCTAAAGCAATTAGAGAAAGAAGAACAAAAAGAGTCCAAAGTTAGCAGAAGGAAAGAAATCATAAAGATCAGATCAGAAATAAATGAAAAAGAAATGAAGGACACGATAGCAAAGATCAATAAAACTAAAAGCTGGTTCTTTGAGAAGATAAAGAAAATTGATAAACCATTAGCCAGACTCATCAAGAAAAAAAGGGAGAAGACTCAAATCAATAGAATTAGAAATGAAAAAGGAAAAGTAACAACTGACACTGCAGAAATACAAAGGATCATGAGAGATTACTACAAGCAACTATATACCAATAAAATGGACAAAAATGGACAAATTCTTAGAAAAGCACAACCTTCCAAGACTGAACCAGGAAGAAATAGAAAATATAAACAGACCAATCACAAGCACTGAAATTGAAACCGTGATTAAAAATCTTCCAACAAACAAAAGCCCAGGACCAGATGGCTTCACAGGCGAATTCTATCAAACATTTAGAGAAGAGATAACACCTATCCCTCTCAAACTCTTCCAAAATATAGCGGAGGGTGGAACACTCCCAAACTCATTCTAGGAGGCCATCATCACCCTGATACCAAAACCAGACAAAGATATCACAAAAAAAGAAAACTACAGGCCAATATCTCTGATGAACATAGATGCAAAAATCCTCAACAAAATACTAGCAAACAGAATCCAACAGCACATTAAAAGGATCATTCACCATGATCAAGTGGGGTTAATCCCAGGAATGCAAGGATTCTTCAATATACGCAAATCAATCAATGTGATACACCATATTAACAAACTGAAGGAGAAAAACCATAGGATAATCTCAAAAGATACAGAAAAAGCTTTTGACAAAATTCAACATTCATTTATGATAAAAACGCTCCAGAAAGTAGGCATAGAGGGAACTTTCCTCAACATAATAAAGGCCATGTAGGACAAACCCACAGCCAACATCGTTCTCAATGGTGAAAAACTGAAACTGTTTCCACTAAGATCAGGAACAAGACAAGGTTGCCCACTCTCACCACTATTATTCAACATAGTTTTGGAAGTTTTAGCCACAGCAATCAGAGATGAAAAAGAAATAAAAGTAATCCAATTTGGAAAAGAAGAAGTAAAACTCTCACTGTTTGCAGATGACATGATACTATACATAGAGAATCCTAAAGATGCTACCAGAAAACTACTAGAGCTAATCATTGAATTTGGTAAAGTAGCAGGATACAAAATTAATGCACAGAAATATCTTGCATTCCTATACACTAATGATGAAAAATCTGAAAGAGAAATTAAGGAAACACTCCCATTTACCACTGCATCATAAAGAATAAAATACCTAGGAATAAACCTACCTAAGGAGACAAAAGACCTGTATGAAGAAAATAATAAGACACTGATGAAATAAGTTAAAGATGATACAAACAGATGGAGAGATATACCATGTTCTTGGATTGGAAGAATCAACATTGTGAAAATGACTATACTACCCAAAGCAATCTACAGATTCAATGCAATCCCTATCAAATTACCAATGGCATTTTTCACAGAACTAGAACAAAAAATTGCACAATTTGTATGGAAACACCAAAGACCCCGAATAGCCAAAGCAATCTTGAGAAAGGAAAATGGAGTTGGAGGAATCAGGCTCCCTGACTTCAGACTGTATTACAAAGCTACAGTAATCAAGACAGTATGGTACTGGCACAAAAACAGAAATATAGATCAATGGAACAGGATAGAAAGCCCAGACATAAACCCACATACACATGGTCACCTTATCTTTGATAAAGGAGGCAAGAATATACAATGGAGAAAAGACAGCCTCTTCAATAAGTGGTGCTGGGAAAACTGGACAGCTACATGTAAAAGAATGAAATTAGAACACTCCCTAACACCATACACAAAAATAAACTCAAAATGGATTAAAGACCTAAATGTAAGGCCAGACACCCTCAAACTCTTAGAGGAAAACATAGGCAGAACACTCTATGACATAAACCGCAGCAAGATCCTTTTTGACCCACCTCCTAGAGAAATGGAAGTAAAAACAGAAATAAACAAATGGGACCTAATGAAACTTAAAAGCTTTTGCACAGCAAAGGAAACCATAAACAAGATGAAAAGACAACCGTCAGAATGGGAGAAAATATTTGCAAATGAAGCAACTGACAAAGGATTAATGTCCAGAATTTACAAGCAGCTCATGCAGCTCAATAACAAAAAAACAAACAACCCAATCCAAAAATGGGCAGAAGACCTAAATAGACATTTCTCCAAAGTAGATAGACAGATTGCCAACAAACACATGAAAGAATGCTCAACATCACTAATCATAGAGAAATGCAAATCCAAACTACAATGAGGTATCACCTCCCACCAGTCAGAATGGCCATCATCAAAAAATCTACAAACAATAAATGCTGGAGAGGGTGTGGAGAAAAGGGAACCCTCTTGCACTGTTGGTTGGAATGTAAATTGATACAGGCACTATGGAGAACAGTATGGAGGTTCCTTAAAAACGAAAAATAGAACTACCATATGACCCAGCAATCCCTCTACTGGGCATATACCCTGAGAGAACCGTAATTCAAAAAGGGTCATGTACCACAATGTTCATTGCAGCTCTATTTACAATAGCCAGGACATGGAAGCAACCTAAGTGTCGAATGACAGATGAATGGATAAAGAAGATGTGGCACATATATACAATGGAATATTACTCAGCCATAAAAAGAAACGAAATTGAGTTATTTGTAGTGAGGTGGATGGACCTAGAGACTGTCATACAGAGTGAAGTAAGTCAGAAAGAGAAAAACAAATACCGTATGCTAACACATATATATGGAACGTTAACAAAAAAAAAAGATTCTGAAGAACCTAGGGGCAGGAGAGGAATAAAGATGCAGACGTAGAGACTGGACTTGAGGACATGGGGAGGGGGAAGGGTAAACTGGGACGAAGTGAGAGAGTGGCATGGACATATATACACTACCAAATGTAAAATAGATAGCTAGTGGGAAGCAGCTGCATCGCACAGGGAGATGAGCTAGGTACTCTGAGTCCACCTAGGGGGGTGGGATAGGGAGGGTGGGAGGGAGATGCAAGAGAGAGGGAATATGGGGATATATGTACATGTATAGCTGTTTCATTTTGTTATACAGCAGAAACTAACACACCATTGTAAAGCAATTATACTCCAATAGAGATGTTAAAGAAAAAAAATGTTAAATAAATAAATAGATAAATAAATAAAAGACAAATTACATGAAAATTTCAACAACAATAAACATAATAATTGTGCTGACTTGTATTGATAACTTAACTGTGCATCAGCATTCCACTGGGTGATTTACATAAACCATCTCGCTTCACCCTCACAACTATATATTGTAAGGATCCTCATGAAGTAAAACCGGAAAAGCATCAAGGTTTGGGGCATCCCCGGCTACTGGCTACTTCTTCCCTTTCTTAAGATTCCTCTCCTTCTCTGACTGTGTTCTCTCCAATGCTCTCTCCACTAAATGAATTTCTTTACCCCTATTCACCGCTGCCTTATTACTTCACAGCCCCAACTTGACCTCATGGTTTCATTTCCTCTTAAACTCTCAAAGCTAAATATACTGGTGGTATTTTCTAGTCTAAATTCCCAAGAGAAGGGATCTGATAGGCCTCAACTGACTTTTATTTCATTTTTCTGGTACTAGGCCACATCAGAGGTCACAGCCAGCCTCCTGATTGGCTGCCTTGCTGTCAGTTTTTCTCTTCCCGTCCAATCAGCTGTGATTGGACAAGATGTAGATGACACAGTGCACAAAAATAGGGCCCCTCTATTAACTCTTTGAGTAGAGACTGGAGCAGGGCACATTCCCTTAGACAGGGAAGTCACCATCAACAAGTCAAGTTCAGCCCTGGGGATGGTGGGGAAAGGCATGGGCTGCGGAGTCAGGCCGTCTGCCTCTGCTTCTTATTAGCTTCAGGATCTCAGGCAGTTACGTTCTAAGCCTGAGATTTATTCACTCATCTACAAAATGGGAATATGATAATGACCTATTTCATAAGGTTGTTGTGAGAATGAAAGGGAGATACAGGCGCTTAGCACAGTGCCTGCTACACAATCCACATTTTATCGATGCTAACTATTATCAAAATACTACTAATAATATTTTACAAATAACAAAGTATAATTGCAATAATAACTTCAAAACAGATGAGCCCAAATTTGCAGATTAGTTAGTGCTCCGAGGGGCCCCACTTAACCACACTGGAGTGAGAGAGAGGAGCAGCTGTATGGGTCTGTCGTTCAAATCAACTGGGTAATTTTGTTTTTATTGTGAACAGACAAAAGCTGGTCCTCAACTCATTCTAAACTATGAGATTCTTTGTCTAACAGAGGCCAGGGCTTGGGGGATGCTCCCAGACCTTCCCTAATGACCCTCACAAATGCGCAGTGGTTCTTGGGCCTTAAGGGGTAACATCTGGCTCAAGGAACTCACCACAAATTTCACATCCCCAGATTCAGAGTTCCACCTCCCCAAACTGCTCTCTCTGGAATGCACCAGATCCTTCCACTTGAAATGTCTCGGTCAGTACCCAATATCTGTCATAGCTACCCCCAAATTTGTTGGATAATTAAATTCTACCCAAGAACTCAACAGGGGGTGGCAAATGAATACCTGAGGGTACTGCCTGGTTCTGGAAGTTTCATTTGAGTGCAAATGATCACTATCTGTGTGTATTCATGAGCACAAAAGAATTAGTAAGTGCCCCTGGAATATCATCTCTCTCGGTCCATCTGCTGCCAAAGTTCACATTAAGTACCAAATCCAAGGGAGGATAATGAGTTATGTGAAAATGAACTTGTGTTTGGAATTTCAATATCCCCAGGTGATGCAAATAGGCACATTTGAACTTGCTTGGAAAAATCCCAAGCTTTGGGACCTGAACATATGGTCCGAGTTATTTAGCCAGAGGAGACATGGGATTTCCTACAAGTAGGGTTTTGTTGGCAGGTTGGTAAACAACTGTCCCTCAGTTTGGACGCTCTAAGTCACGGCAGGGGTGGGACAGGGATGTATCAAGGTGTTTCTGCAAAGGACACACTCAAAAAAAGAGACCAAACCTTCATGCTATGCCCCAAGGCTCAGAGCCGTCATGAGTCACACAAGTGATTTGAACCCAAAGGACTTCTGGGGAATTGGAAGGAGTCCAATACGGCTATTAGAATTAAGCCTCAGATAAATTTACTCCTGTCCTCACTATCAACATTAATAAGAGGCTCAGGGAGCTAAAACCAGAACCATAAGGAATGTTCATGCCATGGAAGAGAGGATACACAGAGAGAGTAGGAATGAACTGAGCTTATGGGTTGCTCCCTTTGTATGATCCAAAGGTTTACTCCATAGAACACATGCCCGACACTGTCAATTCCTCGAAATGCTTTACACCTATGATTACTTAGCTTGAATTAGAGCATTTTTAAAGTATTTATTAGGAGACCAAATCCCCAGGCAAGTTGTGATGCAAAATTTTCCTACATTATGTATTTGTCAGTGCTGTGTACAACCCACCATTAGAACGACGCAAGCCCAAGCAAATGCCTTGTGTGGGAGAATGTTCCAAGACAGTGCTGCCTACTATCAGTCACATTTGTTAACTTCAGTACAACTGAGACACTGTTAAAGATAAAGGTCCTTAATATTTCAACACATCATTAAATTTAAATTCAGAACTGAGAACGGTTATAAGTGAGAACCCAACCAGTTTTAAGTAGGCATTTAATAAAAATTCTCTACATGCAGAGAAATATTCACTGGATAGTGGGAGAAGAAACCCACAATACAATAAATGTTTGAAAAATGTTATATTCTAGGTAAGTCGTGTGGCTTCAGTCATCATTAACAGATCTAGCAAATTAAGTTTCTCAAAACCCCTGTGTATACGCAGCTCCTGAAAAATATAAGGAAGGTTTAGCCCAGCCAGCCTGGGGTGACTGTGAGGAATATGAATGTCAGTGCCTGGCACCCCTGTGTTTAAGCCTGCCACTTATAAACTACGTGATTTTTGGTTCGATACATATTTGTCAAGTGAATGAATGAATCTTCCTTAGAATGAATGAATGTTGCTTAGAAACACAAGATCAGGTTCTGTTTGGAAGCAACACGAAGTCCCTAAGAAAGACTGAGCAGAGATTGGGGACTTTCTGAAATTGATGACGTACTGGACACTAATCTCTTCAAGCTAGAACAAAAAGGGGCCAACAGAATAATTGCAAAGTGTGTGCTAACGGCCTTGACAAGAAACAAAAGCAGCTCGCTTAAGGAAAAGCATAATGTTCAGTAGTGCATGCTCCAGGCTGGGCTCTAGAGAAGAAATGAGGCTGAGGAGGAAGGAGGCAGCCTAGTGGGGGCTTTGCATCTAGAAGTGAAAAGTGTTCTAACTTTAATTCGAAGAGGGTGCAACTTCTCAAGCTGTAGCTTGAGGAGTTGTTTTGGCCTTCAGAATAAAGCTATTGCGGTCCCAAGATGGTAACATAAACAACAGCAATTCTCTTCCCTTAAGCTGTGGGGATCAGATTTTTATGCACTGGGAAGAGATTAACTTTACTGCAAGGAGAAGGATTTAATTGCAGAGAGTGATTAGCCAAATGATTAGATCAATAGTATGCAGGTCAAACTGTGCTCAGAAAGATCTATGGCTCTTATTGCATGGAAGGTTAAAGACTGGGAAACCATTTGGGGACCCTGAGTTATCTGAGCACGAAGTCACCTGCAGACCTTCCTACAGACTGTAGATGTACTCTTTTCTTTACCCAGCAAAGATGGCATGCTGACTCAAGGAACATTTGCCCCGCACCCTTGGAACTGGAGAAAGCCAGTAGAACAGCTGGGATCCTTGAATGCTGTTTTTTAAAGAGGGAAAAGAATCTTGCCTTGTCCAGCTCTTCAATCTCTAATTGTAGCAAAAATCAATGGTTTTGAAAATGGAAAGCAGATAGATCTTTCCCATTTATCTACGAAGACACTTGGGCAGAAGATGGAGAGGTGACATCATCTAATACCCTTCAGTTTTTGCATTAGCCAAAGCCCTCCTATTCAATCTGGTCTGTATTGGTATTAACCTTTAGAAGGAATTCATGGACAGCAATGGAACATGGTAAGTCAGATATGCCTTGAGTACAAACTATGCCTCAGAAGAAAAATGGATTGGTTTGAAAGTGGTATTTTATTTACACGATACCTTACTGTCTCACAAAGCATCCCAACAAATTGAGATTATGTATAATGGAGCATGTCTCAGGCAAAAACTGAATTTACCAGCTCACCCAAGCTGGGACCCCAAAATACATGGCTCCATCTGAGACCTAGACCTGATAGGCAGAGGCCACAAATCCATTTAATTATCAGCAGCTCAACATGTCTGAATTCCTAGTTCTTGACATTTATCTCTTAGAATCCAAATCACATGGTGGCAAAGACCTAGGAAACTGTCTGACCCTAACATGGGCACTGAAGCAGATAAAGAGATAACATCGAGATAAAGGCCAAATCTTTCCGAATTCTCTGGGAGAACTGCAGGTACCATTTCACTCATCTTAACAACAGATGTGTGAAATGAGGTGGATGATAATATGAACTGAGTGTGCCATCGAACATATGCGAAAGCAGGGAGGTAAGTGTGTGTGCGTATGCCTGGGCTGCACGTGCACACACACTCACACCTACACCCATACACACCTTTATCCAAGGTCACTTAGAGTCAGGAACAAGGATCATAATTGTTCCAAGTCCCAATTTCTCTCACCCAGTTGTTTTAAGAAACTGTGCAGTTCCTGCCTACGAAGGAAACATTTTCTCTTCCCTGACATTTTGGTGCTTCGTTTCCACCTTGCCCACTTGGAGCTGCCATTCATTTTAGGCTTCCTTGGAATAAAACTTATGCCTCCAGGAAATGCGCACAAGCTTTAAGCACACCACTCCTGCTCTCCGGGTGATAAATGCTCTAGAATCCTATGTTTGCAACGTAGAAAAGAGAAAGAAGAGATACTTGACTCTTTCCACTCCTTCATTTTTTGCCGTGTGCTATCCTAAATGCAGATGAAACACTAAGTCCCTGCAAAGACTTAGATGTCAGCCATCATCACATTCAGCCAGGAGCTTCCTCACGATGGAGAGTGGAGCGACAGAGGGGCACCGGTATAATGGAAGAGGAGCCCTGGGGTAAGAGCTGGCACATCTGAATGTTAGCTCCAGCTTAATTAGTAGTCACTGACTGAAAGAGTGGGGGTAAGGGAGAGGGAGTAATCGTCACCCTTCGTTATCCTTGGCTGACAAATGGAAAAAGAAGTGTAAGACAGAAGGATGTTTGCAAACTGCTGAGTGCCATGTAATGCAAGAGATTGCAGCCGCCTGGGGAAGGGCAAAAGTGCACTTGACACTGGAATGGGCCAAACAGGAGGTGAGTTTTAGCCTTGGCTCTACTTCTCATTGTCCCACGACCTTAAAGCCTTCCCTTCTGGGTCTCCATTTCCTCATCAGGAATATAGGGTATTGGTCTTACGTCCTAGATTCTAGGTGCTCAATAATCTTGATACTCTACGTGTGGACCCTGGGCCAGTAGCCTCTGCAACACCTTGGGGCCTGGGAGAAATACAGAACCTCTGTCCCCACCCAGATCCACTGAGTCAGACTTGCATCTAACATGACCCCTACGTGATCTGTTTGTATTAAAGCTTGAAAATTACTGGTCCTTGAGATCCCTTCGAGCTTGATCATTCCACACTTCTACTCCAAATGGTCCAGTGCCTTGACCTTTCACAGCACACCCATTTCATGAGACACTGCAGAAATTGCTATCCATGGCCAAGGAGGCAGGCACGGCAGTATTTTGTTGTTTCTAAGTACACTTTTGCAGAGTCAAATGAATCCAGTCAATTCCCTCGGTTCCTCCTCTATCTCTCTGCTCACAATTCTCACCAACACTTAAGAAGATCATATTTCATGTGAAAAGCTACTATACCAAATTTGCTAAGACACATATTGTACCAGGCACAGCATTAAGTGCTTTCATATAGTATCTCATGGAAGACGTAAAGTAGCTCTGGGCAGTAGGTTCTATTTTTATCCTCATTTTACAGATGAGAAATGTCAATCTTGGAGACGTTGACTTGCAAAAAATCACACAGCTGGAACTTGGTGAAACTGGAATTTGAACCCAGATCTGTCTCACACCAGAGTGCATGTGTTTAATCACCATGGGACCTGCCCTCCCCAGCCACTTGGTCACAACTTCTGCAGCACCTTTCCCTAGGTATCCCCATTCAACCTTTGTGTCCTACACATCATTCTTGTTACTCTTCTTTCAGTCATACAGTATTTTAGAGCTCTGTTGTCCGATAGGGTCATCAGTAGCCACGTGAAGCTATGCAAGTTTAAATTAAATTAAAATTCAGCTCCTCACTGCACTAGCAACATTTCAAGCAAGCAATAGTCAATCGTGCCTAGTGGCTGCCATATTGGACAGCACAGAATTAGAGTATTTCCATCATCAGAGCAAGTCTTATTGGATAGTGCTGTCTTAGAGAATCAAGTTGCTCATCGTTATTACTCCATCATTGGCCTTGCCCCTTATTCACTACTTCTGAGTCCTGAAAGCTCTACTCTTAAATGCACACTCTTAGAAAAGTCATCTCCACACCCCTCCACTACACGGTAAGAGGCTGCCTGGGGAAGAACTGAGAGACCCTGTCTATCCAACAAGATGCGAGCCCTAAGACTTGACCCTGATTTCAAGTTCAAAGACCACATCCACTGACGGAGAGTCAGGCTTCGGTGTGCACTGCCAGCCTTGCAGTCTTGGCCATTATGATTCATTGTGACAACTACTCATTTCTGTCAGGGGGAAAAAAAAGTCCAATCAGGCAGAGTTTTATTTCCTCCCTAAAATAAAATAGAACTGACTGGCCAAGGTATCTCCAGGGATATCTGCTATGGGGCTTTAAATTACCCCATAACACTTCTAGTCAATCCCACTTCCATGTTGGAGTTTGCAATCAACATTTATCTCTATCGGACAGACCATCTGTAGGTGCTAATACCACTTTTATTATTACCTTGTAAATGTAAAATCCTTGAGGCAGAAACGCCAGCTGCTAACACAGGAGCGTGTATGAGAACCCACTTTTCCAATGATGAATGTCCCTGGGTCCCTGAGTTGCAGCAAAAAGTATATCAAAAATTTGCCTGGAATTTGTATATGGATCCAATGGCAAGGGCCTTTGGGGACAGTTCTTCCCAGTGATCCCACTGACAATGACCTTCCCCTTCTCTGTCAGGTGTAAAGCCTTCCGCTGGGCTGCCAGCCTTTCTACTTTGGAAATTGAGGCAAACAACGGGGACAGAAGGAAATCCTTACCAAATGCTCATAACCAGACACAGCATAACAGTCTCCCTGAAAGGTATTCATGAACGCTAATAGCTATTATTTATTGAGAGTCCCACTTTCATTTCTCTAATTTAGCAAATGTTGACCAAGTACCTATCTCGTGCCAGACGTGCTATAATTTGCTGGGTCCCTAACAGAATAATTCGGTCTCACAGAGCTCTCAACCTCGCAAGGGAACTGGACAATTACCCTAGTAAGTACCTAAATAAATGACTAATGATGAATTTTAATAACGGCTGAAAAGGAAAGATATAAGGTAGTCTGGTAGAAATTAACACGGAAGGCTTTGTTTAGACACAGTGGTCAGAGAAGACCCTCTCTGGGGAGGTGGCCTATCCCTAGTGGCTACAACCTGAAGGATGAGGCAGCTAGCCAGCGTGGGCTGAGCTCAGTGTATGAGGATGGGAGATGAGGCCATATTGCAGGAGGCGGCCGTACTGCAGGGCCCGCCTTCATAAGGAGTTTAGGTTTTCCACTAAGAGCAAGGGGAAGTGACTGGAGGGTCTGAAGCAGCCCGATGACACATGCTTCACGTTTTTAGACCATCTTTCTAGTTGAGGGGGGAAGAACGCATGGAGGTCAAGGGTGGGGCAGAGAGTGGAGGCAGGGAGGCTGGGTGGGGCTGTGTTCTTAGTCCAGGTGGGAGATGAAGGCAGCTTGGACTCCCACTGCAGCGTGGGGATAAAGGGAGGAACTGGCAAGATATTTGGGGAGGGGGGTGTACAGAAAGGACTTGCCAGGCAACCTGCTGTATGGGGGTGGGGTGAGGAAAACAAGTCAGGAATCAGAGATGACTCCAAAGTTGCAGGCTTGGGCAGCTGGTGAGTAGTGGTGCCTTTTGCCAGGACTGGGGTGGGGTGCTTTGCATTCATTATTTGCAAGCCTGATGATTCACCTTGCAAAAGTTTGTATTAGCGTCTCCCTTTACAAATGGGGAAACTCAGAGAGATTGAGAAACTCGTCCAAAGTCACACAGCTTGTGAGTGTTGAAGCCAGTATGTGCACCTTCGGCAAAGTTCCTGGGTGCTCTTTGCTTGGACTTGACTGTCACACCGCCCCAATTTCTCAGTTGCTGGCTTCAAATCTCTATGGCTTCTCTCTCTGTATTGGTCCATATTAAGTGTTTTCCTGGGCTCATCTCTCTGCTCTAAACATTCCCTGCCTCGAAAACCTTGTCCCCTACCTCCACCTCCATGTGGCTCCCCCTTCTCATTCTCTCAAGTCGTAGACGTGGTTTTCATTCTCCTGCCATTTGCTCCCTTAATGTACATCAAACTTTATAAAAATGACTTGTCTAATCATTTGATTTCCCTGCTAGGCTTTAAGCTCTATGAAGGCAGGACATACCTGCAGTGTCCATCATTGCCTTGCTAAGGCCTGGCACAATTCCTGAAACTACACAGTAATAATTCAGTGAATATTTGCTAAATGAATTCCTAGGCACTGGTGAAGCTGAGAGACGGCTTGGCCATTTTAACCCAAGGGATCAGGAGCCCAGATTAGTGTTCTCTTCAGCATGCTGCAAGAAGCTGGGAGTTAGGAGATCTGGGTTAACTTGAGGTTTTTATTACTAACTAGTTAGTTCTGTGATGTATGCCAGGTCTCATTACCTCTCTTTCAGCATTCATTATTTACAAAACTGATGATTAACTTTGCAAAAGGTTTTCTCCTTTTAGCTCAAAAGAAAAGGAAATTAAAACCTGGCTCTCTGACCTCAAGGGGTGAGCACAAAATCCAAATAGATGTGAAAGGGCTTGAAAAGGCATAAAACTATACACGTGGATGGTGTCCCATTTGTTACAGCATCAAAATATTGGGTTGGCCAAAAAGTTCGTTCGTTTTTTTTCCCAGCACGATCTTATGGAAAACCCCGAATGACCTTTTGGGCCAACCCAATAACATAATTCCCCTTTGGGATGGCCCAGAGGTTACGATTCTGGAGTCCAGCAGACCTGAGGAGCCTTGGTTCTAATACTTAGCTGTTTATGGTTGGGTAAGTCATCTTCTCTGAACTAATGAGAACAGCATTAATTTCACAGGGCCCTTCTGAGGGTTAAATAAACTCTAGCATATTGCAGGATTGCACACACGTGTGTATGTAGGTATAGTATATAGTATCACACACATACACAGAACCCATATACCAATTCATATTCCACACCAAGAACTGGGGGTTATATTATTCACAAATATTTTCGAAAATATCACTAACGATGATGAATCATATGTCACTCCCAATCTCAGAAGCAGCTTCGTTAAGCACAGTTTCCTATAACTTTGCACAAAGTAGCCTGTCACTCCAAGAACAAGATGCTTTCTTTGTAGAAGTCAAGCGGCAGTCACACTTAGAGGCAAGAATACACGTGTAGCTCTGTTCAGCAAAGACAAATCCAGCCGAACACTAGCAGCTGCTTGGGTCCTCAGTGAGCTGAAATGAGTCAGAGGGGAAGATAATTTTTTTCAACTTCTCAGCATCAGTAAAGCAGTGCCTTCTTAAAGCCCCTCCTCCTAATACAAAATCAAAACCTCCCATTTTCCACTGCTTTGCTCTGCTGCTACTCCGGTTATTAGAAAATCTGCTGCCTGAATGTGTTTGGCTCCCCAATAGTGGACTAATCAAAAGATAAGGGGACTTGTTTAAGCAGCAAGAAGGAGAAATGGTGGGACAAAGGGCGCCTTGACAGAGGGCAAGAAGAGCAGAATCTAGGAGTAAGCGGGGACAGAATGGAGAGAGAGAGAGGGAAGAGTCCGGGCAAGATGGCAAGAATTTAAATGGAACAGGAGTGGAAAGGGTAGGGAAGGAAGCCATCAGGATCAGGAGAAGGCAGCAGTTGGTGCCGGTGAAAGCCCTGTCGGGGCTCATGAAGCAGTGAAAGAAGCAGGGCTCCAGAACTTGCTAAGTGTGGACTCCCTGAACCTCAGTCTCTTCCTCTACAAAACGGACCGCCCATTATCACGAGGATGAACGGACTATTGTACACAGAGCACTTAACACAGAGTCTAGTACTAAGTACACACTCAATAGATGCTTTCAAATAGAGTATAAGCAACAGAATGGGGGTAAAACAACCCCCTTGTGAAATAAATACCGAAGGAAAGGGAGAGAGCTAAAAAGAACTCCACATTCCTCAGTCCCTTTTTCCATTTTTTAACAATGTTAGTTTTCTGATTTACCAATTTTTTAAAATCCTGCTTGCTTCCTTTGTAACTCCTCTACATGGAATCCAAAGATGATTCATCCTTAAGGTACAAAGGGGATACAGAAGCCAATTGTACTACTTCTCCCCCAGGACCAGAATCTTCTCCACAGCAGTCCCAACCGATGTGCCAGCTGCCTCTGCCTGCACCAATCTTCTGGAGAGCAGGGGATGGGCGGTGCCTCCAAGAAGGTGCCTTTCCTCCCTTGAGAACTCGGTTATAAAAGCTCCTCTTTTTGGCAAGTCAAAACACACCTCACTGTTAGTAGCAACCACTGATCCTGATTAGGCCTTCTGGAGCTGAGTCCCCAAATTCTTTTTCCAATCCACATTCATTTGACACCACCCCTCCCCTGCACGATGTCACTGCAGGGTTCTTGAGGGCACAGAAGCTGTCAAGTTCATTGTTCTGTCAAGTTCATTGTTATGTCTAGCATCTCACACACTAATCAGCACACAGTAGGTGCTCAATAAGCATCTGAATGAGTGAACGAATGAATAATATTCACAGCATCAAAGGATTTAAAGAGCATCTACTAGGGGTAGTAAATTTAAATGTCTTCGGGAGCCCAGGCAGCTAAAATAAATGAGGAGGCACTGGCTTGTGGCTAATTGAGGAGAGAATGTTCTGACCAAAGGCACTTGAATTCAAATTGTTTTAGAAGAGTCCATTAGCTCAAACCCATTTACTGCTGGGTTGTAGCTTGTACCACCATTTGTGGTGGAGTTTGTGACTCCATTTTACATACCCCCCTCCTCCAATTAGAAATTTGAGTCTCCTCAATTACTTCCTTTATAAATGCTAACTCACCCTCCAGCATCCCCAAGGATGGGGCAGGCGAGACCTTCAAAACTTAATTATTTGAAAATTCATTACCTTCCCCTGAAAGCTGTTTCCTTGCAATTTCTACCCAATTGTCCCTTTGAGGCTGGTGAAACAAATTGAATTCTTTTTCTGTTTTGATTTCCCTGCAAATATTTGAAGATATTTACCACCACCCCCCAAGCCCACTAAATCTTCTCCAGATTAAAGTTCTTTCAGCTGTTCCTACGTCAAGATTATGAAACTCCCACCATCCTGTTCACTGCCCTGTGTCAACATTCCTCTCCAAAGTGTGGTATCACACATGCATGTACAGTGTTATTAATAATAGTGAAAAAGTTTGGAAAAGATCCAAATTACAACAAAAGGAAATGGGTAAAATTTGGTTCACCTCCTATAATGGACAGTTTATGTACCTATTAAAAATCATTCTAAAGAACCTGGGAAAATGTTCATATTAGACTATTAAGTGAAGAAGTCACATGACAAAACATTGCTTACCATATTGATCCTAATTTTATTTCAACTATTTTATTTAAAACCGATTTGAATAAGATTGTAAGTTGGAATAAAAATGACTCTTGTCCAGAAATTACTTTCATAATCAGCAATAAAAAACCCAGGTTACTTCTTTTTTAAATGTGTTTTTCAGAAATTAATTAAAGATTTCAGATTGGAGAGTCCAAGGGGGTCCCCTGCCTTGATCCAGGTCAATGTTTGAAAGTCAGAGGCCTATATGGCGGCAGCGTTTCTGACATTTATATATGCTTAGTCCCTCCCTCTCCTCCCCTCAGACTGGAATACAGTCACATTGAAGGGTGGGGATTTGGAAAAAGCAGATTTGGAAAAAGACTTGGAAAAAGACTCTCAGGTGATTTTGATGCATACCACTGGTTAAGAATTAAACTAGACGCTAGATTTCTGTTAATGCTGCCAAAGAGCACATCCCTTTTCTTGGCAGCCACAGCATTCTTTTGACTCACTCTCAGAGTTAACTAAGACCCTGGAGGCTTGTTCTGATGAGCTTCTCTTAAAGGCTACTCCCCTCCCTGCATGCAGGTGGCTTTGCAAGATTTCAGGGAAGATATTGGCATTGATCCCCATACAATTCACTTTATTATTAGATTTGGCCCATCCATCTAGACTGTCAAGATCTTGCTGTTCTGGTTCTTCCTGCCAGCTGTGAGTCATCCTAAAATCTCAATCAGAATGACATTTAAGGTATTTATCCTGCGAAAGTCTTCTTTTCCAAGGTAAACGTTCCCAGTGTCATTGACCCGGAAGCCTAAGACATTTTCTTTCTTCACCATCTGACCTGGACATCCTCTGACACAAGTGCCCATGATGTAGCCTGGTCACCACTGAAGACAGAGGCTCTTGTTCCCCTTTTATCTGGACAGTGAAATATGATTTGAAGAGGTCCTTTTTTGTTGCTTGAAAGTCTCTAACTAGGGTTTCTAATTCCTCAAGTAATTTTTGCTTATTGTAAAGTGTGTTTCAAATACTATCTGGAAACATGTAAATAAAAATCTCCCTCCATCCCCAAGCTCACTTCTGTGAGGCGATCATTATTAACAACCTGGTGTATACAGAAGGCTCTGCGTGCACCTCTCTACGAGGTTTGGTTTTATCTCTTTGACCAAGATTCGAATGTTTCTGCCAACAATTTGTTGATAATAACTTATTTTGGTATCAGTTTCAAAGGATTAATTCAGTTCATGGTTTCTGCTTCCAAAAGCACCATCTAAAGCAGCCCCATTCATAAACATGAGAGGCAGAGCCAGCTATGTCTCTGCTGGTCCTTCTGCAACTGGACCAGACTGGTTGGTTTCTGGGAGGCCTGCACGTGGAGTAGAAGAGAGTAGTTCCCAAACGCTGGGCTTCATTAGCATCATCTAGAGAGCTGTTTCAGATACACTCCCCAGTGATCACACAGCAGGGTTGGGGTGGAAGTCAGGACAAATTCTCTAGGCTGTACTAATGCCCGCCAGGGTCTGGGCCCAGGGTGTTCAGACATTAGGCCAACATGCCTGACGCCATGGGCTTGGTGCTCTGGTGCCATCTGTCCTCCCCCGATGCCCCGCCAGCTGATTCCTCACCTTTCAGTCACACCACCTCCCAGCTGAAAAATGTCCATAGCTTCCCACTGTTGAAATCCAGCAGCTCTCTTTAGAGCTTTGCAGCTCCTCTTACCTGACCCTCACCTAACTTCCAAGAACTTTCCTTCACATAGGTTAAAACTCAACCAGACTTTTTATTCCATTCATCGTCTGCTCCCTCTGGGTCTTCACTCACTGTTCTCCTTCTCTGTAAAGGCTGCCTCTTTCTTCCTTGCACTCCCTATATCTGCCTATTTATTACTGCATCCTTCAAGGTTCACGTCGAATGCTGCCTCATCTATAAACCTCTCCTGATCCCTGCCTACCTCCTGCCTCCTCCTAACAAACTAGAAGTGATCCTCTCTTCCTCTGAAACCTCTACTCCATTTTTAAAATACTTAATGGTACTTGCCTCTTTCAATCTTGTACTGTAATTTGTTGAATATATCTTATATCTCCAACTAGATTATAAGTCAATTTATGAATATATGTTGAGTGAATGAATAAGTGAATCCACAAATAAGCATACAGAAGACAAAAGGGGGAAACAGTGTGGAAGAAGAAGAATCAGTAGGATCCCACCTGTACCCCATTGCCTCCAAGAAAATATTAAAAACAGATAAATCCACCAGCAACCAGCATATAACATGCACAGGCATAGCTTGGTTTGGTAGATTCATACAAGCATATTTGAAGGACTTGGGTCATTTCCTTTGCTAGTAACTCAGATTTATTATTACTTAAGTCTTTCCCCATAACTCTGGAGTTAGAAGCCAATTACCTGAAGGACAGGTGAGATACTAGAACATGCGGGGGCCCCCAGACTGAGCGACAGGCACTGTATATATGCCCCTTTGGGTGGTTCTGCCATCATCACATCTGACCAGTGTACATACTGCTTACACCTCCACAAAACTTCTCCGTGATCTTCGGTTGGTCCTGCCTGGTTTGGCCCCCACTTCTTTCCTGGTCCCATCTGATGCCATCTTTGCACTTGTTCATGCTTCTCAGTTCCACTCCCTTTCTCCAAAATGATGTGTACCTTTCCACCTCATAGCCTTGCTTTATGCTGTTCCCTCTACCTGGCATGGCTGCCCCACGCCCCGAGCCTTAGCATAAAGGTCACTTTCGTGGGGGAGGCCTGCCCCGATCCCCTAAGACTAGGTTAGGTTATTCCAGCATAGTTTATGATGACGCTGTTAGAAAGAAGCCTTCAGACTTGGAGCTTAGATATTCCTTCTGTGATTATTTCATCAAGGTTTTTCTTCCCCGCTAGATTTTAAACTCCACAAGGTCAGGGAATAAAGCTGTCTTGTTAGCTGCTCTATCCTAGCACCCAGGACCATATCTGGTAATATGATGTCCAATAAATTTTCTGAATGAATGAATGAATTGAATTCCAAGGACATCGATCTCTGCTAAAAAAAAAAAATTAGGTGCAGAAAAATCATGGAGATATTTGCACCACCTCTAATTCAGTCTCTGCTCCCTCCACTTGGTTGATGGATTATTTTCTACTCACCTTCATTCCACATAGAGAGACACCTGCGATTTATAAACCATTAACTTTTTACTGACAATATCTTAGAGAAGCATCACCAGAATCAGCCCCATTGTTTCAAGGGAACTCACACATTTTGAGCACCTACTATGTACGGATATGATCCTCATGCCTCTTAGGTTATTTAATTTTCTCAATGACCGAATGAAGTTGTTTCATTATTTCTACTTCACAAATGAGAGAAATCTGAGACTCAGAGAGACTAATCGACTTGGCCAAGATCACAGAATAAGCAATGGCAGGAGTTTTATATTGTTTAATAGGTAGTCAATGGAAAGGATGCTGGCCTGGAAATCAGGAGATAGGAGTTTTAGTTCATTTCATATCACGAATTCCTTGGGTGACCTTGAGCTAACACGTAATCTCTGAGTTCTGACTTCCTTGTAAATAGGGGATAATATCTGAAGATGAATTGAGACCAGGCTTTCACAAGTTTCTGAACAGGAATAAAGCACAGCATGCTGCAAAGAGTGATTATCCCGCCTCATTCCCCCTACCCTCAAGAACCAACAGATGGCCTTCTCTTCATTTGAAAATCAAACACTCCTACCGAGGTCAGTTATGCCTACAAATCAATGTAGGCTTTCTTCTCCTGCACAAAATCTCCAGCTGGAAATCAGCTCTAATTCTTTCACTTGCTCAGGCCTGGCTCTGAATAATATATTTTAAAAATGAACTATTTTGGGGCCAAGAAATCTGTAAATCTGAGCTGATTCATCACTTTCACCATCAGGCTCTTACTCTTCTGCTTCTTCTGCTTTGTCAGATAAAGACATTTTATTTCTACCAACAATTTCTCAGTGGGCTATGTGGAGAGTTCTCCTTTTGTCACAATAAAATTCTTCGCAAAAGATTAAAAACTTAAGGATGGGCAGAGTATCAAGAAATAAATCTAAAGTAAATAAAACACTGGGGGTGGGATGGATGTATGCAGATAGAGACACAATCGCAGAAACAAAATGGATTGCAGCACGGTACCTAACTTTGAACGTGGAGATTCCAAAAGTGTCAAGGGGCAACTGTCTCAACTCATAGAATAGGAAGACAAAAAAAGATAATTCCAGAAAATGTACTAGTTAAATACCAGCTCTAGTTAACTTTGGAATGCTTGTAACTCTCTCCCATAAGATTTACCTTTCCATGTTTTTCTCGGATAAATTATATTAAAGTGAGTTTATTTTGAGGAAATAAGGGACATATCCTTAAAACATGCTAGGCAGAATGGAACAGCCAGTCTAAGAATAAAAAAACAATGCCATGAATGCTCATTTGTGGATGACTGAGGCCTGAATGTTTTCTGAGGGGCACAAAAACTCCTTCAGAGAACCTCTGATGTTCTGTAGGAGTTTTAAATGCTCTACAAGAAAGTGATGTAGTCACAAAAGTATAGCACTGCAATATTAGATGAGAAAGGCCATGCCGTGTGGGGACCTTTCCTCCCCATCACTCTTCCTCTAGGCTATACCTCTTCTGAGCTCCGGGCCATATTCCCAAACCTGCCCCTAAGACCTAAAGACTGGTGTCACTGTGTGGATGTCAGCCTGCTCAAAATCATGGAGTCCCAAATTTTCTTCCACCTCATCTTCTCTCCAAATCTGCTTCTGCCCCCTCTTCCTTCATTTAATTTCCTAGGGCTCCATCTACACCACTGCCACCCTAGACCTGGATCCCTTTCTCAGCAACAGCCTGACATAAATAGAAGCCCTACCGAGTCTATCTCTAAAATACTGCCCTAATAAGTCTATTCCTCTATACTGTCTTAATTCTGGCCCACACCATCTCTCACCTGGATTTGTACACTAGCCTCCTAATAGGCCTCCTTATTTCTGTCATTCCATTGCCTCGACAGTGGCATATTCTAGCCACATCCTGCCCGCCCACCATGTCACACACCACACCATCTCTCCACACACCAAAAAGAAAAAAAAAAAAAAAAAACCAAAAAAATCCACAGACAAAAACGCACACACCCTGACTCTGAAACACCAAAAAAAAAAAAAAAAAAAAATCCACAGACAACACATACACACATCTATGCACAGATCCAATAGAACACATCATCAAGTCACACCAACCTGCCTGCCATTCCCCATTCCATACCCCTCTCTCCCATTTCCAGATCTCTGTCTGGGCTATCTTTCCTCCTAAGATGTCCTTCCTTCACCATCATACCACTCCTTAATGTCCCTTGAAGTTCTTACTTATCCTTCCAGATCAAGTTCAGAGCAACACTCCTTTAGGAAATCAGCTGAACTTGTTCCCTCCCCCTTCTAGGCTGTCAGATCCCAATATACCAACAAGTTTTCTTAGCCTTGTCTCCCTACCAGGCATTGGAGTGCTTTAAAATGTAGCAGAATTTAACAGCACAGCATGAGATAAAGCAGACCTGGGGTAAAATCCCAGCCATCTCTTGTTAGGTTAGGAAAGTAAGTTCTCTCAACCCCAGTTTTCTCACTCCAAAAATAGAGATGTTCCTATCACTTAATATAGGGTTGGAATCAGAAGTAAATGAAAAAGTGCTTATTACCTAGCACCTAGGTAAGACAATGAAATGACAACCATTATTATTAAAACTATTTAGACTCCCTGTACCCTGTGTTCAACAAACGTTTAATTGCATGAATAGATTTAACTTTCAGCTCCTTCAATTTTATAATGAGCATATTCAAGCATACTTTCACACCAGAGCTCCCCAAGAGTCATTCAAGGTAAGCAAGTGAGGTATTAATCTTCCCATTTTACCAATGGGGAAATGCAGACTGAGAACATAAGTAACTCGGCTCAGTAAATTAGTGGCCCAGGTGAGACTAGAACTCAGCCTTCAAATGTTATATTACATGTAAAACATTGACTCACATTTTAGAAAATGAATCCATCTAAAAATAGCATGGCTGTCCAATCATTTGCACTATGCAGGGTACTTTTTAAAATATGCTTATTTTACAAGAAAAGAAATTTGTAAAATAACAAATCAGTAAGATGCCAGAAAAAGGACTGGCTTTCCAATTTAGAGCAGAGCCTTGCAAATGAGAATGCAGATTTGAAAGAGCTCTTTTGGAAAGCTAAATCCAATTACATCATTGCCTTGCTTTTAAACCCTCCACTAACTTCACACTGCCCTCAGAATAAAAATCACCCTCCGTGTCACGGCCTCTAATCTTCTACATGGTCTGGATCTGCCTACCACTCCTGTCACTCTCTTTCCTTTATTCATTATGTTCAAGTCCCATTGGTCTCTGTTCCTCATACTCTCCAACCCCATTACTGCCTCAGGGCCTTTGCACTTGCTGTTTTCTCTCTGAGAGTCCTCATTCCCTAGATTTTCCCCATCTTGGCACCTTTTTGTTATTTAGGTCTTAGTGTCAAGAACTTCCCTGTCTATTCTATTTAATAGTGGCTCCCTACTGCCCATACTCTCTATTATATCATTAACTTGCTCTAATTTCTTCATATCATTTATCATCCTATAAATTCTTATTTGCTTTTTGGATCTTTTCTCCCATGAGAATATAATGTCCACGAGAACAGAGAAAGACCTTGTTGATCTTGCTAAGTACTCTACCTCTAGCACCTAGAACAGTGCCTGGTATATAGTAGGTATTCAGTAAACATTTGCTAAATGGGTGAATGAATAAGCTTCTTTTATCACCAATAAAACACCAAAATAAATCCTTCTATGCATTAGCAATCTAGACTGATAGAACATCCTTGAACCTAAAAGCAATACAGTCCCCAAAATTGGAACTCGTGGGAAGAAGTGAGCTAACACAAAACATCATTCTTACGACTTTGAGAACAAAGGACTCTTGTTTTTATTTATATCCAAGGAAAGCTGAGTTTTTTTGGCATAGAGGACTGTTTAGAGACACTCCCTCCATTTGAACCAAAAGGTCACACATGTTTCTTCTCGGGCTTGGAGCTCAGCCCCCTGGAGCTCTGGTTTCAATCTGGAGATTTTATCTAACAGCCTGCATGTCACTGCTTTTGGTGAACTTGCTCTGTTGCCAGAGAGTTAACTTAGAGGGAATACCACATAAAGAGCAAAATGTGCATCAGGAGGGGAAGAAGGGATCTCTAAAGTAGTTTAATTTCCAGGATTAACTTCTAAATGATTTGGTAATTTCATTTGCAATGTCATAATGCCCAATCTACTTTTAAGGTAAAAATCCTGGAAACTGATTCAATTAGCCATGACAAATACACACTCTTCTCAAGCAGAAGGATGAGATGCTTCTTTCTCCCTATCCTCCTGAATTTTTCTCCCAATAACATGAAACAGTAACAGGACCTGTAATCTAGCAGAGTGACTCTGTAAAACCCAACAAAACAGAAGTCCCTATTGTTTCGTTTCAGGTTAATTTTAGAAAGCAAAGTTGGAAAAGACTCAAATCACACTTATGCTGTAATGGTCCTTGCTAACAAGTAAGCAAGTACCATCTGAAAGGTTAGGGCTGGGAATCCATTTCTTTCCTAGGTCTTCAGTGATTGATGTACATGTATAGTGAATCCAGGCACAAACTCCAAGCTCTCTCCCAATGAATTTGATTTTCCTCTTCCTCATTTTTAAACAGCTGAGCCACAGATTCTTCTTTATCAGATGCCACAGGAAGTTACAGAAAGCAGGATTTTAATTGAATGTATGTAATTATGTCAAATCTGATAACAGCATAATTTACTGAAGATCAAAAAGCTTACTGAATGTGAGGTTATTTCTAGCACAAAAGCTTAGAACATAGAGGTCAGTCCCATCCTCCCCCGACCCCCTGCCTTAAAAAATCAGATAGAGATTCATCACATGGAAAACTTATAGGGAAGGTATCCAAATTGGTGCCCCAAACTCAAATTGCCTCAGTTTACATTCCTCGCAACTACCTCTTCGGTTTTATGGCCAGTGAGGGCAGATAGTGCTTGCATAGCAGTCCTGTTCTACTCTTCCTAATTTATGAGTCAGCTCTTCGACTCCCCAGGGTCCATTCTTCAATAGCTACAGGATTAGCATCTATAGATTTCCATTTGGTCTTTATCATCACAGAGGAGGGTTAGCCATACACTGAATAGTTGAGTTTGGGAGAAAGCATTGGGTAAGAGGGGGAGGAAGGGTATACACTAAAAAAGTAGATTTATGAAACTCAACTGTGATAGACTGGTAATTATTGAAATGGGCTTTAACAGACATAGAAAGAAAGCTGTATAAAGGCACTTCACAGTAATTAATTGAGCCTCTCCTAGTTCTAAATTGAGAAAAATACAAAAATCAATAATTTCAAATGTGTCATACTTATTGACACTAATGAAACCTCCTGAATAAGCATTTAATGCAACTCCACTGCTACTTTAAATTTACATTACTCACTGAGTGAACATTACAAGGTCAGGGCAGCTCCCCTGGGCTTCACAGAGCTGATGCTATCAAATAGACAGGACTTTGTTCGTGCTGTATATGGAACAACCCTTCAGAGAGTTGCTGAGCTGTCCGTGGTGCTGAAAAAGCAGCTCTTTCCCCTTTGGTTCAGCAGGAGACACACATTCAGAAATGACATGGTCCTACTAGAGAATGGACTTGAGGATATGGGGAGGGGGTGGGGTGAGATGTGACAGGGTGAGAGAGTGTCATGGACATATATACACTACCAAATGTAAAATAGATAGCTAGTGGGAAGCAGCCGCATAGCACAGGGAGATCAGCTCGGTGCTTTGTGACCACCTAGAGGGGTGGGATGGGGAGGGTGGGAGGGAGGGAGATGCAAGAGGGAAGAGATATGGGAACATATGTATATGTATAACTGATTCACTTTGTTATAAAGCAGAAACTAACACACCATTGTAAAGCAATTATACTTCAATAAAGATGTTTAAAAAAAAAAAAAAAGAAATGACATGGTAGCTCATAGTGCAGCGACTCACACCTCCACGTTTACTTGAAAACACACACACACACACACACACACACACAACTTGGATTTCCTAGAAAGCTTTGATTATGCTATCTCACTAAAATCTCTCATTTTTACTCTTCGTACTTTTAGATATTAACCACAATGAGATATATTAAGTTGAATTTGCTGGCATTATCCTTTGTTAAATAAGTGTTCTATACCTCCAAATGGACTGTAAGCTCAAGAGTCATGGAAATACTCATGGACTTGTTGAAGTATCTGGATTCAAATTTAGGCTCCACCACTCACTAGCTGGGTAACTTGATTGAGTCAAGTTATTCTCGGTGCCTCAGCTTCCTTATGTGTAAAAAGAGGCAATCACTAACATTTTGGGAGGCTCAAGTACAATGCTACATTTTACAGCGCTTTGAAAACTGTAATGAGCTATAAAATTGTAAGCATTTACCATGCCGGTTTTTTTGGTATCACATATAGCAAATATTCTTGACACAGCATTCACAGTTAAAGTTTTTGTTGTCTTTCTAATTCCAAATAGGCCTATGGAATTCAGAATAATTAAGATAATTATTTTTAAATCTCATGCCTGAGGAATCTTAGGAGTTTATAAATGTAAGGAGAGACTGACCTAGAAGGCAGACAAAATTGGAAACTGAAATTCAGACTCCAGTAAAACATTCAAAAATTAAGATCCAAATGCTCAATCATCTCCAGGCTTATCATCATTGCCATCTTTCCAGTACTTGTCATTCACTGAAACAATGCCCCAGTCAGCATGCTATGTACACATAGATTATCTAATTTAATCTGAACACTCTCATTTTGTAAATAAAGTAACTAACGTAGGAGTGATTAAATAACTTGCCCAAAGCGACAAAGAGTAGTATAGCCAAAGTTTGAAACCAGATTATTCTGAATCCAAAGCTTATTCTCTTAACCATCATGCCCACAGCCCTCTATAACTGAATGGGTTCTTTGGACTTGGGTTAACCTAGAAGCTGGCCAGAATTCCTTAGGTCCCTTACACTGGAGGAGAACTTTTGAGATCACATTATCTAGCACATTAGAGGTGATAATGAAAACAAGTCTTTACTGCAATCTTTGCCTTATGAGTTCTAACCCAAGGTAAATTCCCCAGATCACATGATGCAACAAATCAGGAGAACAGGCTCCTGGAATCACTGACTTACAAATGACCAATTCAGTACCTTCACTTAGAAGTTATTTCCCTGCATCATAAAGGGATTCAGATAAGATGTATTTGGTGTGGTTTTTGTTTTTCTATTAGAACTCAAAACTCAGCAACTTTAACAATTACATTATTTTAAAATTGCATTTATTGTGGAATTCCATCTCCATCTAAACCCTTTCCATTCTTAAAGACCTAGTTGATATTCTCCTCCCTCTATGAATATGCACAGGTGGCTTCAACTCTAGTAATTTAATCTTTCTCTGAATTCCTATCACCTCTAACTATACCATGCATTCCTCAACAAACCCTCTATTGTCCTGGGATGGATCTCCATTTTCTCACATAGCTATTTAACATATATTAATTAATAAGGTATAATTATTAACACACTTATACCTTATTTCTTTAACATTACTGGAGACTGATTCATAATAGGTGCTCAATAACTATTTGAACTCAAGTTGGCAGTTTCTACACTTCACTGAAATTGGTTGTTGAATTCCTGCTTTCTCCCCATCCTCTTATGGATCCTAATTAGATCCACGAAATGAGGGCTATTTTTTGTCATACTCACTATTGTATCCTTTGTGTCAAGCACATAATAGGGGATTATGTAATAGTTGGAACAAATGAAGAAATGAATAAATGAGCCAGCTGAACTGACAGGGATTATCACCCTACACTGAATGCCCGTAGCCTCACCGTTACCCCAACAGCTACTGGTAGAAAATTTCAAATCTGGTTCAAGTGGATTAACTGTGTTCCTAAATGAATTTATACTATTTGGCATGAGAATCACTTTCAAAGTACCATAGGAGATTCATGTTTGGGAATTCTGTTTTTAGGTATTAAAAACAGGTAGCATGGGTCATAAAAACTTACATGGAAATAGAAGGGAAAAGGGCACTCAGAATACATTGTTTTCTAAAGGTTTCATATCAAGAAAATATTGAGGAATTGTATGTCAGCACAGAGCTGAGAAGGAATTTATATGAACCCTTTTCAAGAGCTCACAAGCTGCCTTGACTTGATACATTTATTTATTCAATAATACTTACTGTAGTAGATGCCGGAGATAGAGAAGTGAATGAAAGCAATATGGTCCCACCCTCATAAAACCCACATTCTAACCTAATGAGAAAATAAAGGAAATTTCTCCCTTTCATTTATACAATAAGTATTGATAAAGAATCAATTCCAGGCACAGCACTGGGTTTTCATTTTCCTAGCCTCGCTGCATCTCCGATATTACTGTGTATAGAACAGATGACACTGTAGTTAATCTGATTTAATAAATCCTTTAATTCTCTTGGTAAATACTGGAGAAGCAAGGGGATCACAGGGAAAGAGGGTCCAGAAATAGATTTTAATTCCTTTTTCCATCTTCTTCCTATACTCTTAACCAGAAATACTAAGACAGTTCCTTTAGAGGGAGCAAGCTCTGCCTTGCCTAGGGGGAAAACAGCTGGGAGTTTCCATGGATATATTTGGGGAGAGGGAGAGAGAGAAAGAGAGGGAGAGAGAGAAAGAGAGAGAGAGAGTAAAACAGTCAAAGATGCTTTCTTTCATGGTGGGTGTCCTGGTCCCTGCAATAGTCACAGGGGGTGAAGAAGCAACCTCTCCTGCATGGACATGCACACCTCCATGGATTCTATGGTCCATGATGTATAATACATTCTTTAGTTCAAAGGTTTTTTTTTCCCGCTTTTATTTGTTGTGATGGAATTTTCTATTATACCCTCAAGTTAAATATTACTTTTTTCTAAAACAAGATATTCTCTTGCAATTTTACATACAGTGTTTCAGTTATTACTACAGATCCACACATCATCATAAAGGAAAAACTTATGTATCAAGGACCAAATCGATGACCAAATCCACAAACCAGAATCAGGGGCTGGTATATTTCCTTTAAAAATGCTCCTTATTTATAGCTTAATTGCATTAAGTGCCAAAGAATGTACCTCTTTCTTTGTAATGAGTTTTTATGGTCTTAGTCTTCAGAAGCTCAGATTCCATCTGTGACAGCAGACTGTTGTAGAATTTAGCTATTAATAGCTGCTGGTACACACTTACTCAGAGCTAAGAGGCCCAGGGCTGTGGAGACAGCCAGATGGAGATAATACCACAGAGTGACTGTATAGACAAAAAGATGATCTATTTTTTTTCCAACACAAAACAGACAACACTAAAAACATGACAATCCTGCTTTGTTGCAAGCCAAACTCTCTGAGGAAAAAAATTTTTTCCTTTGGAATTCTCAGTTCTGGTTCAAATTGCATGTGATTTATCACCGTTTCTATTGTTCAAATAACTCCTCATGCAGGTTACAAAGACAAAAACATTCAGATGACTTAACAACCCTGACTTAGTAAAATGAAATACTGATACAGAAAATCAGGAATAAAACAATTTGGTAATTAATTAAGGAAAATAATTAACTTTGATACTGGACAGTCTTCTGAATCAGAAATATTTTCTCTAACACAGAGAAAAAGGGACAACAAATAGACTGAATAACACATTAGACATTTCTTTATAGAAAGAAAAGACTAAAAGAAAATAAGCCTGTACATTAGACATTTCTTTATAGAAAGAAAAGACTAAAAGAAAATAAGCCTGTTTAATGCGATTTAACATGATTATGGTCTTAGTTTATCTTCATTCTAATGAGAGTAAGAAAAATACACTGCAAAAAAAGAGTGACACAGCTATTATGCTTAATGTCATGTCATGATTCTTTGGGACCAAAGTTTTGTAAACACCAATCCTTTTTTTACTTTTTAAAAATTTTTAATAATCTGTCAGGTGATAAAGGGGGAAACTATTTTTTAGTATGTGATTCATAACAAAACTGAATGGCTAAATTATTCTGGTGGGGGTACCTTTGTAAGTTGTACAAAATATGAGTTCTGTGTTTTTTAAGTATAGAAATATGAATGGGAATGCCTGTACGCAATGGAAAACATTATCATTAAAAAATGGGCACGGGATTAGCATATCTTCTTATTTGATCTGCAACATGAGTAGAATCACATTGTTCTTATGAAGGCAAGCACAGCTAAAGGCAAGCAGTACAGACTCAGCTAAGACTTTGGGGCTTAGCGATGGGAACTCTCTCTGCTCGCATACTTTAAGGAAATTCCGGGCAAACTGGGGAATGGTGTGCTAAGTACCTGCAACTTATTTCATAGAGACATCATGTAAAGAGTTCTGAAAGCAAAGCAAATAAAACTGACCTATACAAAAGAAGCAAAGGTGACAGGTTCAAACAGATGGGTAAGGAATCCAGGATGTCTTAAACTATCCAAAGAATCCAGGTTCTATCCCATGAGCCCCCATTTATTCATGTAACCGTGTTTACATTATAGAGAAGCACTCTCTTTTCTTTTTAAAATAAAAAAATACTCTTAATTTATGACTATTTTTATTATGGGCAAATTGGTTAACAATTTAGGCTCACTGCAGTGAGTTCACAATCTTTGTCTACATCTTACTAGTTGTGTAAAAGTGGGCAAGTTCTTAAGCCCCTATCTTCTCAGCAATAAAACAGGTATGGTAGGATCGTGAGTGTTATATAAGATAGTCTATGCAAAACATATATTTCAGTGCCTGGTACACAGTCAACACTCAACAGATTTCTTCTTTTTCTTTATTATTTCTTTATATTTTAATTTTATTACTACTACATGCACAGTGCTTCTAAAAGTTAGAAAGATCTGGGTTTGAATCCTGGCTGGGAGAAGTTGATCAATATTCCTCAGTTTATTCATCTGTAAAATGGAGCTAACTGTAATTAATCTCCCATACCTTATAGGAATGTGACAACTAAATTGGATCATTTATGTCATATGCTTAACACACTATCTGACACAGGCTAACTCCTGCATGGAAATTAGCTATTATGGGTCCCTCATCATAACCATATCCATAATCAATAAAGCTGATGTGACACTTAAATGCAATAATGTATATAAAGCACAAGTGCAGTGCCTGAATCTTAACAAACATTAGTTCACTCTTCTTCCAGCTTGGTTAGCCAGGCTGCATGTATCACATATTATAATTAACCAGTGGTCTCTTCTGTATACCAGCTTTATTATTTATTGTTTCCAAGGTCATTAGATGACTTGTTACCATACTCTCATTTCATAAAACAATTGAGGTGTACGCATCACAAACTCTCTCCCAACTAGAGAAGGGAGATACATTCACCCTTGTTGTCATACTTTTGTTAATACCAGAGAGCCAGCTACTTAAAACATTTCCAGTTACTTCCAGCAGATACTTCACAGGCTGCTTTTGCTTTTGTTACTTCGTTTCTAGCATTATTTCTGAAACGGCCACGTAAGCTCATCACTTTCAAATGCTCTCAACGCCAACGTATCAAGCTCATCATCAAAAAGAACACTTTACACATGTGTGCGGCATGCAGCGCTTCCACTGAGCACGTTCCACAAAGGGATTGTTTTTTAACCTACATTCCTAAGTAGCAGGGAGATTTTGCTGTGCTACTTTCCCTCTCATGTACTGTTTACTAACTAGCTAATAATTTCACTGTCATCTTTAGCCTTTCACTAGTCACAGCAAGAGCACATGCAAGGATCTGAGTAAGCCAAGCTCTTAGGCTGCCTTGAAACAAAACCTGTCTGTATCATCACACCAAATTCCCCCTGCCTGTTTGGACACTGGCAATGGAAATATGCCGTTTTCTTCCCAGGCTTTGCCTTCAATGTGACAAGGCAGTGTCTAACTTCAGGGCATCCACTGGTTATGAAACCCTGACACCTTACTTACTGTGGGGAAGACTTGTTGAAACAGCTTCTCCATTCGCTGAGGCATTTTCACATTAAGCTCTGGTGAATGGGAAGTAATGAGGTGGATCACGAAGTGCTCTGTCAGGCAAGACGTGCGTCTGTCTCTGTCTCTGTCTCTCTGTCTGTCTCTCCCTCTCCTTCCCTCTCTCTCTCTTCCCATCCTCCCAACAGCACCACAGCTGACAACTTCAAACATTTATTATTATTGATCCCCTTGTCTCCTAACAATCAATAGTCGACATCCAAAGAACCAAATAACATTCAGTGTGCAGAACTGTATTTATTTTCACATAATACTGTAGGGAAATTAGGGGAAATTACAGATGACTCATTATATGAATCAGTTTATCTCTTTAAAATTAAGAAATGATTGCCCTTTCTATCCACATCCTAGGGTTTTAGCTTATGTGGCTCTAAAACACACCAGGTGAAATGCTCATGTAACTTCTCCAGTGACATTTATCTATTGTCTAATGATCTCCATGGTAAAATATAATTCTATGATATCTAGAGTTTTAAAAAAGGATACTTGTTATACATGGTAAATTACTTGCCTTCTAATAAGAGGAGCAGCTAACACTTACTGAGGCTGTGCAATGCATAGGGCAAGGTCTTAGATGTTTTACATACATAATCCATTTCATTCATGTAATAACTCTATGGAGGTAAGTCCCAGTATTATTATTCATGTTTTATACAGATGATGACACTGGCATTTTGACAGAATGGTGACTTGATTAAGGTTATGACTATTTAGTCGCACAGCTAAATTTAGAATTATTCTAACTGCATCAAGAGCTGCAAGTCTTCACCCCTGCTTTACATGCCTTTCTCGATAAACTGAATGATTTCAAACTGCTTTTGTTTTGGTTTAGCTATAAATATTTCACTCATGTCAACTCACCTAACATCCTTGTTATCAGGTTTCTTTCTCAAGGCTCAGAGCTGTAAGTAATACTGACTGCATTCTCCACATGAAAAGTCATAAATCTTTATGATTTTTCAGAAAGGTCAAACTGCTTTGTGTTCCAAAACTGGATTTCAGAAATCAGAATAAAAGATGATCTCAAAACATTTTAAGGACCTATTGACCCATTTGTAGTTACACTCTAGCAGAAGAAATGTTCATGATGAACAATAATATGATTTACTATTATATGATTTTTTCATATATTATATTTGGAAAGAAAATCATACTAAAATGTTCTTTCAAGAACATATCAAGAAATAAACTGTGTATTGTGAAAAGCAGCCAAGTCACAGAGAAATTGCAGAGACTGTTCTGAGCTCCTCGTCCACCACTTAACGAGGCAGCGCCAAACCCACTTCAGCAGCCTCAGGAGGCAGGTTTAGTTCTAGAAAAGATGTTCATCACTGGTTTGTCAGCTCTCCAGAGTGAACGCGGGGTGGAATGATCACCG
The DNA here is from genome assembly GCF_965194825.1 of Balaenoptera physalus. Classification (NCBI taxonomy): domain Eukaryota; kingdom Metazoa; phylum Chordata; class Mammalia; order Artiodactyla; family Balaenopteridae; genus Balaenoptera; species Balaenoptera physalus. The sequence continues at coordinate 54,154,073 of NC_138890.1, read as the reverse complement.
TTTCACACCCCTCCTTTTCCTCAATTTCCAAGACAGAGAACTACAACACTGCACAAAACCTTAGAACTCAGTGGATTCCAGCCCTCGCAGTCTACAGAGGAAGAAACAGGCCCAGAAATGCGGCCAGCTGGCAGAGCCTGGCCCAGACTCCAGTTTCACCCTCCACCATGCCACGTTTCCTCTCTCTCTTAGGTTGTATAGCACAGACAACCAGTAAAAATTCATCATTTGTGGTGAAGGGTGACAGAATGTCCCCTCCTCTTAATGTCATTAACGAGAAACTGCTTTATTGTAAGGAAAACAGATGCTGCTACTTCTGCAAAGATACCCTGTATATTATCATTATTACAGCCTAATGATCTGGGGTAGCATCTCAGCTCCAACAGCTGTAAGCTGTGTCACCTTTGGTTAAGTTACAAAAGCTTCCTAAGCCTGGGTAAGAAGGTGATAATCATACCACCAACCTCATTGGGTTGTCTGTGATATATAAATGCAAGAATTCATATTTAATACTCAACAATATGTCTAACACATAATAAACACTCAATAACTATTATTTTCATTATCATTATTATTTTCCAAATTTTGACAGAAAATTCACTATTTGGTCTACAAGTAATTCTGCTCATTACTCCCTGCCCATTCAACTGCCAACAAGCCCACGATAGTCGCTATACCAGTTGCTAAATTCTCAAGTGCATGAAAAAATTCTCTCTCCCCACCCTTATCACACACATATCCCCCAACCACTTGGAATATGAGCTCCTGTGAAACCTCTTACAATGTGTACTGTGGCCCACCATAAACTTCTTAAGGCTCTTCACTGGGGGATGTCTCTGGCTAATGGGATAAGAAAATCCCATCAAACAGTATGGAGGTTCCTCAAAAAACTAAGAGCTGCCATATGATCCAGCAATCCTACTCCTGGGCATATAGCCAGAGAACACTCTAATTCAAAAAGATACGTGCACCCCTGTGTTCATAGCAGCACTATTCACAAGAGCCAAGACATGAAAACAACCTAAATGCCCATCGACAGATGAATGGATAAAGAAGATGTGAGATATATATATATATATATTTATATACACACACACCCACACCCACACATATGTATATGTATGTGTATACACACACACACAATGGAATATTACTCAGCCATAAAAAAGAATGAAATAATGTCATTTGCAGCAACGTGAATGGACCTAGAGATTATCATACTAAGTGAAGTAAGTCAGAAAGGGAAAGACAAATACCATAGGATATCACTTATATGTGGAAGCTAAAATATGACACAAAACAGAAACAGAAACAGACTCACAGACATAAAGACAGACTCACAGACATAGAGAACAGACTTGTGGTTGCCAAGTGCGGGGGGCTGGAGGGGTAGGTAATGGATGGACTGGAAGTCTGGGATTAACAGATGCAAACTATTATATATAGAATGGATAACAACAAGGTCCTACTGTATAGCACAGGGAACTGTGCTCAATATTCTATGATAAACAATAATGGAAAAGAATATGAAAAAGAATGTGTGTATGTATATATATATATACTGAATCACTTTGCTATACAGCAGAAATTAACACAACATTGTAAATCAGCTATACTTCAATAAAATAAATTTTAAAAAACATAAAAAAAAAGAAAGTCCTGGGACTTCCCTGGTGGCACAGTGGATAAGATTCCATACTCCCAATGCAGGGGGCCTGGGTTCGATCCCTGGTCAGGGAACTAGATCCCACATGCATGCTGCAACTAACAGCTTGCATGCCAAAACTAAGGAGCCTGCGTGCCGCAACTAAGAAGCCCACCTGCCGCAACTAAGGAGCCTTCCGCAACTAAGACCCAGTGCAACCAAATAAATAAATAAACATTAAAGGAAAAAGAAAGTCCCATCTATAACCATACGGTAGCAATGCACTCGCAAGTCTCCTACACAAGGGTATTTTGTCAAGATTATAGTATTGGAAACCATGGCAAGAACTGAGTTTATTTTCTGATTTCCTTTGTTTAAGGAGCTGAGTCAGAATGAGATGACCCTGTTTCAAACTGCAGCTAAATGGACTCCACTCCTATTTTGTATAGTTGAGTTGATTCTGTTTAGCTCCTGGAGGAGAGCTGCTTGCCTGTTTTCCTGAGATATATCCTTAGCAACTGCTACTCTCCCTACTTCTGGACTCTTACTCTTCAGGGGGAAGGTGTCTTGGAGGTTCTGTGGCTTTGCTTAATGAGTGGCAGCCAGATATCTGTCATTTGCAAAATACAAACATTTGTGCAATTCTGAAAACTGTTCCTTGCAGAGACAAGTCATTGCCAAAGGTCACAGAGCTAGCTGCAGACACAGATGTAGTCTTAGGACATATTGATTAGCCTTGTGGTCAGATCTTTATTGTATAATTAGTACAGTACTATCTTGGTGAGATCAGCTGACTTTTTGACCATTTGCAGCCACTAAACTTGCCTTCTGCATAAAACACACTAAGAGACTATGTTCCTCTAAAGCTCACAGGCCTCAGGATATAGAGTTCCCGTCCATGTATCCATCCATCCATCCAATATGTATTGAAGACTTGATGTTAGGTGCTATGATAACAAATGGCAGTATTAATAATAACTGTAGCGTCCTGGAGGAGTTTATCATTTAGAAGCAAAAATAATCCATATGACAAATTTGTTAGGGAGTCATATGGGGGATGGGAGAAGAAAATCATGGGACCATGAAGGGGCACAGTGAAGCACTAGGACAGCATGACCAAGAGAAAATGTGAGCCACATATGTGGTTTCAAATTTTCTAGTAAGTACATTAAAAAGCAAAAAAAAGAAAATATTACCTTTCATTAGCTTTACAATTTAATTATTTTATAGTTTATTTAACCCAATATATCCAAAATATCATTTTTTACATGTAGTCAATATTAAAATATTATTAACGAGCTATTTATTTATTTTTTGTACTAAGTCTTTGAAGTCTGGTGTGTACCTGACACAGCACATCTCAAATGAAATAACCACATTTCAAGTACACAGTAGCCACATGTGCGGTGACCTTATTGGATAGCACACCTCTAGGAAGTTCAAAAGAGGGAACAATTGCCTCCAGAATAGAGGAATCACAGAAGCTGATTCATGAGGAATCTGGGTATCTGAGCTGAATTCTGGGATAAATTTCCTCCCTAGCCCTGTGTCCCACCCTGCAGGAAAAGAATGTCTTTCTCATTATTTTATGAGCCCCTGGTGAGAAGGTTCTCTGTTTGTTTCCCTAAAAGTGAGCCTAGAATATAGCCATCCTGGTGTTAAAGTCTTTACCTGTTGAATAAATATATGAAAGAAAAATAAAAACAGCTGCCTCCCACTTACCAGACTCCGTGTTGGTATTTTGCATACATTCTCTCTAACATTTACAATGAATTTGCAAGGAGCCACACATATCTCCATTTTATAGGAGAGGAAGCTAAAGCACAGAGTAGGTAAATGATTTCCCAAGATCACAGAGCTAGGAAGAAGGGAAGAGAGAGGAATGTGCAGACAGAACAGCAGGGAGAAGACAAAGAGGAATGAGGGTAGACTACAGCTTAGAGTTAAGGTAGGAGTGGGAACAGGACCCAGGATATGTGAAGTGTCTTCCCTCTGCCCCATCTGTGTGTGTGTGTGTGTGTTATGTGAACATATTTGTGACTAACATATACTAGCTTATTTAACAAATCTTAAACAATTCCTTATATACTATCCTTTGGACCTCCATTCTAGCTCTCCTGATAAGGTTTCCCTGAAATAAAAAACAAAAACAAATAGCTAGTGTCCAAAGGCAAAGGGCATCTTGGGAAGTGAAAATTAAAGAAATTTTAGTCAGAAGGGGCATCAGAGGCTTAGCACAATCTTCCCCACTCCACCCTCTTAACATTTCTGAAAAGTGGATAGCCATCCTCCCTGTGAAAGGACCATCTCCCAAGCCCATCTCTTCCACTCATGGATAGGCTTAACACCAGAAGATTGTTCCACACATTGACCTCCAGTCTCCCTCCATAAAACTTATAATTAGTTAGGAGCTGGCTCTAATTGTGCCCTACACAACACTCTTCTTCAGAAAGATATCACTTGTTTCATGTTTGATGCTCATGCGGGTGGCAGAAAAGCAAACATTATTTATGCAGCACTTGAATTTAAAAAAGCATAGATTCAAATTGAGTCCTAAAAAGTAGATGCAATTTCTAAACAACTAAAAATCATGTATTTACGTCAGCTGGGAGGTAAGTATAAGAACTAGAGCTTGCCCCTATAAAAGTTAATATCAATGCAAATCAAAACTACAATGAGGTATCACCTCATACCAGTCGGAATGGCCATCACCAAAAAATCCACAAACAATAAATGCTGGAGAGGGTGTGGAGAAAAGGGAACCCTCCTACACTGGTGGTGGGAATGTAAATTGGTACAACCGTTACGGAGAACAGCATGGAGGTTCCTGAGAAAACTAAATATAGAACTACCATATGATCCAGCAATCCCACTGCTGGGTATACACCCGGAGAAAACCATGGTTTGAAAGGACACACGCACCCCAATGTTCATTGCAGCACTGTTTACAATAGCCAAGACATGGAAGCAACCTAAATGTCCATCGACAGAGGAGTGGATAAAGAAGATGTGGTACGTATATACGATGGAATATTACTCAGCCATAAAAAAGAATGAAATAATGCCATTTGCAGCAACATGGATGGACCTAGAGATTGTCATACTGAGTGAAGTAAGTCAGACACAGAAAGACAAATATCATATGATATCCCTTATATGTGGAATCTAAAAAAATGGTACAAATGAACTTATTTACAAAACAGAAATAGAGTCACAGATACAGAAAACAAACTTATGGTTACTGGGGGGAAAGGGCGGGAAGGATAAATTGGGAGATTGGGATTGACATATACACATTACTGCATATAAAATAGGTAACTAATAAGGACCTACTGATAGCACAGAGAACTCAACACTCTGTAATGACCTATAAGGGAAAAGAATCTATAAAAGAGTGGATATACATATATGTATAACTGATTCACTTTACTGTTCACCTGAAACTAACACAACATTGCAAATCAACTGTACTCCAATAAAAATTTTAAAAAACTTAATATCTCCTCCTTTTTACTGTAGCTTAGGAAAAGACTTTTAAATTTGCTGACCACGTGAAACAGTCATCAGCGACTTGGAGAGCTAGGATTCTATTAAAAACAAGGCTGTAAACAGGACTGATAAAACATGATAAAGTTCTAACTTGCTGACTTCTTGGCTATGTCTGGATGGCCACTAGCCCCCCAGCCTGGGGGTGGAGAGGAGGAGAGAGACTAAAATGCAAAGAGTGTTACCCTTTCGGCAACTTTATTCTTTCCAAATGTTTATTTTTGCTTCCTTAGGGTATCAGGAAGAGGGTGTTCTAACAATTCTCAGTTCCTGGCTGAGTCGTTGCCAGGAAGTCAAGCTTATCTTTAGCATCATCTCTGGGCAAATAGCACACACAAGAGGAAAATGATATTTGGGGCCGAATGTTGAAAACTCAAGTCTCATGTAGCCTGAGTTGAAAGAGCAAGAGCGAAACCAAGCTAATAATGTTGGTTCTGTTTTTTCTCTACAAGAATTTCTACTTAGAGGAGAGGCAGTAGTGGAAAGAGGATGGGCTTCAAGGACCAACAGCTTTGGATCCAAACTCAGCCTTGATCCACTGAGGCCCGAACGAGGACCCTTTGATAAATTTAATTCAACAAACATCTAGTTGAATGACTGACTCCTCTGTGCCAGACACTTGGATCTCACAGAACTTAAAGTCCAAGTAAATTAGCTACCTCTCTGAATCTCTTTTTACATCTAAAAGAAGAAAATACATTACTGTTTGCAGGGTTCTTTTGACAATTACATGAGATAACATATGTAAAATTACATAGCCCAGTGCTTAGGTGAAGTTGAAGTTGTTTCTTGACAGATCTTCGTTTCTTTTCATTGTCTTTAGAATAACCAAATCAATCTCCCCTGTGAGTCAACTTGTGGTTTCAAAGTACAGTTCTAGGACATAACTAAAAATAAAACCAACAGAGAGTTTCATAAAACCTAGCCACTTCCCAAACACCCCACGTTTTTTGGGAGGTCCATCAACCATGACAGCCAAACTTCAAAGATCAGTCTCAGATTCAACCACTTCAAACGGTCCTACTTTGACTCCAACTTGGTTTTATGCAAAGCAAAAATAAACTGCCTTTCTTTTCACTACCAGTATGTACGGTATAAGTAGCATAAAAATCAGAGCTATAGGGGGCTTCCCTGATGGCACAGTGGTTGAGAATCTGCCTGCCAATGCAGGGGACACGGGTTCAAGCCCTGGTCTGGGAAGATCCCACATGCTGCGGAGCAACTAGGCCCATGAGCCACAACTACTGAGCCTGCGCGTCTGGAGCCTGTGCTCCGCAACGGGAGAGGCCGCGATAGTGAGAGGCCCGCGCGCTGCGATGAAGAGTGGCCCCTGCTCGCCACAACTAGAGAAAACCCATGCACAGCAAGGAAGACCCAGCACAGCCAAAAATAAATAAATAAATAAATAAATAAATAAATAAATAAAAGGCTCGGGTGCTTGCAGCTGTTACGGAGCATAAACCCATGGGGGGAAAATAATCAGAGCTATAAATGATGCTGAAATATTAGAACTGTTTATTCAAAATTATCTATTTATTGCCTATAATACATGAGACATTGTGATGAAATTCGAGTCATAAAAGAACTAGATGTGTCCCTGACCTGATGAAGCTTACCCTCTAATAGGAGAGAGATAATGCCTACCCTCAAGGAGGCTACAACCAGGAAAAGAAACATGGCACACATGCATTAAATAATAGTGGCCAATATGCTATTTTAAGCATTAAATTATGAATTAGAATCTCTAATACTGGGGTTCAGAAGAGCTGACATAGTCAAGGAGGCTTTTGGGGAAAAAAGTGGGATTTGAGCTAATATTTCTGAAGATTAGGGAGGACTATTCAAGGTCTTCTATTCTCCCTGTACATAAAAATCAAATGCACCGAAACTCAAAGCAGAAGCTAGATGCAGTAACACCCCTGTCTGAATGCATGTAGTCCTCTCTTCACTCCTTAATTATTCACTAGCACAAGTTCTACCTGAGTTCTATCTCATCCAAAGGCAACATTAAATAACTACTCCTGAGTAAAAGATAACTGGTTTAGGTATCACTGCATCATTTTTAAAAGAGCTGTTCTGTCCAACTGGCTCTGTTTCCCCCTCTCACCACCCACCCCCTAAAAAAGGAAAAGAAAAGCCCAGGTTAAACGCACTGTTTGTATTTTCCAATTGTGAGAACCACTCCCCCACCATTCCTACTCCCAAGGTTTCCTGTGGGCAAGAGGTAATCACAACCCAGACAGCTGGTGCTCCCCCTGCTATTGGCCAGAAATGGAATCAGATCAGGCTAGTAAAGAAGGGGTTTGAGGTCAGAAAGCTTTTAAAATTCTAAATCCTATTTGGATTGGACAAACTTCAAGGTTGAGCCCTCCGAGACAACAGGGCTTCATCCACACTCCCTAGCCGTGTCATTCTGAAGCCTGAGCAACCACACTTCCATTTCTGGCATGGAATGCAATATCCTCCCCTTGAAGCACTGCACATTCGTGCCTCAGTTCTGTTCTGCATACTTGTTCACCTCAATTTCCTTCAATCTTCTTGATTAGAAATGCTTGATCAGCCACT